>NC_134317.1:15406777-16606777 GCF_964195595.1 Calonectris borealis
CCTCAAGTGTTAGATTCAAAGTTAAATGAGTTTACTTAGAGATACATTTTGTTTGAAATATACATATGTGTGTGATACATATCATACATATAAACACACACATCTCTATATATGTGTTAGATTTTTAGCTATGTGAAAACACCCAGTCCCCAAATTGAACTAGGATCATGCAATTCAAAGCAGTACGAGGGGGTATTAGCCTGAAGAGAAATAGAGGTAAGCTGAGGATTGCAATCTAGTGCTTTCTTGTTTAAAATATTTATAGGGACTTTTCCTTTAGATTTTTTTTTTGAATGCTTGCTACCTGCCTTCACCCAGCTCTCTTTTAGATCTCCAGCTGATAGATATGTAGCAAGGAGAAATGATTTTACACTAAGAGCAAGAACTGCTTAAGTTACTAATGACTGCATTGATCATAGCAGCTGAATAACATATCTTCACAGCTGTTCAGACATTGATAGTTCCTTGCCTTTGTATTAAATGATGGTGTTTATGGACAAGTAGGTTTTGAGCTATTGAGGCTTGATTCAGATCTTATTTCCCACTAGCACTAAACTGGTATACCCGTATTGGTTGCAACAGAGTTTTTCCACTTTTACCCCTGTGTGTAAGGGGCCAATCCATCCTTTGTGATTTTTACTGCACCACCATATATTAATGTGTGCTGTATCTAGCTTGTCATTTTCTTCATCCTTCTTTGCTCTCTGAGTTTATGAATTAGATCTCTGCATAAAATGTCATCATATAACATTGTGCTTTAAAAAGCCTGTTACTTATTAAGAGTGTGAGTTTACGCTGCTGGGGACATTTTATTTTCCCTCCAGGAAAATGAAAATGTCATTGAGGTCTAACCAGATCCCTGAGTTTTTCAGAGAGAAGAAAATTGTTTTTAGGATTCCCTGCAGGACCTGGTAGCATTTGTGCACCTACCATAAGTCTGAAATATAATCTCCCTCTCATTTATCCCCACCCTCTCCTCTTCCTAAAGAAGCAATGACATGATATTGCACATTAAAGTTGCCAGTTCCTCTGTATTACTTTGCTTGTTGAAAGATGTGACACTGGAGCTATGTAATTATCCTGGCAGGAGTCATCACTACATTTTGTAGCTACTGCTCTGAGAGCTAGACTGCAACCGCAGGCACAGCGCTGAGCAAGGGATCATGTATAAAAAGTCCCCATTTCCTGTCCTTCCCTTAGAGTAACTCAGAGGCACAGTGTTGAAACACGCCAGGATTTTCCCAATCATCTGTCCCATTTAGATCACATCTGGTTCTCTGCAGCTGGCTGTGTGGAGGTGCAGACCTCCCCCCAGACTCTACCACTGACTCTATCTTTCATGCTGTGTAAACCTGGAAGTGGACTTACTTGCGAGACTGGATTCACCCACCACAAGGTTAACCTTCAAGCCTCTTAACTTGTTCCAAGTTCTGCACTCATCTGACAGGGAGGAAGCATTTGACACTTCGCCACTGAGCTTTGGTTATATTTATATGCTCTGGAGGCAGAAGATGGCCAAAGGGGAAACTGTCAGTCCATTGGATGATGGTCTGAACTTGAAGCCACAGTGAAAGCTGCGGAGCTTGCGATGGCTGAAATAAGGAGTTATTCTTTGGTACCTTCACTGGCTTGTGGCAGAAGACCTGACTTCCAGAGGAAAGCCCATGAATTAGTTTAGTTTTGTCTGTTGCTGTTTCTGAGAGACTTACTGCATTGATAGATCTCTTGGCAACACAAGGATACATGGATTTGTGAGCCAAAGAGGGAGAAGTGCTGCTGTAGTCCTGCCCAGTCACTTAGCAGTATTTAAAGCTGTTTCAAAAATGATAAGACAATTACTGTACCTGCATTGGTGCTTCCTTTTCCTCATTGCTGAAAATGAAGTGGAGTCAGTGCACACTGTAATTCAGCTGGTTCCTTCTACAACTGAGTGGTTCCTCTGAGAACCTCTACCAGAAATGCTGGCAACATTTCACTTTCTAAAGCCTAGATCATGGGACTGGAGAAGTGAGTCACAGGCATCTTTCTTTTCTCTGAATTTGACACTGCTAAGAACCTATCCCATAGTGGGTGTTAATTTCAAAAGTAAAAAGATGATGAAATCACCTGAGTTAGAGCTAATAGGAGTTCTGGACTGAATATATTTTTTTTTTAATTTAAAAATGCATTTTTATATAGTTAATTCTCTATGGAAAACTTTGGTTCTGCTTTGTATTTCCTGATTTAATTCAATGAATTATCTATACATGCATATTATATTTTTTGTTTGCTTATTTTGTGTGGGTGTACAGAAACTGAAAAAGTTCTGCAGAAAGATTAAAAGTAGTTTAAAAAATTGTTCCTGCCGACATTTCCCACAGAAATTCATGCTATTTTTGAGTAATTTCATCTGCGTGTTTTGTACAGTACATATACATTGATTGGCAATTGTATTTTTAAATTAAATATTTTTTCCTTAGGACTGAAGTGAATCTAATGAGCAGTTAATGAGATGTTTTCTAGCAAAAGTAGAAATGTGAGAATTTGTTGAGTCATCCTTGCCTTTCAGGTGTCTTGCCAAACTTGAGGCAGGTTTCCTGCGGATCTGCTTGAAACCCAAGAACGCAGTGCATCTTGGAGCAAACAGACAGATATAGGCCTCTGGGCTTTTGCATATGAAGTCAGGATTTAGGAAACCCTAGAAACCTGGGAAACCAGAACTGCAAACCGTTGGACTGATTCTGAGAAGAGCATTAATTCCACTGAGCAGCTGCAGGTCTTGCAGTACATATACACCTGTTTCCTGAATAAGTATTTTCAAATTTGTTTATCTTTATTCAAAACTAAGTTAAATAATAATTATAATAAGAATTACAAAACCTTCAGAAACAGAGTGTTTTCCTTTCTGGCTTTCTTTATTGACATTAATTCAGTGTTACAGCATTGCTTACATCATTCAGCTGCATTGCAAAGTTGGAGGAACAAAATGAAGACTCAAGTTTTCCCTTTCTTTCTAATTCATTAGCAGATGCAATAAGCATTAATATTTATCAAATAATTCTGTGTTTCTACTGCCCCCAGATTTAAACAAAGACTGACTTTAGTGGAAAGAGTCAATTGTTTGTGAAACAGAAAAGGCATGTCAGATCATTTACAATAACAATGAGCAGTTTAGTAGTTTAGATTTTCCAAAGATACAATTTATTTTAGGAACATCTAATGTTTCTGTCACTTTTCCTTTCAAGTTTGCTACCTGAAGGCACAGAGTTAACTAAGCTCACAAAAGATTTTATGTCATCTGTACCTAACAGAAAGGTTAGAAAGAAGCAGGTTTTTTTTGTTTTTCTCTTTTGAGAGTATCTGTATATTGTAGCTTAAACATAATTTACCAAAAGGACTTGATGTGACCTCACAATATACTGTTGCTCCTTGGGTTGTTTTCATTTTTGTCTGCATATGGATTCAGGCAAATTTGAATCATCATGAGCATTTTACAGATGTATACATAATATAAACAGTAACTCACAACCTGCAATCACAGAGTTTGTTCTAGATTTCAGTAAAGAGATTAGGGTTCCAACATCAGAGAGCAAATAAATCAGAAGATGTTATCTTAAAAAGCAAGGAAAACAGCATACTTTGAGAGCTGTGCAAAAATCAAAACCTTCCTTATCTGCAATGGCTGAAGACGAAATTCCCAGAGAAAATCACAAAGAGATGGATAATATAGCTTAAGTAGCTGACAGAAAGTAGAATTGGTCATCGCTAATCAAAAGAGTATTTGGAAGCTTTCTATAAGCAGTGATCCCAATCTTCAACAATGCTGAACAAGTAACAGAGTGACAGTATTGGATTGTGCTCTTGCTATTGGCTTCAGTTGTAGGTTTCAAAATTCTTATGAGTGAGCAATAGCGAAGAATCCTCACTAGCAATTTGTCATCTGTGGATGCCAGGTTAGAGACCACTACTAAAAGGAATTAAAATATCATATGAAAACTTTTTTGGATGCATCTCAAAACAAATGTGAAGAAAATATGTAGTCAATAAAAAGAGATTAAAGCAATGTTTGGAACATGGAAGGTGAACTATGAGTATCTTGAAGCAGAAATCCATTCCATGCAGAGAGAAATAATCCCATTTAAATTACGCGGAGATTTGTGGGATTATACACAGAAACTGTTCAAAATTATCTGGCAAAAACAACTAAAGCAATAAATAGTTTGACTTCTGCAGACAAGTGAAGTTTTCTTGGAATTGTAAGGTACAGGTCTTGTCCAATGTGATACAACAGAAGAAGACAGGAAGATGAGAAAAAACTTTTGAGCAAGAAACTCATAAAAATTTACAGACCATCTGTGGGATTTACAGGTTGGAAATATAACATGGAAATTTGACATGATATGTCATATTCAGGAGGAAAACCTGATATTAATTAAAAATTATCCACTGAATTTAGTTAGTGTGTTCAGGTTTTCATCCTGTGTTGAATCAGGCATATTTTTTTAGTAAGGAGCTGGCAAAACTAAGGGAGTTTTGCTCATTTGCTGGCTGTATCAACTGGTATGAGGTGTTCTCTGTACTGAGGCCTACAGCAGCGTCCACATGGCTCTACTGTCCTCTTCATGGCCTGTTAGGATCATGGCTGATTTTGCTCCTGTAAATACAGTAAATACTGTAAACACTGTACATGAACAGTTGTTCATGTTCGCTTCATATCCCAAATCAAATATTAGGAAGATGAACAACGAGGAGGGTTTCAGTGGCAGATAACATCAGAAAGGAATCTCGGCTATCCATGTAACAGAACACTTTAATTTGGCCCAGAGAGGATAAGGAAGAGGAAATGATCTACTTGAACTGGCAGAGCAATTAAAGGCATTAATAAGGGAAGATAAAGATACCAGGAAAATAGTTTTGAGCTAGTCGAACTAGATACACAAGGATTTTTTTAGCATATTAAAATATTAAACCTTGAGTAAGACTATTACACCTGCAGCTAATAAAGTAGCTATTATTAATACATTAAAAGGAAAAGTGTTCAATAAATATTTGTGTTCAGTATCTGGGAAGAAGGAGGATGTACTTTTAGCAGGTGAAAATAATAAAACAAATCCCAGTCCACTAGTAATTAAGAACTTTAAAATAAAACAAACTTTCTCTACAAAGAAAATATATTTTAAAAGAACAGGCTCAGATTAATTCTCTCAGGAATCCCAGGAGGTTTTGTTGAGAAAATCTTTGGCTAGCCATTAACTTTGATCCCTGGAGAAAAGCCAAAAGCCTGGAAGGGAATGTAACTGATGTGAGTAGCTGTGTACCGTTAGTCTACAAACAATCCTATGTAAAATAATACTGATACAGTATTCAATTAAAAAACAATTAAGGCCCAGGAATGTAATCAATACCAAACTTATTTTATGGAAAATAAATCTTATAAAAAAATTTATTTTCTCTGGTGACTTTAGAAGTTTGAGGAGTAATAGAAAAGATGAACTACTCTTAAACTTTCTGAGACATTTGATTAAGTACTGCAAAATATCCTGAAAAAAAAAATTAACACTATATAATGCTAAAAGGGCATATGCTGAATTGATTAAGAATTGGCTAATTGAGTTGTCTCACTGCTGGAAATAGTGGTAGGCCAGATGTTATACAGTAATTTTGTCAGTAAGTTGCATGTAATATTACTGCTGCTAAAACTGGGACCTGAGATGAAGGGTGGTAGAATTACAAGTGATGGCAAAGATGGAGTAGATAAAATACATTTTAATAAACACAAATTCAGAGTTTCACACCTTGTTGCCGTAACTGGAAACCATTCCATAGAGTGTGTGGAAAGAAACCCGGAAAAAAATCTCTCCTTCCATTTCTGCCATGATGCTGAGCCAAAAATAAAAGTACAATATGATCTTTAGATTTATAAACTGGGAAGCAGTAGCTATAAGGAGGTGGTTTTTAGGTGTATATGTCATACCAAAAGACTGATAAATTAAAACTGTCTACTTCCGGTCATATTTTTAGTAGGTTGTTGCAAAACTGGAGTAGATGCAGGAAATAATAAAATTTTAAAGAGAAAAGGGAAAATGTCTTACAGTGAAAGAGCTTTGTGGACCTCAAGTTAGCATCTGGTTCAGAGTACAGCGTTTCTACAAAGCATGCCCAGCATCAATGGGAATGAGTGGATAGAGAGACAAGATGCTAAATGGAAGGTGTAAAGAAAAATGTACCTTGGGTATTGCGACTGGATGCAGAAACTTGCTTGTCTTAACATTAACCCTGTAAAAATCTGAAGTCCAGGATTATGCTATTTCTCTAGGTTCTTCCCCATAGACAATGGGAAGATATTGGCACCTTTTGAAGATGACTCATCCATCTATCTGATGCAACATTTTAGGTTAGGCTTTTGTTATGCTTTTTGTATAGTCCATGCTCCATGGGTCACAGAGAGCCTGGGTAACTAGATGCTTATGTTTTAGAAGGCTAAAATTAAATAGAAAGAATTTCACCTGTAGTTCTTCTCTTGAGTATGAGAAAGCATAAGGTTAAATCCTATCATTTATGCAGGATTTATGCCAAAACTGCTTGAAAAATCATGGATCTGTATTAGTTCTGCATGCAGTTGTAACCGTGGTTGAGAGCCTGGGCATGTTAGCTAAAGAAAAAGCTGCCTTTCACATGGCTGCACAGCTTTTTGACAGGTTAATGTCCAGATGATTCTGTGATGGAGAGGAGGGAACTTTCTGTATGCATCCGTGCAGTCATATACTTAACAACTCACATTCCTCATTCGCATCCCTCAAACTCTACATATCCAGGCAAATTTTTGCAGAATTCTCAACTGCCAAGAATTAAACTATGATGCCATAAAATGCCTTTGCCATCTGTGAATGAATAAGTCATACTGAAGTTTACTTCCCCAAAATGTGCCTACTGGTTACTTTTGTACAGTAGCAATACACTCTGAAATTATGCCAGTTTATTTTAATTACTCCAGCTTATGATTCAGACCACTCTCTGAAGGAAGGCAATTATCTGTAGACACAAATGCAATATTGTAGTAGATGAGCCTTCTGTGATTAGAACAGTAAGAACAATATTAATCATATTATGAGATATTACAATTTCTACTTCCTTGGATCAGGAAGAAAGAGGCAGAATTAAATTTATTACTGTATAAATATGTCGTGTTTATTCAGCCACTAGATAGGAAATCTCTCATTTTTAATCATCCTGGATTGAAATGCATTATTTTTTTCCCTGAAATGCAAATTTTTTTTTCTTCACACCAATCAGAAATTGTTTGGAGGCCACTTTCCTGGCAGATATCAGAGCAACTCATTGGAGCTACCTCAACATCAGTTCCTGTGTTGTGAGAGTTGTATGGACCTTTTCTTCTGAGGAAAGGAAAATAATTGTATGATTATGAGGGATTTTTCTACACCTATTTAATAAAACAATCTGATCCACTATAATTTATGAATTTATCCTGTTGAGAATGGAACAAATCCTCCCTTTTCAGAAAGAGAGTTTGGGCTACCTATGAAACAGTAGAGATGAAAAGAGAGCCAAGCCAAACTTTTGAATGTTTCCTGAATGCTTCAGATATATATATTTCAAGAATATTTATTAATGACTCCATGGGCTGGAGAGAATTCCTGGAAAAGAGAGAGACAAAATTAAAATTTGAGATCTAAGGAAACCCCTTTGGGTCTGCAGGTGCAGATGTGCTCCTTAATAGATAGTTCCAGTAGGAACAGGATCGTGATTTCACCATTTCATATGTCCAAATGTGCCAATTATGTATTAAAAATTTATAGCATGTATTATTACTTCCTTATGAGTCAAATTAATATTTCCTCCAGGCCCCAGGCAATGAAACACATCAGATATTATCCTCCGTTTCTCCAGACTGATAGGAAATCATGTCTAGATATCAAGGGGTCTTATTTTCCCTCCTGATAAAGTGCATCTTATATGTAACATGGTACAGAAATAAACATAGAATTAGATACAAAAATACAAAAGCAAATCTTCTTTTTACATCTTTGAACAAATAAAAAGGGTTTCTTTATGTTATTACACTTAGGCACTTCATCCATCTCAGGTCATGTTATTGACATGGCTAAGCTTAGAAGACTGTTCCAGGAGTCCTGTTAGAAAATATACTGATTTGTGTCTAATTATAAAAAAAATGTTACAACCTACTACAATTTGGGAATATTGCTTTCTCTGTCCATTCTGTTTGGAGTGCACACTGGCACTGTGAGCTCAGTTTGGTCTCTAAGTATGTGAGAATGCATGCAGTTGCACAGATGAGCATTTTCATTGAAGCTTAATGGTTGGAAAGGCCCGAGGAACTGATGGTGTTTGTCAAATAATAACATATGGATCTGATCACAAGATAAGTCACTAACTTCTAGTAACATACTAGCTAGACATTTGGTTTGAGCTGGTTGTCTAGTATCCTTCTTCAATTGGTCAATAGAGAGGCACAAACCAGACATATATTCCCCAAACAGATATGTGTTAGATTTGTTGAATCCATTGGCTGAGCACACCAAATGATATTAAGCTCTAGAAGGAATGTGAAATTAGGTGAGACAGATCGAAAGGCTCCAAGAGGATCTCTCTTATTTATATTTTGTTAACTCCCAGGAGCAGAGAGCATCTGTTTTTATGTGAGATCTGATGTTGCAAAGTTTTGGGGTTTGACCTGGACATGTCATTTACACCGTCATAAAAATTAGTGGTATTGGTAACAGTATTCAGAATGAGTTTTGCAAATGTAATTTGTATAATACATTGCTCTGCATCTTGGAAATCTGATGCAGCATGGTAAATTTGGGTTGTGCATATACTTCAGTGTTAGCAAAATGTAGAATAAAAAGCAGATGCCTCCATCAATAGGATTCTTTTTATCAAATATTTGGTCAAAGTTAATCAGACTGTAGGAACAATATGAGACTAAAAACCTAGATGCCAGAGCGCTTGAAAGGATGAATAAACCATCCAAGCAGATTTAATATCTTAATCCCCAGAGATCTCAGACACCTTTTTCAAAGGCCTTTACAGAATGAGGGAATGATGATAGGGGACAGCTGATGGCAGGAGAAACAATGAGAATGGTACTCTCTCTTTTACTTCTGCTTTCTGCTGGTTTAAGACTATTGGTGCCATATTATGTGTTGTACTGGCATATGGGAGATCAGAATTTGACTGTTGTAGAATCATGAAGAGGATTAAAACAACTGTTAAATGGGATGTCCCACCTGGAGAGAATAATTATGTATCTGATATTTGAGATGATTATAGATGTTTTTGGTTTATTACCATGGATACATGACTCTGACACTACAGGTAATGTCTATTTCATCTTTGCTTTCTCTTTTTTTTTTTTTTTTTGGTGGTATGTTGCTTTTATTACTTTAATGATGTTGATGCAAAGTAACATTTTATTCCTTTTGTTAATGTGCTCAGGTGATTAGGGGGTTACATTAGACTGCTGTGAGTTCTTGTAGTCTTCTGTGGTTATGATCAACCTTAGCAAAATGAAAATTGTGCTTACAGATGAAACAACATCTAACAGAAGCCAATGAAAAGGAGAAGACAAGTAATTTAACTGACTAATTAAGAGCCCAATCTGTGTGATGATGGGACAATACTTAGCTCAGAACCACTTAGCCTTTCTGTTTTTGTCCACTTAAGAGTCCATTATACCACATTCAGCATAGAATTATATACTCCAGGGAATGTACTCGGCTGAAGTACCCACATTTCTTATATCTTCAAGGTACATGGCCCTCATTATACCCCTAGAGTATGTAATTATCTTGTAACAGCTACACACCTTGGTGCATTTTATGATCTCCTTAAAATGTTACATTTATTCTTTGCTTCTAAAACCCCAGGCAGACAAAAAGTTGGTAACAGAATGATTAAGGTATCTTGTTACAAACCTAGAGATTTGAGTTTCAGCCCACTTGAACTTGTGTGGAGAGTTTCCTTCAGCTGGCAATGTTTTAAATGAGAATCTGATCCCCTGTCTCAGGGAAGTGGTTAATATCGAGTCTAATGGGGTGATCTGACCTCTTGCATAGGGTCAACCCACAAAAGAAATTGGCTTGCTTCTTCCCTAATAACCCAGCAGACTACTGGAGCTCCTGGGGGACCTTTAACCTGGTATTATTCAGAGCAAAAGTCATCGACAAAAGTATTATCCAAATCTATCTGATCCCATGGCTGTTAAAGATAATGAAGGTGCTTTCTAATATCTTGGGGGGAGAGAAGTTGATCGAGTGCTTATGGGTTGCCTTCACATATGAAAAAGAACCTGTGCCATCCTCAATTCCCTTTTTGTTTGAGAGACCTGTAGTTGAACTCCCCTAAAAAGATGTTTTTCAATCATTCTTGTCCAAAGTTTTAATCTGTTTGTAGTCTCCTTTACATCCATATATTTCTCAATAAAAAATAAAAAGATCCTGTTCCTGTGGCTTAAATTAGCATGTGCTTAAATGCTTTGCTGGGCAATGATATGGAATGCTCTGTCAGACATTAAATAAATAAAATTATTTATTTACATGCCATAACACCAGAAAAAAAACAGTAATTTCCATCATTCACTTTTCCTCTATGGGTAAAACCATTTTTATATGACCTTAAACATAAGAACAGAAGTATTTGCTCGGACAAAAGATCAATCTGTGACAGTAAAAGTAAACCTATGAAGACATAAAATACTAGAGCAAACATTTTTCAGAATATTCTCCTGCTCCCCAAGAATGTTCAGCTTAGCTGTGTTTGATACCCCTCAATAGTTTTCAGATCCATGAACGTGTTCAATCACCTCTTAAACTCCTGTAAAAAATATTTAGCATCCAAAATATTCTGGGTAAGGAGGATCACAGCTTATCTATGCACTGAATAAAGAACCACCTGGGTTTTGTTTGTTTGTTTTGAACCCAGAATCCCAACTTCGTTTGAAAACCTTTAGTTCTTTACTGGCAGAAACGGTGACAATATATTCCTATTTGCCCTCTTCAGTTGTAATTTTGTAGCCTTCTATCACTTCTCTCCTTAATTAGCTTTTTTTTGGGCTGACAAGTGGATGTACTGTTCCCTATTTGGTGGCTGTTCCACAGTTTTGACCATTCGTGCATCATCTTTCTTCGTCTTCATAGTGCTGCTTATTCTTTCAGTGATGGCAGACAAAACCTTCCTGTTATAATTGAGATTTTTAAAATGTCATCATAATACTATGTTCTGTTCTTTATTCTTTTGCTGATATTTGCTTTTTGATCACTACTGAAATTATCTGTTGCAACACCAAGATTTCAATTCTGAGTAGTAATGGTCAGCTCAGAGATGTCTTTTTATATGTAAAGGTAAGATTTATCCCCCTAAGTGCATCACTTTACATTTATCTACACTGAATTACATCTGCCACTTTATTTCTTAATCATCCAGTTTCATTAGGTCCTTCTCCATTTTTCAGCATCAGCCTTAATCTTTCCTATCCTGAAAATTTCTGAATAATCAGCAAACCTTTATCACCTCACGGATCCCTCTCTTTCCCAAATCATCGGTGGATGTATTTAACGGAACAGACCTCTGCAAAATGTTACCAGTGACATCCCTTCCTTTGTACCTAGTGCTAGTATTATATTAATTTTCCTTTTTTTCTCAGGGCAGAAGCATGAAACCAACACAAGAACACTTTATCAATCACAAGATCTCAGGCAAGTCATTGTTTCCTGGCAAGGAGAGTAGAACATAACAGGGCTGTACTCTTGTCTTAAATTTACCTTTGGATTTTTTTTCTGTTTTGTATTACTCTCAGAGCTAATTCTTATTTCCTCCAGCTGTAAATTTATCATGACTTGCATTTAAATGAATACAGGTTTTTTCTGTGCTCCGTTGAGAAACTGGAAAACTTCAGCCATTCACAGCAGAGTTTTACAAATTCAACACTTGTACCACACTAAATACAGAGGTTTCACAGTGAATTGCATAGAGTTATTGAAGATTTACATTAGGAGGGCATAGGAAGAATGTGATTCAATCTCCCACAATGATTTTCACGCCATGTGGAGTTACTAGCTGCTAAACAGAGATATCTAATACATATTTACTTCCTGTATATTCATGTGTTGCTCTTACCAGCACATTTATGGTCAGTCACAATAGGTTTTTGCTGTTAAACTAGTTGCCAATTGTGATTTATGAAAGTAAAGGTGTTCACATGTAATGGTAGAAAATAAAATCCTTCATGTTTTATTCAGTGCTTTTAACCTTTTTAAACAACTCTCCTCCTTCTTGTTTTTTTCTTGCCTTCTGTATGTATTGATTTTGTGTTGTATGGTGATTAACAAATATACCCACCTGACAGGATTTTAAAAATCAGAAACGAACAACATCTATGCAGGTTCTGGTCTACTAATTCAGCTGTAGGTGTGCAACATATCTGCAGCTTATCCAAGTTCATTCATGCTGTTTTGACAGTGCAGGGTCAAGGATCTGTGTCCCTGTTATGTGGTTGGTGTGTACACGTCATATTGCTGAGCAAGATGACAGAGATTGTAGAGCATGCCATTGACCAGCTTTGCCTCACTGTCTACACAATCTTTTTCACTTGTTGTAAAATGGCATAACTTAAAGAAATAGCAGTGGACCTATGAATATTTACATCAACCAATCTATCCTAGAGAAAGAAGAAAGTCAAGCCTGCAGTGAACACGGAAAAGGGATATAGGAAAGACCTAGTTTGGTTTTAGTGGTAGATCAGCTAAGGGGTTCATTAAAAAATTGCCTTTCAGTCCTCCACAGATTTTGCACTGCTCATATTCAAACATTCGTTCTTGGATATTTAATGCTTAACGTCATGGGGCCATAGCTCTGAGACGGATCTCTGAGCTGAGTCAGTGAGTTGCTTAGTAAGCGTTAATAAAAATCTTAGAGGGATTCACTAGCAAAGTTGAAATCAGAATAGTTACCCACTTGCTTTGGGGCTCTAATGTCTTTTGTACTTTGCAATTAACTCCTTTTAATTGTTGCCAGATCTTGGAATTTTTCTATTTCTAAATCTTCCCATGTTTTGTAGGTATTTCCTCTTTGCAGTGAGAGGTGAGGAATTAGTCTAGTTTCCGTGTGATTGGCATGGAGGCTATATGTCTATGAGATACTAGCAGGAACTATTAATCGTAATGATAAGCCAATCAAGATGATACGCTATCTAAAGGAATGTGCTGTAGTTGTTGCACACTGATGTGAGATTAAAAATAAGCACTGACAGCTTTATGATTTAACCTCTTTTAAAAATGACAGCTAGGGACTCATTTTGTATTTTCCCACAAATACCCTTCTGGTTGTTTACTCAATATATCTCCAGCATCTGAAAGTAGTATTATTTCAGAGTCAGTCTCAGGTGTGTTACTTCGGTCTGTCATGTGAAGCCCTTGTTCATGCAAACCAAATAACTGTGGATCCAAGCCAGAATTTTTCCCTCTGACGATAGCTGTGGCTAAGGTCGGATGTTTTCCCAAGTCAGGGCCTCACTGCCACATCCTTTTTCAGATGGTCTTGGTGTTTTGTTTCTTATTGTCTTGTCGCAATATATTTTTGTTTCTATTTCACTTTATCTATCATGTCTATGTTGATATTTTCTTTCTGGAAATTTCCATCCACCAAATATGTATGTGTAAATTTGCTTTCCCTCATCTCATTACCTGCATTTGGTCAAGGTGAAGCCTGTGCTGATCCCTGCTCATTTTTCTAACCTGTCTCTCTCTCTTTGTATAATTTTCCCTTTCTCAATGGTGTTTGCAAAACATCTCAATTCAGTTGGATCCACAGACTTTAATTAATGTCCTATTTGTTTCTTCTTTAAGACCATTAATAATGATAAGTAACAGCAAGCCTAACATCAGTCCCTTTCTTCCTGCTGAATACAGCATCTCATCTTAATGCATGATTATTTATTCTTACCTCCTGTTTATGATCCTTTAGCCAGTTCTCAGTCAACATGATATTGTTCCTTCTTGAGCCATGGTATGAATGATTGTGATTCAAATTTAAAACAATTCCTGGAAGAAAATAAAACAAAAGCTAATAAAAATATCCATAAACATTGTTACTGCTTGTTTTATTGTAGGTTTGTGTAAGTCTTATGAAAGAAGTTTATTATCTGTTTTTCTAAGTAGTCTTCTATATTGAGGTCCCGTCTCTAGAATTGTTGCACTAGATTCGTGCCCTTGTAATGAAAGCAATGGTGAAACTGGTACAAATAAACAGAACTACTCCTATCAAATACAAAGAAAACCTGAGTCAAGAGCCAAAAGCATAGCTGGTATTATTTGTTATAGCTCTAATGAAATTAATAATTTTAAGTCATTATTTTTCCATTAGGAAAATTAAGCATTGGAATGACCCAGTATGGCATTTGGAAGATTTTTATTTGTGCATCTTTTCAACAGACCTAGGTATCTTATTTGAGTATATTTTCTTAACATCTAGCTCAGCCAAAAACTACGGATCTAGTTGCAAATGTGTAAGGGCCTTTGGCTTGTACTCTGCAGGCAGTCAGTCAAGATTAACATTTATGATTTCTTTTCACCTTGAAAACCAATAAGTTTATGTTTGATACCAGCTAATGTTCTTCATAAATGGAATATATGCATATAATTAAAATAAAATTTTCTGTTATATTTCAGCATTTCTTTTCCAAGATTATTTAGATCAATAGCAGTATAATATGTAAATCCACGTAGGGAATAATATGAAACAGTCCTTTCTTTGCTAGCTTCACTCAGTTTTGAGAGAATTAAATTTCAAAACATTGCTTCAGCCATTGCATGTTTATTGAAGCAGAACAAAATTTGGGTACCATTTGAGATTTGTTTACAACTGCAAGCACAACAGAGTCATTCTCTGTCCCTGGGGCACAGCAATGGAGAAGATGAATAGGATTGTTCTCCCCAAGAAAGCCTGACATCAAAAGGAAAAAAACTGGCTTTCCTGACTAAGGTCAAAGTGAAGCACGATTTAGAGAGACTTGTTGTAGCAGAGCATCTAAGTCAGTTCATATGAAATTACCTGTTTCAATCTAACCCAGCATACTAGTGCAGTGCTGTACCTGACCTAATTAGCCCTGAGTGATATAGTTGTTCTGTATGTGTATTTGAATGGACTCTTCTTACACTGTTAGCCCCGGGATTACATAAGTAGAGCTTGCTTTTTACCTATCCCCATTTATCAGCACAGCTCTACCAATAGTGCCCTTACAGAGGGCTGAATAGGGTAAAGTAGCCTTCATACTGAGATCTAGAAAAATCTGCCTAGGAAGAAGGTATGATTTGCTGTGGCTGTCACAGTTGTGGGAACGCCTTACTCCTTGGACAATGTAAACTGCAGGTCACTGTTAGGGCCAGGAGGAATCTCTGCTGTAGTTTTCCAAGAGTACAGCCAGGCACAGGGAGTACGATTGTGACTGTAACCATTGATGCTTGCACAGATTTGTTTGTCCTGACTTTGTGATATTCTGGGATTATTTGTACATTTAATTAGAAGTGCAGGTCTGTGCTCAGAGCACGGCAAGTGTTACTTTGAAACCATAAAGTTTTTGCTCCACAGCTTTGCACCATCCCAGTAATACTGGGGGTGTGTTTCTTTTTCACTTTTTTCTTGTAATGTAGGACGAAAAATGATGAGGTAATTTGCCATCCTTTATGCAACTGGCAGATGGGTTATATTAATATCATAAGAACATATTGTTCCCAATGCCTGCTTGAAAGGAGAAATGCTATATCAGGCCTGGATTCAGCAAAGTGCCAAGGCACGTGCCTGTATTTATTCCTCTTTAGCAAAGTGGTTATGTACATACCGGATTTAATTGAAATGGACATTTTAACTGGTCTTCCTCCGAGCTGAGGCATTAGCAGCACATGAGAAAGTTGATTTTCTTTTGCCAGTGTTTTGCTTCTGATTGTTTAAGAACATTATCTGACCCAGCATGACCAAGTGCTACACACAGCTTTCCTAGAGTAACTACAACACTGTGTTGATATTTGGGTACATGAAAGATTATAAATAAGAGCCAGGACTTGTCAGGATGTAGAAGACGATTTCGGTTGCTGAACGGTGATCTGAAGTATGTGTAAGACATCCAATAAGGTTGAGTATCTCATACATCGAGACCCCAACTCACTGTGAACATCATCTCAATTCCGTTGATTATACATAGTAACTGTACAGATGCCATTTATGCATACTATCTCTCCACACTTCACATTAAGGAGAGGGTTGTAAGTAGTTAGTGAAATCTTAAATTCAGAATAGGCATTTTAGTATATAGTTAATGAGCATTCTGACACATCAGTAGCTTTCTCATAACTACTATCCTATATAGGCACCTCTGGTATTTTCTGCAGGTATTGTTACATTCATCTATATGTGCTAATACTTCTGAGATACCTATAACACGCCTTGATAGTACATTACTACTGCTAACTCTCACCTCTATTGTTTAGAGGGACTCAGAAGTCTGCAGATGGTGAAACTGTTTCTTATTCTTTTGACAGGGATCTCAGAACATTTCTCCTTCTCTTCAGTGGCCTTGCTCCAAACAGAGCAAGCAAGATTTCTTCTTTTATCTAAAAATCACACTGCCAACAGGGAAAGTACAAAAGGGAATATTTCTAACTAGATTGTATCTTCCTTAGCTCTCCTTCCACCTGTGCAGCAGCAACAGCATTTCTAAGCTTTGAACAAACTGCATTAAAATTAAAACTGATTTATTTGAAAACCCATTACATTTCAGCAGCTCTGGTCAGGACACAGAGAGATCATAAGGGACCAGGGGAAGGTTAAGAGCCTTTTTTATCTCTTGCGAATGCCCTGGGTAGAAAGCATTACTTGTTTTGCAAGATGACAATTAAGCAACAATAAATTAACACAAACATAAGCACAGGAGTTGCTCTCTCGTTCTCTTTCTCTTCTTTTCTGAAGAGAGGGATTTAACTGTGATAACAGGTCATTTCTAGAGGATTAACAACACACACCTTTAGTCAATCTGCCTGTTCACAGGCTCTCTCCGCATTCTGTTCAGCTATATAATTCTGGCTTGCAAAATGGATTGAAACAAGGAAAAAAGAAAACTGCCATTGCTCTGATGCTTCAAATTGTTCTGCATGGAACCTTTTATTAATATTATTTGTTTATTTATTTATGTACAGTGTTACAGCATGGAAAGCCTTTGGCTTCGTTATGTCAGGCACTGTATTGACGTATAACAAAAAAGACAGTACTTGAAAACTTTAGGGTCTAATCAAAGACCTGTTGTTGTCACCTTATAACTGTGGGGCTCAAGTACACAACTAAATGCTGATTTTAGGAAATGTAGGATCCTTTTCCTCCAAATAAAACAGTTGTAGGTGAAACAGAAAGGCAGGCAGCTGAATGCTGTGATTTCATTGCTCTTGCCTTTAGGAGAGAGCGAATCTTTTAGAGGCAGGGACTGTGGAGAATATATTCATCAGGGAGGGGAATAACACTGATGGATTTACTAGTATCTTCTTTTTATTTTATTACCAAAACAAAAAGCTGTCTTTTTGATATACAATTCCATAGGTTGGCTTGTAGAACATGCAAGGTGAAACACTGCCAGGACTGAAATATAATCACCTTTGACTTCAGCAAGGCCAAGATTTCAATTCAGCATGGATCAGTCAGTGTTTTAGCTTAGATATTCAAAGGCTGTGTGCTCTACTCATATGGTTTTGTTGTGTTTTTTTTTCTTTTTAACGAATCATAATCCTCAATACCTTTTGAACTTATTAACGAATTTCAACCAAATATGTCAGACAGGCAGTTCTTTCTCCTACAACTTCACAGAAGTTGTCACCTGGCTAGAGGATAAACATTTAAATAGTGCTGCTAGTTGCAGAAAACCAGTTCAGTCCCTTATCCGTTGCAAGAGGAAGAAGCCAGTAAGCAAGTATATACTGGACACTAAGGTGCAGAGTCAGTTCCAGTTCTCACCGACCTTGTGGTATTAAAAGGCTATTAATTCCCTATAGCATCTAATCTCTTCCACATTCATTTCATTCTACTGGACTGGTTTCATTTTGTTTGGAAGAACTTAAACCACGATTTTTACTACAAATTAAAAGAGATTTGAGGAAAGCTACATATTTGTCGTATCTAAAAGACATGATGGACTCTTTTATTTCATGCTAACGAACTGGTAACAGGATCTTTACTGAAGAGTTGGCCTTGGATCTTACCTGTCTGTTGCTCCTGTTCCTCTGCTGACACATGTAACACTTTCATAGAAGTTTATAATGGGATTTTCAACCAGGCTAAGTTTACAGTAAAGAGTCTACTGCTAACAGTAAAAAAAAATACAGGTAAATCCACCATTGCTGAAGGGCAGCACCTTTAGAGGCTTTGTTGCTTAATAGAATACAGAGGCCTAATCAATGTTTTCTATAAATCTGTGGGAGCAATCTCTCCTAAGGGACGTTTCTGTCAGCGCCAGCACAGGGCATGGGGAAGCACCAAAAGTAGCCAAGGGAAGATGCTGAGGAGGGAATGTCCTGAGACATGACTCTCATATGCCTTATTCTGACCTGTGGGGAGACAGCAACATTCAAAAAGGAACAAAGTCTGTGCTCCATTTCTTGTACTGACACGCTTGCACACACTCTGGTTTATAAAATATGGCTAGAGAGAGCTGCAGTGCCTGACACTGTAAGGTTGGGTAGTATAGCTACCCAGAGTGTGTTGATTCAAACTGAAATCCTTTTTCTACTGGCCTTGGATCTCACTTTCCCAGATTAACTCTTAGAACAACTTGTGAGGTACAAGTTATGGCAGCTGCTTTGGCAGTAGCTGATGATGCAGTTCACATCCTTTAAGAGAGAGAACTGGAGTGACCGCAGATCTCTATCACATCTGGGTGACCTTTTAACTACATAACTGCATGACAAAAGGGAACATTGGCATGTCATTCTGAAATACCTTGTGTAGTGGTGTCCAAACAACTAAAGAGGTGTGGAAAATGCGTGCTACCCTGACTTGCTGCTGAAAGGAGTGTCTCACACTGAAAAATATCAATGTCAGTACTGCCAAGTTTTACACAGTTTGGCCTTGGCATCTTTACTAATAATTATTACTCTAAAAATTCAGGATCCGTGGATGCTATGTATGTTATATGGCTTGAGAGCTATGACAATGAGATTTAGGCATGTGCTTTCTATGGTAAATCTAATCTAATCTATGGCCTTCCTTCAAGATTGCACATTGCTGGAGTGGAGCAAATCCTGTACAGCTTAAATCATTATTCAGTTCCTCGGCTGTGGTAGGATGTTAAATACTCACTCGTACTGTGAAAAGATTAACACTTGCTCAGACATAAGGTGGCAAAAGAGCTGTTGGTCCTTAAAGATTCTGTAGCAGCTGTCATGAATCTGGAAAAGTTCCTCCAGGTAAAAGCACAACCCAATCTATTGCCTTATTTCTGGGCTTCCTCAGTCAGCTGGGACTAATTAAGATAACCGGTCTATAAAATGGCAGCAGAAAGCATTTCCTGGCTCTTCTGCATAGCTGGTTTGCTGGGCTGGGTTTTGATGCATTGTGAGTGGTGAGTGAAATGGAGCATGTTAATGCTACCGACCAGGGAGAAGGGGAAGTTGTGGAATTCAGTGCTCTGCTAGAAACTTGCCCTCTTAATGAGGTGATCATAAAATGCCAATTCCCCAAAGCTAGCACATATTTTTGTATAGTGTCTTTATTTTTATATGAGGTAGGGATAGCTATTTTTCCACTTTCTCTGACAGCAGGCTGACCAAATACTACTCAAAGGAGTATTGTGGCTGCTCTATGCTTTCCTCTTTCCTTTGGCTGTACAGTTCTCAATTAGCTTTTAAGTTGCATTATAGATCTGCTAACAGTTGTGCAGTTAAATCATTAATTACCTTCTCAGTCAGTTGGGAACTCAATTTCACTTTGGTTTGCAGTTTGTGCTCCACAGTAGATTACTTAGCTAATCCATAAACATCTTCAGACAGTATAATTTAAAGAAGTTAATGATGAGGAAGTTTAGACAATTTTATCACAAAATAATTCTTAGTTAGGCATGTGAAATAAAAAGTGTTTATGAGGGAGAGCTTTTTAGCTATGCAAATATCAGGCCAGCAAATATCATGTAAGCAAATGGAATGAAAAATTATATGAGGTTGTGGGGTTTTTTTCCCCCAATGAGTAAGAAAACTTATTATTATTATATGTCTAAAAGATTAAAAGAGAAATAAGGATTCAGCAGAATAGCTGGACCGGGAGCCAAAATATCTGAGGTTGTTTCTAGCTCTGTTCCTGATCTGTGTTCTAAGTGAGTCTCTGTGCTTCTGAGTTCTGGTTTATTTTTCACCCTTTATCTTGTCTATTTAAATTAGAAAATCTTCAGCACAATCTGTTTCTGTTGCATATATATTTACACCTACCACAGTAGAGTCCTAATTTCAATTTGTATGCGAAGGAAATACTCTATTGCTACTAATAATTATACATTCAAATGCAGCAAAGCTTCTAGGTGTATTGTGGGTTTTGTCTTGGGATGGGAGTGGAGGCAAAGGTTTCTACTGCAAGCTTTTCAAAGGCTGTTGATTTCCTAATTAATCTAATTCCTCTAGTGTGTTTCAAGGCTGCCTCAGTCCAAACATTATTTGTTTCAGAGTATGGAGGTCTGGCCTTGTTTCTCCAGACAGAAGAGCAAAGCTATCTAGAGAAACTGTTATCACTCTGTCTAAATACTAAGAACAACAGAGAGAAGCAGGGATTTTTAATAGTGCCTGATGGGCATTTACCAGAGAGAAGGAATTCCAAGAGGAAAATTTGGGGGCTGGTATTAAAGGATGTTTTCTAACATAAATTTTAAAAAGAAACATCCACTAGATAATTATTTTCTGAGAACTGCTAAGGCACTGCTACTAGAGGTGTAAAGTATTTAAGATTAAAGCTGTCACTTTGCCAAGTGTTCTCAGATAGGGGCAGTCTTAACTTTTCCTCTCAAACACGCTGAAAAAGAAATTGTGACCAGGCTTCCAACCCATTTTGCTGTGCTGGTGACAGAAATGCTGTCATGGAGCAATTATTTTTCTCATGAGTTATGAAACTGGAGAGGAGATAGGAGTTGAGAAACTGCTGGGTGAAAATGGGAGTTGAATTCCAGTGAATGGAAATATTCTCCCTCATCCAGCAGAAGATGGGTGAGACCGTTGCAGACTCAGCCCCTCTAATCCAAAGGGGAAATGGAAGGAGATTTTACACTGGGGATGAAAACAATAGGAAGAGAAATGGAAGGGCAGGCCGAGGCATGCAGAATTATTGTAGACAAGTTGACAGGGTTTCTGACCCCTCCTTTATGGATCTGAGATTTATTCAGATAAAGCCTGAGCAGTTAACAACACAGCATTTCAAAGAAAATAGTATGGTATATAAAACTGAATGAAAACACAGAAGCTAAACAGAGGACTTTGGCTCCTCTGATGCAATGCTGCTTGGTTTCACGTTTGACTCCCTGCTGTTCACTGGGTCAGGCCAGCATGCAAAAAGTTTTTTATATTCCATCATTAATAATTTGCCTCCATTATGTCAAGCTGTCTTGTTCCTCTTGTGCTGTAAGAGGGTGAAAGAGCTCTATTTTGTAATTATAATCATTTTACTATTAGGCTAAAAAGGAAATGTTTTGTTACAAATACAGAATTTTCTGTCTTCTGTAGTCCAATTTTAGCCATGACTCTAGACAATTGACTCATTTATTAACAATGAACTATTAGATATGACTGAAGAGAGCAACAATACATATTACAGAAACACTAAGAAAATGCACATTATTTCACACAAAATTTTCAATTTTTTATTACATTTCAAAAGCTGACAATTAATTAAAGGATAGTATTGAAACACAAAAAGGAAAAACCTGAAATGTTTTATTAATATTTTTAGGTTTAATCTTTTTTCTCTGAAAATGCAACTTGGCAAAAATTGTGTCAATCTCAGTATTTTGATGATGTCAACCAGCTCAGCAAAGTGTAGAATAGTATCTGATTTTTTTTTCCCCTCCTATTTACAGATACTTTTTTTCATTTGTCCTGCTTTTAGGAAAGGATTTGTGAGTTTTAAATATTTGCAAAAGTGCTTCCATTCTGGCTGACCAAGCAACTACAGGAGCATCATCACCTCTTTTCTTAAAGGCTGAAGTGAGTTGATGCATGCCAAATTAATTGTCCAAATAATATGTTTATCCCTCAGCCAAAATGCAGGCATGTGATAGGCATCCCTCTGACTACACTAATGGCTGCACCTCTTGCACACTCCCGAGGATCTGCTGTGGATCCTTTCATCTGACTAAAAGTCATGGTAGGGGGACCATCTGTATATTCTGTCACATTTTTTACCATAGCTTTTGGCATTTAAGTGTCTTACAATAAGCCCCATGACCTACCCCACAGTGTGTTATGCTAACAGAACTGGCCTGCATGGTGTTTGTGAATTGTTGGGATCCTTGATGTGTGAGGAAGGGCTCACCTGAGCATGTTTTCCCCTGTTTGTACTTCCTCAGCAAAGAGAGGGAAGCATGCACTTTGCATAAGAGTTAGTATTTTTCTCAGAACTTTCCAAGGAAAGGGAGTTGTACACAGCTTCCTGAAGTTTTTATAAAAGGGTTGGCTTAGCAAAATAGACCTAGTACAAAGGCAGTTTTATGTTCCAAATGGCAAAGATATTAAAGCTACTGGCTTTACTTTCCTTCCTTTTTTTTTTTTTTCTGGAGATAGGTTACAGAAATTTAGCTTTAAATGAAAAACTCAAGAAGGTAAATTCACTCTGTACTGGATCTCTTAAACAAACAAGTCATCCTTTCCCAAGGAGGATTTTCTATCTGAATTGTTCCCTCTTGTTGATGAAGAGTATCTGTAGAATTTGGCTCTCCTACAAGCACAACCATGAATAATGCATGGTGACTAGAAAAGAATGGACAGCAAATAACAACAGGAAACAAATACCACACTTTGCAGGACAAATTTCCAGGTGCACAATAATTCCTTCTAAAATCTGTGAACCTCATGGGATTCTCATATATTTTCATGAACACCTGCAAGCAATAAATATCCTGATGCTGCATATTGCAGCTGAATTTGCTGCCTTCATTTGTGTGGGGGAGAAATCATATTCGTATAACTCATCTATCTCCTGTGTCAAGCTCCTCTGCTCTGCTTTGCGGTTCTGCAATTCAGTGTAAATAGTGGGATAGTTTGCCGCTACCACACACACTGAATAGCCTCTTGTGGAGATCATGTTTGCAGGTAGGTAAAGTATTGCCACAGGACCTGATTAAGTTTGTAGGGAGTAATGGACATGCTGTTGATAGGGGTCTGCTAAGGGACTGATCCTTTCTTAACTCTCTCATTCAGGCATCCCACACCCAACTGGTGTAAGAGTGATATTAGCGGGGCTTTTTTGTGTTTACCCAGCAGTGAAGATTTATTCCACCAGCTACTGTAGTTTCTCACTCCTGGCCAGTGCTACAAAGTCTTATATTGAGGTAACGTTGATAAGGCCATGACAGCAGTGGCTCTAGGAATTAAGACTCCCCAGCAGATAAAAAAAGATATTTGTGCATTTGTGGATGGGACCCCAGCATTGACAAAACATGTTTGGGACACAACACAGGCCTTCTCTATGAAGAACTAAAGTAATTTGTGATATATGATTTCAGTTAATGCATTTGCAACAAATGCTGTGAAATTTTTTCAGTTGAAAACAGCCTTGAACTAAAAAAAAAAAAAAAAAATTACCAAAAACTTCTGACTTGCAGAGAAGTGCTGTGTTAACAGTGGAATCTGATGGGAAAGTCAGAAACACCTTCCAGGATGGCTGAAGTTGGCAACTGAGGGAAGAGAGCCAAGGTTGTCAGATCAGCAGGTTGTAATCCAACTCAAGCAATATCATTTGACTGATGTGAAATCACTTCTGTTAGTATTTTCTCATTTTACACTTCTGTGATTGTGTCAATGAGTCAATGAGAATACAACCCTTTACTCAGCTCAGGTGCAGCAATAGCAGCGAAATAAGAGAAAAGCCCATTGCTTTTACTTTAAGCATGTTGAAATAGACTCAAAGGCATGGGTAATGTTGTGTACCTGAAAACGGATCCAAGAAAATGTCCCAAGGACAGGAAAAATATGTAAATCCCAGGAGATTTCCATCTTTCTGAGAACTAGTCCAAGTCTATGTATTCCCAAGCACCAGAAAAAAAAAAAAAGACCTTTCTGGTTTGTACTTTTCAGTGTCCATGTGTTACAACAGAAGAGAATGTAGATTTGGACACAGCTGCAGTATTTTAAAGTCTTGAGGAACAGGACAATACACATTTATAAATCCTCCTCTATTCATTTTATTCTGCCCAGTCCTTCCAGAAAAATAATGCTTCACTTAATCCTGCTGAAATTCCCATTCCCCTCACTCCAAGGTAGATCAATGCCCCAACTGATCAGTCTAAGAAACATTTCCCACAAGTACTTCTGGGCTTGTTAATTTACCTTTGTGCCAAGGGGTATTTTCATGAGAAAGTGAGTGGGTCAAAGTGGCCTCTGTGACAGATCCAAATATATCATGTTGGGTTTTTTTGCATTAAACACTTCAATAAAGAATGCACACACTTGGACAGTGCAGTGGCTTTATAATCTCTAAAAGGAAGACCTGGAGTTCATTAATCAGGCTGCAAACAATGAGAAGGTAAGATTCAGCCTATGGCTGTATGTTTCAGAACAAAAGTTGTTAAAATAAGTGGTATGTTTTGCGTATTTTACTAGCTAAGAAAGCACTATGTAAATGGTATCAAACTAAGGAATAGTACACAACTTTTCCTTACTTTACCTTAGTCTGATTTCCCAAACTGAGGTAGAAGTTATGTATTATTGCAAGAAAGGTAAATATACCCAGATGTGAGACAAGAAATTATTTAAAAGCAACTGAGCTCTTATTCCATGATAGTGCCTAGATTTCCACCTCTTTCAAGCCTAGTCTTGTTTTTTCATGAGAAAAGGCTTACCTGTACAGACTGATCTCAAATCTCAGCCATTGGGGATGAGAGGAGAAAGTTCTATCTTCTTGCTGTCTATTCTCTGTGGCCATCAGTTGCAGAGAGATTGGCCATGAGGATCTCCTACTCCTTGCGGACCTTATTGTAGCCCTTCAATATATAAAGGGAGCTTATAAGAAAGATGGAGAAAGACTTTTTACCAGGATCTGCAGTGACAGGACAAGGGGAAATGGTTTTAAACTGAAAGAGGGTAGATTTAGATTGGATATAAGGAAGAAATTTTTTGTGATGAGAATGGTGAGACATTGGAACAAGTTGCCCAGAGAAGTTGTGGATGCCCCATCATTGGAATTGTTCAAAGCCAGGTTGGATGGAGCTTTGAGCAACCTGATCTAGTGAAAGATGTCCCTGCCCATTGCAGAGGGGTTAGACTAGCTGATCTTTAAAGGTCCCTTCCAACTCAAATCATTATGTGATTCTACGATTCACCTGCTGTGCAGAACATCTGGGTGTTGTATTGAGGGAAAATAACCTTCTCCACAAAGAAACAACATTCTCCTGGAGGGATCTGAGAGAGAAAGGTGGAAACTTGTTCTTACACCTTTGAAGCTATTCAGTGACATACTGTCCCTTAGTATTGTAGGATGCCATTTATTCTGTAGCTGGTGACTGCTTAGAGGGTTTGTAGTGAAAAGGCAGGGAGTAGTATCTGGAATAAACAAAGTAGAGGTGGAGAAGGGAAGACACTTGGCAATGAAGACAGATTAATGTTAACTAGCTGCAAGCATACTTTGTAGCAGAGCAGTGACTGTGATCCCAAGGTTTTTAAAACATTATTTTCCTTTCTGGTTTGGACAGATAAGACAGCAGTTGAGTAGGGTGAGATGGATTTTCCACAAGGGAGAGAAAAGAGTCACCACTGACAGAGCGGGCAGCAGGGTGAGAGGACATGAGGATGAGAAGTTACTTTCACAGAGAAGATAACCAGAGTTCAGGGACGTCATTCTGGTTCTAAACTTCTGATTAAAGTTGCAATAGACCTAGGAGCAGCTTTAATACACATGGTACCAGTTTAAAATTGGTTCCTGGGAAAGATGGAGTACCCTGCCTACCTCCCAGATGGGTGCCTACTTCACCACCAGTGTGCTGAGGTGGCAACAAAAACTGGAAGAAGGAGGGCAGGTGCTTAGTGAGCAAGGCCAGGAAGGGCTGGATCTTTCCTTATGAGTGAAACAAGGTGAGAAAGCCATAATGATCTACAGTTGCAGCCCTGGGACCTAAGCTAGGCTGGCAGATAATCAAGGCAAGGCGCTTCTGATTCATTAGGAGTTATGTCAAGCTCCTAAGGAAAGTGGTGCTGCATGCATGAGACCCAAGAGAAAGCTAAGGCCGATGAGAATGCCATGGCATGGAGAAGGGATGAAGGCTGAGGGAGGGTTGGCACAGAGAAGGAAAAACCTGCTTTTTATGCAGAAAAAGTGAACACATCAGGCTTCTAAAATAATATGTTTAATTTCTCCAAGTTAGCTTTATTTTGGTGAACAGCAAGGGTCATGACAGAGCATTAACACTACACTGTGTACCAGTGTTTGCTGACTGCTGCACTGGAAATGCACTGAACTGCTTGCAGGTTAGTGAAACAAATTAAAAAAAAAAAAGATTAAGGGTTTGTAAACATGACTGCCCCATAATTCATGGATGATTTCCCTCAAAGTATATATTCTTCTAATGAGCCTCCTTTAAATGCAGTGATTGTAATTTTTGGTAAGCATTTTCCTTTTGAGAAAGCAATAAAATGTAAGTGATAACATCCAAAAAAATCCTTGTTTCAGTTGCAATGCACAGTGTTTTTGACTATAAGTTAATGGTTTACATATTAATTTTCTCATCTCTCTGATGGGCAGAAAATTGCTTTAATATAAATGCAGTTAAATTTGTCATTTTATATCTACACAGCTTAGGTTTAGAAATTTATTACAAGCAATATCAAATTGTTTCATAGCAGTTTAGCAGCTTTTGTGGAAGAAAAATGTGTCAAGTTGGAGGCTGAGGTAAAATTTTTCTCACACTATAATTAATGTACTTTTTATGTTTATTGTCTAATCAATTATTTTAAAGGAGACTTGAGGAATGTAACAAAAGTGTTTGACTGATTCTTGGAAAAATTAGGCTAGGTTTCTGAGTGCGCAGGGGATTTTTTTTTTTTTACCACCCAAAAAAAAAGATTTAAAATTCACTTTTTACAAGTAAAAGTAAAAATGACAACAGTTTTGGTTAAAAATTCTCCCACTGTTGCAGAAGGTGAGAGAATAAGAAGGAAAATAATTTATTTATTTTATCAACTCAGATTTCCTTTTGAAAACCATACTTCTGCTCCACTAATACTGACAGCAACTCAGTCAGCAAAGTAATAAAGCATGGTCCTTATTCTGGAGGATTATATTATCAACTTCACTGAGGCTGTTCAGAACCATTCCAGTGAAGGGACAAAGTCTGGTCTTAATGTTAAGTAGCTCTTTGAGTTCATCTCTCATCCAGTAGTAATCAATCCTGAAATGCTTTTGTAACTTCAATCATCTGCGTGGCATCAATGCTATCCAAAGGGACTGTAGGTGTACTTACTCTCGAGCAGCACTTCAAGGACATTTTTGATTTGGGACTTGAATTCTCCTATCTCATCTGGAATCAATCCCATCCAATAATTAATTAAGCATTATTATTGTTATTAACTATTTTGCATCAAAAGCCATCCCTAGGCAATGCATTGTAAAGGACTACAGTTTAATCTCCAGCTTAAGAAAAGTTATTACAGCAATTTCCCATGCTGGGAAAGGGGTCTCTAGAAGGAAAACGTGATTCTCTCTCTCTCTTCTCCCCACCCCCTTACTGGAAATTGTTCATGGATTTTCACTAGCTCTATTCTCTTTAACATCCACTATCACTAAGTATACTGGTTACATTGATTTGTGTTCTGCCTGCGTGATTCATGGCATGCCAATGTGGTTATTATAATTGAGTTCCAGAATGAAGATAAGCAAGAAAAAGATAAAGCGATAACCTCCAAAAAGCTAGAGATTAATGAGGAGCACTTTAGTCCTGAAGAAGGCAGTGAATGCATGTGTTTGGGAAAGTTAGGTCTGAAAGGGGAGAAGGTAAATGGCTTTTACTATGTATATGTCAAAAAAAAAAAAACAAGTGTACAATTGTACAGTTTAGGTAAGATTTGGGGAAAAAAGTTAAGTTTCTTCCTTTTCTCTTCCCTTCTGGCCCACTTCTCATCTTACAACATCACCTCCATTACTTTTCTTTTTCACTTCTTTCCTTTCTGCTGCAGGGTGTCAGCTAATTATCAGAATAAAGTGAAGAAATGTAACAGAATTTTAAAAGTGCAGACTTGGTTTCTAAATGCCTATATCCGTTTCATAAAACATTGACGTACTGAGTTTATCTTGCCTTGGCATTGGTGAGGCACCCAGATTTAATTCCTATCTTTAACAGAATATAATTTTCAGGGGAAAAAAAAGTCCAATCTGGACTTTAGAATTACCAGTGATGGTGAATCCATTACAAATCCCTTCAATTTGCTCTTAAATAGACTACTGAGTTTTTTGCATCTTTCACTGTAAGGCTCATCTTCCAGTGCACTCATTCTTCAATTTTTCAATATCTTCTTGAATTTCAACTGCAAATTGGATTCCAGTTACAGCATAGTATGGATACCCTACTCTTTCCCAACTCAAGTTTTGTCTTTAGCTTCAGGTCTTGCTATACCTTTTGGCCATGGCATTTCATTGATACTTCATGTTCATTTCATTGCCACCAAAAACTCAAAGCCTGTCCCAGGTACCATTTTTCTGAGACAAAGCTTGCAATCCCATGCACAGAAACACCTTTGTTCCTAGATGTGTCATTTCAGATCTGGCTGTATCGAAACACAGAATTTGTTGTACTCCTTTTCTAAACTTCATGTATTAAAAATGTGTCCACTGAATAATTCACCAATCCCCCAATCTTTGCATTATCTGCACTGTGTCAGTGATAGATTTATATTTTCTTACAAGTCACTGTTTAAAAAATGTCATTAGTACTGATCCAAAAAAAAGTTCTGCAGAATCATGCAGACCCAAGAGGAGCTGGGCTGTTTGTTCCTGACCACTGTTGGGAAGAAGACTGTTGGGCTATATGGAACGCTGGGCTGACCCAGTATTCCCAATCTTTTGTTATGTTATTTTATACTGTTTAATGATGAATGCTTATAATCATTCAGAAATGTAAATTAGTGCATTGTATATCCACTGAACAAATATTGTGTTGATTGTACATTGTTCTTAACTAAGTGGTTGCATGATACCAAGTGAAATGCCTTGCCCAAATCTGCTACATTTATTAATGGAACTCATAATACCATAGAAGGGTATCACATTTATTTTTCATAAAACTGTTCATTGGCATCAATTATTTCAACTTTTGTTAACTCTTTATTGAGTCTTGTACCACTATTCTAGTATTTTGCCCAGGATCAATGTGAATCTGACAGACCTGTAATTATGCAAGTAATCCCATTTACATTTTTTAAATAATGGCATCCTACCAGCTTTTTCTAAGCTCCTGGAGCTTTCTGAGAAAAAAAGACATATTTTTAAAAGTATGGGTGTTTCACATGTTCTCAGTTTTTTCTGTAACTTTTTTAAAAGAAATGTTAATATTTTTGTATATCAGACAGTTTTCCAATTTTTCCTTTTTGGTTTTCAGTTCTCCTCACCCGTTTCCTGCTTTTTTTCCTTCCTCTTTCACTGAAATGTTTCCCAATTTCTCTTACCATTGGAAGAGAATAAACAGGAAATAGCAAAACCTATAATATGTATATTAAAAAAAAAGATGCAGTATGTATTTATTTTTCATTATAAAGATCTTGAGGGTTCTGCTTTTAACTTCCATTAATTAAAATCTGGAAAGTTAAAATATTAACATTCACAATGTGAATATTATTTTTTAAATTTAAAAATTGGCATTAAAATGCCAAGATAATTTTTTTTTAATACAAATTCAGAGAACTAGACCTTTCTCTGAACACCATATTTGTCTGCCTTGCACAAAGAAAAGCATAGCTAGTTTAGTTGGTGAATAGGAGAATTTAGCTCAGCAGTTCTGAAAAGCCTAAAAGGAATGCTCCCTCCCTCATCTAATCCCAAATGTACTCTGGATAACGATATTTGTCTGGCAGAAGAGTCAGACTGGAAAATATCTGCTACCTCAGCAACCCTAGTCCCCACATTCTTGGGTCTAACAAGTGTGCATACTGGATGAATGCATGTGTCAGGAAGAGGAGGCATCCAGAGAAGTGTTTTCAAAGCAGGAAACCACTTGCCCACAAAATAAAATGTAATTATTTTAGGACAAAAAACCACTCAGATTTCGTAGAAGAGTCAGAGAGATCTATTTGTAATATTTATTCACTAATAAAGTGAGACAATTTACAAGGTTAAGTGAGATTTTAACTGTTGTGGAAATATATTAGCTAGCAACAAGCTGTAATACAAAGTATATATGGGTACAGCCTGTCTAAGAGCTTGCTAAATGCTTCGGGTTTTATGCCATCTGTGTGCTGCTATCTTTATCTAGCTGAAGATTTTGTTTATACATCTATATTTAGTACATTGAAAAGAAGAAAAAAAAGATAAAGATTTTGTTTTCTTTTTCAAATGAACCTAGGCCAAGATCCAAAGCCGACCAGAGTAGAAAACTTGGGCTGGGTCAGACCTCAGGGTGAGATTTGCAGTGATTTTTGTGTAAGCACCTGATATTCCTCAAAAGATAATATTGATGAAACAATCCTAAGTTCCTTCAAGAATTTCTTCCATAGGATGGATTCAGGTTCCTAAACATATGTGCCTAGGTGACCTAATCATCTGCTGGAGGTTGGCAGGTACAACAAAAACCTATGGGAACTGTGCCCAGGAGTAGTGAGGGCTGGAATCAAGGAATAGCTATACTGGGTTGTGTGCAATAGCACCGAATTCAGACACTATGCAGGTGAGGTGCGAGAAATATGCATGGATGGAGGTTAGAAGACTACACGATTGAAAGATCCTCAGGCAGGGATGGCCATGGGGCTTGTATCTTGAAACAGTTGGGTACAGAGGGTTGGAAGGGTGAGGAAACATGTACCCTGGTCACCAAAATATCTCTTTGTAGCTTGGTTATGAATGCATCTTGACTAAGGTTAAGGTAGCTATTATCTCATCATGTAAATGAGAAAGCAATGACACCTGTCATCTCCTTTCCATGGGAAAGGAACTAATTTTCAATTAATAATTTTGTAGAAAATGAAAACCAAAATACTCAGCTGCTTTTCTGACCCAGACATAATACTGTGAACTATTTTCTGGCTAGGCAAAGCCTTTATGTAACTAGGTGATGGACTGTGGGTGTGGGAAAACCTGAGCTCCAAGTTCCTCTGCAAATTTTCTGTTGACATTGTATAAATAATTTCACTTCTCTATGCCTAGTTTGTTAGGTGGCATTTGGCAGAGGGAGGAGAAAGGCCCAGTAAGGCTTTTAAAAGATGCATAGATTGAACCAACATCTTTCTTGCATATGCCGCTGTAATTCTAGTGAAGTCAATATGCCAACTTATATTTACCATTATATATTACCATTTACCCAACATTCTTGTTCCTTTGGAGTTTTGGATTTCCTTTTTCTTCCTTTATGTCCTTTAAATCTACTTTTTGGTCACAGAGTTTGACAGGATGTACATGCATTTCTTCTGCCAATTAATGAAAACGAAGACAATTTTGACTTAAACTGGCCAGGAATAACATTAAACTGGCAATAAGAAAAAGGGCTGAAGAGGCAAGACTTGTACTGTAAGCTGCAATCACTTGATCCGTGGTAAGCATTTGTTTCCATGTGTGGGTAACTTGAAAGCTTGACAACACATCTGATCAGTTGAGTTAGTTTAGCCTTAAGTGAAGTCTGGCCTGTGCTGGGATTTTCTGGGGATTTCATTAGCAAATCTTTCTTGCAGTCCATGGTTTTCACGGGTTTTCTACTCTTACATTTATACCTGGGGGAATATCTCTCAGAAGACCTCGTTTCTTTCTCCTAAAGTATTCTGTGACTTTCTCTAGCAGCAGCATAAACTAAAACAGCATTTGTCTGTCCTCAATAGAAAGGTAACACAGAATGCTAAATGAATGGATTTTTAACTCTTTATGTTCTTGATTCCTTGGAAGTTTCTCTAGGAGTGTGCTGGTGCGAGTTATGATGGATCATTATGATAAGAGCCTGGACTACCTGTGTTGCCAGGACATATCCCATTAGAGATACTAGAGTGCTCAGTTTTAACTCTGCTGATCTTACTGCCTGATACTGGATCCTAACAGGCCCTGGAGTCATGGTGACAGCTGGGATAAGAATAAAGAATGTGACCATATGGTGCTTTTCTATGTTATAGGACACAATTGTGAAACTTGGCATGGCTCACTTTGTGAACCAAGAATGTTGGAGACAGATATATCATTGGGAGATAAGAAATCTTGCATATCCAACACAAGACTGAAGCTCAGATCTCTGCTAGAACTGTTTTGATCTTATCTACAAACTTATCCCCACCCTATGCTACAGAACTGTCAGTTATCAGTGGCAAATCTGCAGAAAAGCTAAAGTTTTGGATTTTAGACCATCACAAAGTAGAATTTTGCCACTGCTGAGCTGAGTGACAGGTCACTTATTTGATTCTTTGTACTTGTGACCTCCCGTAGCATGGACAACTGCCTATCTTTTAAAATTACCAGCCTCTCCAATCTATTTTGTGTGCCTTTGTGTAAAATAGGATTAGATGAGCAGGAAATGCAATGTATTATTTTGGAGACACCATTTTCAGCATTTAGCTTGTAAGCAGAGCCAGTCATCTTTCTTGCTTAACAAATCATTTAGACTGATAGAGGTGAACCAAACTCTGTGGGCTAAAAAAAAAAAAAAAAAAAAAGAAGAAAAGTACTTAAAATTCAGGCTTTTGAAACAGCCCCTTCATAATGACAGGCGAACCAGGATCCTGAACTGGAATCAATGAACTGACTTGTTCACCATATTAGCCACATGCAACAGAAAGGCATCAAAACGACTTCCTGATAAATCATTCATACCTTTTAAATGCATTTGCATTGCTTTATGATGATACATAAATGCATGAGCACTTAATTTAGTCTGATGTCACCCTCCAGCCTTAGTTCTGGTCTCCCATGCTCCTACATCTACTGAGAGACGGGGCAAATGCCATCGACCAGGGAAGAATGAGTGGCACAGCGTATTTCTAGAGTAGGTATAATTACCATTTTGTGTGCCAATTAATATTAGATTAAAAAAAAAAGACATCCTCCAAAGGAACCTATTTATTATTTAAAAGCCCCCCAGGGTATCTTCTGACATGGATTGGTGCTATAGCAAAGCAGAGGCATGAAAGCAGCTGAAAGCAGACAAACTGTTAAGCAGCATTTAATCCTTTATGCATGTTTTATACATAAACAAATTGGAATGTGTAGATCAATGTCCTCCAGCTGTTTTTCAAACCCCATTCTGCCTTCATTAAAGATTTAGGGAGGAAGTTTCCAAACATAGATATGATATTGGGAAAAACAAGATAGGATCTTTTTTCTTTTTTTCCCTGAGAGGTTTTCTTAAAACCACCACTGCCTCTTGCTCTAGTAGCAATATATTGTAAAGTGTTCCTTTGCCACTGCAGCCTGCACATTAAATCCTTTATACAGTCATGTCTTTTAGTGCCGAGTCCCTTTAATTAGACAAAAGATATAACTCTCTGATAAAGCGTCCTAAGAGAGAGCCAATTTGGCCACATCAAGTTCACATGGGAGTCATAAAATACAAGGCTCAAATCAATTCCATGTAAACTCGGCCTATTTTCAATGACGTAGTGCTCTATGGCTCCTTGAACATTTATTCTAATAGCCACAGTGAGAATTCATTGATTTAATCAGGAGGAAGGGTTTTCAATTTACTCCTCCTTGTCATTAGAGGTCTTCACTAAAAGGGAAAAATTTGGTCTCAAGACTGAGGTGGAGCAGAGTGGGATGAAATGAGGATGTTGGTGGCCTGCTCAGCATTTAAGAGATTGGCTTTGCGGGGATACTGCCTTTGCAGTTACATCTCTATTCTTTCCCATAGGTCTTTCCTCTGCTGAGGACTGCATTCCTCTCCCAGCCTGGTGGTACTCAGAGCTGGAGCTGTCACAGCCAGGTCTCTATTACAGCTACCAGAAGGTTTTTAGGAATAAATAGCTCTTCTGTATCTTTGACTGTACTGCCATTGGCTTTACTAGCCACACGCTGATTGTAAGTCCTCAAAGCTGAATCCTCTCTCATATCATTGCACAAACATAAAAGGACAAGCGCGGTGACTTGCTCAGAACTCCTGGCAGGGCATATGGTCTTATTTCCTGGCTCCTTTGTCCATTAACACATACCTCTTGCCTTCACCACACCCCATTAACAGCATCTTGAGTTTTCTGTTTTTACTTCCTAGATTTGTGCATGCTGAAGACACTAAGCACTATCCTGAAACCACTGTTAGGAAATACAGGGATTTGAGCTCTATGCAATGTCATCCCTTCCTTCTGTCATAGAGAGCAGCATCTCTGCCACATTTCAAACCTGGCATGAATTTCAGAGTCAGATCCTTTACCTGGCTACTGCCTGCAGCAAGTGAAATGGGCTGCCACAATGCCAGATGGGTTTGTTTCTTGCTTTGGTATTACTTGGCTCCCTCAAACATACAGAACAGAAAAATACCACTTCCACAACAAAAGATGAGCTGGGATTTCCACTCGGTGTGCCTTGAATTTAGATTCCTGGGACGTGATTATTTAGAGGTATTTGCAGCAGCACTATAAAGTCAGCGAGTCTTGCAGATGTTCAAAAGCTGTAAAAATCACACGCACACACAAGCACCTAGAGACCTGCCAACTTAAAGCCCTCTCAGCAGCTGCTGTTAGATGCAGCTCTCATTTACCCTTTACTCCTACACTAAGGTTATTACTATTTAGAATTAATATACAGCTGCTGTATCACAGACCTGTGGGGGGGGACAATTTTGGAGTGGGTGGGTCCTCTACACAGAAGGCTTGCAGAGGACTGTGAGGTGAAAGGCACTGTATAAATGTAATAGATTATTAGAGCATGCAGCCTGTATTATGCGTTCCCAGTGCATAAGCACTCCAGCCTTCCTAGCTGGAGAAATTAAAATGTAAACACAAGATGCTGCTTTGCTACATTCACATCTGGTGTTGTGGCTGGTGTTTTCCTGTGAATATTTTCAAAACAGCCAGATTGTTCAGAACAAAATTGCAAATACCACATCTGCTCTCTGAGGCCTCTGAGAGTCTTGCACCCGGATGAAGGCAAATAAAAGGAAACTCAACAGCACTTGATAACATACCAAGAAATCCAGGAAAATATAGTCATATGCACTTTGGCTGATTTTGCTTTAGGAAGAGAGTTGCTTTCTCACAACACAGGTTGCATACCTGAAATCTCCAAAGTATGAGATTTCATGACCTTTATTTTATTCCATCTATGTTTGAATAATATTATTTGCATCTCAATAATCTAACTCCATCTGAGGTGTAGAAGTGAGGATAAATATTAGCTGGAAATTCTGGGCATATTGTCTTTCACTACAAGTGTTTCAGAACATCACTATGGAGCAGAGGAAAGGTACATTTCTGTATATATATCTATAGATACAAGTAATCATCACTGAAGTGCTTTCCCAGTCAGAGGTTCCCACTGGCTAAGACAGTGATAATAAATGAGGAATTTACCAGCAAAGAAGAGATTTGCCATTTGTCTTGCATCATTTCTGGCTGACATGAAGTCAGCATGTTGATCTGTCTTCCAAATCATCCGCAAGGTTAGAATTCCTTCTTTCCTTGTCTTCATCTTGCTTCCAGGCTGCAGGGACTCTGCCCTAAAACCAAGTAATTTATAGATGCTTCTTTCCACTCTTTTCTTAGGTCTCTTTGCAATAACCTAAAGATCCAAGAATGAAAATGTAATTTCTCACAGATCTAGCAGGATTTTTTAAAAAAATAGCTGCCTGTAATTTACTTCCCCACTGTGTGAAATCTTCACCCATATTTACCAGTGATATATCTGGATAGTGCTGCTTGCTCACAGGGCTATTAATAGAAGTTGGCTTTAGTTGAACCTTAGTGAAAAAAGTGATAATAGAAAAAACTTGATGTCTACACAGCACAGTCTGTGACTGCAAAGATACTTATAAACCCATGTGCGTGGGCTTGAATTCTCAACATCCTCTCAGCGCCAGGTAGTGTTAAAATGGTCGACATCATAGCAGCTGAACCCAATAGACCAATGTAGAAATCAGAACGACCAAGCTAATGAGGAGTCCTGAATACAAGCTGTACAGTGCAGCCAGCACTGTGCCTTGTATTTGATTTGGTGTCACTAGAGGACCCCCACCCACCAAAGGTACGATGAATTTAGGGACTCTTCTCATGGCTGTGGACATTTGTGAATTTGGGCCTGGATGTCAATTCAAGACCTCTTTGGATACAGCGGACTAATTTTAGTACAAAGACGCGGGATTTCAGTCCATTTTCATAACTGATAGAAAAATAGGGCCTTTCTTCAACTGGAATGGCTGCAAACCTGTCCCTTGTGGTGTCATCTTGACTTGATTCTTAGTAGAACCCACTTTCTGGAATCCAAATACACTTTGATAGTGTAAAATATCATAGTGGATAAAGCAAGAGGGACCAGGACTGAGATGCTCCATTCTTAGTAACTAGCTAACTTCGTTCTCTTAAACCAAACTCTCATTTCCAGCTGTGGGTTTGCAGCTTTCTGTGACTGATATCTTTTGTTATTACATGAATTCCCAGTGTCATGATAAATATTTTGACAAAACTGTCTTTGATTCTTTGTGGGATTGGATGCATTTTGTTGCATGCCAGAGATAGTGTCTTGATAGTGCAGTTCCCTTTTTAACAGGACTGGTTTGTTTGCACGGGCTGAAAGCTGTCGGTTTGGCTTTCCAAAGAAACAGAAAGCACAGAAAATAAGTACAAGATATGCTCTCAGGTGTTTGTTACCTGAGGTAAATAAACACAAAATGGCCACTAAAAAAATTCACCTGACTTTAAAGTCTATCAGTAATCAATTCCTAAAAATGTTCCCCATATTTACCCAAAATCAAAGAAGCAAACAAAGAAAAACTGTTTCTGTACTACTGCTGCAGTACTCTACTTTTCTTTTGCTGGGTAAGATGATAATTTTTCTAGTGGTATTAGAGTGTCTCTTGTGGCAATTTCAGGCAATTGTGATTTAATATGAACAAACCTGGAAAACGCATGGAGAAATGACCACAAAGTTTAAAAACCATTGTTGAGAGCAAATGTCATAGGAAGGTAGACAGGCAGATTGTCTCTATTCCTTTGTCTCGCCTCCTATCTTATTCAGAGAAAAAGAATATAATTGTGAGGGTTTTCTTCAGATAATTTACAAGTCTTTTCCTCAGGCATCATCTGAGGGGACAGTCTGCGTGAATCTAGGAGTGGATGGATAGCTTTGCATTTCAACCACCGTATCGTTACAGGGGGTCTTTGGAGGGGAACAGGAACCAAATGCGTTGGAAGGTGGCGGCATGCAATATGCAGACGTATATGCAGATGCAGCCATCCACAAAATAAACCTTTTGTGATTAATGATGGCTCTGCTGGCTTAGGAATTTTGCACTGAAGTGATCTACTGAAGCAATAGTGACACAAAACCAAAGGGGCAAAACAAAAAGCAAGAAGACAACTCTGGCAGGCTTATGACAAGAAATCAGTCTACCTCTCTGTGAGTGTCCCTATCTGGCCCCGCCATACAACTGTTTCTTCTGTAAAGAGCATCTTCTGAAATTTCATGAGGTAAACTTTGAACTTAATACCTTTAGTTATTAAACCAAAGTTGATTCTTAACTATAGACAGAAAAAAAACCTCTTTGAAGGCCTAGGGACTGAAAGGAGTATAAGTCACCATCTGAACTTCCTTCATATTGCAATTGGTCAGAGACATCTAACCTCCTTTGGCCACAATGGCCTTTAGCATATTGATATCTCCAATGTGTGTTCTGATTCTACAGTTTCTTTCTCCTTTTTCCTCTGCTAATTCTAGTCTTTACTATGAAGGTCATTGTTGCTGCACTGTGCTAAGTGACAGCCAGAATGAAATGAAAATAAAAGTTATATAAACTTTATAGAAGTGAGAAAACACCTGGTATTATTACATCCTGCTTGAGCTCTACATTCTCTGTCAACAATCCATTAAGCTGCTCGTAGTCTGAATAGCGGATTTAACTATAAGCGCCTTTTAAAGTACATTGTCTGGCAAAACAAACCCAGAAATCTGTATTTGCTGGATTGTTGCAAGGACTACAATTCTGCAGTAATATGTAAAACTTAAGAAACAGAATTTAAGAGTCAAGCCTTGTCAGCAATATATAAGCATATTTATTCAGTAAACTCAAAGATAATCTACCTTTTGAATAACTGCTTTCAGACACAGAAATGAAGTAATTTAAATGTAACTGAATGAACCTCAGGTGTTGAAAGAGAATACACAAAAGCAAAAAACAGAGATAAGGTCAGCTAATAAAACTAACTTTTGTAACATCTTTAAAGTAACAATTTCAGTGAGTCAATATTAAGACCTGATATTTATGACAAGATAATAGTTAGCATTTTAAGTTCAATGCACTGTACAGTCAGTAACTGATATTTGAAACAAGAAAAGCTGGAAAACACTTATTTTTGTGAGTTTTGGAGTTTATCATTAGGGATACTAAGAGATGCAATTGAAGTGATTTGCCCAAAACCAAAGGAAAAAAAATGTCAGTGGAAGAATGAGGTCTAAAAACCAGGACTGCATGATTTCTACTTTTGTATTCTTTCTCACAGACCTCTCTACTTATCTTTTAAAAAGCTATTATAAAATATTGAAGTAGATAGTCAGTCTAGCTAGCTTTTCAAATGATTCAGCTCTACATATTTTGTGGAGTGCAAACAGTTTAATTTGGAATGTTGGCCTCAGGGAATACCCAGAAAAGATCAGAAATAATCTGCCCCCATATTATCTGTATTGGTGCTTAATAGTTAAGGATTGGTCTCACAACTTTTCTTAGCCGCAGTTTTTCTTACTCAGGATTCTAAGTAGCATCACTTTAGTGCCTCTGATGATAAGCAGCGTGTTATTTTATATACCTCCAGTATCAGCTTGTTTCGCCCAGAAGTCACCTGCTACTAGACACAAGAAAGTATAGACAAGTTTTGTGATTCTACCTCAGCGTGACAGACTTATACACTATCCTATATCTGTGCTCCTGGAGCTTTCCTGAGACCGTAGCAATAGCAATCTCTCTTCTGCATCAATCCTTGGAGCCATTGACCAAGTCCAAGAGGGTATGAATTTCCCTCCTGAAAATCACTGTGAAGCCACTGAAGGTGAGGAGGGATGCAAATAGCACAGGGAAGCTTTCACTTACACAGCCAGTGCATGAACACCAAACCATTGCAATGTGATAAAACCTGGACTCATCCTTCTCTCAGCTCTCTTCATGTGGGCTGCTGCTTCTGCCAGCAAGCTTTCCCTAGCAGGTGCAAGTCTTAGCAGGCACAAGTAAAGGAGAAGTAGTGTGAGGTCTGGCTACAGCTGGACATGATGAATCACATCCAGCCTGAGCCAAAGAGTGGGGGGATTCATCTTGTCTGCCTGAAAGATGTCCAGTCCGAGCCTGTCAAATGCTCCTCTTGTCAGTGAAAAGAGACAGCCATTACAGAAAATGAACCGTCGCATCTTAAACTAGGTGTCTACCATCAGTGAAAAGGCTCTCCCACCATGTCTCAGCTCACTCTCTAATCAATCAGCAGAAAGTGGCTGCCTATTAAGCAATTGCATTTAGATGGGGTGAATTCCTACTGAAACATTTGCCATACCACAAAAGACTTCAGAATTTGCAAAAAAAAAGTAACCAACAAAAAGTGCTTAAACTGACTCTCTCTCCCTTTGGAGATGTCTGTATCATAAAGCAGATCCACCCCGTTCAACAGCCAAGAGAAAGCCTTGAGTCTCAACTTTCTCTGTAGCCTTGAAGAAGTACAATTTGGATCTAACTTTGTTATTTCAATATATACTTAAAGATCATTTTCTCACCTTCTGCTTAGTATCTCATCCAGCAGCCAAGGTGCCTTCGTAGCTCCCAGCTGCAAAGCAGTCTGTAGCCTGGTTCACTGCTTCCTTTTGAAAACCTCTCAGAAAATTTTTCCTCCAAACTTCAATAAAAAATTGAGCACCCACTGGAAGAGGATGTAAGTGGTGTATGTTTCTTAGACTAAAACTCTGCACTGTCCAGCTTCATTCAATTCACCTAATTTCTGGAGGAAGTCTGGCACCAGCAAAAAAGCATTACAAAGATAAATAAATAAGCCTTGACTTTGCTTGAATTGCTGAATGATTGTTCTTGTTTTTTATTCTACATCTTTAGTGTCATTACTAAGCAGGCACAAATTGTATTACGAAATCGTCTTGTTCACGCAATAGTCTTATCAGTTTAAGCATTTTCCATAAGCAATTTCTTAAAGCTGGAGATTACACTTTTTTTTTCTCTTTCTCTCTCCTGTTTCTTCAGCTGGTCTGAAGGATAAACAGGTTTTAAAATTGAATATATTTTGAAGGCAGAGTTAGGAATTTGCATGTTTATTGGTTTTGTTGTTTGTTCCTGTGGTCGTTTCCTCTTCTTCATTATAAATGAATAAGTTGCTTTTATGTAGGAAACATGATTTTTTGCCTGGCTAGCCTGGCTTTTGCCATCACAGAAGATGAATTTGCAACCTCAGAATTCTTTTCCTCTTGCTTTGGTCTTTAGTCTTCTAACTTGTTGCATATGGAGATTTTAGAAGTGTTGCTTAAAATGGGTAAGAGATTTTTCCTTCACTAAACTACTGAGACTGAGTTAATATACTTCCCCTTTTTAACTATCATTCATTTATATTTGATGGGAAAAGGTGGGAAGGAGAGTATTTCATGTTTCACACAGAAATGCTGGCAATGAATTAAAAAAAAACCACAACAGAAAGAACAGGGGAAAAGAGCATTATGTAGTTCTGTTTCTACTTGTTTCCAGATTTACTTATTTCTTATTAAGGGGAGAATAGAAAGTGTCCATGGTAACAATGCTAACTCTATTTATGAGAGGTTACAGAGAGCACTTGGCCCTGAAGGACATGAATACTTGTGAATGAGGGTTTTTTTCTGTTATAGATTCATAATATTTCCAATGCCTTATGACTCTGATCATCTTTTTTGACCCAGCAGTTGAGAAACATCAGTATAGTTAGCTCAGGGATCATTCCTTAAAACACCACTGTAAGAAAAGGTAGGAGCTCAAAATCTTTACCTTCTGGTCAATGCAAACTTGATAAGTGGAATAAATAACTGGCCTCAGCCTCATTATTTATGGTCAATATCCTCAGAACTGACATCACCTGAGTCCAGTGCTCAGCTACATTGGGATCGAGGGGCTTTGCTCATCATTGCAAGCACACAGCGGTGCAAGTTATTTCCACAGGCTGTTGGCTTTGTCTTAATCTGCAACTGGTGTCATCTGAAGGGACTATCTCAAAAGGCACACGTGTGGCCATATGCCTCAGTCTCTGTGACAAGTAACAAGGCGAAGAGGCAATAAAAGAAGCATGTTGAAATGAACAAATACTAAACTCTCTGGCATAGTATCAGCTTGAAGATTGAGTGTCACAATTTCCTCTCTTGCACTGCTGTCAAATAGGTCACGTGGGAAGCTGCACTGTCCAATGGTTATAAACTGTTTTGGACTTAAACTGACTTTTATTTCCAGCTTTTACAATGATTTTCTATATAAACTGAGACAAGTGACGCAACTCCTTCTGTCATTATCCTATTTGGACTGCAGGTTAATCAAATCTGGGAATGTCTGTCTTGATTATATTCTCAGCAGAGATCTCACCTGAAGCGTCTGATTCCAACATTCTGGAAAAAGTAGGGAGGTGAAAGACAAGAGTGTTAGAGCCCTGAATTGTCTTAAGATTTGTTCTTGTAACTTTGTCCACAAAATGGCTGCAATGAATCCCTGAGGTTAGGATCCACAACTGAGTATTCTGGAAAGTGCTTAGGTGGTCTTTCTCAGCCAGCACTACATTGTGGGGTTTTTGAATGGCTACACCAGCATTTTCTCCATTTGCAGGCTTTCTTTTCAATAACCAAACAAGACTTTTACCTTAAAGCTTCTTTACCTCCACTGAGCTGAATGGAAATTTTTTTCCTAAGAAATGCAAAAGTGTTTGCAATTCTCAGAGAGTTAAATCACACCAATCTCATGAGTGATGGTGGAAAGGAAATAAAGGTTTTATTATCTACACAAGGCTTGATTATCTACACAAAAGTTTTTTGAAAATAAATATGCATGACCTTTTAACTTCAACTGAAATACCACCCATTTAAAAGAACATATCCACATTACATGATTGTCTATGGCCAGTAAGTGGAGAATAGCATCTCAAATTCAAAGTGCAGAGGAAATCAGGTAGGCAGAACATTACTGTCTGGCTTAGAATTTGGTTTTGTTATCAGTTATTAGCTTCTAATATCACAAGTTTTATATGCTCACACAAACACACACACCCATACAGGTATGGAAATACATGTGCTGCATTATGAGCCGTTTCTTTCAGTATTCAGTAACAAAATAATGCATTTGTTCCAAATTATGACTGTCTGCAGAAACAGCCACAAGGCTTTATTAATACTCCCATTCCCACCCAGAAAGTTTACTAATTCTACAAGAAAACTATACATTGTAAAAGTATTGAAAGTTTGCTCATAGCTGTTAAGAAAGTAATAGAGGGGAAAGTGGGGAGTACATTTTCTTTTCAACAGAGCCAAGACTGAACAAAGAGAATAAGCACAGTTGCTTTTGTTTGCAGGCTCTCTTAAAATGCAACAAATTCAACCCTTACAAATGTGCAAAAACCTGAAAAAAAACAATGTTAAAAAAGATATTAGAGTAAAATATTTAACAGATCATTTCAATCTCACTGTAGGAAATCTTTATATGTGCCTCTTGTCTCATATTGCTAGCAATATTATGACTTTGTTTGTGTATGATGTATTTTTTAGGTTTTTGGGGTAATTTTTTTATTCCTATTTGGGAATTTATGATTTATGGGTTAGAGTAGTGTCATTCTGAGTTCTTTTACTTATTATTGTATAAGAGTCCTGGAAGAGCAGTGTATCTCTTGCTTAGTGTTTGTTATGCCTAAAAAAAATAAATTATGAAATTTATTGAATTATTAAAATCATGATATTTTAAGAAACTGGATCTGATTTTCTCCAACATTAGGAAACTTTGTCCAGGACCCTCAAAGGAAGTTAGGCTTCTAACTTCCAATTTCACTGGCAGAGCTGGCTAGAGGGGTTTATCCAGCTCAGTTTAAATGAGTAACAGGTTCACAGACTCCTTAGAATATCTGAAATATTAATCAGAATTATTTAGTAGATATGGTTTTAGTGTTTTAAATTTCTCTTAATAGAGACAGTTTCAGCTACAGTCCTTTGTCATTACGGATTACATGCATGAATTCCTGAATGTAAATGTTGCTAACCTTGAGGCATTGGGCTAACTTATGCCCATGAAAAAAAAAAACTGAAAAAGTTGGAAAAGGACAAACATTTCTCTTCATAATTTTTAAAACTTTGTAGTGTTTTTCAAATTTGTGTAATATTTTCTAAGTCAAATGGTTTTGTTTCTCTGAAATGACATCATATTTAGAAATTCCTGCAACTGCAGTTTTTAAATAAATGGATGTTCAGAATAGGAAAGCTTTCCTTCAGATCAAGCAAAGCACTTCAGTCTACCCAATATGTGTATGTGGGAGGAAGAACTGGGTGGCTGGCTCTATTAATCAGATTTCAGAACTATTTCTGAAAAGAAAACTATCACAAATCCCTGCTCACTAATGTTGCTTCTGAGGAATATAGGACTGCTTGTTAAGTTGTATTTGAGATAGTTTTCCACATATTAGCACAGTATTAATAAAAGCATAGCTGAAAGAGCATGGCGTTCAGCCTGGGCTGTAATAAGTACCCAGGATCCTGGGTAAATACGCAGACTTCTAGACAATGCTGATTTCCATGGACTGTATTTATTGGTTCTGGTTTTAAGTCCAGTTTAGTCCCAAGACTAATATCTCTATACAAACTTCTCTCTGATCTTTACATTATAAGCTTGATTTACGTGTGTAGAAAAAATGGGTCTGCAAACCTGAGTTTTCTATCTCATTGCAAGAAATCTTTAATGTCTCATTCCAGCTCTTGTTTTGAAGAAATGTAGTTGTTTAAAATAATAAATTCCTGCAACAGTTCAAAAATTTGGTATGTTTGCATTAAGGTCAAGCAGCACAATCCTGTAGCTGACAAAATAAGTGTAGATCAGTTGTCTTCAACAGAGTGTGGTTTAGGTGATGTCTGCCTCAGTGTTCTCTAAGGATACCTCACATGCTTGCTAATTTATAGCTATTTTTCTATCCTAACTTTCTCTTCCTCTCTCTGTCATTGATGTTAAAGAATTAGCTGCTTACCGAGGATGGCTTCACAAGTTTGGTAAAGGTTAGTCAATCCATGAAAGAAACAATAGCGGTATGACTTGTCTGTACCAATATAAGGTACTGCAGATTCATTGCATTGCACATAATAATGACTGCAGCTGAATACCTACTGGTAACTAACTGCTTACTGACTAATATAACTGCTTTTCCAGTGTGTGCAAATTATTAGTGAGCATACATGTGTTTCTAATTATGTTATCCACAAAGAAAGGGTGAAAAATGAATCTTTGCAGTAAAAACTAAATCCCAATCTTTTTATGAAGACCAAAAGAGGTTTATCTTCTTGGTTGAGACTAGGGCTCAAGCACTGCAGTATGTCAAGTAAGGAAAGGACTTTTTCCTCCAGTGCCAAAAGTTTTTTTCTCACCACACAAATTTTTCATGGGACTGAGGTCTTCCTTTTCCACAACAACAAATTTAAACATCACAAAATAGGCTCCTGCTGAATTACTAACATGTTAGAACAAATAATTTGAAACAGAAATGAAGCAGGCAATAATAAAAATTAAATATCTCTTCCCATAACATAAGAAAAAGAAACCTTTCAAAATAACTTTTTCAGAGTTAAAATACAGACAGAACCTACAGCATCTCCTGCTTTATGCTACATAGTTAGAAAACAGAAAAAATCACCATAGGAGTGATTCCATAAAATAGAGGGTTTCTGAATGTTATAAGCAAATACCATGATTCCTGACTTTTCTTTGCTCCTACACTTCAAATACATTAATTCATTTACTGCTTCTTCCACTCCTTGTATGGACAGCAAAAGGTTTGATTATACCAATAAAAGCAAAATCATATTCATATTTGCAAACTAAAGGATCCATGTCCCTTACATAGCCCTTGCACCACACCTTCATCTACAAAGGTAACTTTTAGAGGCAGAAGTATAGCTTACTCTCAACAGTCACTCAGTGGCTTAAAGTCTTGGTCTGTGGCTTAAAGTATGACTTTCATGAAGGTAACACTCCTAACCCGCTCTTAATGATGAAGGAACTATACAAGCTAGTGAGCAAAGAGAATAAAATTCTCTTCATTTCCTGTAAGAGAAAGAATTACCAGAAAAGGAGGACAGACTATTACACTGAATATATGTTGTTGCCTAAGTGCAAGGCGAACAGGCTTGGAAAATTGAGCTGTTTGTTTATCCTGACAACAATGTGTATTTCTGCACTTTACATCATGCCAATAAAGCATAACTTTGCTCCAGAATTTCATGGTGAATCCTGCTTTTCAGAATTTGTGAATGTTTATCATTTCATTCATCTAGAATTTGCAACAATGACAGGGATTACCTCGAAGGGAAGGAATGCCACAGAGATGTTCCTTGTTAGCTTGTCCTGGTTTTGGCTGGAATAGAGTTAATTTTCTTCCTAGTAGCTGGTATAGTGCTGTGTTTTGGATTTAGGATGAGAATAATGTTGATAACACACTGATGTTTTAGTTGTTGCTGAGCAGTGCTTACGCTAAGTCAAGGACTTTTCAGCTTGTCATACTGCCCTGCCAGCAAGGAGGCTGGAGGTGCACAAGAAGCTGGGAGGGGACACAACCAGGACAGCTGACCCAAACTGGCCAAAGGGATATTCCATACCATATGACATAATGCTGAACAAAAACGGGGGAGGTTGGCCAGGGGGGTATGGCCGCTGCTCGGGATCTGGCTGGGCATCGGTCAGTGGGTGGTGAGCAATTGCATTGTGCATCACTTGTTTTGTATATTCTATCATCATTATTATTATTATTATTTCCCCTTCCTTTTCTGTCTTATTAAATTGTCTTTATCTCAACCCATGAGTTTTACCGTTTTTCCGATTCTCTCTCCCATTCCACTGGGTGGGGGGGAGTGAGCAAATGGCTGTGTGGTGTTTAGCTGCCTGCCAGGTTAAACCACAACACAGCTTAATAGCTTCACAGGTAGATACTAAATTTGCTGAGATGAACTGTGAATTTTTTATGGTGCTTCTAAAAATTCACTTGCCAGAAGCATTGCCCTTGGAAACTCCCTTTATTTATCTGCCATGCTATTGCATATTTGCTCTCCACACTTGGCTTTTATAGGGTAACCTGAAACAACCTGAAGCACTCTGAAGGTCTAAGTAATGTTAAGTGCAGGTAAAAAAGCTCGTGAGCTGGTGAAACTGGAAGTAGAGGAAACAGAGAGAGGATAGGGAAGCAGCACTTGTCATTCATATTCCAGAGCACAAAATGTTCTGCTCTCAGAGGAAGAAAGCCAGTGAACAATGGTTATAAATTAATTAATGCTTCATGGACTCCTAATTTTATATCTTTTGCATTAAATAGTCATGGAATGAAATGCATAAACAGTACTTTTAGAGAAGATAGAGACCCACATTTCTCTGTTTCCAGGTGAGTGACTATCACAAGAACATGGCGTGAGGCTCTGCTGCACTCTCTCCCATTCCCTCCAGTCTTTTGTGCAATGTGGAATAGGTTTTTACAGGAGAAATTGAAAATGCCAGCTCACATTAGCCACTTGATTAGTAGTTATTGCACTCTCAAGAAGAGTGGATTTGCATCTCAAAAAGAAGAGTTAAATCCAGGTCCCCCTCCTTTTCAGCTGCATGATGTAACTGGAGAATACTTTAGATGAGTGCATAATGTGTATACTGCTGTGTGGTAGATGTGCCCCAACAACATTTGCTGAACTGGGCGTCTCTATGCGATACTTGGAGAAATGCCTAATTTGTGGACCACAAAGGGCTGAGGAACTAGATACTCCTTGTGTGAGTCAGACAGGAAACATTTTTTAGCTTAGCGTATGGAGAAACAGAACTTGAGGCAACCAAAGCACTTCACCTCCAAATTTTGGTGCCAGCTAAATAGAAGTTTTTAAGATTGTGCACCCAGGTACTTTAAAATACTGCAGAAGTCTCACTTCAATTTCTAAAATTCCATTGTGTTCAGAAGAATGACACTCCAGAACTGTCCATAGTAGTATCATAGTTATGGTCTAGGACAATGGTAGGCTGGATATAGAAAGGGCTTATGCCAACTGTCAGAGCTGGACTTTACTGAACTACTTTCCATAGCTTCATAAACTGCCTGCAATATACTTAAAAACATACACAAAACAAAAAAACCAACCACCACCCAAAAAAAAACGGAAAAAAAACCCATGAATGCCCAGCAGCCTAAATATTGTTAACAGCATCTTTTATAGTAACTGTGTAGTGGTCCTGATTAATTGGTCCCATCATGCCAGACAGTATACAGAGGGGACAGTAGGGGTAGTTTCTGCTTAGTAAAGCAGTAATAAACTTGATAGACCAAGAGGAAAATGTCTTAGTACAGGTCCCAACAGCTACAGGACAAGAAGCAGCAATGAACTGAGGTCTCCTGAATGCCAGGGTAGGACGCTGGACTTCATTTATGTGTGGAAATACATGTTGCAGGTTGGGACATCAAGGTATCAAATCACTATTAGCTTTTCAGAAATGACTGTCAGGAAAGCAGCTTCAATAATGTTGACTTTCCACAGCCTCCACTGTTGCCAGCTATAGCCCTTGATAGTAGGTTTATCATTGCTTTGAGAGAGGTAACCTGATCTCTCTCAGGCAGCTGTTGTTTTTTACCCAAAGAAAGGGCCATTTTTGTAGAGTAACACATAATTTGTTTAGCATTACCCATAACATTTTATGATTGCTTTCATAAAACTCCCACTTTTTGGCAGCTTTTCTTACCCAATAAAGTGTGTGAAGGAAGGAAATAGAGCCAAGAATAGTTGTTCTAGCCATCACCAGAGCACCTGGGATGGAGGAAAGTCTTTAAATATGGGGGACAAACTCAAAAGTGGGTGGAAGATAATTTGTGTGAATTTGCCTTTAACAATTTTATTTACCCGGGTTTATTTAAATCTATTTTTATTTCTCTATCTCTGGAGATGTGTGTCTCAGCCTATTTTTTTCCTCTTTATTCTTTTTGTAGTTTTAAGCTATTGTGGGAGTCAAAAATGGGAGAAAAAAATGAAAACTGTCAGGGCTCTGACAGGTGTCCTCTGACAAATCTTTCCAGGGAGGTTTAAAATGTTATTTTTCCTAAGCTTGCCCCTGTCTCTCCTCCCCCACACTGTGTAGAAGGCTTGACATAATCCAGAAGGAGCCTACACGATACATTCACTGACAGCCTGACCCATGAGCTTAACCCCATTTTATCAGCTGTTCAACCTAGGAAGTAAGGCTGGGTACTGAAGTTGATAAACCTCCCATTTGCCTTCTGATTCTGCTCTGGAGGCGATCCTATCTGGCAGGAGAACAAGTGCAGTAACGTGTTAAATCACTCCAGGAGTCAGACACAGGGTGCCTGTCTGAGATCTCAGATCCCTCTATCTAACCCCCTGCCTTACAGCAACGTTCTGGTATTTTAGAGTTTTCTTGTTTCTCCCATATCCCTCAGGGAGGCTAATTTCATGGCTCAGTGCATCTCCACTGTCCAGATTATTGTTTTTCCCTTCTGGATACTCAGCCTGAATTTTCCTCTTACACTAACCCCATTAGTTACTTGCATGATTAAACTAAGTGGGTGAGCCTGAGAGAATGTGAGGTCCTTGAAAACCCTCCAGTTTTGGTGAGTGTGGGTTTGCAATCTGCATTTGACTTGGAGAATATTCTTCTGATTAAACGCTCTTCCATTATGGTAATGAATCATTGAAGTTAAAAATAATTGAACTCTCTATATAAAAGCAACTACTAAGGTAAAAAGAAATCATGTACAGCTCATTGTGGAAGTGATCTGGCTGTGAATTGGGGATCCCTTGAATAAATGTCTTCACATTTGTATTGTAGGTCATCATCTGGCATTTCAATGATGGTTCAAAGGATTTGAAACACTTTTTAGTTTATTTTCTTAAACAGAAACTGTAGTCTCTACTTAAACTGCCATGGCAAGAAGAATTTAAAGACAGAAAAATGTGCTATTTTCTGTACTTCACTGCTGGAAATGCCCAAAACTTTTTCATTGTAATGCTTCTCTCTTCCTCAATTATTCAGAGTCCTATCATCTACTCTCTAATTGGATGCAGGGAAAACCAAAGAAACCTAAAACCTTCCACTAAACCCTGCAAAATAAGATTGAATTCTCCTATATCTATCATTAAGTGCTTCATGAGAAAAAGAATAAAAACAAATAAATCATTCATACAGTTATGTCTGTGTTTCTGAAATTAAAAATAAGTAGCCCTGGAATAAGGGGCTGATAAGAGAGCATACCTACCAATGTCTGTCATGAGGATGGTCCTCTCTAAGTGGAGGTTCCTTAAGGTCCAATGTAGTTTAGACTCACAGATTATCATCTTTCTCACAGGAGCTATTCATAAGTTCTCCCCTGCATACTCATTCTTCCTCACAAATCTTGTAAGAATTCAGTATGAGACAATGGACGTACCATGTAAGCAATGGATCTAATCAAGGTTAATTAGTTCAGTTTTATAAATGAGCACATGTTTCAGGGCATCTATAATTTTTTCTGCATTTAGCCATCTCATTTAAAAAAATGCCAGCACAATGGTTTTAAATATTACAAATTAAACTTACTACATAAATGAAGATCATTGATATCACAGACAAGCAGGAATAATTTAGACGTTAATTTGACCTCTAAAGGTAATTAATTTTCCAGTGATGTTTGGCATAAATATTCTCTCCTTAATTTATTGAAGTAGAAATCTGAGATGTTCGTGCATCCAAGTATACTCCAGTTACAAATAGAAAAGTTAGGAATGCCCAATACCATTTTTGTTCTTTTTTCTGTTGTGTCAGCAGACTGTGATATGAAAGTGATACAAATACAGCAGTTATGCCTTAAAGGATTTAATAAGTGAGGCCCTAATCCATAACCACATATCAGTACATGCTGACGATTTAACATAAGGAGTTATATTTGAAAACAAAGTCATTGAGTATGTTTATTTAGTGGGACATAGCATATTTATTCAGTGGGACCTAAGCCGTTTACTGAACTAAAGCCTAAATGAGTTGGAATCAAGGACACGAGGGAAGTGGATCAGTGTTTTTCCCATGTAATATTTCCAAGTAGTCTGTAGCTGGGAAAAGCCAGACTGTGTCCAGTAGGTTTGCATTTGTTGTACAGGAGCCTGCAGTTGCACTGGAAAATACTTAGAAGTCTGCAAATGAGAAAGGCCTAACACTGTGAGCTATTAATTATGAAGTTTCCATAGAAACTTCATGATTCCCTATTCTTGAGAAATGAGCTAACTTCATGTATTGTGAATGGGAGAATGTAGTTATTGAGAACTAGCCGTAACTTGCTTGTATATCTTTATATAAAATGAAGTGATGAAAGAAGTGTGATGCAACAGTGCATATATCTTTCCCTTTTCTAGTTGTTGCATGGGATTCTTATTCTTTTCAATACTTCTGTTAAAGTGGGGGCCTATTGGCCTCTTTAAAGAGACGTGACTTTCAAAAGACTGAGAGATACCAAGGTGGGAAAAACTTCCAAGCAGCTCAGGCATAGGATTTAAAGCTTAGGAAAAAAGAATAAAAGATTATTGAGAACAAAGAAATTTATATTCTGTGGTGGAATCTAAGGCTCCATGATGGATCCAAGGTTTGCAGCAGTCAGGGCATATTTCACCGGTTGTGGTCACTGTTTGGGTAGGGCCTCAATTTCAGCATTTTTCCATCCTTTGATATTTTAAATCTCTTTTCCAAAATGGAAACATCATATCCTACAGTCTGTAAATCGATGTAATTTTTCAGGTTTTGGCTTTTCTGTTACACTGTGCCGGTCTGCTCCTCTTCCCTGTCTTTATACTAATAGCTGACTGACTTCCCTGCCTCCAGGGGCTGCCCAGCTCCTCTAGCCCTCCGGAGGAATGTGGCCAGCTCACCAGACTTTACCACTTTGCTCTGGGTAAGGGGCTGACTTAGCTAATTTAAATCTGAGCAGCTGTTTTCTGCCCTTCCTGCTTGTCTTAGCACGGAAGTATTTTCCAGAAGCTGATCTGGTCAAAGATTACCATGGTCCAAAAAAAGTGATTAGTTGCCTCAGTAAGCAGTCACATGCAGAGCAATGGTGTGGAGTCATTGGCGGGGTGCGGGGGACATTTACTCGGAGGTACTCCTGACTGTAGGTGCCTTGAATTTTGTGAATAGTTGTAAAAATTAAAGTGTTTTTTGATAATTAGTCAAAACAGATCATAATTTTTCCCCAAAATCGACATGCTCACAAATGCTGTATGAAAATATGCTAGTTCTAATTTCATTTAAATTTCCTCTGAGAAGAGGATGAGAGCAGCATTTCCCAAAAGCCCTAGTCTAGCTTTTTTTTTCCTTTCTATTTTCCTTCAGGCTTCCACTAAGTGAATAATAAATGTGTTTTCCTCAGAAATTACATGCCTACAAGTGAACTTCTTTCCTTATAAGCCACGTAAGAAACCATTTCTCCTATTGTACCTGCATGAATAATATCTAACATTACACAAAAACTCATTAAATGTTTTTTTCCAAGACAAAACCTAAGCTGTAGAATGTAATATAAGGATTTGACTTAATAGGACACTATGCACTTCCTTTAGGCCTCATTTTTTATATGCTTAAAAAATAATAAAATGAGATGTACAAAGTAAAAATGTTTAAGAATGATAAAGCGGATACTGAGATGACAAGGCCTGATTCTTCAAAGGCATGAAACAGGAATATTTTTCTTCTGATATTAGTATTTCATGCTGGCACTACTTTAAATCCTTATTTTTTTAATAATACATAGCAATTTGGAGTTATTTGTCAAGCATTAGATTATCAGCCACACTTCTATTAGAAATTAAATTAAATCAAACTATCAAATGTACTAAATATCAATCAAAAGTTAAAAAAAAAAAACAAATCAAAACCCAAACCCCAAAAAGGAAATCTAGGTAAAGAATGCAGAAGTCTAGAGATAAAAATATCATGTCATTTACATTTAAATAAGCCAAAGAACACTGTGTTCTGGTCAGGTAATTGCTGTAATAGGATGAATTTTGGCTACTTCAGGAAAAACAGCATAAAGACTCAGATACCAGTGACCTTCTGCACCATCTGAGACCCGTCATTCTATGTGACTGATTCCGTGACAGCAAACATATCAATCACATAGGCCATCAGGTATACACAAATCATTTACTGTCTTTGGGTATAACTTTGCATAGCGTCCGTAGAGGTGAAGAGCAGACCTCCTGGAGGAGGGAGAGGGAAGGCTGGACCGTAGCCCAGGCTCTCTGGGCGGGGGAGTCTTTGCGTACAGCTCAGACAGTCCTGAGGGTCTGTGTAAGTCACATTATCCTGTCCCTAGGCAGGGGAGGGAGTTAGGTTGATGCCTGAGAAGCCTCCGCCTCAAAATGTTCTCACCTGCTTCCATGCCCTCCTGTGCATTCAGCCTCTAAGTGCTTACAACCTGGTCTTCAGACAAAACAGTTCCTTGCCATGACTTCCAAATTTTCTCCTGCACATATATGAGCATCTCTGAAGCCATTTCATGCCATGCGGGGCCATATCAGGGTTACAGCGTGAGGCAGGATCACATTCACTCTGCCTCATTTTCACAGAGCCAAAGCGATACCTCCTTTCCTCACCATCTGACAACTTCATTTAAAATCTTGGCTTCGTTGCAAGTCCATGGCAAGATTCCCACTGGATGCTGAGAGAATATGTTGTCACTACTGACTGCAAAATCATTAGATGGTGGAGAAAGAGAGTTGATCTCAGCCTAACAACACAGCAATGCAGGTAATGGTCACTAGGATTGTGAACAGGCTGGGGACCATTTTCTCTTTCTGGGAATAATTGGCAGATGTGAACCTTTGCAATGGAGCCTGTCACATGTCAGGGGAAGCTCCGGTCCTTCATAACTCTTGCGGCATAAAACAAGCGATCTGGGACTCTTGACCGAGGTGGAGAATCGCTAGATAACCTTAGTGTTAAACAACATGTTGCATACTTTGCACAGTAAGTTTGCTGGCTTCAGGCACAACATGCATGAGGCTTTTTGCTCTTGATTTGCAACAGAGCAAATTTGCTAATTCACTGATGCCTGAGGAATAGAAAACAGTATTCAGATATCTTTAAATAAATGTGAATGTCAATTATCAATAGCACATCACTCTGAAGAGGGGACAGGCTGCATAAGCTGCTCAACCTGTTCATGTGGCTGCAAAGTTTGTCTCACTGACAATGGCAGAATTGGCACAATTGCTCAGTTTCTTCCTATATTTTAAAAAAATAAATTACAGCAAACATAAATATTCAAAATAAAGTACAAACTTTTCTCAGTGCTCATCCCACTGTAATCCAAGGAGGTAATCCTCTTAGGATCAGCATATGAGTTTCTTTTTCTTTCATGAACTTGTAGCTATCCTTACTTGTCAGCATAGCTGGGCAGTTCCTCTCATTAATCCAGTCTAATGATCACAAGGCTCAGGGAAAAAAAAATACTGAGGCAACTTCAGCCCTGGCACAGCACAGCCAAGTACATTTGATTTCAAGTATTACGACAAGGACGCTCTCAGACTGGAAACTGCCCATTTAAATTTTGCTGTTTTTTCAGGGAAAGGACAGATTCTTAATTTAGCAGTGCTTTCTGCAGACTGGAAAACTCTTTTCAAATTCCTTCGGTAGGGAGCAAGGACCATAGCTACTTCTATCTGGTTTGTGCTGCAAAAAGAAACCTTTAGATATTCTTAAACACATAAAAAAGAAATGACCCTTACTGAAGCAGAAAATTCAAATCTCTAGTCTACCAACTTACCTCTCTGGTACAATCTAATTGTCTCTTGAGACTTTTTAATTTCATTCAGTAAATCCAGACACAATGATGACAATGACAATGAAAACTGCAGCTTGGTAAATCAATATAAATTACTGCAGCAACCAAAGCTGTTGCAGTTTTGACTTTTGAGATGCCAGAAAGCCAATGAGTAGCAAAAAAATACAATGGGTGGTAGATATTATCTTATTTTATGGATTATGTCTTTGCTATAATGGAATTCTCTTTTCTTCTTGTCTTCTTTCACAAAGGATTTTGATTTACAGCAGTTCAGGACAAAAGAAGATATCAAGATGCAGTTATCAGTGTTTGTTTTAATAGCCTCTTCCAGTCTCCATGCAGCAGACCATGCCTAACCTCTGGGCTGATGCTTTCAAAACCATGGGGTATGTGAGGTTTTTGAAACAGAACTGGAGTCTAGAATGTATGTTAATGGCAATTGGCTTGGAGTATTTGATTTAGAAATTAATATGCATTATTAAATACAGAACAGTAAACACAATGAATGCACCATATCCACATGAAATGTGGTAGCATTCTGAGAAGAGAGAGTAGTGTTTATCCCTATTAAGAAACTAAGTTAAAGTAAGGAGTAAAAAGGGCTGTAGTAATTTATTTACAAGTTGGAAGTTTTGTAAACTCAGGATACAACAAAATGAGACAAGAGACAAATTTAATAAGTACAAAGAGAAAGAAAATACAATCAACAGCATTATTAAAAATAATATATAATATTTGAAATTTAAATAAATTTTAATTTACTAAGTGTTAAATATGCAGAGCAATGGCATTTACAACTTTCTGGAGGCTGACGGTCTGCTGATAATGCTACTTGCTCTGTATTATCAAAATGAGTTAATTAAGAATTGCAAGACTAGTGTTTAGCATGACATATGGATCAACTATATATTTAGATTTAGGGCTCAGACATTTGGGTCTAGAAGTGCTCACAAGGTGAAACTTACTGAGCTCAAGACAGTTTCAACTGGGAATTCTATGAACATGAGCATCATTCAGACATTCAACTGCTCTTCTACCTGAAAAACCATTTGTTCATCTCGTTTCAAACCTAACAGAGACTTCTATTTGATTTTCCCCTGGCATTTACTAGGGCTTTGAAATTAGTATGTTAACATACAGTCAATTATAGCTTCTGTTAATCATAACTACAATGTTTAAAAAATTTCTTACCGAATTGATGTGGATTAAATTTTGTTTGACTTCAGACAAAATTCTACTTAAGGACTGAGATAACTTCTGCCCTTACTCAGCACTTATAAAAATGTGGGGGAAATCCACAGGGCAGAACCTCAGCTGACATAGCCTGACACCAGTCCTTGGGTTTCCCACAGCTGGAGATTCTCCTTTTCTCATGGAATTACCAAGAACTGGGTTATCCACCCACAAAATGGGCAGAGATTTCCTGCTCAACTCAGTCATGTTTCAAAGACACGTGGAGGATTACATTTGATTCCTGGTGGTCTGTAGTCAAATGGCAGTGTCATCCCCGTAACAGGAAAGAGGAGAGAACTTACTGGTTGCTTCACTTGGGACTCTATCTGATCTAAAGAAAATGCCAAGATGCTCAAAAGTACTGAGCATTTATCCCACCCCATTGTTTCAGGATGATTTGTTTGTTGTCAGTCCAGTTGAAAAGCAGGCCCTAACTAAGGATGCTCAGCTGTGAAATAATGATGTTTGAAATTAAACCTTTGATGCCTCATTTTATTTCTGCAACTGATTTTAACATCTTTGAACTCTGAGATTACATAGTGTCTTCCTTTCTATTTTGCACAGAATAGCTCAAAAATTATAGTGATAGAGGAAGTCTTATGCTACCTTGGACCTCTTCCAATATTAGTTATTTAACTTTGAGTATGCAGAAAGTATAAATGGATGCATTTCATGATGGTAGTTTGGTTTTGATGTGAATCAAGATGATGTTGTTTAAATTGGGGAAATAGTTGTGAATTGAAATTATTGGCATTCAGATAGCTGTGGGTTTGAAACACAGGCAGTCACTCCTTCCGATCTGTGGATTTAGCTAGCGAATAGGTCTCAGTGGACAGCTTTTCTTCACACAAAGATTGCATGGCAAGGTCTGAATACCACTGATTTTGGGAATCCTGGGACCCACATGCCATGCTAGACAAACTCAATTCATCCGTGTATGATATTCACATCCTCCAGCCTTAGGCATCTAAATTAAGGGTTTCAATGAGCATTGAGATAATTTATACCAGAAATAGAGAAAACCCCTAGCTTTAGTAAACTGAAAACTCTGTTGTTCAGGTAGGAAGCATAAACATCTAATCTAGGTTTCAAAACTGCATGTAAGTTTATAGATCTGTCTGTATAAAAACACTCTGCTCTACCAGAAGCAGTCATAGGTTTCAGTTTGAGCTGTTTCGACCCAAGTTTCTTTTTTATTCACAAGCTAGAAAATGTCCATAACCTTCCAAAGAGCTTTACATTTCCATTTGTTTACTGAAGAAAGAGCTAGGATCTTTGAAAAGCACCTTTGAATATTTGTTTATACAAAAGTTGCTGTAAAGTGCTAGTTATTAAATGCTTGCTGGGCTTAGTAAAACACAGATCTCTCAGAATTAAGTAGATATGCCACTAGCAAAAAGACATATTGAATAATAAAATGCTCATTATGCCTAGCATTGTTTTGTGTAACTCTAAATTTATTTATAGATTTTGACTTTATAATAGGCTTCAGTGTATCTCTACTTTATGGTTTGCCAATGCACCCAGAGGGAAGGTTCATTCTAATCAAATTTAGTATCACAAAAATAAGCACAGGAACAAATCAACAAACCCCTGGCATTGTAAACATTGTAAAAAGACAGATGATTATGTTGCTAAGTTTCTTCTACCTTGAAACTAATTCTCCATGGTTCAGCTGTTGCTTCCCTAGCCATGTAGTGCTTCTGCCTCTTGCTGCAGTGCTATCCTTCAAGGCAGATAGATACTGTGTGTGGGTAGGAAATATGGCCAGCGGAGACAGCTCCGTGTTATGTTTGTGTCTGGAGTCACTCACTAGGAGAGAGGCCAGTGAAACGTCTCATATTATTGAGAAATGGCTGAGAGAAAATAAACTACTCCTTCGTTTTGCTCATCAAAGCCTGTTGAGAGGAATCCTTTTATAGATACGTATGGGGTCATGGCATTCATGACTGGCTTTAATGGTGCGTTTGAACTGACTATCTCTGTTTCCTGTGGGAAAGACCATTTAATCCTCTTCAGGCTTTCCTAAGCTATGATAGCATTATAAATTGTTGTTTTCAGGAGTTTCTCTTTTCTCATATTTAGCAATATTGTTAAGTGATTGGGAAGCACGATTTGGCTGCCTTTGCCCTTGCCATATGTCTTTGCTATGGGAAGCTGTACTGCTGACACAGTGCCCCAAAAAAGGGAGTCATCGTGCTGCTGGGTTACACACACCCTGGCATTTTGCTGGAACTCTTATGTTGACTGAGGACTTTTGTATTTCCAGAAGGTGACTGTATTTGGGACACGTGAGCAACAAGAATCTGTGTGAGGAAAATTGTAAATAGGTCTAGGTCAATCCTTAATTATAGAGTTACTTGGAAAGTATTTTCTATTATATACATATAAATATTTATATAAAATAGATATAGATACATAAATACATATGTATATATATTTATTTTAGAAATATAATTCCTCAGAGTAAAAAGAAAGCCTTTCACAGTGTTTGGCTCTCTTAAAAAAGCCAAGAAATGCAGAAAGCAAATATTACCTGTAAAATTATTGGTTTTAATCAAAACCCATTATCCTTGAAAAATTTTCAACAGAAAATGTTTACCAGGAATCATAAATAGTTTTCAGTGTTTTCTCATCTACCCTACCCTGTTTGCTTTATGCTCTCTATACCATATTCTCTCATTTGAGTGACAGACTTTATTAAATACTGTGGGAGTGTGACTACTCCTTGTCCAACCAGCCAAGACAATCAAACCTGAGGATTTCAGAAGGCCCTTTCCAACCTAAATGATTCTGTGATTTTGCTGCTTTTTCTGAGGGGAAAGCCTCAGTCTGTTCTGACAATTTCCCCAACTACTCTGTGTAAATGGTTTTGTAGTAACAGAATGACAAATGAGCAGTGCTTGAGAGATGAGCAGTGCTTGATCTAGGCAAATTTGCAAACTCTTTTTCTTTTGTTCACCACTCTTAGGCCTTCTTTTTCTGGGTTCTCAGCTGATCTGACACAGCTATACCCCAAGAGCTGCCGGGTAACTATATTCATTTAAAACAGGTTAGGCCATGATTTGTACCAGAGAATTTTGCTGTACTTGATCTTTGGCTTCATGCATTACCATGTAATGATGATCTCTTATGCTCTCATTAATTAATATCTCATTTAAGCAACACAGAGGACATAAGCACACAAACAGGTTTTAGTTACCTACAACCCAAGATAGTCCTAAAGGAACAAAGTTATTCTTCAGAGTTTATTTGTTTTTAAAAGATGACAACTAAATCTCCAGATAAGGAAACACATGCACAGTTACTGACACTGGACCAAATTGCTTTCCTTGTAACATTTCAACATCTCATTTACTTGGGGCTGAAAATTTCCCAGCTGAGAATCTGGCCAAAAATATTGCAAAATTTGATATGCAAACAAGAGAGTTAATCTGCTAAGCAGAAAAGTTGAATGGAATGTGTTGCTGGAAAGGCTTAGTTTTTTATTCCTTCACAAAATAGAAAATCTGCACAACTAATTTCATCACGTTGTAGCTCCTTTGAGGCCACTTGACGTTTAGTCATCAGGAGGACTTGCAACATCTCTCCTTAGGCGCATTTAGTGAATTTAGTATTTCACTTTTGTGGCCAGAAAAATGTCGTTGGTGTGAGGAATAGCATAAAAAACATGAACTATAGACAGGGTGAATTTGATTCTGTCATCTTCATGACCATGATCTCTAAGCCTTAAAAAGTTGCAGCTGGCTCTATTTCACCCTGTGCTCGGTATTGATGAAGCAATAAAAGGTGGGTATTAACATCAAAGAACCAATATTCGAATAATTGTTTAGCTTTGTGGGAGACAGGTAGGCTGCAGTCAAAAGTACATAAATTTAAAAACAACGTGCAAACCCATGACTGGAATCTATGGAGAGCTGTCAGAAAGGGCAGGTTAGAAAAAAAAATCATATAGTGTAAACGATCAGAAACTATTATTCTTTCCCATGATTTATCTAGTATTAAAATTGTGTTCAGTGCTTTACAGACAGGTCTGAAGACACAATAAGAAATCAAAGGGTGAAGAGACTTATGCAGTGCTTAATGCAGACATCACCACCTAAACAAGCTCAGTGGGAATATATTTTGCTCATTCTTTGCTTTTCAGTTTAGGTCATGACACTCACAAACCTCCGAAGGGGCACCTAACTTTGCAAGCCAGGCTATAAGCAATGGTGTGGTAACTGATCCATGTTAAAACAAAACAATTTTGTCTGCTGGGCTAAGCAAGGAAGGTGCCTTTGTGCTTGTATGTAGCTGCGAACTAGAGCAGATGAGCTGTGGGCACATATTATTACTTTCTGCTACCTTTGCAGTGAACCAGGGAGCCGAACCTGAATCTTCCATGGCCCAAGTCATCACCCTGCCACCAGGGAATACTTCACTGAATGCTGTCGCATAACGGATAGAAAAGCAAGTGTTTCCTCACTCCTGCTTTGCAGGTTTGTCCAAAGCAAGCAAGGACTGTGCCTTACAATATATCTACAGAAATGTCATTTCCCTGCCTATATGTTTCTGTGCCAGAATTACAGGCATTGACTCTAGCAGACTTAGCCTGGGATTACAAAAAAAAAGCTTCCTGGAGGCAGGCATCATACCGATTTCCCTGATTTCCCAACAGCTCAGACTTCCAAGAGAAAATCTGGGAATAATTATTATTCCATCATTAAAAGTCAAAGCAAAGCAGAAAACATCCCACCATGAAAGGGTGATAGGCTGAATGTGGCAGTGGGGCTTCCTCTCTGATTCCTTGAGATGAATGAAAGTGTAGATTCAGAGTTCTGGGATTTCAAAATTATTCCCTTGGGACTACTGTTTGTCAGGGACATTTCAGCTACTTACAAGAGTCCTGTTCATTTCACATTCTAGATTACATTTGCGGCAAGATCCACATCACAGCACATCATTTCTCTAGCTAGTATGAAACATCATAGGCTGTAGATAGATGTTAACTTATAGGGGTGTCCCATAATTCATGGAAAGATTCATCTGTTCTGTCTAAAAGGGTCAATTCCTCAGTCTACAGCCTCATTTACAATAGCAATTCTAGCCTGGGTATGGACGCTTAATCTTTTTTTCATTATTATTATTCTTTCTGAACAATAGTAATTTCTAGGTTGAGGATACACCACACTAATCCCTTCTTTTCTCAAAGGCTGCATAAATTATTAAGGTTGTATCTTGTTTTGTAGGAGCCACTACTGCTGATATTTGACTGTTTAAAAAAACAAAAAACCCCCAAAAACCAAACCATTTTTTAGCTGAGCTTTAGCCCTCTATTAAATGACATCAGGAGAAAAAAAAAGATGTATAAATCATTTCCTGTTACATATTCAACTGCTGGAGAATGACAAAAAGAAAAAAAAAATTCCTACTGTGACAAAATCTGACCACAAATATGTACATTCATAGCTTATTTTGACCTTTATAAAAAAATGTGATTTATGGTCTTGATTTCTGAGGCCATGGGCAACTGAATAGGCTAACCTGGGACAAGTCAAGCAATTTCAGTTTGAAAGACCTGCAGACATGTCTTGAAATCCCTGAATAATGAGGTAATCTTACCACAAGAGTAGAAAATTTACATTAAGATTATTTGAGATTGATTTTGGCTCTCTTTGGCTTCAAAATTTTCCAAGCACTCAGTCCTCTTATCAGTAGAAGTGAATTTAACCACTCCAAAAGAGGAGGTAGCATGACCTTCCTGACATCGGAGGGGGAAAGTAGGGGGAGAAGAGTCTTATAGGGCTAAGCTTGCTGTTGAAATTGTCTCTATTTCTCCTCTTCCATGTCATTTTATATGTCTGTCTCATCTTCATCCCTAGTTCAATGACTGCAATGTTGTAGAAATATTATACCACTAAGTGCAATGTGCCACAGCCTGCCCCATACCTGGCCTGATGGACCTGCAGTGAACATCGCAGATGGGAAGTGGGTACAATAAATATGCTGACAATTTTCTCTTTTTTGCCATCTCTTTGTTGAATCTTTCTGAAGGTGATGGCAACTTACTCGGAGTCAGACTAAGTCTGATACTCGTGTGTACATCAAGCTGACAGCAGCTTGGTATTCCTATTGTGACTTTTTCTGGGGCAAAGTTATGTACAAATGAATGCATTAAAGATCCATTTGAAATGCAACAGTCTCTGCAGATTGTGTAGAAGCAATAGAGCTTTAAAGAAGAGAAATGGATCTGGAAATGCCAAGGTTCAACATGTGCAACAGTCCCAGCATGAGCATGAGAGACCTTCTTAATTAAAGGGAGGGGGGGCAGGCAGCCTGCAATCACAGTGTGGGGTCTGGAAGTACTCTGAAGATGGCACTTTACGATCATGAAATGCGCTCATTTGACAAAGATGCCTGCCTGCCTGCCTGGTTTTAAGAGGTGATTATCTAGCTGGCAAAGGATCACATCAGCAAAACTCCTGAATGCAACTCTCAGCTGAAGCCTGCCTGGTTCCTGGAGGGAGCACATAAGGGTAAAGTGTATTAAAATGAGGTTCCTCTTGTAGTTTTGGTGGAACAGCTCCCTGACATTGCATTTTGGATCACAGCTTACCCAGTGCAGTTAACTTCTCCTGCCAATATGAGAAAGGAACTTAAAGAGAGTACAACTTAGGGTATAAATAAGATCCATTGTGCCATAATTGGCAAGTAGCAGCAGTGAAGAGGCCAGGCTGCCCTTTGAGCATTGCGTGGCTGCTTTGTATACATATAACAGCGTGGGACTTGGCATGTATTTTAAACATCTGTGACAATTTTCAACTCTTAAAAGAGCAGGACAGTTAAAGAGAGACACTGGGAAGGTAACAACTTAATGAAAAAAGAGCACTGTGTCAGACAAGTGGTTGTCCCAGCCCTTCTAGAAAGCTTTTCTTGGTTAAATCCATTTCTAAAAAGATGTCTTTTTTTTTGTAGTTTTTGTCTTTTTTGGTTCCCTCCACCCACCTTGGAAGTTGTGATGATAAAGAAAAGACTGAAAAGTCAGGTCATGAGCAACATATTTGTTGCTACTAAGGAACACCTTTGCAGAGCATATTAAGCAACCTCTCTGCTAAGGACTGCGGTTAATCCCACTCTGTGGTCTCTCTTCTCAACACGCAGACTTCCCAGCGCTGTAATTTGCCATTGCACATCTGGGAAAACTGTCCTCAGTAGAAATACCAGGATACAGACAGACAGACAGACAGGGTTGCAGGGCCCACTTTCAAGAGTGAGGGTGAAAGACAAATTCCAAGGTTTTTGTGTTACAATCAGTACAGCAGTTCCAATAAGACTGGTTATTATGCAAATCAGGTGCAAGACAACTGTTTCCACTGCTGTAGGACTCACTACAGAAAAAAAGTGAGCAGCATAGGTGTATGGAAGGGAGTATGTTTGTGTGAGTATCTGGGTGTTTACACAGGGGACTAGTTGAATCCCAAAGCTTTGGATTACCAGGAGTATTCTATTTTTTTTTGAGCAATATTTTCTATTCTATATTTTTGTGTGATTTTTAGTCTATTCCAGTATGAAGCTATTGTTGTGGCCCAGGTTTGGGTCCTCCCTGACATGTTCATGAGGCCTGAAAACTCTTTAGAGCTTAAAGATACTGCTATTCTCTTCTCTGATACCCAGGTATCTGTAGCTTAGAGATCCTATGTCTGTATTCTTTCTTCCCTTTGAAAAGACAGTGATTCCTTATTAGAAATATCCTGAAATCAGTACCATGACTCAAACAGTAATTTAAATGGGAAATTAGGAAGTTTGTACCAAACACCATACTGTAAAAAATGTTTAAAAGGAGAGCATTACATTGAAAAAGAAGATAATCATGAATATAGAGAGATGTGGACATGCAGAAAATATTTTATGCAACTGTTTAGACACATCAAGGTACGGACAGATTGTGTTCAGTCTGTCAAAACATATTTTTCCTGTTTCTGATTAGCTTTCTTTTTAAAAGAAGTTTTTGATGAAAAATGGAATCATTGCAAGGTCCATGTGTTAACAAAACACTAAAACAGGTGTTTAAACTATAAGAAATTGGGATCGGTAGAACAACTCACCTGTTTAATGTTGAGTACTTAAATGGATTGATGGAGTGGGGTACCTTGTTCTCCAAAGAACAGAACCCTTAATTTCTTTGTTAATCAGTGTTATCTCATTCATTACAGTTATAATGAGTATTCACAACCAGCAAATCCTCTCTTTCTTATCTATGTCAAAGTATATGGTCCTAGCAAAGGAACCAAGATAACAGTAGCAGAATGCAGATGTCCTCTAAATTCAGGATGCTGAGTGGTTATGTCCACAAGAGCTGAAGGGAGCCTTAACAAGCTTAACATTTTATGTACCTTGGTATTGTCAAGAGGAACTAATTTTAAAGAACATCTATCCATCCATCCTTGGATAACCTATGGGTAAAAGTGGACCATTCTTTTAAGGCAAGTGACTCCTGGTCCTCAATAACGCATTTATTCCAAAAGCCACAGCCTATAACAAGGGATAGAACTTGTCAGGAATCCTCCAATAAAATGTTTTTCATTGGAAAATGCCAGTTAGTAGAAAGCAGTACTTTTAGTGAGTTTCTGCTTCAGTAAACCTCTTGGTGCAATTTGTTTTGAAAGAAAAAAAATCAAGATTTTTCAAAATAAAGCATTTCATTGTGAAACCATTTCCAGATGAAGCAACTTATTGTTTTGAAATATTAGCTAAAATGCAGCTCAGAAAGATAAAAATAATAAGCATTGCAAAATCATATAACAGTAACATTTCATTTTTCTCAGCTATAATTATTATTGGTTTTTTTTTTTTTTTTTTTTTTTGACATGTTGAATGCCGGGCCTGAATATGATGTGGAAAAATGTTTAAGATTCTCAAAAATTTTAGATGGGTGGAAAATATTATTCTTTTAGGGTAAAAATTCACACTTTTTATCAGTGACATCCTGGTATATAGACAGGTCAAAACTCAGATCCCAAAAGATCAGTAGATTTGTTTCTCTTGTTGATTTCACTGACACATTAAATGTTTGTCTTTTGCTTGGTCATAGTGTCTTCCTCCATAATAGTTTTATGTGGACCTGAGAGTCTAAATTTCTAATTTAAAGTTCCCTTGATCCTTGCACTTTGAACATTGTTAGTTGTGGTGTTATTTATCAAACATACAATTTTTGAAGTTCCTGCTGAAACTGCTTCCCAAGAGAAGTCTTTCCTTCTTCAGGCCTGACAGTACCATAAATTATTTTAAGATGTTATAAACTTCTGTATTTACTAGTGAGATATACTGCTAGTTAAAAAAGACTCTATGTTTCTGAAAAGTCTGCTATCTGATTGTTTGCTGGGAGCAACATTGTGGAGACAAAACCCAGCCATTGGTCTTGAGCTCTGATATAATCTCATAACAAATGGTCTCAATTAAAGGCAATTCAGTGAAGTCTATGGAAATATAGCCATTTATCAAAACCTAAGAAAGAAATGCTTTGAGAACACAATTTGACTTCATTTTACAAGGTATAAAAAAACATGCAATACAAATACAACAGAAAAATAAAGTCACACCAGGCAGAAAACAACAGAATGCAATACACAGAAGACATGTTTTTCCTGCACTTGAAATTTCTTTCCCAACTTCATTAAAAATTTGCAAACTCCTTACTTAAATACTAAGTACTTGAATGAATGTTCATTTAGGTCTATCTAGACTGCTTTGTTTCTCTAAAATCTATGCTTAATACCACCTGACTAAGAAGTTACAGGCAAGGTAAAGAACCTGAAAAGTTAAACAATTTACATCACGAAGGAAAACATCCCTCCTGTCAAAACTCAGCTGTTTTTTGAGGCATGGAAATTGAACATGACTGCAATTATTATCATAGCTTCATTCAGTTCCTTAGGAATCATAAGAAAAGGAAGATGATGACATGATAAGAAGCAATATTTGCTACAGTTGTACTCATCCACAATTTAATAGCAGTTTCATAAAAGCTACCTCAAAATCAATGCGTGTATTTTGGACAGAAATTAATGTGTTACATCAGAGGCATTCTTATAAGTTACTATTATTATAAGTTGGTTTGCTGCTTCCTTCTTAACCACTAAATTTCCGCTATCAGAATCATAGGTCCAAAGAGATACAGGGGCTGTGAAGTCTTAAAAATGCATTAATGGATTAGTGGGGTCTTCTGTGAATGGATTGCAGACCATTGGTGCTGCTCAGACAGAGGAAGTTTTGTATCAGGCATTTCTAACTATGCAGGCTGAGAACAGAAGTAAGTATGTGTAAACAAAATATCAAGATCCATCTGCTGGAAATGTCCTCGTAGGAAAACAATCTGTGAATCTGCATCAAATTTTGCTCCCATTTTCAGCACTACCGAAGGGGAAAGGCCATTGTTCAGAAAGGCAGGAGGATGCTTCTAGCCATGGGCCACAGTCCTGATCCAGCAAAACTCCTCTTAGTTCTTTTCCTCCCCAGCAAATAACTGCTGCAGCGGGTGTTAACACCCGCCCTGTAGGATTCGGACATATGGTGAGAAGGACTTCTGTGAATCAAGGCCAAAATATCTAATGTTGTATTTAAGCGCCTCACTTTGAGGCAGCCTTATTTGAAAATGTTTTTCTAGTTCCTCCCCAGGCTGCCTGGCATGTTTTTGGCTGCTGCAAGCCAATAAATAAGAAAAGTAACAATCATAATAAATAGTAAATATTTAATATCGTATGAACAACATTGCTGAGTACACAGCATTTTGAGTGACAGATGTATATTTGTTAGTGATATTAACTAAATGGAGAGTGCCTTGCAGTTTCTTTAATAGTCACGAATTAATCACACAGATTAATAATGCTGCCACTCACAGAGCAAAAATGATTTCTCCTCATCACTGCCTTTCTTCTTGCTAAGAATATTTTCGGCCAAAATATGTGCTGACACATGAACAAGTACCCCAGCTTCTTAAAACTGATTTTTTAGGTTTTTACACATCATTTCAGAGACTCAGTTTTTCCATTCAAGTAGGATGTGGTCCTTATGCTGGGAAGCCAAAAACTGTTCCTCAGCCCCCTGCCTGGTGCGGTGGGGATTGCTCATCTGATGCTGTACAATGGGAGTGGGAGTTTCTCTACCCAAACATGTCCTGGAGTATGTGAAAAACAGAAGTATGTGAAAAAGGATTAAATTTTTTTCTCTTGCTCAAGAGAAACACCTCTTGAACATGATGGTGTTTGAGACTTAGGAAGAACAGCATAGAAATGCCTTAACTAATTCTAGATGTAGTAGACAGAAAGGAGATTAGCACAGTAGTTTGCCAAGGGTAATATAATCTGTCCTTCAGAAGGAGCACTGAATACTGTCCTTTTCCCTGGCCAGACTATAAAGGAGACAACCGACCTATACTGAGCCAAAGTCAAGCGCAGTATTTTGTTGAATAATTTTTTTACAGTTTCTGTGCTATCCCTGCAATTGTAGCTGGTTCCCACATGAAGCTGATGCGCATTGAATGGATGACTTGGTATCCAGTCAGATTCCGAGCAGTAATGGGTTTAGCATGAAAACAGTAGTTTGAAAAGTCAGGTTGTGTGTTCAAACATCTGTATTTGATGCAGCATTTTCTGGGCCATATAAAGGCCAGTTGAAACTGTATCCAGTAACAATGTTGTATCCTACAGAATCAAAGTACCATGTAACACCAAGTACTAAATGAACTATGTTTAGATTGCTGGGAGAGAAAGCAAGGTCACTAGCTTTCTATAAGAAAGCTTTACTTTAGAGTTAATAGTCTCCAGTACCTTGAAATGAGGGATGCAAGAAGCTAAATTGAAGCTAGTCTTTTATGCATACATTAGGTGCCAAGAGAGTTTTACATACACTGAGAGAACCTTGCATTGCCTTTTGAAATGAGGAAAACAAAAGTTTTAAAAAATACCCTTTTGTGCTACAGGTATGATATGAAGCAATTGCTTTGCAGACAAGGCCTTCTGACAACCATATTGAATAGCAAGTCACACATCATGCAGCATTACATCAAAGTAAAATTCCCCAATTCAGTATAATTCAGCCAGCAAAGACAGATACATTTCGAGATGGGATTTGATCATTGATGAAAGACTGCATTATTCCTTTCAGGAATAATAAACCTTGTTTAGAAAAAAAAAAAAGAATGAAAGAATGAATGGTAGCATTTTGTTTGTATTATTCTAACTGGAAAATTATTTTCACTTAAAAGCTGCTTTTTATGAAGTATTTTCAACCATAATAAAATTGGATTTTCCCCCCCTGCAAAAATGCCTTTTTATTGACCTTTTTTTTCTTCACCAAAACCTGCATACAAAATCCTACCAAAATCTGGATGCTTCCTAACAGAGTCTGAGGATCTGAGGAGGGAAAGCAAATTGGCAATACTTTTATTAAAATGAAATTATTCAATATCATTCACTTCTCAGACAAAAAGGAAATAACGTTATCTTTTTAAGTGGAGGTTATTTATCTGAATGTTTGACCAGCAGGAAGAGAGGAACCTTATGTTGCTTCAGGGCTCCAGAGCATCTCTTAAACTGGAGGAAGTTCTAAAATATCCCTTGATCATCATCATCAACTTCTACAAAAAACTCCATCGGTGTTTTGTCCATTCTGGTGGCAGTGGGCAAAAAATCCAGTGATTCATTGGTAGTATCTTCATCCCTTCAGTCCTCCTCACTATTCATTTTCCAGTATCTACTATTCTCTAAGCTCAATTAAGGGCAGCACTGAGCCCCATTAAGTAATGATGTTATGTGGTGAACAGATAGCAGAAAAGTAGATAAACTAAGAGCCTGATCAAATCTCATTGCAGTAAATCAGATTTCTTTTACACCAAAGACTGGCTGAAGCAACTCTGTTGCCTCCTACATTCCCTAATCCCTGACATCCATGGGCTGTCACCACAATACATCAATGCTGTCTGTTGAAGGTGTGAACCTGCCTTTGAATCAACAAGCTTTGGAAACAGCTGCAACACTAAGTTGTCTGATGCCTTTTAAAGAGCAGGGAAAAAATAGTTGAGCAGCTGATGACTACAACTCTAGGAAGGTGTTTTATTTTTTTTATGTAATTGTGGAAAAGCCTAGCAGAATAAATCAAAATATTGTTATTGTGGTGAACAGAGTAGGCGAGTTTGCCTCTATTCACAGGAAGAATGAATCTTAGATTGCAGAGTTTGGACACTTAGATTGCCCCAATGTAGTATCTTCTTTTTGTTATTATTTTGGAGGAAGGAAACATTGTTTCACCATTGTTTTCATTCAAAATCTAAAAGTTGTTACAAGCACTTTGAATTTAGATCCACATAATTAGTCTTTCATATTCCTGAAGAAAAAAGGGAAGAGTGAACAAAAAAGCAGGACAGAGGAGCTGGCTGTGTTCCTGTTCCTGACAGACCTTCAGAGGTGATTTTGAATGATGCAGTACTCTTATGGGATAGAAGATGTATCCTAACTTTAGCTCTGTAATGCTTCAGCTTCTTGTCTCACCTCCCTCTGTAGCCAATAAAGGGCACAGACTAATCACTCAGTGATTGTTCCTATCCAGACACTGGTGCATATGCTGATTATAAAGTAGGTACAGCAAAACCTTCTGAATTGCTCCTTCTTCTCTCCATTTGATATAGGGGAAGACTAGAAAGCTAGATTGACCTGGACACCTCTGTTTTCGATGGCAAATATTAAGTGAGGTGAATACAGTTCTCGAGGTATTAAGTTTTTCTTTGGTAAAATGATCTCTGTCACAAAGAGTGAATGGCTAGGTACCAGATTTTCAGAAGCCTGTAACTGAGATGAGAGACCAGATGAGAGACTGGCACTGTCTTTACAAAGTTGTCAGTGTGGAGGGGTATTCTAAGAAGATCTAGCTAATGCACCAAATCAGCAAACTTCACCAGATTTCCTCTAAGAGTGTACCTAGCCAGAAAAACTCCTAGTCATTCGCTGCTATGGAAGGGAGGATTTCTTTAAGCGATAGGTATTGGGGGCAGAGCAAATATTTGGTACATTGTCCACAGCATATGTGGGAACACAGAAAAGCTCATCAGGGTCTCACATGCTAACTGGAATGAGAAACTAGAAGTCGTGGAAGAAAAAATGACATTCTATGGAACTTGCTCAAAGTCATGTTCTGAGGTCAGCAGCACCCGGAGTTACCAACAGGACTTCAGCTCTACTTTTCTCCTTGCTCAGACCCCTTTAATTCTTCTTTTTAAAATAGGCAGTGCATCCTGTTGTCCCTATATAAAAACATTCCTGGTCACATTCCCTGAACAGAAGACGCGAGTGGGAAATTGCCTACTTGACACCCTTCCACTAATGGACAACATTGATCTGCTATGGTGACAAAGCCAGACAGCAACCTGAGGAGAAGACAGCAGAATCAGAACTTGACCAAGTCCAAAGATCTGGGCATTCCCCTCCATTATCAAATGCTCTGTTAGCAAAACATTAATAAAACTGTGGTGCAGTGTGAATCTACCACCAGGTCTTCTTTTTTCAGTTCATTACCATGTTCTTCCTTGCCTTAGCCTGTCTGCTCTTGAGAAAGTTATTATTATTATCAGTAGAGTTCTGCTTGGATTCACGACCTCTCCCACGAGTCCCTAAACAAACAGATTAAGCTGCTGCAGAATTTCCCTAGGTATGTGAAGAGGAAAATGCCACAGACCTTTTCTGTTTGCTTGAGAACAGCCACACAATGTTTGGTTGGCACCTGTTCTCTCTGCGTGCTTGCAAAAATAATGAGCCCTTTCCATGTAATGTATTTTCCCAGATTATGCAGAAGTAGTAGGTTCCAAGTCCTAGTCCACATATGTCCACTGAAACTAAAAGATGTGTGAAAGTTTATGTGAAGACAGCTTCTGAGTCCATGGAGATTTGTTCTCCCCACACTGCCTTAGCTCAGTGGAATTAACCATGTCTTCTTTTACACAAATTTCATACTAAGGCAACTCAATTTCAAACCTAAAATGCAAGGTGACTCAGGACAATTGCCTTCAAAGGCAACTTTTCTGGCTCACATAAGTTAAAGGAATAACAGATTCATATGAATGGCCTGTTGTACAAATGGTTGTTTAAGCTAAGTAATGTAGTAGCTCCGTATCCTGTTTCTGCCTCCAGGTGTGAATACTTGACAAAAAGTAAAAGAGACAGAAAATCTGATGTTATTCTTCCCTTGCCTCTGTCATTCCAGCCTTCATCAATCAACACTTCAAAGACATTTTAGCAACAGGTTGCATTCAGACCATTGTGTTTAATAGCAGCTGATGAGTTCAGTCTCCATGCTTCTGTCTAATCTCTGTTTTTGACTTAGACTTTGACCCAAAACAGCAAGATGAGCACAAGAAAATCACAGACATCCAACCTGATCCCTAGTATATCATCATGAAGGCATATCACACATATGTGGCTTTGCTATGTGGCAGCTTCTTTCAGGGGCTCCTCTGCCTTTAATTAAGCAATGGTCTCAAACAGATTTTTTGGAAGCAGGATCAATTGCTCTCCGCCTTCAGAGCACAAAGGTCCTTTGATAGTTTGTGTGTTCACCGCCTAAGAAACTCTTAGATCCCAGATCCCAGATTCCAGATCAGGGCATACAGATTGCACAAAGCTCCCTGCCAGAGTGGGTTCAGAATATGCTGGATGCAATCCTATCATCTGACACTGACCTAGTTTTTTTGTTTCTTCCTATACCTGAGACATTGTTTTGATTGGGATAGGTATAGAGACTGGAACTCGTGGTATCCACTCCCTCTCCAGCTCTTCAAAGTGTTATGACAGGCTCCATGGAAAAAACAGGTATCAGAGCTTGAACTACAAGTTTCTTTAGATCCTTCTCATTGTTTTTTAAATTTTGGAGTTTTGCTACTCATCTGGGCTTATCTGAATGGGAGACTGCACTGTCCTTCATACAGATGCAAACCTAGCGTAGCTGTGACATTTTAAGTGCAATTACTCCATTCTTGCATTTAGGGAAATGATATGTCGTGTTTTCTAAAAAAAAAAAAGATACCTGAAACACTGCCCTTGATATTTGAATTTTTAATTTATGGTAACGTATCCAATTTATCCTGGCATTATAGTGGGGAAGGAGGGGACATTTGAAAACATTTTTGTTGACTTCTTTTTCTAAGGGTCATGAGGCAATTGCGTCACAAAACATCACTGCGTCTTCATGAGCACTGTTGTTAAAAAATAATATAGCAGCAACGGTTATTGCAATCAGACTCCATATGCTCAACACTGTGCAAATAAATCCCTTAAGAAAGAACTTAGCTGCACAGAGAGGTGCCAGGAGAAGAAAACACAGACAGATAAAGTCACTGCGTGTGTATAGCAGAGCAATAAGAGAATCAGATATAGGGTACGGAAATCCTGTTTCATAGTCTGCCTCACATGATACTATAATTTCTCCTAAAATACTCATTTAAGCCTAGACAAAAAGGTCTGATTTTTGAGAGAAGTATTCTCCCAGATTTTTAAACCATCCTTCAAATCCATGAAATTATCTCCAATTTTACTTCCAACGTGACTGACACTCGCTTTACTGTATGTTACTTTCAGCTCTGTTTCTTATGATTAAGTAACATATGTAAAAATTGAAAATACACAGTTAAATGTCTGAATGTTCACTTGATTTTAATAGGATCTAGATTAAATGACAGTAATAAGCAGCCCTTTGTGCACAATTCTTCCAGAAGAGTTGCAAAAGTGATACTAAAAAGCCATCTCTCAAAAACTGTAACTTCAAAGTAAAGTAGGAGGCTCATTGTGGTTTCATCTTCTTCCAAGTGCCCTATTAACTCCATTAAGCTTGAAACCCCAAATCATTCACTGCTGCTGTGATCTGACCAGCCAAAATGTTACTTGTTCTGCTGGCTGGCGGGGAGCTGGCAACAGCTTTTTGCCTTTTGCTACAGTTTTTAATTCCATTTAACCAACACTGTTCAGCATAAAAGAGCAGAAACTGAGTCTTCATCTGCTTTGTTCATCCTCAGCAAAACTGTCAGCCAGTTCCCAAAGCCCTTCTGTTTAAACTAGTTCATTAAAACAAAGGACTACATAGGATATTTTCTATGTTCATATTTGTTGTGGAATTGCTGCAGGGGCTCCTAAGGGGAAATTGTCCTGACAGCTTTGATGCAGAAATACTGCAATATAGAGATTATAAAGTTGATATTACAGAACATCAGCTTCTTCTCTAGTGATTATAAAATATACAGTTTACCAAAGCACAGGGAACTCCAGAATTCCTCAGTACTCTTCATGGTAGACTGTAAAAATAAATAATCCAGACTGACACAAAAAATAAAAAAGTAAAACTCTAACAGATTTAATAAAGAAGTGATAAGTCATTAGAGGAAAACATAGGGAATCTGTATGTTTAGGTTTAACTTCCTTCTGCACCTCTTTGTGCCTGGTATTCATGTCTGACTATTCGTGTCTCCACTATTTTAATGGATCATTTCAGCTATTAAAAATATATGGTGTAATTGGTTCAGAATTATTTTTTAAAAATTTTGTGTTTTGAGTTTTCAGTGGACAAAATAACTTTTTTTTTAGTGAAATAATATATATATTCCAATGGAAAAATATTTAAATATTTTTAATATTAATAATTAATAGAATTTGGTATATGTTTTTGACATGGTCTATATTTTCCTGTTACCTTTGGATCACAAGAAGCAAAACTTTCTCCAGCAATATGTCAATTAAATATTTCAGCTAGTGCTACCACCTATAGGTTGTTGAGTTCAGCCCATTATACCCTTCCTTTACCTTTGTCATGCTTATTTCCCCATGCTAATCAGGCTCTGCAGTCTTCCTTGTGCTGTTTGCTCAGTGATTTCACTTCTTCCTTTCCAATCTCTTCTGCAAACTCATTTAGATACGCTACTCTCTCACTATAGCTGTCTCCATCAGTAGTATCTGCTCCTACTCCTCTGCTAAATCAGTAAATAAGTAAACAGTTGAGGGCTGTGTAAAACAAAAGTTATGTGATCAGTTTTCTGTGAAAAAACAATGATTTCTTCTCATATTTATTCTCACCTCTCTTAGCTCTGAAAGTCCATTATGGATAATGATAGAAGAAATTGAAATAGCTTAATATTGTTTAGTTTAAAGAGGAGCACAGTTAGAAAAATCACAATATAGAGAGACATGACCTGAGGACGGTAAATCTGACATTCTTATTTACTCTCCCAGAACAAAGAAATTATTCTGTCCAGATGTAAAATGCAGAGGATGAATTACTGCTCCACAGAGCATGCTCTGGGGCTCACTGCCACGAGATATTGAGGGCAAGATAATAATGCTGCTTACAGTATTAACCAGTATGAACATAATGCCATGAAGAAGGAGAAATATGGTGGTGAGCAGAACAGCCAGTGAATGCGGGGAATCTCCCTTTATTTATTACAAGTCCCCCCAGTCCTGGCAGTTCTGCTTACCCATCCCATGCTGGACTCCGAAACTATGACCAGACAATATTACCCTTAGGCAGCCTAAATTGCCTAAACCAAGGTGAAATTAAACTGCAGTTTATTGTTCTTGGGGTCATTAATTTCCCAAATAGGTGCAGACAAATACTTGGGTGACTGGTCCCAACAACCAGACCCATCTTTATTTTTCTAAGCCTCTGACCATGTTTTAAGAAATGAGGACATAAGGAGTTGGAAAGGCTGAGATCTCTGGATCCATATTGCTAAAACCACCATCAAGTTTAGCATGCACAGGTGCCCCATTGATCAAGAAGCCTAGGAGGACACATAGACCAGCTCATGTATTTGCATCCCGAAGATGCTTCACCAGTTGAGAGGCAGCAGGCAGTGACAAAGCACAGAAGCCTTTATATGTCTTCCTAACAAATACAGGACTCTGCCTGAAAACATATCAGTCCAGCATGTCTCATGACCATTAAAACAATCAAAGAAGAAAAAGACTTTGAGAAGAAGATCCATAATTCATGTGCCTCTTCTTAAGATCTGATTTGAAGGAACTGGAACATGATATTGTTAATATTTAAGATAAGATTTGAAGATGAAAGGAACAGGTGTCTGAGATAGATAGCCTTAGATTCCTTCACAGGCTGCACTCAGCAGAGAGATCTATGACTGTACTTTTACTGCAGCAGGTCAGCTTATAAACGGCTACAACCAGGTGAAGTGTTACCTTTGATTTTGCATTAGTCCATAAACTACTTGTACAACATCTGTGAAATTTCTACCCTTGGTCTGCCTTTTCAGTATATCAATCCGGTTTTATAGAAGAAAAAAAAATTCCTCTGAGTTTCAGAGAAGAAAAAAATCAGATAGTCTATGAAGAAATGAAAGCACTATTTAATATGAACTGATTGCACAGGTAACATAAATTTACATTAGAACCTAATGGTGTTGCTCATTTACAGGGTTATTACAAATCTCATAATTAGTAGACTATTTCTTAAAGTTTCAGCTTTTCATTTTTTTCAGAATCAAGAAACTACAATGTTTTACAAGTTTTGATAAAAGTAGAAAAAGCCAGCGCCAATAATGTACGTTGGTGAAGGTTAAGATATCCATTTAAGAACTAGGCACTGATATCTCACTCAGTGATTTGCTCGATTTTCTTGAAGATGTAGGTGGGGTATCGTCTCAGTGTTCGAAATGAAAAAGGAACAAAAATGTGTAATTTTTTTCTCTGTTAATCTCATATTTTTTTAATTCTTCTCCAAAGAAAAGGAGGGCAACAAGAGGTAACTTCATCTTACCCTGCTCCAAAGATCCCCCAGAACAGATGTCAGTGGTGTGTGTCCAGATTCAGCTCTTCCAGCTTCTACCTAAACCCCCCGGTATCATGAGCAAGCTTGAGATCTGCACCCTTTACCATTAAAGCCATAGTCAGGTTATCTGATTTCGAAAACCCTAAGTTACAGTTATTACACAGTGCTTTTACTGCAAACCTTTGCTTTCCAGCTATGTACATTTGCACTGAGACTCAGACTTACCGTTATTCATCTGCCACTTCCTAACATACCAGATGACTGCTCCAGTACCTAAAATATGAAGTCTCTGCAGAGTTCCAGATTAAATGCGAGGGATACTGAAAAAGAGCAATAATGTGCTCACCTGCAGCTATGCAAATGACAAAGGCAATGTATCCCTTAACTAACTTAAGTTTGGACAGTCTGGAGCATTTGGGCAAAAGTTTACTCATTTCCCTCCTTTCTCCTCTTCCATCTTTTGTCATATTGACATTAACCGTTTTATTTCAGTCAGTATCCATTAGCACAGTAATTAACTGAAAGTTTAGAGCTCAGATTAGCAAACAGCAATTACTTTTTAACAGCCTTCGTCAGGTACTTAGAAATGACTAACGACATCCACAAAGGTTTTCTACATGCCTGCAGTTTCTCCCAAGGCAGACACTTCAAGCTTCAGTTTCAAGTCTGACTGTAAAATGCCTGTCATCTAACTCTAGGTCAGGTCTCAAAGTAGAACGAACACAGAGCCTGAAAAGCCTTGTACTTCAATGCTTTTTATTTTTTCATTCCCATCTTTTCTTACATAGGCCATATCCCTGTATTAGTTACACTTATTAAAGTCTAGAGCACCAGTATGTAGTCAGTGGAATAATCAAAGATCAGTATCACCGTAACAAGGAGCACAATCTAATGTTATTTTCTATTGACATAAGAAGCATCATGAATATTTACAACACTGAATAAATACATTGCACTTAGATAGTGCTACCTTGTATTTCTAAAGTGCACTACACATATATAAATGTGCCCAGCATAATAGTTATAAAGAACAGCATTCAATTCTAATGCAGAACATCTCAATATATCAGACTGTTTGGAAAACTGCATGGAAAAATGGAAAGATTGTTGGAGAATTCTGGTTTATTAACTGATTTGCTGGACTTATATAAGCAAATGCATGTAGCCAGGAAGTTTCAAAGATGAAACCTCTCATGAATTAGTCCAAATTCTTTAATGAGCCTAACAATTTCATAGCTGAATTCTCAGACTGCTAAGGTTCACATTCTTTTTTGTTTTTATTCTGGGTACTGGCCTCTTCCATTTTATGCAAATACAGATGATTATAAATACAGATACATACACTTGCACAAAGATTCTTAATAAAAGATGGTGAATAAAAGCTTTTATGAAGGTCTGTGTGTACAATTTATAGCAATATGCCAAATGAGAAACAAAAAAGCTGGCAGGACTTCCTTCCTTCATCTGTTTGACAAGACAAAGGAGCTAGCAGAAGATTACACACAAAGGAGATTTTAAATGCAGAGTACAATCTCTAAGACAAATCTTAAAATAACACCTCACTTGTACAAAGGAGACAATTCAAACCCGACTTGAATAATCAGGTGCTCATTTTAAAGAGGGAGATGGTTATCTAATGATCTTTCTCCTCCTAAGTAGATTATCTGACCTCTGTGAAGGATGATCCTTGGGTCTCTCTACCAAGCTCAACAAGTCATTTACTAATTTTATTTCTGCATCGTGTGCTGTTAAACAGGTTGGCACCTGTAACATTAAATGTAGGTCTGACAATAACAACCATATTACAGCTAAAGTCAGGTATTTTTTCATGCAAAGCCGCTTTTTTACAAATTCCCAAGTGAAACTTCTTAGATGATGTGCAAAATAGCACATTGAATTTTCTTTTGTTCTCTGCAATGGAAATAGAAGTAAAGCTCAATATCTGGTGGCCCCAAAGCAGCCAAGACACATCCAGGTCATCACCCTTGTTGACACAGGACAGAACCACTATGTGACAACGCCAAAAAATATAGGCAACTCCTTTTCTGCCAACAATGGGGGAAAAAAAAAAAGAAATAAACACTCTTAAGTTAGAGGGGGATGTCCGTAAGGCACAAGGACAGAACTATCAGGAGGGGCAGCCAGAGGGGACCTCTCCTTAGCCATCTGCTCCGCCTCAGCTCAGCTTGTGTTACTGTCCCACTGGGAGGAGTGAGCTCTTTCAACCCACTGAATCCTCCAAGAGGTTTGAATCCTGGAATGATGCAAAGACAGCCCAAGCTTGGCTTTTGATAAAAACATAAAATGTTTCTAGATGCCAGAGCTGACAGCTGACGGAGTTGGTAGGTGTCGAAGGAACCCTTCATTCCCTCTCATCCCCCCAGCTCTGCTCTGCCCAGCCCCAGAGGACACGTCCTTCTCATGGGCTTTTTTCTCTTGAGCAGTGGGGTGGTGCAGACCTCTCAGTTACCTCAGCTTGGGAACACAGCTTCCTTTTCAAGTTTCTAAAGCTGGCAAAGAATGGGCCATAGGCTCGAAGGATGAACTTTAGTTTGTCCCAAGACACATGTGAGCATTAGGAGATGCTGTTTACTGACATGCCGAGATTGTTTGGGGAGGGGAAAGTTGCTGCAGTTTGTTGGTTGCTTTGCTTTGCTTTGCTGAGTGGGAAGAAGGTTGGGGATTGGACTAGATGATCTTTAAAGGTCCCTTCCAACCCAAATCATTCTATGATTGTAAGAGGGTTCTCTGCATGACTGCATTACCATGTTTCCAAATGTAATGGTAATGATGGAGATTCTTATGGAGAATGTTGAAAACATGTCTGAGTTTAACTGATATCTTTGCAGAAGCTAGTGAGAGCCTGAAACAGCAACTCTGAGTGGGGGGAATTGGTCTTACTGTAAAACTGTTCTGGACTAAGGGGTTTTCTCAATGCTTAGTGAAATTCTGCCTATTGCAGGACTTGCTGCCCACATTGCTCCCAGCACTGGCATAAGGACTCCCAGGATGTGCAGTCCAAGTAGTCAGGGTTGAGCTTTGTGTCCTCTGTGTGGTCTTCTCTCTCCTTATGGAAAGGAATGTGGGGATGTGTGGAGCATGTGCCGTACAGGCTATGCCAGATACTGAGTGCCTTAATACGTCCTGTTGTAAGACATATCACAAGCTATAGGGCTGGGTAAAAAACTAAATCACTTGTTTGATCAAAGGATATGTTGGGGCCAAGCTTTTTTTATTTTAATGTGGTCATAAATAAACATTATCTTCCAGATTTTATAGTGATGTTGGAAGGCTTAGTAACCCCAAATCTGTAGGGAACAGATTAGCATTCCCTAATCCACTTCACATGAAATAAGTGGGGTAAACTCAATCCACTTTCTTCAATGGTTTGATGAGTCTGTTTGAAGCAGATTAAGGAGAGGTTATGCAACCTCAGTGCCTAGCAGAGGGATAGTAAGAAACATTTAATAGTGATTTGCAGAATGAGCATCTATTTAACTGCTGTCCTGATCAGTGACTTCTTTCAGTGAAGAGGAATCAGGATTGTAGTTATTTTCATATTAACCGTTTTAATAGTTTCGTTCGAACTTTTAAGTGTGGGATAGTTGTCCCTCTTGTAAAGTCCTTTCCAGTCTGCCCTCCGTATCGTATCTCTTACCAATTGAGGAGAGGCCAACTCACTATTCCCACTCTGTCCTGGTCCCCATTTTACTCACTTGTTAAATTTTCAAGCAAGCACTTCTAGTTTTCCTGCCATTCTGTCCTGCTGTCTAGGAGAAGTTTCCCAAGGAACCCATAAAGCCACTTCATTGTCCTTAGTCAGTTCCTCTGTTAAAATGTTTTTCAGACACCCACAAAAAATATTGACAACAGGTAAATTGTGAGACCATGACTTATCCTACTGTCAAATATTCTGTTGGATTCTGTTTTGCCATTCACCTGTTTTCTCTTATTTTATTTTTTCATGGAATTGGAATGAGTGTCTTCTTTTGGTTCCATATTTTATATTGTGTTCACAAAGTCCTGCCTCAAGTCTAAAATTTATGAAGACTGTGATAATACTACATAATGATCAGGAGAGCATGAAATACTCCATACCATTTATTCTCCATGCATCTGGGATCTTGCCATGGGGATATCAGAAGAACAGTGCATGCATTTCACATACTGTTCCTATTTGATGTTCCAGTAGTTTTTTGTGAGAGCTGGACTGTTCAGAAAGCATTTCTGGCAGACAATGCTAAAATATTCACCAGTTTCTTCATCTAATTCAAACTCACATTTGCAAATTGCTTTCTTCCTTCCTAATTTTAAATGTCAGAGAGAAAATAATAGGTGTATGCCACCTTAATATTTGCTGTGTTACTTCTCTTAAAATACTGGAATTGCAATGTATGTGCATTTTTAAGTGTACTCCAATTATCTACAGTTAAACAAGGAATCTCTATAGTGTTAAAATACCAGCCTGCTGACATACAAAAATTACTTCCTGCAATCATTTTATTTGCAGAGCTGTTTGATACAATTAAAGATTTTCCTGAAACATGAGAAATTGGGATTTTCCTGGTCTTGGGCCTATATTACACAGTATAGCTCTGTGAAAAGGATGTCAGTTAGACTGCTGGACAGGGACTGCTGAAGATGAAGCTTTGTAGCAGCCCAGAAGCATGTTCTTGCTACGTGATTTCTTGTTCAATGCTTGTCTGGGATCTCTGTAAGTCTCATATGTAGTTTGGTATCATTGTTTTTCAATCAATAAAACCATTTATATCAAAGAACCTCTCCAAAAGCAGACTTTATGATCTTATTGAGACTGTCAGTAACAATGAAGACAGCCTATTTTATTGATGATTTCTTGATCTCTGTCATAATTACAAAAGAATAGTAACGAACCAGGAAGCTGCTTTGCAAGTCAACATCAGCTTCTGTTGCTTGGATGCCTGTTTCGTTTTGCTTTTTATCTTTTCAATATACTTTGGGAAATAAAAGGAAAAGATGATATCTGAAAGGTCTATTCAAAGAGTGAATGAAGTTTTAGCAGAATACCTGAGAACATGCATAAATATAAGCTCATAAGCAGTCCTGTTGAGTCACATTCCTGAAGTTATCATGTGGTTAAGTACATACTCTTAAACTAGGGTCAAAGAGAAGTTTGTAACGCAACCAAGCAGCTGAGGAACTACACTAGGAGTCAAAAGTTCATCATCCAATTTATCCCACGAACAGAGGCTGTTTCTGCAACCCTGTTCTTCCTTATTCCATTCTGATCATATTCGTACTGAAGTCAAAGTGGAATTTCTTTAGATGAATCCATTGTGAGCTGAATCAGGCCCATTCTATCCATATGCTTCAGTTCCCTGCAGGTAAAAACAGAGACAGTGATGTTCTCTGTTAAGTTGTGAAGGATGGGTGCACAGGAGCTGACAAAGACATATTCAATTAAACCTTTTTTAGAAGACTTGTCACCCCTTAAATTTCCAAATTCTCGTTCCTGCCTCTATTCCTCTGTTGCATGAGTCAGTGGACATGTAAATAAATCAACGGATACATAAACCTCTGAAGTTCTTAATAAAATGTAAATTGATAAAATAGATTAAATAAATAATAAACTTTGGACATTGATCACTGAGAGATTACTGGGTGATTTGCAGTTTCTAATTATAAAATGGAGGAATTATTTTACTAAAAAAATCCCTAAAGACTAAAGAGTTATTGGCATTCCTCCACTGTAATGCTGAACCTTAGCTGTGTGGTACATATCAGAAAGCTATACTTTATCAATATCTGGACACACTCTGATTTCCCAATGAACAGCTTACCACATTGGTTAATTGATTTGCTGATCCAATAACCTGGGGCAGATCAGCATTGTCTTGGCCACATCTTGATTTCAAACTCGAGACCAAACTATATACTGGTTGTGTCTTGACTCCATCCTTTTTGACAGCCAGTGACATACCGTATATGTTCCTCCAGCATCCTATTGGTGGTGCCACAAATCGTATGGGGTGGTTTTGCTATGCCTGACAGGCAGAGATTTGATGGTGGGTATCTTTAGATGAACAAATAATCTGGCACAGCCAAATTCAGTGTGGTCTGTCATCTGTGGGGTATCAGGAATCACATCCAGTTCACACACTTCTTGCAACCTCCAGGCTGCTTTCCTCTACTAAAGCATATCAGCATCTGCTGATTCCTGCAGGTTTTTGTATTCAGCGATATCAGACAGGTGGCTGAAACAAAGCAAGTGCCTTAAGCACAAGGCCACTGTCGCTCGTGACTGCCTTCTCCATCTGAAAGGAATAAATTCACTTCCTGTGCTATAACACTCCTGACAAACTGTGTTCAGAAATATGGCCATCTTGTGGCCACAACAGAGATATGCTGCTATTATCACAGATACTGCCTTTCTAAGGCCAGTAATATTTAAAAATTTCTCATTAGGAGTACGTACCTGGCACAAGGATGCGGTGCAACAGAATTACTCCCCCTAACTTGTTTTAAAACAAAGTTTATCACTGGGTTCTGCTAAGACATAGAGACCCAGATCCTTGCTTGATATAAATCAGTGTAGCACTCTTTAAATCAATAGAGCTACATCAATATACACCCGCTGTGGGAGCCATTAGACTTACACCAGGACAAGACCTGCTCTGAACTGCTGCACTTTTTCTGCACGTAAGCAAGATGAAACTTAAGGGAGATCATAGAAGTTTTTCAAGACTTTAGAAATCCAAATTTCTTTACTGATGACTAGTTATTCTAAAGTTATTTTTAAATGAAATTTTCCCATAGACTTTTATGTAGAGGAGTATTAACAGAACTAGAAAAAGAGGAGAAATGCGCAAAACTCATAGCTGGTAGTCCCTGCTGTGCTGTTTTTCTCTTTTCTCAGGAAAATTTGAAATGCCCAAAGTGCTCTAAAGATGATCAAATGTAGGGAACAGTTTACTTTTGAGGAGCTGCAAAAATGACTAGGACCCAGGCCTCAAAAAGAGGTACTGGATGCAAAATCACAAGTAGATCAGGGAAGGTCCGTGAGAAATGATTGTTCACTTCTTTTCAAAACACAAAACTTGGAGGAATCCAATTAAATGTTCAAGTGGTGGGTTCCAAACAAAGAAGAGGATGTAGTATTTTGCAGGATGTGTTTCCATAGCTCAAGCTGCAGAAGGCTGTGCATCCCACAAACTGATTTTGACAAATACATGAATAAAAAACTACACAAAGGCTGTCAAACACCAAGACATTATCTCTGACTCAGAAAGTTTCTAAGCTGCAGATTAGGTGAAATCTGGGAAGATATAGTGAGAAAGCATTATTCTTTTCTGGATTATACTCTTTGGACTTTGTTATAATCTTTCTCAGGTATCTGTTACTAGCCCTGCTTGGACCCTGGATGCTGAACTAAAAGGACTGACTGGCTGTGACTGTCCTGGTTTTCTTGGTGTTTATGATCTCATGTAGCTGATATCACATGCATTTGAGATTGCATTGATTCGGTACTTCACATATTTCAAGGCTTACAGGATTTACCTCTCTGACAGGGGCATAACACCTAGAACAATACGTCTGGAGGATGTTCTGCAGCCTGTGAACATGGACAGACTCAAATCTCTCATAACAGCTAATCTGCAGAGGGTAACAAAGACTCTTCCTCCTTCTAAAAATAGTTAAAAAAAATTTTGCTACAGTTGAGGTGACAATAATGTGTAGCTCAATAGGCAGAAAGAATCTGAATCCTTAGCACCATAAAAAGGAGTCATTTCATAAAATAACTCAGATAAATAACAGAAGTGAACTATAAAAATAGAGCATTAATGTTTCATGAGTGAGGGACACTGCTAACAAGTACTAAATGTAGGAAAACCAGAAAACATAAATAATAATATCTACATCAATATTTAATCAGAAAATCTATCTTTATTTGTTGTTTCTTCTCATTATTTTTATTATTTGGGCTCAGTTCTCTTGATGGAATATCTGTCTGATCAAACATTGCTGTGGTAGTGTGGTACTGGTAGGTAATCTCATAATGAACAGTGGCTTGAAGGGCAAATGGGGTTAATTTTCACTTAGTACAATGGTTTTTAAGGTGAAAGCAGGAAGAAAGGCAGTATTTACACTACTGACAGTTGTTCGAGAGCCACATATTTCATAGTCTCTTATTGTGACTCATTTTGTTTAGGAACTTAGTAGCAACCATAAAATAGTTGTGGGTTGTTTTGTTTGGGGTTTTTTTGCCTTTTGCTACTGTGATACCACAGCTATTTGCCTTCTTGCTTGTAAGCATCACTGTTTTTAATGGCTTTGTGCTGGTGACATTGTCAGGAAGAACTTTGAAGCATGTTTTGAAAATAGAGAAGGTCAGAGAGTAAATATTTCCAAAAGTATTGCAGTAATTAGGGAACCTAACTTCCTTCAGCCTTTAATTAAGAGCCTTAATTTTATCCTCAGAGTTTTGCAAAGCTTAAATAAGAATTTGTGGTAGAGCAGAGACTTAAACCAGATCATCTGAACTCATCCATGTCTCAGGGGACTCGTGCTATGTCTTTGGGCCCTATAAAGAATTAGGATTTCCATTAATGGAAACATATCAAATATCCACTCCTGGGCAAAAACTCTTTTAAGATAGACTGTGTTTTGAACTGAACTTTTTAGCAGTTTCTGTTCTATCAGGGACATCTTTCATTCCCTCCACTTACCCCTTATGCCCCAGATCTATAAGCAAACATGACCATGTTCAGTTGTGCATGCTTTGCACTAACCATGTGAGTACTAACACATCATTGGCATTTCAGCTTTACAATATCACAGCTGACCTGTGATTTTACAAGTCTAATTACCGTACCCTGGCTACAATTTGTGGGCTTCCCAGAGACCCTCAAATGGAGAGGCAGGCCGGGACACGAGGGATGCTGTTGGGGAATGGAGGAATGCACAGAGTCAATTTTGGGTGCACTTTGATGAAGCAACAGGTTAAGAGTTTTTTCTCACCAAGATCTTTTAATGTTAGGTAGACACATTGCTGGAAGGGAAATGAAATGTGGTTAAGCCAAGTAACTGTAGTTTTTCATCTAATTCCTAAACCTTCCACATCCACAATCATTCCTTATCCTGAACTCAGGCTTCCATGAAGCTATGCTGTTGGTAACCAGACTGACTGCTGATATTCACAGAATGATGATGGTGATCATAAAATGAAAGAAATTACACATTTTTTGAAGAAGGGGAATTTATAAGAAAATAAGTGTGCTAGAATAAAATTCACACAAAAAACCCTTTTTCTTTGTCTTCCTTGATGTCTTTGTTATATGCTAGTTTCAAAAGTGGTGAGTTGCCTGAAATGCAAACCCAAGCAAACACTAATTTTGCTGACTACAGCCATGTGTATTCTAGTAAATTATGGCCTGTGCAACTAACAGCTGCTTCTACAGTTCCCAAATTGTGTTTATTTTTTAAACTTTAAAGACCCTAGCTTTTTTTTCCCCCCAATTTTCTTTTCTTTCTGCTCTTGCAGAATAGCAAAGAGAGAAAAAATGTTCCAGAGAAATTTGACAAGAGCTAGCAAAAGGGAAAGGCAGCAAAATAAATAAAGGGAGGCAGAATGATAGCTGACAGCTCACTGCTCCTGTAGGGAAACTTCACTTTTTATTAGGAAATGCGTTCATGTACTTTATGGTGACTTGAGCCGAGTGCTGAATTAGTATCTGGACAGGAAAAAAAAAAAGATATGCACTACAAGATATTCTATTATTTTGTTGTGAATGATTCTGAAAGATTCTGAAGCATTTTTCATGAGTATTTCACAGGGAGAGAGGCAAGTTAACCCAAGGGTCTTGGGTATTTCTAGTTGGGAATATTAATATTGTAACATAGGCCTGCTGTAGTGAGGACTACTAATGATGCATTAAGAGTCCCAACTTTTGGTGAGAAAGTATTATAAAATCACTGCTTAGTCAGCTTTGCCATTTGATTAAAAATTAAATTCCTAGGTAAAACAAGTCTGGAAAAATTAAAGGTGCATATTCAGACATTATAACTGACACAATATGCACTGTAATGTACTGAGAAACCTGTAGTACTGATGTACTACAGGTACAGTACTGATGTACTACAGTACTACAGTACTGATGTACTACTGATGTATCAGAGACCCAGAATGCTTAAAAATCAGAACAGAAAGGGAACAATAAGAAATAAGAAGTTTGCACTACAATTCTCAAGACCCCGATCAACTTGCTGAAAGCTGCCTGCATTGACTGCTACCAGAGACTCCACAGGCACAAAACTTCTTTCCTAATAGTGAGAGAGAGTTCCCAGTCTGGGTTTCCTGACCAGAACTATTCTGCCTGATTACCTGAATCCTCATGAAAAATGCTGCGAGAAGGCACAAAGCCAGCTGAAGAGTGGCCGATGATCATGGAGGCTGTGGCTCCTGCTTCTTCCTACCTCCCTTCCCCACGTGTGGCTGAATATTATCTGCAGACAGCTTCTCCAAGCAAATCTGGGAGGCAACTGCTCCATGGAGGGTGCTCGAGAGGGCAGAGGAGCAGAAGCTGCTCATGGTGGAGATCAGGCGTTCAGGCTGCCTGGCCTCCGGGGTGAAACAGATGCTCTCACCATTCCCCAGCACTCCCACCCCTTTGGGCTGGCGGGTGTCCCAGAGAGCAGCAGAAGAGAGTGGTCCCAGCATTTGACAAGTCAAAAAGCTGTGATTATTGCTAGTGAAAGAGGAGTAGAAGGGGAGTGGGGAATAAGTCCGCAGAACTGGTGCTCGCCTGCATCCATGTAGCCTTAGTTAGCAACAGGCACTAAAGACAGCCACAGCCAGCTGCCTAAATAATAGGATGGTAGGAGTGTCAAAGACAATTACAATGTCCACTGCAGGCAGGCAGTGCTAATGCAGGAGCTTTAGTGCTCTTAGCCATCCTGGGTAAATCTGCACCTGCATTAGAAAACATACAGATCACCAGCAGCAATTGCAAACATAATAGCAACCCCACTGAGCCAGAACAAAGTCAGTCTAGCCCAATGTAACGTCTACAGCAGTGGCCAATGTTAAGGGTATAAGGAAAGAGCAAGCATGAAGAACTAGTATAACATATATAGTGCTACCTGCAGGTGATAACAGAAACCAAACAAAAACAGGAACAGGAGACGAGTCCTAAAAATGAGAGAAAAATGGCTGCATAACAATGTAGGAAGATTATTACCACCCTGCAAATATCAGAAACTATTCATATCAAATTATGGGGGATGGCAAAGAAGATAATAGCAGTTAACTCAACAACTATCTGATAAGTGATCCGTAATAGGATGTTATTAGATGTCCCTGACATGTTGTGAATTATACACTGATAAAGGAGGCTGTCCAATGTTTAATTGTGCAATTTACATTTTGTTTGTTACAATAGCTATGAACAAAAAATGCAACCAAAACTCAAATAATCGTCATAAAAAGGAGAGGATAACTTCTTTTTCTGCTGTCTTTGTAGTATTATAGTCTCCTGACTTTTAGACCACTATTTCCATCTATTTAAAATGACCTTTGAAAAATCTGTTTAAAAATGGTAGTAGAAGAGTAACAGTATTTTCCCACTTCTAGAATAATTTTCATCAAAGGAACACAAAGTCCTTCAAAATGTTGACATCATCAATTTAAAAGTTTCCAATCTCTGTGTGTTGGTATAAAAAAATAGCATTTTTAATTTTCCTTTTTCTTGCAAATTAAAAGCAAGAAAAATCATGATATTTTCTGCAGGAGGAACATTCTGGTTTGATTTTTTTTTTAGAACAACCCCTGTGACGAGTTTAAACAGAAATCTAAGCAGCAAAAACTGTTTTGAATCCTAACTACAAAAGGGAGAGACCTAAAGTTAAAGCTTATTTAGCAACCCCAGGACAACTCTGTGTTCACAGTAAAGGTGGGCTTGTGTCTTGCTCTCCCAGACTCATGCCTTCTGTGCAATTACTCATAGAAGTGTTTTATTTGTTTGCTTGCTTTTTTTTTTTTTTTTTAGTATTTTATAAAGGATTTCTTTGAGAATAAAGCCTCTTAACTTTCTGGGAAGAAACAGCTTTTCTAGAAGTGTTTAGGTTTTAAATAAGAGGAAACGGGGGCGGGGGGTTCTGAAGAAAGGAGAGAGTCTAGGTAAGAGCTAGTGCAAGCAGGGTTGCATCAGCTCTTGCCATCCTCCCTGATGAGAAAGCTTGCACCTATGTATAGACATACACATAAGCACACACATAAGAGGTATTATTCAGGCTAGCAAGAACTGTGGTTCTTAATGGAAGTCAATGGAGGACAAGAAGTGCTTGTGAAGCCGCTTTTCACTTTTTTATGCTTGGTCAAAATCAGAGCAATAAAAGCACTCACACATGCTGTTTTGAGGACTTGGTTTCCACTCCTCTTCTCCCAGTATCTTTTCTGCTTCTGGAAAAAATATCACAGCTTCCTCCTCTGACTGCCATCACTTTTGTGTACTGAATCCCATCATTTAATGGCGAATGAACTGGTTCTTCCAATTCCTAATCCATCAAAATAACAGCACAGGCTTTCAGAGGACCAAAAGATATCAGGATCTCTGTTGCCAGCTCTGCCCCACAAATAGATGAACACTGGTGATGAGCTGTGATTTACTGTAAAGAAATTAATGGATATATACATTTAAGCCAGAAAATAATAATCTTCTAAGAGTCTTTGCATAATACAAGCCATAGATTTTTGTGAAGTGACTCTTATGCCAAACTAATAACTTTTGGTGGCATAGAACCCCTTCTGTTAGAAAGGTACCATATACAGTCAGAAGACCGCAAGCACAGTTCTCTAGGTAGGTTGTTCCAGTGACTTATTCTGAAGTAGACGGAAATTTTCTCTCTTCTGTTTCTGCAAAATGTTTTTGTTTTGCAGTTTAAAAAACAGAGCTCTCAGAAAGGCATGAATTGGCCTTGCTTTATGGCTCCGTGCAAGTCTTGAAAGATGTCCATCTAGACCCATTAAAAAGCTTAAATGGACAGAAGTGAATATGAGTTGTTTAGTTCTGTTGTGTTTCAAAAAAATAAAAGCAAGGTTTCCTCAGCTTTTTCCCTTAATAAGAGCACATTATTAAAAAAGGCTATTTTCTTCCCCATTAAACATCTATTCTTTTGGTCAGACTTTGCTTTATGTATTTATTTTCATTTTCATTTGCACTTATTTTCAATAGTGTGACAAATGGCAGCATGACATGGAGACGGAGATTTGAAATAATTGAAGCTCTATACACAAAGGGCTTGAGCAAGATGAGATGTGGTACATAAAATGTTAACTCCTTCCCTCTAGCCTTCTCCATCCTAACTGAAACCCATCCCAGGCCCATCAATTTCAAATGGCGTAGGTGTACCTCATGGATGCATGCCGACCATGGAGTTAATTTTCTGGGAGTGAAATATACTTTATATATACCCAGCACATGGAGTCTGAAACTCATTAGTTAGATCTTGTGTCAAAAATGAAAGGGAAAATAAGGTGAGGGAGGAGGGGTCTCCTCCGAGACTGAGTATAGACTCGGTTGCCCTGAAGTCTACACTAGATTTTGGGCCACTGAAATTATGTCTACACTGAAAGAGTGAGGAAAGCTCAAGACATGTTTAGCTCTATGATTCTGTATCTTCAGCGCACACCGACAGTTGCAGCCCTGCTGAAAAGTGCACTGCCCAATGCTGTGCTAATGCTGCTGGACTGAGTTTTGTGCTTTGCTCTAATGTCCTGCTCTATCCAGATCACACAAGGAGAGCTTTCGGAGGCACTGAGTATCCTCAAGCTCCTCTCTGCCAAGAGCTTGGCTCAAGTCCGTCCCTGAGGAGTGGTGAGTCTGGAGAGAGGCAGGAGACTTCTCATCTTAACAGCCAGGCTAGGAAAGATGGTGAAGTAAACTCCACAGCTACTCTCCACTAGCCAAGAAATCCCGTAGATGATTTTTTGCTTTGGTTGATTTAGGCTACCTTGTGCCATTTGAATTCTAACACAGCCGAGAATCTGCCTTTGCATCTTCAAAGTACTGTGCAAGCATTATATAATTAATTGTCACAAAACTCTTATGAGGGTGATGGATTGTATATGAATTGTTCCCTACTAATCATAAAAGAGAGGAGGCTTCAAAGAACTAATGTCTTGTACCTATTGATCTTTCTGTGTGAAACCTTTATTGTCATTGTAGTATCTCTATCACTGCGTTGCCAAAAAGCTCCAGCCAAGATCTGTCCTGTTGTACTAAGCACAGCCTTGTGTAGTAGATTTTGTCAGCTTCTCCCAAAAGAGCTTTTAGCTTACAAAGAAAAGAGCGGTGAGGAGACAATCAGAGGCAGAAAGCGAAAAAGTTGATATGCCCTAAGTAACATAGCTGGCTACCAGGAGGGCCGTGGGCTACCACAGGAACTGCTTTATAGCAGACCATGAGCCTCTTCCAGAGCTGGTTACTGTCTAACTTACCGTTGCTGATAAAATATAGCAAGGACATCAACAGCATCCCCAGCTTGCACCCTGAAAAAGCTAGACTTTCCTCCAATATTAACATGATACCCTGAGATATATCCTGCAGTCTTTAAACAGTAGTAGAATTAAGTTGTGTATCCTCCTTGAAAACAGGAAAAAACAATAAACTGTGAAAATGCATTTTAAATATTAAAAAGCAAAATATTTTTAAAAGACAGAAAAAGACGAGGGGGAAAAGGCATTTGGGTGTTTTTTTTTTTCCAGATTGCAAATAATTATTTTATGCAACGTCATATAAATCTAATTTCAGTGGCTAACAGACTATTGTTATAATCTTTAATAATCCCTCAGAGGATCCCTGTTCAAGCTCCATTTAGTGTTTTTGTTTTTGCATTACTGGTTCATCCTACGTACTATCACAGCACATATCATGCCTGCAATTTCAAGCCTTATTAAAATAATCATTTTTATCCAGAACGGAGAGCTGTTACTTACCACTGGAAATATATTATTAGCTCATCCTAACTAAATTGCTCATTCCTCCACAGTAGAAGTTAGATGCCTGTCAATGTTTCAATATTACCTCTAACATTTTGAGACTGTCTGTAATTATGGAGAATTTGGTCATTTGTTTTTAAGAAATAATAGGTGGAGAATTCTGTCTTGTTTTTTTCCGTGTGGGATATGAAGTCCATAAAGGAAGGGGAAAATATATGCCAGGAAAAGGAAGTATATTTCACATTCTAATTTATCCAGCAGAAATATCATTTTTTTGTGAGACAGAAATGTGGGCAAGATCCTCATATTAATCGGCTTAATTCAGTGGAATTACAATGGGTCTCAGATCTTTGAAAGAGGCACTGCGAAAATCCTTTTGCCTCTGTAGTAATAAACAAGTGTATGCTAGTCTCATGCACACAGAGACATTACTCCAAAATGGACTACAACCTGATTCAGGAAAAACATTTAAGAAAAAGGAAAAAAAAGGGTTTCCAGTAGAAGATTATGCAGAAGATCCACAATGGTGAGCAGGTATTTCTCAAGGTGAGGGGTAAGCTAACAAAAGCCATGGAGGAGGATGTGGCAGTCCAGTCTGACCTCCATGATGGCTGAATTTAACTGGGCTTCCTGATAAGGCTGCTCTTAATGGTTTATTTTGTTTTATTTCTATTTTGCTTTTTTCTGTTTTTCTCTTTCATTATTATGCCTGACTTTATATTTTCACTCAGCAGTATTTGCGTTAGGAAACTATTGCTCTGTAGTATGGGGTTGTTTCTCATTTGCTATAATTTGTGCCTCCATTTGATTCCTGCACAAGTGTGACTCCTATGACTTCTTGAAAAGCTGCCAGAGGAAGCTTAAGATGGCAAGATAAGAAGGGAGATGCTGTGTTGTTTAGTCACATCCATTTAATACACAGTAGGATACGTGCACCAGGGTAATGCATATCGCAGCAGTATGAGACATCTGGTGGAGCACACGACCTGTGCAAGCCCCATACCCTTCTGAAGAGGTAGTAACTGGCCAAACAGGAAATGCTACAATGTTTAAAATAACACTGTATGCCCATACTATAAACTGAGTCCCACCCAAAGAGCCTTTACGAGATGGAAGAAAACACTTCATCAAATACGAAAGAGCGATAGCAAATACACACAGCAAATAGCAAATACATTTCAACATATACACAGATGAAATATGAAAGCACTAGGCCAGATGAATCTAATCTGTGGTTGCTTCACTGTCATAAAACAGCCATAGATCAAGAAGACGAGGTTGTAGGGAAATCTTGCATAGAAAAGTTTGAGCATTTTAGCCATTGGCTTTAGCCCCGCAGCTTTCTATCAGCAATATTTCCTCCATGCAGCCAGATATGTAGCCTGCCCTCCATTTTTTAAATCAAGGGCAGACAGTGACAGGTAAAGATAGGTTTGTAAAGATAGTGCTAACAAAACAACATGTAAAACAATGAAAAAGAGTGAGTAGGAAAATTACCCATAGTGGGATAGAAGCGTTTCTCCCAAGCTGGAGAACAGGAAGCAAAACTAAAGATAGCAGAGCTCTCACTGGAGCTCTTTAAGCCTGGAGGAGCAGTAATGGAAGAGTCAGAAGGCAAAGATAGAAACAATGTGGAAAGTACAATAGGCTTTCAGGGAAGAAAGAAGCAGTTAAAAGGAACATCAGTTTCAATCAGGAAAAAAAAAAAAAAAACAAAAAACCCCCAGAAAACCAAACCACATCATTGATGATTTTAGGAACCGTATGAAAGCCAAAGAAATCATGAGGAAGGGTGTAATTTGATGGCACATGACCTGACTGGTCCATGCTACTTGAGAAGAAAAAGGGTGTTGATAGAATGGTGAGAAGAAAGTGAATGAGACAGAAAGCGGTGAAAAGGATTTACGCAGGAGAGATCAGGAAGAAATGGTGTAACGCAAGAGAGAAGTTCAGCTATTTTCTGTCTAGACAAAGGGACAGCAATAACTTGCGGCAAGACACAATACCTCCCTGGGACGCAGTTTCTGTGACTGCATAACTTCACAATTACAGTCTCAGTCGTGATTTCTTTACAAGTGGGAAAATTACATGAAAGGGAGGCTCTTTAGTGCTCCGGGCTTCCTGGGCACCTTGGAAAAAAGCACCATACTGACATCAGCAAAGTAACATTCAAAGTATATAATAAACATGACTATAACCTACCACCGAGACGCCTGCCTACCTCACCACCCACACGAAGAATGTACATGCCATTTGAAATGAAATTCCCCTGATAATTGCAGCTTCTCTTCCAACAGACAAAGAATATATCTGTTTGCTGATTAAAAGACTTTTAAAAAAATCTCAACAAGGACTTTGTTTGTTTTAAATATTTGCACAGTGGGGTCTCTAAGGACCAAAAATACTGCCTCCCCCCTGAAAAAAGAACTAGCCCAGCATGGCATGGTGACAGAAATGACAGAACAGCAAAGCGTCATGTCAGAGAGATGGAAGGTTTCAAATGGAAAAACATAAAGGTGCCTCCAGGTTTATCCAAGTCTATTTTTTTCTTTGAGAATTGTAATTACTCAACAGTACAAGATTTCTTCTTGAATGTCTGCAGGGGGTTTTTGAAGGTTTTTTTTTTCCTTCCCCTTCTTGACAGCACCTCCCGCTGACATCAGACCAACAGTCATTACACCTTCCTAGTAATGTCAATGAAAAACTTACCAGATATATTTTTGCATTGTATAGCTCATCTGGACTTGAACAGAGAAATCCGCAGCCAGCAGAAAGCTCAAGGACTTCACAATGATTATGCAATCTCCTGTTCCATTAAAATAACTGTTTATCTTCAGAAAAATATATAATAGAGGAGGAAAGCATGTAATTTAGTCATTCAGCAGACAAAAAGTCAAAGTAGAGAGCTATTAGGCCAGATGCTTATCTTTCTTGCATTCAGGGTGTTCTGGAATTGGGGGATGTTTGTTGCCCATCATACTGGTATGAGAAAATTGGGTCCCATACTTGGGTGAGAAAGAAGCTCACTAAACAAGACGCCAAAAAAAGCCATTAAAATCAAAGCAATGATTTTTAATGTCTTTAATGGGGCTCTTTCAGACCCTTCTGACATGCAGGGGATCCGTTGTTCCACACTTACTGAGGATGTTGCATGATGCCCTCTCACCCTAACTCTCTTGATATCAAAAAGGCAAAACTTTTCTTTTTTAAGTCTCTTTCTTACCTCTGCTTTATGGTTTATGCTTTATGATTTGACATCACAGGTACAGATTATGGAGTGTAATAAAGGTGAGATCTTTAAGAAAAATAGGGCTAGGAATCACTTTTTGATTTCAAATGTTGGTGTCCCTATAGAACGAGATGTATAGAGAAATGTGTGTATACAGCACTATCCACCTAACAGGATTATTCCCAGTAAATAGCCTATCGTCTACACTTTAAGAAAAGCTTGTGAAATAAAAAAAAAAAAAGGAAAAACAACTGTGAAGATTAGCACAGAATTAAAAAAATCCATTTGCTCCATGTCCCCTTCATTTGATTTTATCTTCTTTTGTATTAGCGTGAGACAAGCTAGCACAAGATCCCCAGAGCTAAATACTCCTGATTTCTCCAGGTAGCTTAAAATGATATAAAACCTTTAGAATTTGGCTTCTGCATTTTATTTTAGCACCATAAGACATCCAGCTGATGTAAGTCAGCATTAAAATTAGGTGGAGCTATGTACAGTTCCATCGGGGGATGCTCTAACCCAGAAAGCTTAAGAAGTAGTTTTCAAAATAGCAGTTCCCAAGGGCAATATGGTATATTCAGCAGGTTTGGGAACTGAATAATTCTCAGAAAGGAGCTCCTCTGGAAATCTTAGGCACCAAAAACATAAATTAGAGTCATGGTATATCACCTAACAAGCACAACATCACAGATTTCATCTTGACCTTTCATTTCTATCACTGCTGAGGTGATAGAAAAGAGAAGGGATTCACCTAGGTATAGCCAGGTATCTGATCTTTTGTTGAGCACCTCTTTTTCTCCTGACACTGACCAATAATTTAATTCTTAAGAAACACGTTTTCTAATTCAGGACCAAAATTATTCTTAAATGGCCAATTCTTTAATTTAAAAAGATTCAAAATCTTCAAAGCTGAAACCAGAAGGTTGTAGTTTTACTAAAATCACTGACGTGAATTGGTATCAGTTTTTGTGAGATACCTCAATAATGGAATCATCTCAAGTGAATATGTGTCAGCAGACAACTGTCTCCACTTAACGAAATGGATGTATCAGTAATGTTAATCCACAGAATGCAGCTCCAGTAAAATGTTTTTGTGATAAAGGAATTAACCCTCCATCCTCCTAAGCTCTTTGTGACTTATTTGTTTTTCTTATTTTGACTTTTACACATTGATGTGCTTGCAGACTGCTATAATTGTCTCTGTAATGGTAGACCTACGGTAATATTGTGCAAGCATCTACAACCTTCATAGAGGGGTCAGGACTACAGCACATATACATATAGATGGGGAAGAAGGTGGCTGTTTCTCAAAGGCTTATGGTCTAAATGGACACAAAAGTAGATACAAAAAGAAGGAAAGTGGAGGATAATGATTATAGCTGGTTGTAGTCACTGATCAGCCTTTGTCAAGTAGAACCTGATGGACAGAATAGATCATGTTCATCCCTGATACAGCTTCACTAGTTTTGCAATGTTAGGGATATTTGTACTGGGGAATAATTTCACTTGTATCACTTACACATTCATATATCCTTGTCTGACAGCCTTTCAAAGCTTTATTAATCAGTGTTTCATGCAAACAGTTAAAAGCAGTGAAGCTGGAATTATGTGATCGTTGTTGTGAAGTGAACAGTATATTGCATTTTGTTTATCCATCTGCTATAATTGCACTATGGGAATTGAGTTGCTTATAATAAATGCAATGATATAAGTGGTACTAACACATGTAGAGGGTACGTGTCAATACACACTGCTAATTTCCATATTTGCTTCTTCATATTAGACAATGCTAAAGGTTTCTACGTGGGCCATCTGAGTGCCTGTGGCCTTCCTATCACTGCAGAGATTCTCTGCTGCCTGGATCTGCCTGCAATGAGCATCTTAAGATGGAGAAACAAATGCAAGTAAGGTCTTTATGCCCTACTTCGCTGCCTATTTGGATAAGATTTGAGTCGTATGCTGTTGTCCCAGGTGACTATCATCCTCTTGAGTTGTTACATTTATGAAACTGATTTATATACTGAAGAAGAGGTAATAGAGGACATAGATTCCAATTAAGAAAGCAAAGGCAACTCGGGCTAACCTCCTGGCTCTGCCATACTCTTTCTCTGTGGCTTAATCCTGCCTTTTCACCCTGGATACATCTCTGCAACCTTTGAAAGTGAACCTGAATCCAGTCTCAAGCTTAAACTCACTTCATGTTCAAACTGTGTGGATGACAGGTTAAAGTCTGGGGTTTTGGTGAGCTCCAGGACATGGTTTGCTGCACTTCACCCCTCTGCCTTCAGCCCTGCACACAGCCAAGAATGCCTCCCTTCATGTGAGCTCAATGAAATCTCTGTGGCCCTGTTTCACACTTTCTACCTGAACCTCAGTTGATTCAACATACGTCTAAGAAGTGAACAGAAAGTTGGACGGATTGAGATTTTCCCCCCCTTCATGGGAACCTAGAGGGACTTGTTTGCTCTAGTTTAAATCCTGGGCATAAAAACTCTCAGCAGCAAGTTTGATTTTTTTCCTTACCCTGGAATTCACGACATCATCCAAGTATAGATAATTAACCTTGGAACAAGCAAAAAACAGCCCCTGAGAGTCAGGAAAAAAGTGCATCAAGTAGGATTTTTTATTTTGGCTTAGTTTTGATAATAGTTGCTCAAAATCACTAACAAATTTTTTTTTTAACTAATGCAAAATACGTTGATTGCAAAAGAACCTCTGAATATCCACCCCTCTACATAGCTACATTATTTTAATATCCTCATGTTGTCAGCAGATCTTTACCGAGTAGGAGGGATTCATTAACTCCAGCGTAATCTGCAATCCAGACTGGCAGAAAGCAGAGGCTTCCTATACCTCAAGCTGGCTCAAGTCAGAAGGAAGATGAGTGTGTCTGACTCAGGCCTACACATTACGGTATAATCAGCTATCCCTCATGGAGTTAAAATCTCTTTGCCTTGAAAAGACAGTGGTAGGTCGACATGGAATTGTTTCATTCTGATGCAAATGCGTCCATTTCCTAGAGGAAATAAACATTTTTAGTCAGTAAGTATGAAATAAATGGATCTCCTAGTGAGGGGTGAGTTTACCTTGTTTGATTTCCTGTTTTACACATATTTCTGTGTGTGCATATCTGCCTGCGTATACATATGTACATATATATGTGTGTATATATAGATGTGTATATATATCTAAATATATACATATATATAGATATACGTAACATATATATGGAGATTTTCGTAGTTTAGTCCAGGCTAACTTCCAGCCCAGCCCTCAGCAAGGACTTTTTGTCCAGAAGAAGCTCAGTGATACTGTGATTAAGGAACCTCTATTAATCCCATTTTCTGTTCCATGTCCTTCAAGGTCTGCATCAAAAAATATGACAGCAGCAGCCTTAGAAATGCAGGCTGGTGTAAAAACATGGGCTCAAGACTCTGAGTCTCCTGTGGCTACACGGAGAAGTCAGCAACACTGGAGTGCTCAGGAGCTGCTCATTCCTGCAGGATTAAACCTAGAAATCCTGATGGCTTGTGAGAGAAGGTATATTCATTTCTTCCTCTTTTTCAGGGGAGTCTAAATTACAGTTTTGCCTTCCATTATTCTCAGTTGGCTTCTTCTGTATGATAATTGCAGCGATGTTAAAAATGACCTAACGACTGCATTAGTTTCCACACAACTACCTTCTTTTCACTCCTGTCCGACCTCTATCCATAACAGAGATTAGCGAAGGACAGGCAGAAAAGTAAAAAGAATGCCTGAATATAGGTTGTCATACCCAGCCCAGCTGTTGCTAATAATAATTTTCTGAGTGCTACCACTGGATGAGCCATTTGTCACGATTGATTTATTTGATGAAATTAGCTTTCTTTTTTTCACTTCCTGCAAACTTTCTCTGCAAAATGATGGAGGCATTCAAAGTTGTTCATTATGTATATAGGCCCAGGTGATTGTTTCTCTCCTCAAGCCTGAGACTATGGATTGGTGGTGTGCTGAGGTGCAAGTGTTCAATAGAGACTAATGGTTTTGGATGCCTCTTTTTAACTGTCCTGTTTGGACAGACAGATCATGGCACTGATATTCAGCAGGTAAATGCCCAAATCATTCTGAAAAATTGCCCCTTAAGGGATACCTTGGTTGTTCATGTAAAATCACTAATTGCTTCTGAAAATTTATCCCAGTGTCTATTCATTATATATCATTACTCACATCAGTGACATGGCAGACATTATAATGCCATGACTGAATGAGTGAATTTCTGCAAAATGGAGACTTGATACCCACTAATGAATGACAAATAAAGCTGCCTTCTTTACGTATGGAAACAGATATTCATACAGATAACATTGTCTCCCTTCCAACTTTGTGGTCTGAACTGGAATGTCTATAAAATAGAGATTTTTGCTAAAATGCCTCCCCACCTTCTGTCATATTTTTTTTTCTCTAGTTTGCCTTGAAGTTTCTAAGTACTGTAAGACAGACTCTGGGCTTTGACCTCAGCTGGGACTCATAGTTCTTATTACGGTATGTTCCCATGAGTTAGCCAGCTGTTCTCCAAGGATTACATCCATCCTGTGACACCTAACTTTCCAGGGACCTTTTAGGGGTTTCTTCGCTCTAATTTGTGTGGCTTCAAAACAGGGGAAAAAAATTGCAATATTTAGTTTGTCTATGAGTTCTCTCTTCAGGGCTGATTGTGGTAGATTAGAGCACAGGAATGAGTTTTGTATTTATGCCAACACCTCATGAAGTCCATCCTTCCATTGGACACCCGTGGACAGCTGGTTCTGGGACAATAAATGCGCCAGGATGACACTACATTTTAGTAAAAATATGGTATTGCTCGGGGTGAACTGTGGCTGGCCCAGGTGGAGCTGACCCCTGTATTTGGTAGGGAACCAGCACAGAGAGCAGACCATGGATGATGTCCTCTGTGGCTTCTGTGACTCCGTGCTGAACTGCAACACACAATGTCACTGGAATTACACCAGGGAGGAGTGTGTCCCATATAAGGCCTATTGAAGTCCCTAGGTAATTTGTAGCCACAGCCATTTGGCTATTATTTAGTCAGGTTATTGATCTTTTAAGTCCAGTAGCTGTATCTGGACATGACTGACACAAGCATCTTCATAGGCAGACAAGACAATGTAATGAAAGCCACAATACCAGCAGACAGTGGTAAAATAATGTAGGGAAAGGCGAGGGGGAGGAAGAGGTGATTTTAGCTCTTTGTCTTCCAATAATCACTGAACAGCTTGACATCTGATTTCTTTTACCCTAATCTCAGCATGCATCTCAAAAATGCTACTGGCCATCAGATTATCCCAGCAGATCATTAAATTTTCTTATCCTCCGGACTTATGTATGCTGTGGAACTATCCAAGGATAATGAGCAGCCTGCTGTTGCACTCACCTGGTTGGGGTCGATGTGTTTTATGAAAGCTCCCCACATATTCTCACTAATGAATGAGTCCTTTCTTTTTATAGGAGAGAACTCTAAGGGAAAAAGAAAAAAAATGACCTTTAGGTTTTTTTGACATGACCTTTAGGTTTTTTGATCAGAAACATGATATTCTTCAGACAAATCCCTAGTTATCAACAGGAAACAGCAATATGTGATCCAAAAGCCATGTACAATAAAGTTTGTGGTAGTATGTGCTCTTCAAAATTCATATACATAATGCTATTCTCCTTCCCTGGATGCTATATGACTGGGGTCAGACATAAAGCTTCCAGCTGCAATTACCCAAACAGCTGGATTGATTAAATTCATGGACTAAACTGTCATTGCTTCTAGTGGCAAACTCAACATGGGTTATAGCAATGCTAATGCTGTTTACTGACTGTAGGAAAGAAAACAAGTGTTTCTGATCACAGATAAACTTACCTCCTCAGATAAACATTTAAGTAAAAAAGCTTTCTCCTTCAAAAATGCATACCCTTATTTCCCTTGTGGCAGCCACCTTTTCCTGCATTTCCTTATGTTTTCATGTCCTTCTGTTGCTCTCCTGTTCATATTCTCTCATCTAATTCCCACAAATGGTTCCTTCTGCTCAAATAACAAAGCTCCAGACTGGCAGAACAAACTTGGGTAAGACACTGGGGCTGAAAACTTAAATGCTGAATTTCAGCGATTTGTTGCTTGCACCGTAAAGCCAGTAAGACAGGAACAGCTACTAGTCTAATGCTGCTTGTGTTCCTCTCGCCATCATGCAGGTCATACACTGCTTGTGTCCTGAGCAGCATTAATATGGGCACTCAGATGCCATTGGGGAGGAGGATAATTGGATGCCTATGTTAGGCTTCCTCACCCAGAACTAATGTAGCCCTTTCTATACAGTCCCAGATGACCTAATCATGAACCACATTGCCTCTGAAATTATAAAGGTGCTCATATGATCACCATGACTGCAGACTCTGAACACGTGCCGGACATGAGGATATTTTTCCTCCTGCCATTTGTACGAGATGAGGTAGTGTGTGTTCCCCTTGTTCAACAAACAGGGAGTGAACATCAAGTGACTGGCAAAAGGCTATAAATGAAATGTGTCAAAGAAGAGGCAGGAATTGAAAGGAAAGATCTCAGGGTCTTCACTGTTAAGGTCAGCTTTGCTTTCATCGAAGAGGAGAAAACATATGCCATAGTGCAGGGGAGAGTTAGAAAGGAGTTATCACTGAGTTAGAAAGGAGTAATCACTATATGTGTAACAAAGCCTTTGATCATTGCCAAGGCTTGCAACACCTTCAGTGGCAACCATCGCAGTCATTTTGAACAAAGTGCAGATACGCTAAAACTAAATCAACAACTGAGTTTTCCCAAGACCCAGGGTACCCAGATCTGCAGCTGAGGATGAGCCACACTTTTTGTCTGAACAGTTTTAATAGCGATTAATAAATTTACTCTAATAAAAATCTTGCTGGCAAAAAGCCCTTAAACATGACAATATTCACATAATTTCCTGCAAAGAACAGCTGTGTAGCCCTCCACTCTGGTCATAACTTCTCAGTTGTAGTGCTCCTGCACCCAAACATTCACAAATCTTAAGGCACCTGCCTGGCATTTATGATACAAAGGAGCTTATAGAAGAGGTGTGCCTCCGGGAAACCAGCACCTCACAAGTGTGACTTGAAAACCGATGGTGTTACTGGGGTCGAGGTCCCGCAGTCAGATCCATATCAGTGACCACTGTGATGCATTGCAGGATTGGGTTTATATTTATTGATAGCTTTTAATTAGTCTATATAGCTCATTTCCACATCTGCTTTCCTATAAACAAGCCACTAATTAGTTCAGTGAGTCAGTTAAGAAGTGTGCCATTGTGCCAGATAGTTTAAAGAGGCACTGAAAATATTTGAAACACAGTCCATTTAATTATTTTTTAAAAGGAAAGCATGAAAAAAACCCTACATTTAGTCTCCTCCTTCTGAATTCCTTTGCTAATTTCAGAATACACAGTTGCAAATTTATGACTATGTCAAAGACTTGTGTGTCTCCACAGCAAATCCGCTGTGGCTTTAAGCTTTCTGATACATTCTACAGCCTAGCTTTACTCAAGTGATGGCTCTGGAAGCACTGCTAGCACTTCTAAAGCTTGATTACTCACCTGAAAAAGTCAAGTTAATAACATAATTTTCTCAATACTCCAGCCTCCTGGCCTAATGCAACAAAGCAATACGGTTCTTAGTTTCTGGGCCAGAGTCTTGTATATGATCTGTACAACTTACGGACAAGATGAGATGTTTCTGACTGGGATCAGAAAACATGAAGGTGAGACCCTCTTTGTCCCTGTCCACTGGGGGAAATGACCAGAGCTCACTTCCTTCCAAAATGGGCCTGCTCAGAGAAGTTGGTGTCTGTGCCCTTACGCAAACATCTCCTGGATGATTAGTTGAACACCTCCTTCAGGGCCTTTGGAAGGGAAAGCAGACACCTCATGTAGTTTGGGCTGACTCCCACCCCTAGTTTCGGACATCTCACTGGGCTCAGACGTAAGTGAAGCACAGAGCAACTGGGTCAGGCCTTTGCATGAGTAAAGATGAAACCTTGAATGGCAGATGTATTTAAAGCCAAAAATGAAAGACTTGGTGAGGTCATCAGGCTTTTAAGTTCCTCCTAAGTCTTGGTTTTGTCTGACTAAATCCTTTATTGACTCTGACTGAAAGGCTCAGTACTAGGCAGCTATCCTTCCTGTTTAACCTTGTGTCACTTGTAACAACAGAAGGTGAAATATTTAAGTCATTTTTTAAACGTGGACTTTTGCTTTCCAAGCTGACTGCTCCTTTAAAGCTAAGTGTCCCCCGACACCTCTCTTTGGTATAGCACCTAATAGCCAAGTATGATGTCTTTCCTCCGCCCTCCTTACTTTTTAATATGAGGCTTACAGCATGCCAGCAATTTAAATCTCCGCTCTCCATTGGCAAGTCAGGATGGCTTTGGTGAACAGTCTATTTCTTCTGATTATTCCTCACCATTGTGAGGGATTATGGCTGAGGACCAGTGACTTTTCCCCCACAAAGACTTTAATGGTCCAAACATACTCTCCTTGCAGATTACAGTGGAATCGCTAATGCAATTTTGACCTGACTTTGATGCAGCACTCTATTGATGTGGGGTGATGCCGTGACAAAGCAACAAGGTTAGATCTCAGCAGTGATTAAGCTGGGGTTCCTGAGAGGACGTTTGCCTCCCGTGCGTGCAGGCATGCAGGGAGGCGGCTGGGCACGGCACAAGGTGCCCGCTCAGAGCGCGCAGTCTGCGAAGGCAAGATGCTTTTTAAACTCTGCTTTCCTGTACCCCCCTCCGGAAGATAATCCCGGCCTGTTCAGCTGCTGAGCAGTCGGGTAATCAATCAATCAATCAGTCATGAAATCCGGTTTTGTCAAGCATCACCCTCGCCAGCCGGGAGGGCGTTGCAGCGCTTGGGTGCGGGTCTCGTCCGGTCCGCAGCCCCGGGGGCCGCCTTCCTCTTCGGGAGGGGGGGCATGGAGGAGAGCTCCCCGCGGCTCTGCTGGGACCCCCGGGGCCACCTCTGCTCGCTTTTTGGGAGGTCTAGGCTCTGGATCAGCCGCGACAGGAGAGTGGATCAAGCATCAGCCCCGTCCGAGGCTCCATCCCCGCTCCCTGGGCATGAGGCTGAGCCCCGGGAGCGGGGCTGGGGCTCGTCGGGCTGTGTCGGCACTGTATATGCCGGGACATACATGTTATGTTTTGTATGTATATTTTATATACATGTATGTATTTATATACATGTATATATCTTATATAAAAGATATATATTTATAAGCAAACAAACAACTGAGCTGGGGGCTCTTTAAAATGTTCCAGCCACAGCGGTACCCAAAGGAGGGGGAAAGGGAAAAAAAAAAAAAAAAAAAAGAGAAAAGGAAAAAAAAAAAAGGAAGATTTTTAATTTCTTTTCCTCCAGGCATCTGATTTACTCCGTGACTCTGACGCTTATCAACAACGCGTGAAGATTGCAATAAGGATCCTCCCTGGAAGGCGAGGAGGAGTGACTTCCAGGGGGCTGGGAGGAGGTGGAGTGCAGCGCGGCTCTCGCCTATAAGGAGGTGCCCAGCGCCCGGCTGCTGCTTCCCAGCCGCAGCTCGCAAGGTGAATTTCCGCGGCAGCAGCCGGGGGAGCGGGCTCGGCTCGGGCGCTGCCACCGGCGTGTGGAGCGGCTCCTTCAAGGGCCGCGGAGGAGGGTCCCTCGGCCGCTCCCGGCTCCGGCTCCCTGTTCACCCGGAGTGTCTGGATGCTGGATGGAGTAAATGAGCGGAGGAAGAGGGAGCGCACAGAGGCTGAGAGGCGCTCGGAGACCGGGACCGGGGGAGACAGGCGGGCGGCTAGCTTCCCCCTCCGGGGCTGAACATGGATTCCCGAGCCCTCGGGGGCTTCACTCTGCTGCTCCTCAGTTTTTGGCACCTGGGATTAACTGCAACAAATTGTGAGTAGTGGGAGCTCAAGGAGTTGCCTGCGGGGGCGGAGCGGGGGGAAGGAAGAGATGGGAAAAAACTCCCTGAAAAGGGGGTTATTGCAACGTGACCTCTAAGAAAGTTAGCCCGGCTCCGGGGTGCTAATGGAGCTTAGAAATGCAAAGTTGCGGCCAGATGGAGGGATTGCTCGCCACCATCCTGCCGGTGCGGACGTGGAAGTGAACGGGAGCCGCTAGAGCCTGCAACGAGCCGCTCGCTGTTTTTCCCCCACGGTTTTCTGTCCTTCCGCTGGCCGCATTTCTTTGCGGCCAGTGTCGCTGCTGCTCGCCCTGCCTCAGCTGCCCGCCGCCGGCTGGGACGGGGCCGGAGCTGTGCGCCTCTGGCTGCTGGGCTGGAAGGGATCGGTCCTTCCTGCATGAGTCGGGGGTGTCGGGATTTTGCCGGCGCAGCCTCGCTCCAGCCCGGCGGAGCAGCGCTGGTGGCACCGGGGATCTTCCCCCGGCCCGGCCCGGCGGGTGCCGTAGGTTTCCACGGGCGCGGCTGGGTCCCGGCGCGTGCTCGCCGGCCCCGCTCCCCCCGGAGCATCCTGGGTGGGAAATCGCTGTTCGCTCCCTCTTCCTCGGGAGATCCCCTCGTAAGTTTCCCACGTATTGCTGGCCCTAAGGGCGGTGCTAGCGCGGTCTGTCCCCGCAGGCAGCAGCCCCCCTCGCCGCGGGGCTTTGCAGTGCCGCGGCGGGCGGGCACCGGTGGCCGCCCTACGGGCGCTCCGGCGAGCGCGGTGCAGCCGGGGACCTTCGGCGCCGGTGGGCCCTGGAGTCCGGGGGAGGGGAGATGCTCCGTTACCTGCCCCCCTGCGAAAGCGCGGGGCGGGGAGGGGGCGGCCGATGCCGCATGGAGCGGGAGCGGGGCCCCGCGGTGCGCGGCCTCCCCCGCGGACGCGCTCCGTCGGGCGGAGCAGGGCGGGGGGGGCCCCGCCGGGGCGCGGCGGACACTAGAGGGCGCTGTTGCCCCGCCGGCCGCCCTGCCCTGCCCGCCCCGGCCCGTACCTGCCCGGCACGGCCCGGCCCGCCCCGCCCGAGGTGCGGGGCCAGCGCTGCCTTCCCCTCCTTCCCGCTCGCTAACTGCTTCCAAACGAGCTACTGCGCTGACGGCGGTGAACTTTTTTCTTTTTTCTTTCTTTTTTTTTTCTTTTTTAATTTTCAGTCAATTAAATTACGGTTAATATGTTTTAATAATGTTCACGAATACTAAATGGCAGGCGATTTAAGGCTGAAGCTTGCCATTACTGATGCAGTCATAAAGTTAATTCCTAACACTTAAAAAGAAACTCTGCATTAATGAGTTTTACTATTTCACGGGTGACAGTTTAATTTCCCAGTGCCAATAAACATTTCCATTGAATACACACTGCTTCCTAAATATTTAGGAGTCAATCTTTTTAAAGCATAATGATCAATGGTTTTATTATACTGTACAGATTTTACTTATTCATTGAGCAATGAATTAGCATGGAATCAGCTGTAAGTGCTTTCCCAGGAGCTGAGTGAAGGAGCCTGGCAATCTGTAACAGCTACAAGTTCCCTAGAAACCTCGTTAGATTTGCATGTGAAGATATCTGTGTGCGTGCAAGGACATCAATAATTGCATCCAGTATGAAAATTCATCACCTTCTTAAATAAATAATCTCTGTATGTTGAAGCTCAGGGAAGCTGTGCTCCCTTTCTCAGTTTTGGGCTAAGAAAGCTTATATATGGGCAAAAATATTCTATGTTATGTGCCTATGAGTAGTATCCTGAAGTATATTTAAATAGCTACATAAAAGTGGCATTGCTTTTAAGGATTACTGAGCTCCCAGGTACCCAGTAAACTTTCCAAAAGGAGAAGTTACCAAATTCCGCAAATGGGAACCTTCAGCACAGGCCACTGTCAGGAGCTCAAAGTGCAAATGGAAAAGCATTTTTTCTGTGCCTTCCTCAGTTTGAATTGTTTGGCCAAAATTGCATTGAGATGCCTATACTGGTAAATTTATGATGCCTTCAACAGGCTTGTTTCTGACAGGTTTTGCAAACAAGAACAGAACTGGGGACAGTATTTACAGTGGAAAAGGAGTATGCTTCTGGGAGGAAGAATGCATTTTATTTAATTTTCTTCCTAATATCTAACATGGCATTAATCTAATTTGGTTTTTTTTTTCTTTGCTTCTAAATTAGGAAACTTTTCAAAATGATTCTCCTCTCATTTATTTAGTTTCTGTAAAGTAAAAATCCGGAATAAGTAAAAATCTTCCTCACCACTGAGACATTTGATTCCAATTTCCTCTTTGGTAATAGTTTTTAATTAAAGGATTGCTAAAGAAACTGCTTTGAAACACAGCTACAGGCTAGGGGTCAGTAGACATCATTAGAAAGATCAAAATTACCAAATGCTAATAAAACATAAGAAATTCCTCCCACTTTGCTTTTTGCAATAATTTATTACATTAGGTAACTAGAGTGGCAATAGAATTTCTCCCCAGGATACTAATTACTAGAAAATGAATAAATAGCCATGTATGTAACATTGGAAATGGGTTGCATATGATATCTTGGGGAACTGAAACTTCATCAGGTAGACAAGGAGACACAAAGCCTTGCCTGCTATATAACAAATTAGTTGCCTTTTAGCAGCATATTCTGTGATCTGTAAACATCAGTAGCTTTTCTTAGTCTAGATTTCCCGTTGTCGAATGCATTTTTTTCTTCTCTTTTTTTTTTCCTTTTTAAAGTTGGAGGGAGGGAGAAATAGTGAAAATATGCAAAGAGAAATGAACTTATGTTTTTCCCAACCACTTTGACATGGGCTAGTCAGTTCAGGGCTACTCTGCAGCTGGAAAAAAGAATTAAAGAATCTCAGGAGTGTTCCTGGTTAGCAGTCCTCCACCTGGTTGGTGTTGTGTACCTTTAGAAATTTTTCGTATTGTTATTTTACACATTATGTGCCCCCCTCCCCCATTTATATCTTTCTTGACTGACTTTTCTCACATGGTCAGGAGGATGTAGCAGATTAAAACACCTCCTGGAAGAAGTGCCACCTTCTAACTCCTGTTGCAAAAGTTATTCTCGGAAATGATTACATTTCCATTCCTGAACACAGCCTCCTCTTCCTCCGCAGCATCACTAGTATTTAATGCCTGACACTTTCAAACCTTTTGCTTAAACCTGGTCATAACTGTCAGTCGAAGCTGCAGAAATTCAATGTGTGGTAGAATCAGATCTCCTATTGAACTTCTTATTGAAATATATGGTCAATGTATGTTCTACTACTCTGCAGTAGATTTAGATGAGACCTTACAGGAGACTATCTTTAATAACTCTATTCAGTTAAGAGGTAAGTAGTGTGTGTCTGTATTTCTATTTATTTTGAAATAGAAAAAAATGATCTTTTTGGATTTGAAGAAAACATACATTTTGTTAGACGAGGAGACTTCTTTTTTTAGGCAATAAAAGTGTTGACTGTGATTTTTAGTCTTCCTTTACAGTGATTTAAATTGATGGAAACTGTGCAGGAGTCAGACAAGTATAAGTGAAAACTTACAGGAGAAAATTTGACTCTGGATACTTGAGGCCATCAAGAGCAGTAGGTGTATTTGGGACTTGTAACAGCACAAATGAGACCTGTTGGGTCACCAGTGGTGAAGGCAAGAGGTCTGTTAAACAGTGACCTTTCTACCCATGTGGTCAGAAATGCTAAGTTTTGAAGAGAACTGCTGAATTAGATACAATATTGATCATCTGATCTCAGCCTGCAGCTCATTTGCTTGCAGGCTGAGTAAAGTGGATCAGACACACATCTCTTTTCCTCTGGCTCCGTTCTTTATAAGAGACTAGTATTCAAGCATGCTTTCTTCCCTGTAGTTCCATACGGGGAGAAAAACATATACAAATGTCATGCCTTCATACGTAACAATGAAAAAATGGTACAGAAAAATGAGATTTCCTGAGAGAAAGGCTGTGAACGAGATTCCTGCCACGGCAAAGTCCAAGGGACCCACTGCTGATCAGTGCCTTTCTTGCATGTCTGTCATTATCTAGCATTCAATCAGTTTGACTCCACTAGCACTCCTTGGCTTTGAATCAGTCTTAAAGACGGTCTTTCTATGGACTACAATGCTCTTTGGATTCTGCATCCACTAGGCAGATGGCATTGCCAGCCCACAGGAATCTATCCAGGGTTATTATCATCACAGTATCAAATACATTGTCTGCTTGGACAATTTTTTTTGCTTTTTTTGCTCTTAATGTCATGCAAATGCAGCAGGATTTTTCATATAAATTAACAGCAAGAACAAATTGTTTTCAAATGTGCTTGGTACATTTGCACAAAGTATAGACTTCAAGTGGAAAATATGGTGATTCTGGGTAGAACAACACACTTGTGAAGCTCTCCCAGCACATGGCAAGTACAGGCTTCTGCCAGCACCCCAGTGAGAATAGGACTGGTGAAAGTTTTTTAATCACTATAATCATTCTTTTAGCAATGGGAAGCTGAGGCAGCATATCATAAGCAAGTCTGGAGATAGATTCTCACATTGATTATACATTTAAGTATCTAAAATAAGTCCTTTGGGGTCAATTGAGTTATTCCCATATAGTGTGACGCTGTCCCGTGCTCTCTTGGATCATATTCATATTTGCCCGGCTATATATAATAGTTGCTAAATTCATGGATTACTCCCCATTTCCTCTTCCCTCCCTCCCCTTTCTCTGCTACTATTTGAAGCAAGTGGAGTTCATATAGCTGAATACTGAAATGAGTAAGAATCTGAAGGCAGTGGGAGTGTGGGATGGCATTTATTTATTTTTAGCCCCCAAAATGCATTTTCTATAGATGTGGCAGGTTTCATCTCACTTGGCAAACTTGAATTAGTCTTACCCCCGCCCTGCTCCAGGAGACACGCGAACGGGAGAAACAGAGAAGTGCAGGTGTATCTGCCAGCATCACACATGACAGAGGCTCTCTGTATGCCTCTGCTTTCCCTTAGCCTACCAGCCTCTGGAGTCCTACCGAGTGTTCAAGGGAGTGAGCTGTCTATACAGGGCACCAGGTAACCTGCTGTGCTTTTTTTTTTTAAATAAAGGACTCTGCTGGGTTTTGCCACCCCCAGAATTGGGGGAAAAGATATTCTGGTCCTGTAGCATTCACTTTTTCAGACTGCTGCTGTCTTACTGATACAAGGGCCACATTTGCATCATACCTGTAGGATGTGATTCTCTCTGGACACATCTCTTCTGGGCCTACGCAGAAAGGAAGGGTGCAGAAGAGAAAAGAACAGGTAGATCTGCATGAACATTTTCTTTCTGCTGTCAGTAAAGTGTCTTTAAGAGACATGAACTGTTTTTTTTCAGTCTTAACTAAACTCCCTCTACTCAAACCAAGAAAGAGAGGAAGAGAACAGTGTAATCCTGATGTAATAAAGGTTTAAAATTACAGGCAGTTCTTGGAGGCTTTCAATGTACCACTTGGTAAAGCGGGAAGCAACAGTAGACCTATTAGCATGTCTCTGCAGAGTCAGAGGAAAACAAGACATTTTTTGTACACAGTGCTGGACTGATATCTTTGATAATTAATTTCCTCATATTAATCTTGTCTCTGAATTTTCCAATTGCCCTGTGCAGATTCTTGTGGGCTGATAATGCCATCTGTTCACTGGATCAGTGCAACTCATGATTTTTAAATGATGAAAACAATGCAATATAGAACCTAGAGGAAAAAAAGAGATGCCAAAACATTGATTTATTTATTTTTGATTATCCATTCTGTTAAGCAGTTAAAAAAAAAATGATAGTTTATAATGTGGTGACCTAACTGCCCTTTTAAATAGATACAAGAAAATATTTCCGTTTTTAGCTGGTATTTGCTCCAAAAATAAAGGAAAGTAACTTAGTAAAAGAGACAGCATGAAGCCGTTAGTAACTATCATGAAGGATCTTTCCTGATCAGTATTCCAGGACAGGAGACCCCATTTTTCCGGCTATGTTTTGCCTCTGCATGATACTAGCTCTTTCTCTACATTCTTACACACATATGCTGGAACTCAGATAACTTGGTCCATTTCCTACAGAAGTTTGTGCTCAGAGATTACCAACACAGGTTCTGAGTAAAGCAATGGAAGTCTGTATGAACCTGCCTATTTACAATACTAAATGGGTATTAGAGTACTGGTTGGTTCAATTATTATTGCATTTTGTAACCTGTGAATTAAAAGCCTGCCGAGGTGATATTTTGCATGTGCAATTGTAGTACATTAACTGAAAATAAGATACAGAGCTCAGAGAGACAAAGTGGTCTTGAAGGTAATGGTAACTTTTATTTTATCCAGTGTTTCTCTACCATAATAAAGACCTCACCAGTGCTCAACCTCTCAGTCTCCAGTGCAACCCCAGAGATCTCAGCCTGCATAGGCATTGAATAACCCCAAATACCAGAAGTGTGCTACAGACAGGGCAACAGGACGTGATGAGTTTGTGGACATCTGTGATAAAAAGCTTGCTTTCTTCCATGATAGAAGTCATCTGTGGAAATAATTTTGGAAGAGATGCTTATTCTACTCTTTTAGACACTGTATGTGTATTTGGAGAATGTTTCCTGGTTGAGAAGAAGGCTTTAGTGTTAGAAAGAAATGTCAAGATATGATTCACACGGCAAAAGCAGCACTAGTGCCTTAGTCTCCTTCTGTATCAGTGGCAGCGTATCAGTGTGACTTTTGTCCTCATCCTTTGCACAGGCCAAATCAGAAAGAGGAGTCAGGCTCGGAATCAGACCCCTATGTGGTAGTGTGTTGTGGATGGGAGGAGGTTTCTACCAAGCCAGGGTGCAAAAGGGTTTTTAAGTGAGCTAGTAGATTTTTCCCTCAGTTTGAGTCTAATTGAAGCTGGCTTCGAATAACAGCAGCTCAATGATTTCTGTTTTGTCATGAATGGTGATTACTTAAGTAACTAAATTTAAAGTAACATTCATCAACATCACAGTAATTCAAGATCTGGAGGTTGTTTCAGCTCTAGGATTGTGTTGGTGTGTTTGTAATGGGCCAGGGAAGTCCAGATTCCTGACCACAGAGGCTGGCGTATCGATGAGTTGGATGTAGGTGCTGGAGGTTTGCTGGGAGGAGTCTCTGTGACTCCCTCCTGTCATAGTCAACATCAAACACATTACACCAGTGATTAGCTTATAACATGCCAACACTGTTTCCGTGCTGGACAACACAACTCCAAATTTTAGGTTAAGGGGTATTCTTAATGAGCTAATGGATTCATTAGCTGATGGATTCATAAGAGCAATAACAAGGAAAAGCTAACTTTGTAATTGCTCATTCAGTGCCATTCTAGACTATAAAAGTTTTTTAGTGGCTGGTGTTAATGTACTCTTTTCCAAACTGTTAACTGTCTGGGATCTGTGTTATCTTTATGGGATAAAAGAGCATAGAGTTGCAGTGGGACACACTGCACTCCTTTCAGCCTGGTACCCAGAAATACTCAAAAGATATTCAGCAATACCCACAGCGGTGGAAACTGCAAAGAATAACTATGGTATCATTCTGGGGAATGCTTCCTTTTTGGTAATTAAAGTTTAGCATAGAGCTCCAACGCATGAAACAGAATGGTATTCAATATTAACCATTGTGGCACAGTAGGAATTGGGCTGGAAAGGAAATAAATGCTTTTTCATTCTCTGTTTTATTGTGTGTATTGAGAAGGACTGAGTGTTGGCCCTTAGGAATTCTGGAGCATAAATTTTTCTTCTAAAACTATTCAGTGCCCTGTGTTGCCAATATAGTAGTAAATACTAATAATAATTTTCAAATGGGTAGAATCCTCTCTCTTTTCCCAGCTGGGCAATAAGGAGTTGATAAATGCTGTACTGTCTGGGTAAGAATTGGCAAGTTCCATTTACTTCTGCTCTAAATCGTGAGGCATTGTTCCTCGATGACAATGGTTCTTCACTGATGACAGCTCGTCAGCAGTCCAGGAACAGAGACAAATATCACCAGTGACATAGCTGTAGTCATTCGCATATTAGTTCAGTAATGTCTCTATATGTTTGGGCCTAAATTGCCCCCACTTCTGATGCAGATGCTATGAGCCATTGCTCTCTGCCCTCCTTCTAGGTCATAAAAACAACCTACTGAGCATTAGTAAGGCCTTTTTCTTCCTTCCTTCCATGCAAATTCCTCTCCTGGAGTAGGAGGCGAAATGGCATTTTTTTACTGGAGAATATCTGGTGTATCTATAAAATTATGCATAAGGAAAGGAACAGGAGACGGAGTCTGTTCTTTGTAGGGAAAGAGGCGAGGTCACAAAGGATCTTCTCCCAGGTTCCCATTGCTAGTGGCAGCTTCCTAATGCACTCAATGAGGAGGTCTGACTTAATGGTCCAAGTGAGTCATCAGTGAACTGTTAGGAGTAACACATTCATTTGTAGTAATCAGGATTGATTTATGAATAGGACAAAAGGGACTAAATACGCTATGAAAATGCACGTTGTAGATTTTTTTTTTCCCCTGATGAATAATTCATCCTCTTCTAGTATCCATGAAAACAAAAACACTGTGCACATAAGAACCCATTAAAAAAGTTAATCCCACAAATGGCTGAACACGGAGAAAATCAGCTTTTGTTTTAAAAGGTAGATTTACTCAAATCTTCTCTAATTTGATTTGCCAGTGGGGTATAATTTAAGTCAAACAGGTAAGCAGCATTACTTGCTATATGAAGGTCTAAATATTTAATAGATTGTGAGAAATGCCTGCCCCACAGGATAACGAGCTAAGGAGCACTCATTCTCCACATTGCAGAGGGTAAGCTAAACCCAACAGAAATAGCAAGCAAAATGGAGAGGGAGCTTCTGCTTATAGGAAATGGTCCTCTAACGCTGGCCTTGGGAGCACTTATGGTGCACCTGCTATTCTAAATAATTCTGGAGAAACTACCTCTATGAGTAACGATAGTGGGTTTTTAGTAGCTGTAAGGGTTCATGGTTTTCCCGTGGTCTCTGCATGTCTGTGAAGATGCCCACAGTGAACCTCTCCTAGCCAGAGCACATGCTCAGGATGCTGCACACTCAGATAATCCCGGTGGGCATCTGCCCATCTGCTCCTGGACAGTCATATCAGCAGGAGGGGGAGCATCGGCACCTCTACAGAGACTGGTGCTTCAGAGGAGCTAAAGTGTTTTGTCTGAAGCCACCTAGGAAGTCTCTGAAAAAATGGAATATGAACTTGAATGTATTGGATTCTAGGTAGGCACTCTACCCGTAGGCTGCCCTACCCTTGGTGCAACTGCTTATGTGGACACTAAACAGAGCAGCAGAGAGAAGGGAGAAGAGAAACCTTACACAGAGAGAACAGTGCAGTTGGATTTCTTCCTACCTGCCCCAAAAAATTTGGAGGGGTTGGTTTGTGTTGTTTTATTGTTTTTTAATTTTGTATCAAAATAGTTTGCATTTCAATTTCAGAGGAAAAACCTCCTTCAGCAACCCCTAGCAAGATTAAACAGCTATGGCATTTTTCACAGAGACTGTTTGTTTGGAAAAGAAAATGAAAATTTGATGAATTTCAATCAGACGTAGCTTGCAGCATTCAAATATTTATAGATTATCAAATTCCCTTTTCCCAGTTCTGCTTCTTAAGTGCAGAGCTCATCTTATATGTAATATTAATTCTCATTATTCTTGGGCGGTTATTCACTGAATTCTTGTGAAGACTCAGTTCATCTAGGACCTGGTCTAACCTTCCTGAAAATGAAGGGAATGACTTGTACTTGAATTTCAGATCACCTTTTCCTCAGAAGTCAGTTCATCCAGTGTGTAAATCCTTGTTATTTTTCTCCTGTGAAGTTTATTTTCCTTAAAACCTGTCTGGCAATGTATGCAATACAAGATGTGTTTGCACCTGTCAGTACGAAGAACTATTCATTTTCCTGGTGGTTGCTGCTCCCTTTGAGTACATCATATAAGAGCGCATTGGCCTGCTCTTTTGTCATATTCTATGCAAACCTTGTATCCATCTTATTGACAATATAATAAGTTAGTTGCACACCCTTTTGCATTCTTCTTTGCATTTCTTACCAACAGTTGTTCTGTTTCCTGGGTCCTCCTGTTCTGTTGAGTTGAGGTGAATACCAGCCACTATAACACATAGGATTACATTGTGATAATGATTTTTTACAAGCATTACAGAAAACACTTTAAATGCTCTGAAAAGAAAATAGTCCAAGGGTATTCCTGATTGTCTTTCTTCCAGGGAGGTATGAGCTCACCTTGCTGGTGCTCCTGGGTGGGCAGATAAAAGCTTGTTCCACCTGGAAAATACAGAGCTAGCTTTTGTTAGTAACATTAGGTACATGAGGTTGCTCATGACAGTGTACAAAAGTCTGCATGGATACATTTAAAACAATTAAATCCCATTTTTTGCCATCCCTATCTTCCTGCTCTGAAGAAATGCATTGAGTCATTTCCTTTGTTTTCTGGCCCAATTTCCTGGTGGAGAGCTACTGTATGACTTCTGTGCTCTAGGAAAGCCGTCAAAGAATTTAAGAGTTTGGCTCTGCCATTCATGTGAAGCGTATAGGCTGGAACCTGGTATTATGGGGAGGAAAAGATGAACTGAATCGGGCTGAAAACTAGTATTGTCAGTCATTCCTGAGTTCCAAATTTCCCTAAAATGACTAACATTAGACATTTTAACTATAACATTAGATTTGTTTGTAAATTATAAACTCTTCTCTTTTTGAAATCTACATCTGGTAGCTGGTACTGTTCCCTGGGGCCTCCTCCAGAGAGGCTGCGCATGAGTTGAAGTAGTCTATTTACCGCATCATTATGAGTTTGGATTACAAACTCCTTTACACACCCACATTCATCGGTGAGTGTTTGCAAAAGCCCAAACTGTTTTTCAGACAAGCAATGGAGATGTGCTTTTCATCTGTACTTTTGCTCAAGAGCTGTGGTTGGCTTTGTTGGGCAAGGTCAACCAATATGAAAGAAGTGGCCTACTTTCTTGAGACCTCAGCAGAATAAGTAGAAAAAAGATCTGCTCACTAAATCGTAAGTCATTTTCCACTTCAGCTTATGGAGGGAGGTATCAACTGCCGTGACTCATCCCATTTCACAGCAAATACATGTTATTTCACTTGCTCTGACAGGCTTGATCCAAACCCCACCAGTTCTGTCATTGGGTCCGGACATCACTTGTGTGAATTAAATGAGGAAGTCCTGATTTGACAGCCATTCTCTGATTGCAAGCAGACAGTGAGTCAGAGCTATAACAGAACAGATTTTCCTTCTACCCTCTCCAAATTCGCCCCCCCCCCCCCCGCCCCCAGCCTCTTAGTACCATCTGATTTACAGTGCATGGGTTTTTTTGCAACTTCATCTAATTAGCACAGGCACTGGGGTCAGTATTCTAACACCTAACAGAATTTACAAGGGAACACCACGATTACAAGTGCAATTATCTGTTTTTTCTGCTGCACTGAAAAATGTAGCATATGAAAATTAACATAAAACCCCTAAGTGCTAGGATGAAAGTGTGGGCGTTAGGGGAGAGGGACTGTCTTCAAATTTGAAAGGCCTGGGTTTGATGCTTGACTTTTTGAAAGTTTTTCTGGGCATCATTAGGTGATATGTTTAATTGCTTTGAGCTTGAGTTTACCTGGTTTATCTCATTAGGGTTAAATGTTCATCTCTTCTAGTGTATACAGACTTACACCTAACGAAAGGGGTTAGAGAAAGAGGCCCTGATGCTAGGCAGTAACTTAATATAAGCAATAATGCTGTTAGCACACTTCTTTTAAAAGTACTGACTGCAGCAACGAATAATGGAGTCTCTAAACCATTGTGATTGTGCTGGCTCTCCCTGGTGACTTCCGCAGGGGTCTGTATGCAGCAACTTTTAGGATCTTTGTGTAAATCTACAATTGTGCAGTCTTCAATGTGAGAGCTATGGGCCGGTTGACTGTGAGCCAGGAAAACAAAACATTTTTTTTGAACACTGTGCCCTTCCCATCATTTCTATATGGCATGTGGGTAGAGCTAACTTGCATCTCCCTGCAAGAGCATGTAAGTTTGCACCGAGTTGCCTAAACTAAAATTGTGTGATGGAAATGGTGCATTCATGTTAAATTAAAGAATAATAACCCGTTAAATATGGCTATAAAGTACTGTCCTGAGATAGCCAAAAGAACTGCACAAGAGAAGGGTTATTCCCTTTTATTTCTTACATTAAGGGAAACTATAATCTTAGCTTAGAGGAAATTTAGAGCAAATCTATAAAGTCATGTTCATGCTAAGCTTTGTAAATTCCAAGACAGGCACTTAATTCAGTGTTCAGGCAGGGAGAAAAACAGTTCACAGCTGGAAATGCCTGTTCTTCTCTTCCACAAGATGCACAGAGAAGGGTAATTGATTTAGACTCCTTCAGGACAGGAATGGGTTTTCTGTGTTAGTATGTGTGAAGCACAAGGTCTTCATCCTAATGGGAGGATCTCTTCATACCAGTGATGATAACAGTGAAGTCTCTGCTCTGAAGACTACATATGAATGCAAATGCATCTTCTGCTTCTTTAGCATATTTGTAAGTATGTCACTGACTGGTGGCAGTCTTCGATGCCTTTGAGGAAATAGCTAGTTTGATGAGAACAGCCAGACTGTTCTAGTCTGGGACTAGTAAACCAATCCTTCAGCCCTCAAGGAATGAAAAGGTTTTTGGAATAGCTCTTAACTAAGAAGCAGGAAACTCACTAAGCTGATACTGGAGGTAGCAAAGTTTAATTCTTCTTGGATATCTACCATCTATGTGTGTCTGTAGATTTTCTTCAACTAGGAAATAATGGAGATGGAAAAACCCTCCTTCTTCCCACGTCCATAACCTACTTTTGAGCGTAAATATATAAAGGAAGGTGGGAGTCATTCATGATACTCCAAAGCACTATGTTAAACAATAAGTCCATTTATTTCATTGAGGCTATTCTTGTACAAAGCAGAGTACCAGAGAGAAGGTCTGAGGCTAGTACTGGTATGTTTAAAACCAAATGCAACCATATGATTATCCCACTCCATGATAGTTTTGTCAGAGTGATTATTCTTACATATACTAGCAAATAAATCTTATGCTCATACTTAGTGTAAGTATTATGAATAAACAGCACATAACGCATAGCCTCACTTCATTCATGGAAGTGACCAAGAAGATCAAAACAAAGCAAAACAGTCATCAGCTATGCAAATGAACAAGGCTTAGAGCGAATCTGTCTATGTTAAGTCAGTAATTTGATGGGTTGTTTTTTTGATTAAGCTTCCCTGGGGGGAAGGAAAGGATTAATTGAAAAGAGATTCAAGGAGAATTCAGAATAATAAGTCATGTCTATTTTTTCTCTGCCAGAGCCTTGGAAAACTGGTGGCTGTTGATGGAACAGGTTGAGGTGCAAACAGGAAAGAAATAGGACCATCTCCTTCATGAGTTTGGACCTTCCCCTTTGCACTAACTACTGTTTTCATCTTTCCCCTCCTGATAGCAACAGTCAGCAATGGCTGCTCTTCCCCAGCTTTGTCCTCTATGTGTTTTTTCTGGGTAGAGTAATTTCAATTACACCAACTTGTCAAAGACCTGAGATCTGGCAGGCTGCAACATCAAGCTACTTAGGTGTTGTGGTATCATTTCAGCTAGATCAAAAGCTGAGTCCCTCTGATATTGAAATGCTGGTAGACTCAAGTGTCTGTCAAATAAGTAAGGTAATAGAAAAGACCTTTCTGAATACAGAAGAGCACTGGTATTTTACAGGTCTGTAAAGGATTTGTCTCGGATGTCTTCCAGAAATGGCTGGATCGTTTTCTAAGGTTGTTGGTCAGTTTTGATGAAAGAACAATTGAGAAAGCGCTTCTAGTGCTGTTTCTAAGAATCTTTGGGGAAATTATCTTCATTTTTCAGGTCACATTATGTTTCTGTGCCTGATGCTCTGTTTGTTTAACATTTAAATACCTGCCTTCGTAGTTTGAAAAGCAAATGGCTGCAGAATCTCATTAGGACTATTGAGGTTAGGTTTTGCAGTATAAACATATTTCAGTTGAGTCCAGAGGTTTTAATTCTTAGCATATTGTTTAGAAAAGTGATAGTGCACTTAAGCAATGGTAAACTGAAATGAGTAGTCCGTATGCTCACTGAAGTCAAACATTCCAGTAAAGAGTATCAGAATGGTTTGACTGGAAGAAAAGTATTTATACCTCCTAATAGACAACGAATATTGAAAAGTGTGTAGATCTGATGAAAATAAATTCTCCCTCTTCCCCTTCTTTTAGTGGAATTTACTTTTTTTTTTTTAATTCTATCATCTAAATGTTAGTTCCTCCACCTTGAAATCGAATAAAGAATGCTCAGCCCTGGCGATGAGACATCAAATCCTCAAAATATGCTGCTCCTGAATTCTGGTGACTATTCAGTTCACAATTTCCTGTTGTAAATCGAACACTTGAAATTTGATCTTGAATAGGTATGTCCAGATCTTTCTACTGACTTCTGTGTGTGCATTCACCTATATATGACATTTTAACAGAAAAGTTGTATGTGTGCATACTTTCAGTTCTTTGTACAGAGCAGGATAATATTTGAGATGTTGTTGCTTTTACAAAAACCCATTTCTTTACAATTGCTAAGATAAAACAAAAAATGAGGTGGTGGAATCAAACAGTTCCCTGATGAAATCCATTCATTTCCATTTTTATATTTTATTATTGCCTTCATTATACTCTTTTTTCTTTTGGGGAGGGAATAATTTTCTAAGATTGAGTAGCTTCAATGTTCTGTTTAATCAGACATTCATAATTTTTTTTTGAAGATGAGTCATTAGGAATTTGACTCTTGCATGCAATCCTTTCCAAGAATTTCTCTGATTTGTGACTTTCTACCATTTCTCATTTAATGATGGCTAGTGAGCCCCTGATGCTCTGCAATACCAAGAAACAGACACTGTGATGAGCTGAAGGAATCTGCTATGATTAAACTCTCCCTGTTTCACTATACAATTAATGCACAGAAATTTTCCTGTAGTATGAGGGGTAGACTCTTCGTACTGATTATGTCCCATTTTAAGAATACCAAAGAAGTTGCCTAGAAAGGAACATCATTAGTTACTTTCTGATCCCTCTGCTCAAGAGCTTGCTGCTGTTTCTGGTAAGAATAAAGATTACATCCAGAAGGACCTTCATGCAGGCCATGTGCTTTGATTTCTGTCTCTGCCATTTAGCCGGTTCTCTCACTAGCTTTCAACTTTTCTTCAGTCACACTGCAAGTACTGACCTCTTTTTTTTTCCCTTTTTTTTCTCTTTTTCTCTTTTTCTCTTGCTTATTCTGTTCAACCCTCTGATTCACTGACTAATCTGTGTCTCAAAGTCAAAGAAACCAAATGGTGAGCTGCTTTTCCTCCCACGATCTCTCTAATTCTCATCACTTTTAAGTGCAGTATCACTGTCCTCTGTGTTCTTCAGGCTTACCACTGTAGACTCCCCTGGCTTTCCACAGTCCAGCCTGTGTCCAATTCTTGTTACTTCTTCCTCAAGATTAAGTAGAGTTTTCAACCACTCCATGTCATGCTGATAGATACAATCCTGCTCTCTTCCATTAGAGGTGGTTGATAAAATGGGAAGTGTTGGTTTATGGTGAAAGTCTACATAAAGCAGAAAGAGAAGGCAAACTGAGGGTCTTTTGGTATAATAATAATGAAAAACACCCGTAATTACCCTGATTTCATGAAAATCACCTTCCAAACAAAGAGACACAGCCCCAGTTAGAGGAAGGAAAATATATAATTTTATCTGAAACTTCAGATCGGGTTTGCTTATGTTCAGGCCGAACGAGCAGCTCAGAGAGAAAACAGAGTCTGCTTTATCTGCTTCAATCCAGCACCTCTCCTTTATATCTATTGCTAATTTGGCTCTGGAAAGTCCTTCCTTCCAAGCCATGAGGTCCAAAATCTTGTAGAACTTGGCACTCAAAGTTAATTTCCATTTCCTTTGAATGCTTTTATATTTGCACAAAGGTATAAGTGTGTATATGTATATAAACTACACAGGCAATTATTTACACTTTATGTATATGTATGTATATGTTTATATACAAATATGTATCTACAAATAAATATAGGTGTATATATAGATTATGTGGCAGCTTTCAGATGTTCATGCTCAAAAAAATATTGAAAACCTGTACAAAGCTAACAGAATATGTACAAAGCTAACAGAATATAATGTGCATCTCTGGAGATGGGAGAGTTTCTTTACATCTCCTCTATCGCCTCTTTATGAAGCAGAGCCTGAGCCCTTCTGTGGGACATGTTGCATTTAGCATCTCATCTAAAAAAAGATTCAGATACTAAATTTTGAATTCATGGTATTAGAATGTTTTAAAAGATTTTGCAGTTAAATCTAAGGCATAAATATTTTGTCTACAGACTTGTCCTCTCTGTAAAAACTATATGGTTGTCTTACATGGTAATAAGGATTTTAAATTACTGCAGCTAGTAAGCCAGCTGGACAACAACATCATTAAGAAGAAAAGAGAGATTTCTTGTGTGGACTTGAACAAATTACCAACTTGCTCTATGCCCCAGCTTCTGCTGGATCTTCCTGCATACTTTTCAGAAGTAGGGAGAGTGGCTTGGCAGTGCTTTAATTGCATTTCCCCCCCTCAAAAATGCTGACTCAGTCAAACCACAGAAGACTTGTCAAGGGATGTTTTGACAAATGTTAAAGATACTCCATTTATTGAATCAGTATTTTTATTGTTCCTTTTATCTTCCAATGATCTTAATCAAAACCTACCTTGTTTTGCAAACTGTTTTTATTATTTCAATTTATGTTCTGTTTTAGAATGGAATGAGAGGAGAATGGAATGACAACAAACAAGCATTCAAGATTAAAATTTTCACAAGATAGGAGGACGTGTGTTTTGGTTCTCCTTAGATGTTACTAGCTTCGTTTATAAAATATGCCATTTTTTTTTGTTTTTAAGGAGGAATTGTTGTAAGACAAAATATTTAGCATATTGTATCGTATTTATAAAGATGAATATATAAATCAGATTTCTGATGATGAAGCATGGTTACAAATATGCAATTGCCTAAAATACAATGAAGGTTAACTATTAAGGAAAATAAACAGATACAAATGTTTGAACCATCATGTTCAAAAATCCACATAATTTTCCTCCTGCATGGTGGGAAAGTAGTTACTACAGCAGGATAGAGAAAATACAATATGAAACAAGCAGATTCACATGAATATGCATAAGCACACACATGCCTACACCAACACATTGACACACTGTATGTCAAAGAACAAGCAAGAGCCCTGAAACAGCACTTTGGAGGCACTGCGCCAGAGCCCTTCCGTGTGCTATATCCACATATATATCGGTTGTAAATATCCCACGGCTTACTTTGCTCATTCTTGTTGGCAAACACAGGGCTTAAGTGAAATGATCCACAACTACCCTCGGGTGTCTCTCATGCTTGCTTTTCTGGGTTTATACAGTATCTTATTTTTCATCCCTAATCTCATTACCTTGCATTCTCTACAGGGAGCTGCACAAGACTCCTATCTGCCAATAAGACAAATCCACTTGCGTTATTTTGATTTTGATTGTAGCATCTCCTCCAGTGGTTTGTGTGCATATGTGTCATCAAGAAAAATACTGGCACAGGATGAACTGGGAAATACTTCTCAATTGGTATCTGAAGTTACTGCCATAAATCTTTCCTATTACACTGTCTTCTTTCAAACATGCCTTTTTGTAATATTTCTAATATGAGCTTGCCTCTTCTCATCTCCAGTCCCATATTGCGTGTCGTGGCAGATTGACCATGCCAGGGATGACACAGAAGTGTGATATTTGGTCAGTGATGGCTCCTTTTTTTCCATTTCTGGAAAGGAGAAAACAGCATGGTGGCAGGATTTTCAAAACATTTTCTCTAATAAGTCAGCTGGCCGAACAGGTATACAATGCATCTCAACTGTTTGCCGTCTGAATTATTGAAAGCAATCAATATGAAACCTGGAATATTTTTTCCCTGTATAATATTTAACCTCTGTTTTCAGTACAAAACTCGAACTTTAGTATCTCTTGGAGACTGAGGGATGGGGGTTAACTAATGTTAGTATAAAGTGTGTGGAGCTGTAGGTCTGGGAGAGGTTACTCTAAACATGGGTCCTGGTTTCAGAGCCCATGGCTGGAGCTGAAGATACCCACAGCATGATGGGTCTCAGAGCAATATTTATCCACGTAGAAAACTGAGGAGAAGGATGAAGTTTACATGTGAATGTTAAATGTTGTTTGAAAACAAAACGTGGATTTGTGTGACTCATTGCTGAGAACTATCTCAGAGGTAATTGGAGATATGAAGGAGGAGGAGACAGTTTTAAATCCCCTTTTACCCTTTCACAGGGACATGGACTCCAAAAGCCATTGGAAGAGGAAATGTATGCATACAAAAAGCTGCAGAGAAATAATTATTTCTCCAGTACACAGAGTCCCACTGGAGAAATAGACTAAGCATGTCTCAAAGTACTTTTATATGCAAGGGTTTGATAGTTCGAATGAAAAGTTTTTTTACTGAGAAATGAGTTTGATTTGTTAATAAAGAGGATGCTTCTCATTTAGTTTTATTATTAGTTCAAAGAGCCAAACAGTTAGGCTTCCTCTTCTACCCCCTTTATTTCCTTGCTTTCCCTCCCTTCCCTTTTTCATTTCTTATCTTTGTAATTTTCTCAGAGCTGGAGTAGTTTAAAAAGAAAATTAGTGTCTCCACTTGGAGGGAGAGAAATAGAGACACAGGAAGGAAAGACTGGATCATTGTTTTTCACTTCAAAACCTGTTTCCATTTTTTTAACATAAAAATGAAAATTTTAATTCAAATGGAAATGTACCATTCAAAAACTTGGGGAAATAAGGCAGATTTTTTTTCTCCTCTCTTCTTTAACATTTATTTTACTGTCTCTGTAATGCATATCATCATGCTAGGATTCTCTGCCATTTAGCCTGGTAATAGCAGTGGACTCAAACCCCTTTTATCAGATAGTGGATTCAGCCTTGTATCACCAAAGTGACTGGAGATTTGTCAGCATCATTTTAGCATGCTGGCTTGATCAGGTGATGCTATAGAGATTCCTATTGCTGCTCTACATTATCTTTCGTGCTTGCAATTTGTGCTATTCATACAAATTGCTCCCAATGATGGTATTCAAAGCCAAATTTAAACATACCACTACACCGTGGGAACATAGCACATTACAAGGTACAATGAAATCCAAGAAGTATTGGATCATACGATAACCTCTGGCTCAGAAATACCTAATGAATGGTAAATGCAGTTCAGTTCAGCTAAATGTTGAATAATGAGCTCAGAAACAATGATGAAAGAAAGCTGATCTGATGAAAGGGTGGCAGCACAATAAGTGAGGAATAAATGTGGGAGTTATTAAAGGCATGTCTCCTAAACCTTTGGACCAACAATTTAGGCTTCCTGCAAAGGAACAGCTTAGGCAAAAGAAATATGCAGCCAGAGGAAAGCAAGCCACAGGATAGAAGATGTGTTTACTGGGACTTCTGCAGTGGTGAACTGAGACAATTTCCCTTCACAGATTGGAAAAATTACTCAAGTATGAGGCATAGGTTAATCTCATATTTTACCTCGCAAATTTTATCTAAATCAGTAGGGAGAAGGGGAGCTGTCACTCAGATTAATGAAGAGTTATAACACCTTCCTTGGGAGGGAGAGTAGAATCATCATTAGCTGTGGGCTAAGTGGGTCTCAAGGTAGCTCATAACCCTCCAATTAGGACCACCTACGTGCATCATTTGCCATGGAGGAGGGTGGGTCACTGCTCAGTCCTTCCACCCTTGCTCCCAGCCCAATTTAGGTATAAGTCCAGTTATGCCCTTTTTCCAACTAAGCGGTGTGGGCAGTACCTGCATGTTTCCCAACTTTAGTGCCCGGCCCTCTCCCACTGGGGGGGCTTCCTTTTCTGCCACCCAGAGCCTTTGTCTCCTTCTGACACTGAAAAACAGAGGCATGCATCCAGGTGAGGAAATGGTTCTGGATCCAAAAGCTGAAGCACAGCTCTCCCTCCCAGCGTGCAGAAAACCTCCAACAGGGCAGGGATTGGTCTCTCATTGGTCATACAGCAGGCTAGAAGAGCTGGGGTAAAAGGGTAATGAGCTTCCCAACTGATGACAAGGAAAAAATGTATTTTAGGCAGATATTCACATTGAAATGGTTAATTTATGCATCTGGTTCAGCCTCAACCAAAGGATCTGAACCCAATACACTTCATGATACTTTGTTCTCTGAATACAGGTTACAGTTCTCTCCCCATTTTTTATTTCCTCCTTTCGCTTCCTTTTTCCCCACAAGGGAAAAAAAAAGGAAGCTTTTGAATCAGTAGGAAATTTTCATATTTCCATTTGGGATGAGATGTAGCACCCAGGTTTTAAAAATATTCTGTCGTTTAAATAAGAGATTTTTTTTTTCCCTTAGGAACTTTCTAAACAATATTTGGTCAAAATTAATCTTTCTGTGAAAGGCTTTTGACCAGTTTTAGATAATTTTTACTACAGCTTTCTTCAGTGAAGCATTTTCAGTTAAAGAAAGTCTTTTTAATTGTGGTAAAAGTCAGACATGCAAATATAACCGAATGCGCTCTGCTCTGCTGAACACTGTATAGGCAAGATCAACTCAGCAGATGCAAAACACTAACACATCAACACTTGACATTCATTTATTTTCTGGTGCCTGCACAGAGGACCTGCTCGCAAAATCATACCGAGTGTGCTGATTCTCAGTTTCCTATTCGATCTCAAGAATACAGCAGTGGAGAAGGAAAATGAAGGGTGGAAATCAAAGGCACTGGGAGTTGATGAGGCCGTCTAAATTATATTGGAAATGGTAGCAGGGAGGGCAGAAGCGAAGAATGGAGCATAGTTGGGGGAAAAAAATCAACACAAGAATCTCTTTGCTATGTTTCTCTCCTTCCTTATACTCCGATCCTGTGATACATCTCTATGAGAGAATTCTTTATGTAAAACCACATTTTCTATATGGTCTGATTAATGCCACTTCAACAGTCGCTTTCTCTGAGAAACGTGTGCAACTCCATTCAGTCTGTTAGAGGCTTCAACATATCTTAAGTGAAGTAACATGCTCTTGGCAAGGGTTAAACAGACACCAGCAGAGTAGCACTCAGTTTGTCAGTCACAACGTGCTCTGTAAGCAATTCCTTTAGAAGCTTTAAATTGAGAAAAACACAATATTAGTGATCCATTCCTTCCCTTTCTTTCACTGCAGTCTATTGCTTGCCTTGTAAGTGAATGAACTGCGAGCAAAAATGCTGTCCACCTAAAATATAATTTGCTCTGCATGGTGCTGAATGAATAATTTATTGAGCTAACTGTTTGAGTACAGCATGCCTAAGCACTTGATCAGATATCCTTGACTGCTTGGATGGGTGACAGGGAAAGCGGAATGAACTTTTTTCCATCAGCTTTTGTGGTGGTATAAACCTAAAAGTAGTGAAACTATTAGACCTTCTAGCTCTCGTAGTCTCTCCTGTGAGCCAGGACGCAGAGAAAATGACAGTGTTTGGCAAAAAATTTATTCAGTCAGTCCTCCAGTAACTTTATTTTAAGCCTTTTTTTGTCTCTGATATACTTAACACTGCTCTCTGCACGTGGCATTGCAGATAGTTATTGAATATTTTTTTTTAAATGATGTGTGGAAACTTCTGGCATTATTTGATATGTTATATTTATCAGTACAGGGACAGCGTTTGTGTCAGTGATGCTGTGTATTCTAAAATGCATGGCACACAAAAATTACTGATCCTTTCAAGAAGCCCAAATGATTTTTAGCTTCGCCTCAGGCTCTGTTAGCAATGTGGAAAATTGAAAAGGGCTCTCAAGAAAAAACTAGCGTAAGATTGAAACTGCAACCAAAGAGCTGTCAAGTGGAGAAGTACTTATGAATTATAATGAGCATGATCTAAAGATGACATTATCCTTTAGGAGTTTGGTTAAATCTTCCCTCCTATCATATGACTCACAAAGGTCCCTTAGAACAAACAAAACAAAAATAAGAGCAGTTTTAGGAAATGTATTTAGAGGTGGTGCACATTAAATACAGAAGGGATTTCAATATGATGTGTAGCAGGGACAGAGTGGGAAGAAAGCTCCAAATTATGGAAGGAAATGGAAGGAAAGCTCCAAATTATGAGGCTGGCACAGGGGTCCCAGGTACCTGCAGCAGAAATTCTCTTATATGGCTGCAAAAATATTTTTTTTTTCCCCGCTCACACTTGTTTTTTATGTACATTGGACATTGCTTCCAAAACATCGCAAGACTTTTTACATTACGCTTCTCCATATATTTCTATCCATGTAGACATTTAACTCTGATTCATATTTTTAAAGGAAGGAGAGACCATTTCTGACACTGTCTAGCTTTGATTATGTATTGAGTTCTGTGTTGCACGCCATCTGGGGTGAAAGGAAACCTATTCCTTTCTTAAAGTTTCTCAAACACCTTTCACATGGCAGCACATTAAGAGATATGTTAGCATTCACTGGTAATAATATGAAGGAAAATACTATTACTGTGAACTGGGTGAATGGAGTAGAGGGCCATAGTTGGCTCACAGGCCACTGCTTCCAGGAACTGGCCATAAATACCATTCAGCAGTATTTCAGGTGGAGGGAATTATTTTTTCCTTCAGGCTACAGATATTTTTTCCATGTATTCAACTCTCTTTCATATAACTTTTACTTTCAAAAAAAAAAAAAAAACAATCCCAAAACCAACCCTAAACCCTGGCAGAAGATTTAGAAAGCAGATTTTCACTTACCTTGATACCTAGAAGGAATGCACTTACCTTTGACAAAACAAGTATTTTTTTTTTTTAATTGTTCCCATGTTGACAGAGCAGATGAGAAATGCAGTGAACAGCAGGTTCAAAAGCATTTCTAGGATCAGAAGAATGATTCCATCAGAGCTGTACTTTGGTGCTACTAATATTACTTTCCTGGATATCTTCCAGGTTATATCTGTTTAGGTTTGCTGCCAAAGGAAACTATTTGGTTTTACCGTTGTCAGCACTGTGGAGACTGTGTGGATGCAGAAAAGCACACTGCATTTTTCTGAGCTTCCATGCATTTCAGAATATATATACATGAGAAAATCACTGGCAATGAGCTATATGAAGTAAGAGAGGTCTAGCACTTTCCAGATTCAGTATGTGAGCAGCCAGTTAGAAAATTCTTATCTTAACTTGCAAGTTATCATGGAATCCAAGGAGGAAAAATAAATGCAGAAAAAGGAGCAACCTTTACAACTGCCTCCCTGAATACATCTCAAGTACTGATCCATCCTTCTAACACAGTTTATTATTTCTTGGTGATGTTTCCTCCCCCCATACAAACATACACTTCGTTCATGACTAATACATGAACTCATGAAGCACCCATATTTAGACAGCTATAAACTGAATTATTTGAAATATGATTGATAAAACTTGCTCGGAGAGATGATATTACTAATTAAACTGTGATGCATTAGAAATACTGCAAATCAGTTTCATTTTACATCATTAAATATCCCAGTCAAAACATCCAGTAGTGACTGATTAGAGCTGAGTTTCCTGTACGACCTCTGTTGACTTTGCTTTTATGTGGAAGAGGGATGGGGTCTGGCCACGGGTGTTTGCCTGGAAGGGAGACTTGGGAGGGATTTGGCGTTCGGTTTTTCCCTGTGCCGTGTTGAGTTATTTGGCACTTGGTTGCCACGCTGGGGGCAGCAGATATACTGGGGTCTAGCAGGCTGGTGTGGCTGTTGTCAGGCACCCTGCCCTGCCTTGCCCTTCTCTTGAGGGGACTGAACCTCGTGTCTCTCTCTGCATGTCTGAACAGAGCAGCCTCATGGTGCTCTCTGAGTGCACACACAAATACGTGTTATTATGAAAATAAATATTTGGGTCTGAATTTTAGAATCAATGACCCAGTAGATGTGACACATTGCTTCCTTTTCTGCTTTGTTTGAAGAGCATCTTCAAGAAAAGACCTTGTGTTTGCGTCTTTCTTGTTAGATGTCTGGCTAGCAGTATTTGCTCTGGCAAGTTATAACACTGAAGAAATGTGGATGAGAACTGGCATTTATCTAATTACCAAAACTTAGACAGATGCCTTGTTTAAGGACCCTTTTTAGATGACTGAAATCATATGAATGCAGCTTTTTTTTTTTACTTTTAATTATTGTAACTATTTTTAAATTAAAGGCAAGGTTCCTGCAGACTTGATTACAATGTATGTGAGATAAAACCTTTCGTTTTATTGAGATAAGAAGCGCTTTTTAAATACTGTCTTCAGCACAGTGTTTCCCCCCTCACATTAGTCTTCATGCCCTGATACGGAGTAAGTGCCATTGTTCTGCAATACACTGTCTCCTTTTCAGAGGGCAACAGGACACCAATCCCCTATTCAGAAAGCTCAATAAAGCACCTCTTTAGACATTAAATTCCACATTAAGACATAATCTCAAGTTCACGGAAAAATGAGGTCTTCTTGCCAGGTTGTATCTTATCGCTTGGGAAGCCTTTATCAGGGTGAATGGATAGTGTGGTAATTACATTTTTGAAATCTTTCCCCAATAGAAAATTATTTTTCCCTGATTAAAACCTGGTTCTCCTGATACAGGCTTGCTGCTTGGAAATGATTTTGAAACAGCTGCCAGCAGTTGTGTCAATTCATCTTTCATTTTCGAGGCCACTTTAAATCATGTTCATTGTTAGGACTTTTTCAAATCCTACTGTGTTGCCTAAAAACAATGAACTTTCAAATCTGGAAGAAGCAATATGGATGATTTTCTCATGATCTGTAAAGTGTGGCTTGACAGTGGTGTTGAAGGCTACTTCTTGTCCTGACTCTGCACTTTGGAGGAGGATGGAGAGGGGATGGCTCTTCCCTGCAGCACACTGGGCCAGCTGGAGCAAAGGGAAGGAGAGGGACGAGCAGGTGGAAAACCTGCCAGGGAAGCACAATTATATATCTGCAAATATCACAGGTCACTAGAAGAGCAGTTATCAGACACACAGCCATGCCCTAATGGGAATACAGGCTTCTTCTAGAGAAGACAATGAAAAAATGTTTGTAACACAGAGATTGCTAAAGTTTTAGTTATGTGCTGGACTGACAACAGGCCTAAGGAAATAACGTGTCCATTTAGGACACTGTGGAAACATGGGGAGATTTGTTAGCCACGATCTCTAAGTTTTCTTTACTTTAAAAAGTTCTTTGTTCTAATTTATCGGCAAACAAAAAGCTTTTCAGGTTGGAAGTCCATTTAGGCTTGTGGAGGTACTTCAGGGAGAAGAGGCAGGCACACCGCCAGGTCCACCTCTAGTCTTGCCATGGTGGGATCCTGCCGGAGCAACTTTACCAAGGCTGTGCATGGAGACTGACATTGCGTGGATTTAAAAGCCTCATGGGCCTACGTCTTTGCACGTTTGTCGTAATCCTCCTTTGAATTCCTACGTGTTTCATGCTGCTGCTACATTTTTCAGTCAGGATTGAATTTCTAAAGATGGGCTCTGCCCTTGTCTGTAGAGACCAGCACAGAGGGGATAGAAATGCAAACGAAGGGCTAGGGACACGGGGGTCTGGCCCGGCTGGTGGCTGTCACACTGCTCCCTGGTAATTTCCTTGTGGAAAAGTTCACGCATCATGAAAATCAGCATCAGCAGTGCCCCAGGAAAACCCTTGTCAGCTTGTCTTCTCTGCCAAGGTGAAGCTTGTTCTTTCTAGCTGCAGAAATTAATTCAAGATAAAAAATTTCTTTTAAGCAGCTTTGCTGCTAATGGATGTTGAACATGCATACACCAAGGAATGATCAGAGAAATAAAAAAGAGTTTCTCCTGTTGGAATATATGCTGGCTTTTATTTTCAGATACATTCCCCATGTCTTTACCTCTGCTCATACCTATTTTTCATTCACACATCTCCTTTAGTATGAATGTAAACAATACAATGTGGATATTCATAATAACTTGAACAGGTGTAGTCAGAGGTACTGTGCATAGTTTTCCTCAGTATTACAGAAAAGCTGAAGCACTATTAGAATTTAGAAGAAGTTTTAGGTCAGACTTTGGGCTTTAGGTAGGAGATAGAGGCATTGAATGTGTTGTGATTCAGTGAAATTCACGCAACGAAGTGTATAGGGGAAACCACTGGGTTGTTAAGATTTCACAGGTCACACTGTAAGAGAAACCCTTATTTCAAGGTCACTTCAATGGCTGATCTTTTCAGTGGCTTGCTTTTAGGGTCAAGAAAACAGAATTTCTTCATTCTGCACCTGATGTCCCCCATTGCATTGTAGTTAGATTGACAGACATTAAATCATACAAATAAAATTCTGCAGATTTCCAATGTGAATTAAAGGTTCTGCCCCAACATGAACTACTAACGTGGGCAAAAGTTCTCATTAATATAAACCCCAGCATGTTCCCAGCTCTACTCTTAGCCTTCGGTTTTGCAGCTATATGAGGAAATTTATCTTTAAGAATAAATAAATAAAATGCAATGACAAGAAGATACTTAATGCATAGTTTTAGCTTAATGAGATTTAAAATCTTTGATCCAGTAGTCTTAAAACACAAAGGGAAAAAAGGACACTAGAGGACACCGATCATAATGGATGCCATGCTTTGATACAGTTGCTCTTGGGACTATTTTCTCCCACTTTCTCAACATCCTGCATTTCAAAATGTAATGGGAAAACAAAGGGGGGGGAAATTTCATGTTGAGTTTTTGCTAATTTGTAAAGGCCAAAGCCTAACTAATGTGCATTTCCCACTACAATGCCTCAGCAAGTTCATGGGGCTGTTCATTTGAAAAGCTCATTAGGGACCTAATCCATCTCTCATGCTGCTGTTGTAATGAAAGTAAGAATTACAAGGACAATGAGATTTTCTTCATTTAGGGGAAAGAGGTGCAGAGCTATTAAAACTCTCACCATCCTAATTAAGTTGTGGAAAAAATATGGGTAGAATCTTCATGGCATTTACATTAATTGCACTTAGGCTGTGGCTAGTAATAATGGTTTCATTAATGCAAAAGTAGTTTTGGAACAATATATAGGAACCTTCCATGAGATGGAAGGCTACTGCATTATATTTATTTATTTATTAGCTCGTTAGCCATAAAATGAATCCTATAATGATGGCACGTAGACAAAGGTTGACTTTACACAAGTTCACAGATATTTTACACAATACAGAATTTGAGTTGAATTTCTCCCTCTTTCTTTTTGTGTGTGGGCAAAAAAAAAAACCTTCCCAAGTGAAATGAGACATACAGGAGGAAAAAACTATCTTCAGTATGATGAATTTTGTGCTTATAGCCCAAAAAATGATAGGTTATTTTCTTCCTTCCTCTCAAACTGTATTATGACAGCAGAAAATTTCATGAAAATCTAGAATTCCTGCTTGAATGTATCAAGTTTTGCTTCAGTGTCTGCATTTGGGGGCTTTGTATGTCTGCCAGTAAGGGCTTTTCAAGAATCCATCTGGGTTCCTCTGGACAAACGGGAGTGATTTATGAAGGAAGCTTTAAAATGTTAAATACATACTTCATATATTACAGGTGGGTGTGAGCTGCCTCTTGATGGAGGTGGGAAGCATACTTAGCCGTTATTGCCCATTTGACATATTCACATTACCACACAGATATTAACTAATCATTTCCATAACTCTAAGGTAAATTAATAAATGTTGTTAATCCCATTTTTATACAGGAAGAAATGGATGAATTGCCTTGACCCTTGCGAAAAAGGAGGGGCAGAGCCAGGAACAGAATCTCAGTTATTACTCACACATAACCTCCTATCAGTTTTTTCACTTCATCATTACCATCTAATGCACTGAACAGGCATTCAGAAGGTAAACAGCAGTGCCAGCTGGAGACCTCAGCACCTTTTTTTTTTTTATGAGCCCCTGTGCCGGATGCTGCCTTTCTCACGGTTGTGCTGCTGGAGGGATTTCTGAGAGCTTTTCCTTCACCACATTGGACAACCTGTCCGGGGTCACTGAGCTGCTTGGAGCAGGACCAGTTGATTGGGTCCAGAGCAGACAACAGGGGAAGTGCAAGATCCTTTTTGCCCAGTATGGGAGAGGTAACGTCCAGATGGCGAGTGGTGACAGGTTGTGGGGATGAATGACATCTTCAGCCAATGAGGCTTAGAAGAGGTTATTTGTCTACAGCATAAGAAACAAACCCAGTAAGTAAAATGCATAATCCTGGAGGACTTGTTTTTTTCAATTAAACTCTTAGGGGTTTTTGATATATGAATGATTGTCTCCTAGTCATATGCTTTAAAAATGCAAAAAGATCATATACAAGAAAAAAAAATGACCATAATTACCACCCTGGCCAAATGTCATAGGATTGTGTATCTCTGAGAAGTAATGGGTGTCCTCAGATTATCCTGAGGGACATGCTTTGAAGCACAGCCCTGATACCCCTGCACAAGGGATTCCCATCCAATGAATAGGTCCTTTATAGTATTTTGCTGTAGCCAAGCGATGAATATGACCCTGCTTTGGCGAATGTTTGACTTCAGCTTATTTTTGAGGAACCTGAACATTCAAATTGTTGGGTGATAAGTGTAATTCTTTTCTAATGAGTTCTTAAAAACTTCACATCACCTGTAATTAACAAACCTATTAACAGATACTGTTGTTCCAACACTCAGTCTATTAAGTGTGAAAAGTAGCAATGCACTGAGCATCTGTGTTAATTTTTTTTCCTAGGTTTGTAGTGACACAACCTACCCCATTTGCTTCAGTAGGAGCTTGTTTGGTTTTAACTGTATTAATGCAAGTTACTGTTCCTAGGAAGAATAGATGGTATATTTTTAAGACAGACTCATGACAGTTCAGTAGAGGTGAGTTTTGTGAAGATACAGAGATTAACTTCTGTTCCAGTTATGTCCATCTTTAGGTTCAGAGCAAGCTCACTTAGTTGGAAACTTGTGATGATATTTACTAAATTTAGTTTGTAAATTTTGCAAATGAGACGTCCAGTGTGAAGATAGTAAAATGTAGCCACACCTGACACCATTAGACTTCTGAGTGGTTTTCAGGATATACTGTGTATATAGCAATTTGATTGAGAAAACCATTGTGTAAATACACAGTAAATTAACTACATGCTTAGACAACAGTGGGACAGGATCTATTCTGCTAGCCTCTAGAGAAGTCCCTCCTTAGATTGGTTATATATTTACCTATACGGAGGGCCTTTGAGGGATTTTACCACCTGTTGTTAATAGTCTCATGGGTTTTGCTTTTGTAGTACCATCAAAGGCAAGGGGAGAGATCAAACAATGCCAAATATCTCTTCTCTGTCATTCAGGTCTTTTATATGTGTAACTACATCTCTTCAGTAATTTTGATGTTATGGAGTAGGTTTCCGAAGCAGCTACAGTTACATCTGGAATTGACAACAAATTATTCATTGAAGAACATCCATGCAAGATGTCCCATATAATTTTCTGACTTAAATTTAGCAAAAGGCAGCAAGTTGATCCTACAAATGCTATCAATAAGGGAATAAACCAGTTGGAAAATGGAAGGAAGTATCTTAAGAAATATATATCTCCTCTTCACTCAGATAATTGTCTATTAGATGTTTGTGTTTTTAAGACCCCAAAACTCCTGCTTCCTGCTGCCTAGTTTAGGGCTGGTTCAGATCATGAGAAAGGCTGTGCTGTTGGAATGTCCAAAGACACTGATGGCTTGAGCGATCCAGGGGAGATTCTCTTTCAGAGTCATTCTCAGTTTTGACCTGTGTTTCCTCCTATGTTGGAATATCATAATTAATACATCCTATGCATCATTTCAGTTTTTTTGGGGTCATGCACATTTCAGGCAATTATATGTGTAACTTTGAGATAGACAAAGGACTGTCTCTAGTGTGGGAGTTTCCTTTCTTCCCTAATCTCATTTCCTCTTTCCTGAACACAATTATTCAAACTGCATTGTAAGGATTAAATTTATCCTTTTGATATTTTTGTGTCCTACAGCAACATAATTAAGATGGTATTGCTATATTCGTGGTTTGTTCAGTGGAAAATCCACCATAATCTTGAACAGTATGTTATGTGTGGGTTGACTTCATTCAGGGAATTTAAATTGGATCCATTTCACATAACTGCGTATAGCAAATAATTCAATGTAAAAATAAACATCTTGTCCATGTAAATACCACTCATTTCAACTGACTCTTATTTTCGTGTTTCTTTAGAGCAATTACTGCCTGTCAAGTTGTTGTATATATATTTCCTGCTGTCTTGGAAAAAAAAATAGTATATTTCGTCGCTTTAATTTCCATTGCACTTTTAGCAGGGAAGAGTCTCTCTATGTTATAGTTATAGATAAGGACTGGCAATCAAATGAAATACATTTTGTAATTCAGATTTATTAATAAAGTCAGATTAATTAACAATATGCAGAGCTCATTTGAAAAACTAGAAAGTTTGGAAGTTTAATAGAGAGTTATTAACCGGTATCGTTCCTTTAAAACGTCAGAGGGAGGAACAGTACAAAATGCACACCAGGAAAATAATTGCACAGAGTCCATGTGAATGACTGTACACTATGAAAATTGTTAGTTTGAAACAGTCATCCAGGGCTTATCAGTAAGAAATAGTGTCAAAAATCAAGAAGAAGGTGCAATTTCTAAACCAAGCACAACCAACTGAAATTGCCACATGTTATTCTTATAGAAGTTTTGCCACTGCCTAACTACGAGTGAACTTCCTGAGTTATAAATTCAGGAATTCCCTTTTAAAGTTGCAACTATCCTGATCCATGAAACAAATAGAACCACAGGTGATCCAGCAGAACCACATTTGTGCTTTCAGCTGTGCTCTTCAGTGTGTCAATAGAGTATTCGCCTTTTTCCCCCAAAGTTATTTGTTTTTCTCTTAGTGGATATCACAACTGAGAATTAATCCAGCATGGCTACATTTCTTCTGTATTTTTGATGAAAAAGACCCTCTGTGAGTTAAGAAAAAGTATCTTTTTGAGTGAAGTAACTAATTTAAAAAAAAAAAAATTGATCTTTCTTCCTTACATTGTGTTATGTCTCTTTATAGTGATTACTGAAGTGAGCGTAAAGTAGTTTCATTCCACTTGCAATCAGACTTGTCAGTTAAGATCCAAAAAGACGTGTTAGTTTATAAATTTCAGTGATGTTTATATTTTTCTTATAGTCTTATTAAATCTGTATAATATTATGTCAGCTCAAAGATGGAGCTTCCGAAAGAGGCTGATCGTCAGAAAGTAGACACAACTTTGTAGCTGTTAGAACTTATGGACAAATCTATGAGTAGAGCTATATTTGACCTACCTAGCTATCATACATAAAATCAGTTTGAGACACTGTAATAAGTACAGAGGAAAGGAAACAGATCTGGAATAAGGAGATCCACGAAATTCAAAATTACATAGTGAGGGAGAAATGACCAGGAAGATTATTTTCTGTCCTATCAAGAAAGTAATTTACAAGAGTTAAAGGCCATATGATAATTTCCATTATCTCTAGATGATTAGGTACACATTCTAACATATTATGAAGGCATCTATCAGTGTCACCAAGAAGAACATAACATATTCTTACACTAAAATATATAGCTAGTCATGCACTGGCTTCAGTGGAGCTGAAGGAACAAACTCATGTTTGGAATATGATCATTTTGCTCTATAAATAATCCATGTTTCATCCATGCTCTATAAATACCATGTTCTATAAATACCATGTTTCACAGCCAAAATGGATCACTACAGGAGTGTGAAAATTTCTTCCCCCCATATATATTAATGCACATGTGTTTCAGGTGCATTACTCAGACAGTTAGGACAAGTTGTGGAACTACAAAAATCAGTAGCTCAACCTAAAAAAGCACATCTGAGCAATATATTTCTACAGAGGTATCTGCTAACTGAGGATGACTTAATTCACATGCAGACCTCAAACTACATGGTTGCTTGTATTAAGAAAGGAAGGCAAGGAAAGTAAGAAGAAAAGAATGGAAAATCCTGAACTTTACCAGGAATAAGTGCAAGTGAAAGAAGAATAAAGTTCTAACCTTTAAAAAATTCCGAACGTCTCCACCCAATAGCAGTCTTCTCAAAAAGCTCTCAGTTGTGGGGAACAGAGCAAGTATTCAGTGCCTTAGAAAGTAGAGGGGATAGGAACCTATGGAATGGTAAGGCATGGAGTGAATAATTACAGTTGGAAATTTTCCTTCTGAAAAATAACGGTTTGGGCCATCTGAAGCTGCAAATGTCTTTTCCCTTTGCCTCCATTCTGTCTCTCTCATAAATATTAGATATAATATTTGGGAGCCAAGCAAGCTAAGAAGTACATGTATGAACATGTACACGTGTACATGGGGTTCATTACCATCATTTCTATATAAATTAGGTAAAAGTAACCTTGAAAAAATTCTTATAGCACACATATAAAAGAAGCTGGGAACAACTAAACATAATGCAAATGAAATGCATTCAGGATATGCTTGCTGTAGCCTGTTGACAATATCACTTAACATCTCAGCCTTTGTGATTCTTTTAAGTGGATTCATTTTTTTCACCTCATTCTCATTATTTTGAGATTGACTGAACGGACTTTTTTACATTCTGTGCTGGTTTTTACATTCTGTACATTCAAAATATTTTCAGACTGAAATATCCTTGTCTGAGAGTTTTCTTCAATGGAAAGTAAAGTTTCCCAGAAGCTCATCTTTATAATTTTCTTTCTGCAGGAACACTAAGTGAAGCATTTTGTTCAAAATGCTTTACATCTATTAAATACTCAGATAGGACATGCTTTGGTGCATCACAAAATTGGATTTTCCTGGTTCTTGGTGTGCTTATTCTCTTACTTGGATCAGGGTTTCTGGCTCAGTTATGTTCCTCATGATGTACTACTATCTCCCTCCTTTCTGATCCCAACAGAGCATCATGAAAGATGAACTCTGAACAGGGATTTTGGCTCTGAGAAGAACAGTGACAAAGAAAGAATCTCACAACAACTCAGAGTGGTGTAGTTTGATGTAGAGGAGAGAAAATAAGCCAACATTTCTGCATTTCTCTGTTTGATGTTTCCTGTTCTGTCAAAAAGCTTGGTCTTTTCTTTTCATATTTATTTGGAATGGAATAATAAAATTTTAAAATTTCAAGAAGGAATGAAGTTTTCATTTTGTTTTAAAATTTCATAAAATAAGTAGGAAAAAGACAGGACTTTGCTGGACAGCTGGCATTCTGAAAAATTAGATGCATGCTCTATTTCACTGACTACAATTGGACCACTTGTGTCCTTCACGTTTCAAGTGTGCTTATGTGTGGTTTTGGATTAAATCCAGGGGTAAATGTCTTTTCTCAAAGTGATAATACAGAAATAAGGAAAGTCTAGTAAAATGGATTATGGCTGGATGGGGAAAAATGAAGACAACTGTTGTAAAATCTCACTGAGTGTGCAGAGACATGGAGACCAAGGAGAAAGGTTCACTGCATGACCCAAATTTCTATGTTCTCTTCCTGTGGCACAGTAGCTTCTTGAGGCATTTGGTATTCTATGTTAAATTTGCAGTTGAGATGTTGGCTTGCAGATAGGACACTGCAAAGTAGATACAGACTGCTGCTCCCTAGTGCTGCACTGCAGTCCGAAGCACAGGAGTTTATTTTCAGATAATGCATGCTGGAATCATATGGGACATAAGAAGAATGAGCTGTGTTAATACTGTTATTGCCCAGTGCTTTAGGAAGATACACTGCTAACAAGTTTTCTTCACGGTCCCATACTGCTTCACTCAATTTCTCAGGTGTCAAATCTCAAGGACCCAGGCTGTGGCCAAGAGCTCATATTTCCATTCTGCCCATTCCTGTGATAGTGTAGTTTGTAATGTAATGCTTGGCTCACAACTTGAAGGCTAGGTAAAACTTTGCATGAGAAAATGCATCCACATACCCCTCAAACAATAAATTGGAGTGGAGTTAAATTACTTGTTGCTGCCCCATACTGCTCAGAAAGCCTACAGCAGTTTTTTGAAGGAACAGAGAAATGGAAGGGCTTGCAAAACACCAGGGCAAAACTTAGAAATCTTGCTTTATAACAATGGAAATGCTCTAAGCCTTTGTGGTCTGGCCCATACTGACAGGATTGCAAGAATTGACCCAGTTACCCCTGCTCAGCTGTGACCAGGTGGCCATTTACACCTGGGCATGGCCAGCAGAGACCCAGGCCTGCAAAGGGGTTTCACCTGCTGGGGTGGGAGAGGTTTTAGGGGGAATTTTGGAGAAAGCAGCCTTGGAGAAGAAGTTGTTGAGGTACAGCAGTGAGGCATAGACTGAGAAAGTGGAATAATCTGCTGATGTAGAGTTTCAGGAGGAGGCTTGAACCTGTACAAGGTCAGTGTTGTGCTTCTTTCCTTCTGAGTGGGGCTATCTGGTGGGAAAGGTGGTGGTTTTGAGAAGTAAAAAGCCCCAGATAACAGCAACCGCTGGCTGGGAAGTGTTTTATGTCTCTTAGTGCAGTCCTGTGGTACCCTGCTGCATCTTGGAAACGCCCTGTCATCCTGCAATGATTTAGACCTGAAGTCTGGTAGCTCTAAGATGACACAAGTGGCAGACATTTGGTCAAACACTGTTGTGGGATGGTGTTTGGGGTGTCCTTCAATAGCTGGTTATTTAGACAGTCCCTGCTGGAAAATTAACTTTGAACTACTTGAACCTGACTTGTGTGTGGAGGCACGTTATTAAGTGTGTGGAGCTTGTGCAGCTGCTGCAAAGTGTTGGTCTCTGAATAATAACATACAGTAACAGTGTGGGTCTGGAAGTGATCTGTCAGGGAAATAAAGTTCATCTAACTATGGGTATCTTATTAAGCACATCCTGCATGAACGCTTAGTACTGTAACTTTTAATGGGATCTGTGTGAAAACCAATCAAGATAGGCATATAATAGCTAGAGATAAAGACATTCTGGTGTTCAGAAAGCAATGGGGAAAGCTGTTAACTTCCATGTTCTTGTCTTCAGTCTCAAATAGGTTACCAGCCTTAATTTGCAAAAGAATAAAAGGTCAAAAGAACTCTAGAGTTTTAAAAGCTTTCTTCAGGAGGAGGAAAGGAAAGCTGACACTTCTATGGGGTGTAAGGGAAAGTATATTTGAAATTAAGTAATCTGGAAACTGTGGCCCTTATTAAACAATAGGAAAGGTATAAGACTGAGCCGAATCTGCGAAGAAGCCTGCTAACAGAGGCAGTTCCACTTAGGTGTGGGAAGCCAAAGCAGGGCTAAAGTCGGTATGGTGACTGACCAAAATGTGCTCTGCAGGCATGGCCGACAGCTGTAGGTGGGAGCCTGAACACAGTGTAGGAGGGAGCTGAGACAACCAAAATGTGTTAGTGTTTTGTGTTTGCTCTTTTTTCACTGTAAATGTAAGCCAAAGCATGAGCAAATCATGTTTATCTTTGCCCACTTTTTGCCCTTGCTGTTCTGAATAAAGGCGGTAGAATTTTGGGAACGGTGCCACCATATCAGCTCTCAAGGAGTAAGGCACAACCTCAGTAACACACATGTTTCAAGACACAAATGAATCTGTCCTGGTGTTATAGCTTTGTCTACTCACTAAAAGTTTGTGTTTGTTAATCATATATTGGCAGTTGGAGTTTGTGTGCAAATGAATCTCTGGGGGAATCAAGGAGGATAGATGCTCATCTGGCTCTGTCCTGCCCTCCATTTTTTCTTCTCATCCCTTACTAAAAAAAAAAACAAACCACAAACCCAAAACCAACCAACCAAACAAAAAAACCATCCAAAACAAACTCCCTGCCTTTCCTCCAGAGCTACTACATTAGTAACATGGTAACTCAAAGCAATACATACCAATGCTCAGCTGAGGATGTTGAGGTGGGGAGGAGGCATTTGAGCATTTTGTAGAATAATGCAAAATTACTAACTGATCTCTGGGTTTGAACTGAATGGTATGTCTGTAGACACTGGCAGTGAATTTGTGATAGCTACAAAGCAGGGAGTTCACAAGCTGTGACCAAAGCTTTGTTCCAGAACCCAGCACTTAAGGTTAACACGAGGCAATTTCCCTCTTTGTGCTTCAGGGTTTGTAAATTTATATTGTACCAAATACAGGAAAACCCTATTTCTTTTTGACAGCATACTGTGCATTTGGCATTCTGGCTGTACCTCAATTTTGTCTGCTGCAGAGATTCTGTGTTCCTCTTATGAAATGTTTAAATAATAAAATGCATTTTTAATATTTAAATTGTTCAAGCTGTCTTCCTTAATTACTTGGGGGCTAAGGGCTTTTTGAATGTTTGCAACAAGTTGGGCAAACAGCAGGTATTTCTTTGCCCACGTGTCTACATTTTCTTTTTAAATTTTTTTTTTTTTTAATGAATTTTTCAGGGATTGCAGTGCAAGTACCACAGCGCAAAGAGGCTTCAAATTTATAGTGCTGCAAACAAAAACAGCAGGAGCATGGACTTGCAGAGTTTATGCCACTGAATAAGACGGGTGTCAAAAATAATGAGGCAAACTAAGAAGATATTCTGCTTGCTGCCCCAAGAAAAAGGGTAAATTATGCCTATTATTAGCAAAAGGAACTGGGAGTGGAAATGATGTGAATTATGGAAGCCTCAGCTGTAAAAAAAGTTAATAAAGCAATAAGTGAGTTGCATTAGTAGAGAGAGAAGTAGCACACAATTTTTGCAGTATTTATTAGTAAAAGGGAAGTCACAAGGATTAAAAGATAAATGACTAGTTTGGGGAGGAAGGAATATCTGAATTGGTTTGTTGCAGTAGAAACTCATTGAACAATGAAAAAAAGAAGTGACGTCCATGAAATAAGTTGTTGGGGTGTTTGGTTTTTTTTTTTCTTTTGTCTTTTTCATCTTATTCTTTCAGCTGAAATGTCAGAGTGTAATTAGGTTAGTTTTTTTTCTGAGAAGTCAGGGTAATGACTGATTTATGTAGTTGTTGCTGCACTTGGAACCTAAACTGAGTGCTGGTTAGAACAGTGCTTGCTAGCTAATTTGACATTTGAAGATAGTCACGTTGTGGTGGAAATGTAGAAAAATACCTCCCTGGCTTCTCAAGCTGTTTAATTAAGTAAATGAAAAATCAGGTAGCTACTAATAATCCTTCTCTCCCTTTATTTTTCACGTAAATCATTCTTATGCTAGCTGTAACTCCTTTAGCTTCAGTAGGATTGTTCATTGTTTTTTACTGGTGCCCCAAGGTAAGATATTTCTGAAGGACCATGTGTGCTAATTGGAGGAGGAAGTATGTGTAGGGCTTCCAGTAATACAGATCTATGCCTGGGTCATAGATGCACCATCACCAGATCTCGTAGTGTTTTATGCATGTCTTTGATCTCTTGCAGCTGCAGTTTGGTCCCAAAGCATGCAGACAAGCTAATCAATGGAAACTTGTATGTGATGGCATTGAACCATAGTTTATTAAAACAGTGGATGAAAGGAATCCAGACTGTAAAGTCAGAACAAGAACTTCCACATTTAGTGGGGAAGTTTAAAGAACTTCTTTTATTCCTCTGCAGCAGGTGGGCAGGGAGATATCAGGAAGTGTTTTGAAAGGGATAGATCTATGGTGTTTCCTGTGTCCAACACAACTGCTCACTTAAGTATTTATTGCTTCTTGAACATTTTGCTTTAAACAATTTGCAGCCCTTTTAATGCTTGCTTGTTGAGAGAGACTACTAGTTATTGTGTTTATCTGTTGTTCCTTGATAGAGCAGAGTGCTTGTTCTAGTCAAAAAGTCTGTTTCTTCACCCAAATTCATCTAGGCTACATGGGGCAAGAAAATCACCAGCTAATCTTCCAAACTAAAAGATACATAGCATGTGGTGCAGCACCTTCTTCGTGCTACAGTGGAGGGTGTGTGCTTTGTTTTCTTTAGATCTGGTCGCAGTATAACTCTCATTTATTACTTCCAGATTGGGTTATTACAGCAAGCCAGGTCCTTAGCACAGTGAATTGTTGAGTATATCCTGTTGGTGTTTCACATACTTAATTTCCTTCAATCTCAAAGACTGTTGATGGGACAAGATGTACTACAGTAAAGCCTTGCTCCATTTGTGACTTACTGAGAATACCCTATTCCAAGAAAGCTTAAGGACAATCATCAAAAGATCTACAGAGAATATAATCAGGTGCTTCTTTGTCTGAGAAAGGGTGAGACAGGATCAAAACCTGTCTCGCTGATATGGAATTATCAACTTGCAAAATGAAAGGAGATGCAAAGAGGAAAAGCACTTGTGAAATCCTCAAAGCATAATACTCTCTGATTCTAAACTGTTGTAGTTAGTGTCTTGATGCTGTAGTGTAAGACATTCTGGAAATAATGAGGGTGCAACACAGGACTTGCAAAAAATATTAAGTGAATTTTATTGTTGTTCATTTTTAGGCATTTTAAATCATAGTAGCTGACTCTCAATAGATTTTTATGTTCCTTAAATTATAATTAGTGGGTCTTTATTCCAAAGCATTTGAACATGTATCACATTTGCAATGCTTCTCTTCCTTGATGAAGCATGGTTATGTTACCACTGTACCTTTATATTATGTTGTTGTCTTTTAGCAAGACAATGCCTCAAGAGCAAATGCAAAATTTTAATATACTTAAAAAACAGCTGCTATGTCCCACTACTATGGAGGAGGAATCACTCCTTTTAGTGTGTTGAACTCCCTCTGGACTGTCTCAGAAGCTGTTACAAGTGTTATGTCATTGTGTGTGTTTTAAAGTTCTTATTTTTAAAGTGTTTTTTGAGCCAGTTTGAATTTTTGGTTGAATTAGTGACAGTCTCCACAGTTCGTGGTTTGTTTTTTGATTTTGTTTTTTTTTTTTTCTTTTTTCCCAAAATTCAGAGAAAGGAGAGGTTCTTTTTCTGTTTATTTTTATAAATGAACGGCGCTATATTTATTAGGGAGTTGTCAGTGAGGGGAAAAAGTTTGGTTTTCTAATACGTCAATAACAACTTCTGCCAGTGTTACATAAGTGAGTTGCATATCTTACAAAATGAAATGAAATGAAAACTTTTTGAAAACACTTCTTTCTTGGTCATATAGCAGCATTGAGAAAACAACTTCTGCCAAACTTAAAAGATTCCAGTATCCTGTTTGTGATTGTCTTCTGTGTTGTGCATGCACTTCAACTAAAACTAAGCTTCTCTTAAAAAGGGCAAACTGCCTGTGCATCTTCTCCCTTATTAGGGAACTGCCTGGGCATCTTCTCCACCTTCCAGTCCTGGATGATGTCTCTTTGCCAAAGGCCGGGTGCTTGTGGAGAGGATATGGTGTTCAGTCAGTCTGGAGCTTTAGGGCTGGAAGGATAAAGATAAGATGGTTCCTATTTTACTTGCTCCTTATTGCCCTGTTCTTGTGAAAGCAGATTCAGGTGCTCCAGAAACTGGAAGTCAAGTGGTGAAGGAAAACTTAGATTATTAGTGCCGGTTAGTTGTGGTAGAGTTCAGTGCATGCAAGTATCGAGGTTGAAAAGTGTGTTTGAGGGGAAACCACAAGGACTAGTTCCCTTGAATTCTATTTTCTGTTCATATATTTTTAACAGAAAACACATGCCCTCTGAATTATGCAGTAGAAAATCTGCTGTGTTGGATGCTCATGTTCTCACTCACATTGACTGTATCAGTAGTGGTTGTACTTCTATAACACAGTTGCTCAATATTTGCACAAGAAGTCAAGCATGTTTCCAAGGAGCTTAGCTTTTCCCTTCTATAGTAACCAGCTGCTGATGCAAATAATAAACATTCATGCAGCCTCCCTTTTTAATTCCTGACAGCTGTAGGCACCCACATTCTGCATTGTTCATTCCTGGCATGTTTATCTACATTATGGCCCGTTCATTTAATCCTAAATCATTCAAAACATCCATTAAGTTCATTCAGAGTTGTGCTTGAGTGCAATACAGTGTGCCTGGGGAAGCTGAGGAGGGTCTACAGGATTAGTCAACTCAAGAACATCTCTCCTGATGTCTCTGAACACTAGGAAGAACCTTGAGTGGAAGTAAGACTCCATGAATGGAAGAAAACCATCTTGCACCATGTCCACCATCCATAACCCAGATGCATTTGGGGAGTTTTTAGGAGTTTTTAATGGGAGGTTGCCTAGCTGGGCTGAAGCTAGTAGCTCAGCATCTTTGTGGCTCCGAGGTGGGTAAGCTGGTGGCTTTCTATCTCCAGTGCAGTTCCCTGTAGAAACCTCTCTTCAGTCTGGCTCATTGTTTTCAGCCTGCAGTGTGGGAGGAAAAAAAGGGTAAGAAGTTGCACATGCTGTGTCAGTTTATGACCTCTTAGAATAACAGAGAAGGGAAGCAATTTTGGGGAGGGAGGTGAAAGAAGGAGAGTAGGTAGCATGTGTTTTACTGGCAACAGTTTGGAAGCTGCTGCTTAGGTATGGAAACTATTAATTAAGTTTTTTTTTCTCTCAGTCAGAGCTTTCAATAAAAAACTTTTTATAATTAAAAACAAACAAAAAAACCCCCAAACCACCAAAAACTGATAAACCAAAATCAAGTCTCTGAAACACAATGGTATTTTTTTCACCAGCCTCATTATTGCTTTTTCAAAATTGCTCATGTAAATGAATTTCTCATTTTAAATTGTCTCTCTCTTGCAAATTCAACTTTCTTTGCCTGAAACTTTAAGCTGAAGAAAAGTCCTCTACAACTTCAGATTTTCTTTCCAAAGAAAAACCCTTAGACTGGCATGGGAGAAAATCGTAACGAACCTACAGGGTTTGAGTGGCATGTCTGTGGATACCACCTTGGAAAGCTCTATATTCCTGGGGAAGGAAGGGCAGAACCATTGAAAAACCTCTCTTGAATTTCACCCATATTGGACTGTGAGGAATTCTTTTTCCTCTTACTACATCTAGTTTTAGACAGTTAGACCTCTACAATTAAAAGGATATGAGGAAGTGTTTATCTATGTGAAAAATGTTTCATCTTTTTTTTTTTTTTAAATCTTTTAATCTTTTTTGAAAAAAAAAATCCCAAAACTTTTAAAATTTCCATATTTCATCTGATAGTTATGCTGGGAGGGAAATATCAAGTCCTTCCTCCTATGTATTTGTGGGGGTAGGCTTTTTTTTGGTCCTTCTTAATGATATTTTTGTTTTTTTCAGATGAAACAGGATATGTCATAAGCCCTACTAAAATAAGCTCCTAGCATGAAAAAAAGGTTTTGTTTTACATTAGCCTGCTGCTTGTCATGTAATCATCTGAAAATGCAGAGGGGAGGGAAGGATTTTGAGAACTCGACTACTTAGCCTTCCTGTGATGAAACAGACCTTAATTTACTTGTAAATGCCAGTGAGGGGTGTGTGGGTTTTTTTTAATAAAATAATATATCCTGTCGATGCCGTTTTCAAGCGAGGGGCTTGCTGAAGGGGACACCAGGTTCAAGCTTGAACATAGGGGTTACGGAGAAGGGAAGCATCAACACTGTCAAGGTTTGCAGCCCTGTTTGTCTTTTCACAGGGGCTGGGGCCTTGCAGAGCAAGGTTTAGCTCTAGCCGAAGCCACTTTGGTGTGCCCCTGTGACTGTGTCCTGCATAGCTGTTCTGGGAGCTCTTGGCAAGGTTTGGGGTTTTGTTTGTTTTTTTTTTTTCTTGTTGTGTGTTTTGGGTTTGTTTTTTTTCTGAAACCAAAGGTTTTTGAATACAACTCCTACTTTATCTGCACCTCCAGCATCCAGGTTTTTCTAGAAAGCATGGCAGCTTTGGCCTGCACCTCAGGAGAGGCTGTCTTGGTTTTTACTCATTCAAAGTCCCCTGAATCTATAGGAATCACTGAACTGATTGTGCCAGCTTGTCTGTTCAGTGAAACCATATTTCAGTGAGAACAAGACTTTCAAGAGCCGCTCTCTTAGGAGTAGCATTTCATTGTGTCTCATGCTTAGACTTTACATTTGTAAAGCTTTGTAGTTTGCAGGAACTGTTTACTGGGGGATGATATTAGCAGTGAGAACTAAAACTGTACCTGGACCACGTGAAATGCCTTTATCGTTTTTAACCATCACCTGTTAAATGACTGTGAGCAACTGGTTTCGGACTTGTGTAGAAGAATAACAACTTTCCTGGAACTTTACGTGTGGGATGAAAAGTAAACTTTTATTTAGAAATAGCTGAAGCTCTTCATAAAGACCAGTCAATATAGTCCATATTGGGTGGTTGATTTATGTGCTCCCGAGTTAAAATTGATGCAGGAAAGAACACTAGGACTGTAAACATTGTCCTCATTGTAGAAGCACAAAAGATGAAGAAAAGAGTTAAATGGGGACCTCATGACTTCATTTCAGTGTTCAGAAAAGTAGTTGACACCATAAATAGGTATACCAAACAGCTCTGTAATTGGCTCATTATTTATCTATGTCAGGCACAAACACAAACCAGTCCAACACGTTAGCAGCTGTTGAACTGTACACAGGGCATGGATTACATTACACGCCCTATTGTTCAGTTTAAAATTAACATGCCATAATCCTCATTAAAACATCATATGTGATATTTCATTGTGGTTATTATACAGTTCTCATTAAGGCAAATTGTATTACTGAGTTACATTTAATAATGCAGCGCACTGTAACAGTTGCATATATTTCAATTAGAAATAAGATTGTGCCTGTAGGACAACTTAGCATTTTGTTTCAGTCTATAAGAAGTTAAAGTAAAATTTGATAGGGACAAGGCTTGTGTGGCTTTTTTGTTTGTTTCTTGTTAATAGTTGTGGATTAGCTGAGGTTTTTATTCTTTTTCACACATCTTTGCCACCTTATTCATAGTTCTTCAGCTTTGAGGCTGAATGTCTAGCTGAAGGTGGAAATAATGTCAGCAGGACAAGCTCTGCGAGGGGAAAATTAGTCCTGCTCTGACTACCTTTTATCTCTTTCTCTAAGTACACAGAGAAATTCATTTTCAGCCAATCTCTCTCCTCCAGCTTTAAATTTACTATAGATCTAGAAATTTAAATTTAGTGGGTCATATTCTTATCTTAGTCAGAGGAACCTTGGACTTCTTTTTGCTGAGGAAGTGGCTTGATAACGTAGTTGTCATCATCCCCCCCTCCTGAGTATCACCTGAGATTTGATTAAGAACAATTTTCCTCAGTGCTGCTGTCACCAAATGTTGCTGATGTAAAACGTCAGACAGGTTCAATTCTGGTCTTGCCACTGTTTTCAGCGTTCATCCTCAGCCAGGCACTGTTGTGCATTTCAATGTGAATCTGCCACAAAACCCCATATGTGAATTGTCTATGGAATTTGTACATCAGTGTGTTATACATGAACAATAACAGCTGCATAATACAGAATGCAGGTACATGCTTATGGGTTCAGGTGTTTTCTTTTTTTTCTGATGTTACGGAAATGCCTTTGTTCTACAGAATAGCATAATAAAAGCTGAATTTAATTCTAGTTATGGAGACGGGAGCAAAGTGTGTGTGGGCTTGCATTACAGTTGAGATGCAAGTGAACAGTAGCTGCTTGTAAATATGGATTCTTGCTACAGATAGGTTGGCAGTCCTGCTAGCATTCAGATTACAGACCTGTGAGATAGGTGTTCAATACTGTGAATTGAAGTTGTATTCATAAATCTCTTGTGTAACAAGTAGCATTCGGTGATAAATACAAGAATGAAAATGTATAACTATCTACTTTACCCCCATATACTTTGTGCAGTTGTGCATACATAATGAATATATTTATACCCAAGAACTATTTGAGGTGGGGTCAAGTCCTCTATATTTGCCTGGTGTTGGCTATTGTAGGTTAAGGAAAATTCAGTTACCTTTGTGTCTTCTCTCCTTTTCACAACTAGACACTTCCTTGACCAAGGCAGACCTAATTATTTCACTGAATGTTTTCTACTTCTAATGTATTGAGAATATTATGTTCTTTAGGATGATCTATAACTCTCATGGGGCTATAATGCTCTAACAGACAATGTCACCATCTCAATATAGAAGGGCATACTTGTGCTCAGTTACACAAAAGCCCAGGGGCAATTTTGAAAAACGCCAGCTGATGACTCTGACCAGGTACTTCTGCTGTGTTTAATAAGAAGTGTATTACGGGGAAAAATTAACAAGCTCATCTGGAAAGAAAAAGGCTCTTGATACAATCTCAAATCCTACAATTGCAAACTAGAGGTCATGTCTTTTAGTCCTTACTTATGCAATTTATACCGAAATAGCTAAGTGCAAATTGGATAGAAAGAAAGGGCCAGTTTGGTTCTCTAAGTTCTGAATTTAGTCTGCTGAATAAGAAAACATGGACAAAAGAATTGGCTTGAGTTTAAATGATACAGTCAGATTTCACTTTGGTTTTTGATTAGAGAAAACATACTCCACAGAAGACTAAGATTCTGTAGAAACTGTTTTTGATAAGCAGGAAATTGTGACAGAAAATTTCCAGACAGCTCTAGAAATGTAGAAAGGTAATCTTAACTTCCATTTACTAGTATTATACCTTAAGGGAATTAGATACAAAGAAGAAAAAATTTGATAACATTGGTATTATCAACTTGAATTTTTGTGCTGAACTTAATGACGTGTTTGCAGTATCCTCTACTATCTCATTCATAGTTCAGGACTTGTCCTTGTTTGCTTGCTGAGCATTAAATAAAAATAAATCCTTCCTAAATATATCAGTCAGTGAAATATATGTCAGTCTTTTGGCTGAAGTAATTGGGATGAGGATGGAAATATGTCAAGCTGGGTTCCCAGCAAAACAGCTTGTCTTGAAGGAGATGTGGAAATATATTGATACTTCGTATGTGATCCACACTCTTATTAGGAACAACAGCATCATTATTTAAAATGAGTTAAAGACATATTCAGAAAAAATAACTATACACTTTACTGTATAGTGATTGAGTTACTTGCTCATTTCTAGCTTCATCCAGCTTGGATGATTCAAGGTCCTGGTTGAAACCAGAAATATAATACAATACAATTCTTGTACAATAGCATGATAAAATGTCTTCCTTCTACAGTGAGACCAGAAGCTGCAGACATCTAATTTGTTTACCTCTGCATAATTTATTGTTTTACAGAAGAAATTAAAAACCCCAAGTCATATTTCTCACTGCAGAGGTGAATTGCAATCTGGAAGAAAGTGCAACCATGTTTCTGATGATGAATACCATACATATTTATTAGTCCTCACTTAAAAGATTACTTTAAATCTATATCAGGATTGTAAGGTTAGCACAAAATTTTACTAATATGAAAATATAAAATCAGTTGACTTTCAGGTGTGCTTGTGCTTATAATACTTGCTTAAATGATAAAAAGTGTTTTGAAACACCACTTTCTGCAGATCTTGGGAGTGAGTGACAATAGAAGTTAAGATACCATTTTGAATCTGTTAATCTAAGACCAACTAAGCAGAGAAGAAGATTTTCTGTCCTAATTTGTCTAAAGGCAGGAGTGCTCCAATTTTCTGTCACTAAAACCCTCCTAAAACCTTCATGGCTTTTGGAGGATTAACAGAACTTTAGTGCATCTTTGATAAATTTGATTTTTAGGTCTCCACAGCTGGTACTTTACCTCAGACTGACTGTGCTCATCTTTCCTCCCTGCAGACATGCATATTATAGAATATTCATTTTAAGATCTTTATCCAGGTCAGGTAGATCTTGGTAGAGAGATGAAAATGTAACCATTGTTGTTGTTGTTCCTACTGTGATTTCTAGAGAACACATGCTTTGAGCTCTTTTGATGAAAAAGATTTCTGCAGCAATTAAGTTGGAAAGGAAGGTGATGTAAGAAAAAAAAATTTCTTGTATCCAAAGCTATCTTTAAAAATAAAGCAGTCCATAACAGTAATTAATAATATCCTTATTCTTTCTCTCATCCAATCTATGCTGTTCAACCAATTAATAACTTAAATGCCTTGTACACAGGAGACTGAAAATAGGGATAAATCGGAGCTGACACTGGTCTGTATCCCACCTTCACCCTGTGAAATCCCTAAGTAGTTAAATAAGCCATCTCTGTTGTTACTTTGCCCAACAGCTGGATGAGAAGAGCTCCAGGGTGGTGAAGACACTTTAAAGTGTTTTCAGGACTAAGCCCTTAAAGCCTGGATCTTGCTGTAACTAGCATTGATATTTGCAAGCAAACGTTAATATAATATGATGTTACTTCAAATTTGTTCAATGAACTGGTGACAGCATCAGAGGTGACAGTCAGTGGAGAGTGAGGGAGTGAGAGTAGAAACTACCTTTACATGTTCTGAATTGAGGAAACCCCTTGCTGACCAGCAGATACATGAAGATCAGCCCTCTCAAACCCAAGATGAATGCTTGCTCATCTTGGTGCTAAGCCTCTCTCTGCAGATAGCAGGCAAATTTGTATAAGCTTTAACCCTTCCACGTAGGGATACCTGTAGAACTACAAGATCTCTTGGGCAAAGGTGAGGGTTGAAATTGCCTTTCTCTTCTATTTTCTACTGTACCCACTACATATTTTCCAACATGAGCAAAGAGGAGTGGTCCTGTAGAAAAACTCCTGAGGATGATGACCCTTTGTATCATTCACCCTACAGACTTTATTACACAGGTTTTGATTTTTGTCTTGTATGCCGAGTGACCTAGGAGCCCTGCTGTAACCAGTGATCCTAGGGCTGTGTTACGAAAGACTTCAGATTCAAGAGGGTCCAACCAGCATTTCACAAACATCATTCATTCTGGGACTTTGGGACCTTTTGTTTATTTAAAAAAATGCACTAGCTGTTGATTATAGCACCTTTAAATATCTCTAAATGTGTTCCCGAATTTATTTACTTCTCTATAGCAATGAATCTCTTGAAAGTGTTCTCTAGTGAAATAGCTCACTGCTTGTGGTCCCTGTGTGCTTTGATTGCTATCATTATCTGTGTGAAGCTCCACTTCGCCACTCAGTGTTCACTATGGAAATAGTCACTGCTGTGTTGACAGTGATTAAGTACATTTAATTCCAGCTCGGACCTGAGAGGGTTTTTGTTTTGTGCAATGAAACTCTCTTTAAAAGATATGAAATAAAGTAACTACCCCAGTGTGCAAATCTAAATCAACTGCTATGTTGCTTCATTCTTTTTTTTCTTTTTTTTTTTGTTTTGTTTTCTCCTTAACTCTTTGTTCAGTTTTGTCTTAAGCTAAAACAAGCTTTAAAATAATTGAGATCCCTGTTACTTTTTAGCAGAAATATCTGTGGTGGCAAATACACTTTAAGCTAGCTGGAGTTACAGAGGGGACACAATTTCCTGCATGCATGATAACTTCCAGTACTACCAAGAGACAGTTTCTTTTTTTTTTAATAGGTAATATCTGGTGGGCAGAGGTAAATCAGCAGTCAATGGCAGCCTTCATTATGACAAGCTGATTGCGAAGGTATGCAGGTGAATTTGATGAAGATGAAGGGTTCTATTTGTTACTCACAGTAAATAAGTTGCTTTCAGTGAGGAAATTGGGTTTTCTGTTCTCCTACTTAATACCTGAATAAATTAAAGCAGTGCACATACAAAAGTCACACTGGAGTTGCCCCAGAGATATATTGGGAACAATAGGTCTTACTCTTTACTGAAAGAAGAGATATTCCATAAAAAGGCACTGTGCACAGCCCTGTAGAAGTATTTTCTGACATAAATGTAGTCTCTTCAATATATGACCACAGTAAAAGTGCTTCTTCTGCTGAGGTTATCACCCAGTCATGTGATTTGAAGAATAAAGACTTTCAGAAAAATGTTAACCACGGTAATTGCCCTTTGAAACATCTCTGTTTCTAAAAGTGGGTAAAAAATAGTAATGGAAGGAAGTAGCAAAGCTAAAGAAAAACATTGTATCGGATGCTCTTAGGAGGGTATTTTTCCTCTTCCCCCTCCCCCTCACATTTTGGGCTGGACTGGAATTTTTTCCACATTTCAGCTTAAAATTAAATATTCCCAAGGTGATAAACTGACCTTCTAATGTAAGAAAACTTAGTAAAGATGTAGATCTTGATAGGCTTAGTTGTAGGACAATGAAGGGCAAATGCCCACTTTTTGAGGCCTCTCCTATGACAGCAAGTCAGAAAGGCACCCCAGGATATATGATTATAACCAGTAAAGCTTGTCGTCAAAGCTCACCTTGTCATGGTGAGCTCGATAGTAAGACTGAAGATGATAAGACATGGTTTGCTGAGTGACCAAGTATGTTAGCATATGCTAGTTACTAATGCTTTTAGTATGGCTTTTCCTTAGAATTTTTGTCTAGTGAACTTGTCCTTGCACATGAATCACATCCTTCACCAAGACATGCTCGCTCAGCCTCAAGGAACTGAAGGAAGTGTTGAATGGTGGAAAAAAGAGAGCACTGTATTCATTGGGACCTCAACACCTTCATGGTTTCCTAATAATAGCAGGTGTATAGTTTTTAGTTCCAGCATTGTTTGAAACACTCTTGGGAGGAACCTGAATGATCTCTGTTTCATTCACATTCCCTGAGGCATCGCTTTCCCTGAACCTACCTAAATGTAAACATCAATAAAACTGGGCCTGACATCTCCTCTACAATTATTACCAATTTTTCCCATTGTACCATAAGTATGATGTGCTCTGTGTAGGCAGGGTTGTGCTCTGTTTTACTGTGCTATGCGTCATCCCTGCATGAATTGATAATCACAATGAAGTAGCAATTAGGGATGCCTGGTTTTGAGCCACTACCACAAAGCACATGAAAATGGGTCTTATTTGCCTCCATTTGAGGAGGCACTCTCTTTACTGAAAGAGTGGTCAGGTCTTGGAACAGGCTGCCCAAGGAAGTGGTTGAGTAACCATCTCTGGAAGTATTTAAAAGACGTGTAGATGAGGCGCTTAGGGACATGGTGTAGGGCATGGTGGTGTTGGGTTGATGGTTGGACTTGATCATCTTACAAGTCTTTTCCAACCTTAATGATTCTGTGATTCTAAGAAAAGGATGGGTATACGATATGCTGCAACCTCCTTGCCATCCTCCTGCTGGGAGGATACAGGGTCTTCTGCTGATGAGCCATTGTGCTGTGGTCTCATCAGAGTGCAGGCTTTGTGGTCGTGCCATAGGCGAGATGTTCCTCTGTGTTCCTGCTAGAACCAGTGTCCTGGTAATGGGGTCCTTAATTATCAATGTAGGCTTTTTTTTCTTTCCCTTTGTGCTGCTTTCTGATGCTTCACACACATTTCATTCGTACTTCTTTCACACCAACCTCTAGATAATATTTCTGTTACAAACCTATATGGTCATTGGGTAAAACACTTGGGACAGGTGTACCCTTTGCTTAAGTTGTATATAGGTAACCTCTTACTACAAACTACCTTTTGAAAAGAACATTATTCTTCTTTTCCCTCAAGCACCCAGAATGCTTATTAATATCTGAAAACTTAGAAGAAACACAGCCAAACAAAAATAAACCCATATGCACTTTGGCCGAGCATGCAGTAAGTTATCGCTTCTGAAAATTCTTTTTGGATTGTTATAGATTCCTATTGGTAGCATAAAAATCCTTAAATTTAATGTACAACATTAAAATACAAGCTGATAAAGCAAACCCAGTTACTTTCTTCCCTGTGCTAAGCTGTGTTAAACTATGTTGGTTGAAAGGGAAGATATTGCTATAAAATTACCCTTGAGGGCTTATTGCTAGTAGTACAGAAACATATCGAATTGTGGCTGTAGCTGTACAGGCAAGAGTCTTCTAGGACAGGGACATATCTTTTATCTTGATTTACCCCACATAAGATCTTGACCACTGTATTGTTTTTTGTTTGTTTGTTTTCTCCAGGAATAGTTTTTGCAGTATTTCCTGTTTAAGCCTCTGTGTGGCACTTGTCTTTAAGACCCAATAGCTGAAATAGCAGAGCAATTAAAAATAATAGAAGGATTCTTGGCAGGGGTGGGTGGTGGTGGAAATAGGTGCTGTGATGTTGTTAAACCTCTTTAAACTGTTTTCATTTAAAACCGGAGGTAGAAACTTGTGTGGTTTCTATAGGCAGTTTTACAGGGCTTGTATAACACTTGGGGCTATGTGCAATTTGCTGGGAGTGATGGATGATTGATTTTGTGCTAAGAGAAAGTGGATGGTTGCATTTGTATATGTTTGAGTTCAAAAATCCAGAAGTTAGGTATATGGAAAGAAAACATTATGATGAAGACTTGCATTTTGGAGAATATAAAATAAAGTATTTTGTAATTATTAGTCTAATTAGTAATTTGTTCCTGGGCTGTGCTTTTTTGCCTTTTTTTTTTTTTTTTTTTAAATCACTTCAGTTCTCTGTGAAATGTACTAAAATTAAAAATTTGCTACCTTCTCCTACATCTCGCTATTTCAGTGTGAAGAAGCATCACATCTCTACTTGAAATAGTCAGAAAGAAAGAAATAGGAAAGATTAATGACCTAGAGTATTCGTTGGTTACATTTGTAGCCTCTGGTTTTGTCAGGTGAATAGGTGTTTGCAACTTGATGACACTGAGTCAAAGTGTTCAGTTTTTTGAAATGTTCTAAAATGTGGGTTTCTTTCTTGTTTCTGTTGTTCTGTCAATTTTTTTCTTTTTAATTGCTTAAAAACTTTAGTTCTTGAAAGAGTCAGGTTTTAGTCTTTTCCTAATTTACTTTCTTAATTTCCTTTCTCAGTCATATTCCTCACAGAAAAGTGAGGTGAGGAATTGGAGGAAAAAAATACTACTCAAGAAAAGCAGATGATCTATGCACTTCACACTGGAGGAGAATGTTTCTTCTTTTTTTTTAAAGCCTTTTTTGGAACTGGGAAAATAATCTAGATGATGTTGCACTTCTAGTGCCATTATCTGACCATTTTGTTGGCCTTAAAATTCTGCATATTGCAGTCCTATCCATGGACTGCTGAGAGACCATTGTTTAACTTCCCCTCATCATTGGACTCCACATCTGCAGTTCTCTGATCTGTTGTGTGCCCTGTGGAAGTGTTTCTGAAGGAAGCAGGTTGCTTTGTAGACAGCTGTTCCTCTATCTGACTAACTCTTTACTGCTTGTTCTCTGGTCTGTGAGACTTGGAGAGAACCAATGCTCTGTGGGTTAATAATGTGATAATACTCTGAAAAAGTACTATCCTGGTGTGTTGCAGCCAGAGTCGAGTCTCAGGTCTCAAGTTAGTTCATTCATCTTAAAAAAACCAAACAAACAACAAAAAACACCAACAAAAACCAACCAACCAAACAAACAAACAAAAACAAAAAAAAACCCAACCTTCAGCTGGAGCTCATTTTTCATTGTTTCCCTCTTTACTTGCCTTTGTGTTGATGCTGGCAGATAGTACCACTCTTCATACTTTGTTCTAGACCTCCTCCTTCCAGAGTTGCACGATATTCAGGAACAAACCTTGCTGGCTTTGATAATGGAGAACTGGCACAATTTACTGATGGTTTCAGCTTTGTTTGGCATCAGCACCAAGGGTTATTTTTTTTGTTTTTTTTTTTTTTTCCTCCCTAAAATAACAACCAAATATAATATCAGCTTAATTTTACTATTAAAAATCTTTAACTTAATTGTTCTCTTCATGTCCCCTTTTCCTGGTTGTTTATCATCAGTAGTCCAGAGTCTGCAATGCAACATAAGAGTGTTGGTGTTTGGAGATCTTGACCGATACGGATTGTATCACAGAGATGTAATGAGGTTCACAGGGATGTGCATTTGCTCTTCCCATGAAAAATGTAAAGGGCTGAATCATACACAAGAGCCTGTGTTGGTGTTTTTTTTTTTTTTCCTTGTCATCTTAGCAGCACAGCTTTACTTTTGCTCATTTACATAGCAATGCCATTCAGCGGCTTGGAGGGATCTTTAAATAACACCTTTGTTAAGGTTCTTATGCAGGAAAAGTGCAGGAAGGAACATTTTCAGAATTGCCTTTGGGGAGCTGGATATAGTCAGTGCTGACCCTGCAAATGTTCAGAGATGAAAATAATGGTTGGATTGCAGTAATTCACAGTGCAGGAAGGAAGCACAAGATTGCACATAAAAAAAAAAAAGTTCCTCATGCATTTTAAAAAAAATACTATAAGTTCTTTCTTGTATCTTTTTTTGTAATTTCCTCTTCTCTTTAAAAAAACAAAAAGCACCTATACTCATTTAAAAACAAACAAAACAAACAAAAAAAAAACCCAAAAGCCCCAAAACCAATAAATCCCCAAACCTCAAATAAGCTTTCTAGTACTGTATCTAACAACAGCCTGTTGTGTTTGGTGTGAGAATGGCTATGCAGATTTGCAGAGCCTGAGTTATGCTGGAGGTTAAACAAAGTAATGTAACAGCCCCCTCAAGCCTCAGAAATGTATAGATCTAGATATGGAGTGATACTGCGTGAGATGCATTACTAGGAGTTTCTTTCCATACCACCCACAACTAATAGCCTGCTGGGACTAATCCCAAGTGTAAATGAATCCTCTGAGATTTGCATTCATGTCGTCTGAATTGGTAATGAAATGAAGCCTGCAGTGAAATATCTCAGTGGAAAAAGTCAGTGACAGCATTTGGTGCATCTAGTTCAGCAACCAGAGACCTGTGATTCTCTTCCTTTGCATGTTGATGAAATCATCTGCAAAATCATGAAGAAATAGCCTAAAGGCAAACTTACTTTGGATGTTATGTGATGGTCCATTTTCTAGCAAGTCTAGCAAAAACCAAGGAGTGAAAGAGTAGAGGACCAGAAGATAAAGAAAATGAACAGTGACTTCGAGCATGTTGTCATGGAGGGAGAGGTCTCTCACTGCGCTGCAATGTCACATTGTAGAGGCACATCTGGAGGTCCTAAAAGTGATTATGCCATGGGCTTCTCCACCACTGATAGCTGATTCCCACTGGCAGCAAAGGTACCTTGCTGTACAGCACCATGCAAGGCGCTTCCACTGCTGCTTTCCAAAAGGGAGGAAGGGATGAGCCAGAAGTAGTAGTAGTGGGGTTTTTGTCAGGCTTGGGGAGCCTTCGGCTTGTCTGAGAAGCTTTCACTGTGAAGCCAGCTGTTCCCTGATCCTTTGGGAAGGGAGGAAGGAGCTCTTGGGTAGGACCTGCTCTGCAGGCTGTTATGTCTTACTAGAGAGCATGCTGAGGTGTTGCTGGACCATAAAGAGCTTCAGGACAACATGATGTAAATGATCTTTGCGTCCCAGAGGTTGATGGGAGCTGTGGTTTAATGTGAAAAAGGGATGAAGGCTGTTGACTATAAATGTTAATAGCCATCAAGAACAGAAACAAGCATCTTCAAGTATAAAAGATAAGAAGTAATAAGAAACTAGTATGAATTAAACGTGATCCAGTCCTGGAGAACTTGTAAGAACAATGCAAATAATATTGCTTGGTAAGTTTCACAAAAAGAAAAACATGTCATATTTAAAAATCAAACTTCAGTTTGTGGAGTGCCAGGTTGCTCCAGGTCTGAGCTAAAAATAGGTTCCAGTCTGTAGTTGGTTCTATTTGGATGATGAAATGAGAAATGTAACCTTTACTTGCAACAAACATGTAAATGGCAGGTTCATTACAGAGCTGTGTGAAAATAATTCAGATTTCCAGTGTAAGTTCTTGAAATGAGAAATTCAAAAAACATTTTTCTATGGAAGTATTTGTTTAAAATATGTTCCTCCAGTGGAAATTCCTTCTAGAATATCCATGGGATTTAAATACACACATATTCAGGTCTCTTCTCCCAGGAGGGGAATGCAGATAGATATATTGAAGTTTGTTAGAACAAGTGTTGGATATGTCTAGTTTACTGCAATACTTTTCCATCTTAGTTGTTGATTGGAGTTTTCTCAATACCCAGTCTGTTGAATTACAGAGAGATGAGTTCAGCTTATTTCACATGCCAAGCTGATAGGAAAGTGTAACAATATTTGTTTTTTTTTAAACTAAATGTTACTGAGATTGATTGTAAAAATTTATGGAATGTATTGGGAAAGAATGACTGATTTGCAAGATTGGAAATGAACTAGTTTTCAAAATAAAAACAGTTCTAAAATTATAAAACTTTTCCACTTGTCCAAATTACCTGTATTTTTATGGGATATTTGTTGAACTATGGAATGCTACATAGTAAAAGGAAGAAGTTAAAACCAAAACTGTTTACTATTGGTTAAAAAATAACATAAAATATGAAAGCAGGATTCAGACATCTAGTCCTTACCTGTGTGATCAAAAGGCACTTTTCCTTACTGAGGTCTCTGTTATTAAGAACAGTGTTATAATAGTAAACATTGCCAGAAATCCGTTTGGACTAAGTAAGGTGTGAAAAGCTTAATTATGAATGAATAAGCACACTCTAGTTGGCGTGGAAAAACAGAAGCTAATTTTGCACCTGTCATATTTTCACACTGCAGTTGCTTGGCTTATTAGCTATTACTTTTCTACTAGCTCTAAAATCCAACCTCCTCCCTCTATGCTTCCAAAAATAATGAAGTTGTGCTTTCAGTAAGGGACACTGCACAAATGGTTCCTTGTGGGAAGTGGGGGTGAGTGCAAGACTTCGTGCCTTGTTTCTGAAAAATGTACCTTGTTTGAACACAGGTAACTCACCTTTTGACTTCTATCCTCGGCCCCTTGGAACTAAAGGTTTCCAGATGACATAATTCAGAGGGCTGGAAAGTAAACAGACCTCCCAAAGTACTCTAGGTTGTTTTTGTATACCAAGTTTTCTGAAGTGCTGCCTCTCCTCCAACTCCAACTCAGGAGTCCTGGCCTGTATCTTTTTTATGGAGAAGCTATTTTTGGGAGCAGACTTAAGTTGCACTGATCTGGATGGTCCTGTGCAGAACCAGGGTTTGGGCAGATGGAGTACACAGTGGAATCTGAGTCATAAATAAATCTGGTCATAGACTAGAGCTATACCTCTCCATCGGGTCCGTAAGGCAGAGTTGGGTACAAGCTTGCAGAGGGAAAGACCTGATGCCTCTACTAATTGGAGAAAATAAAATATTTTGGCTTCATAATGTACCAAAAGAGGTAATTTCTCCTTTGGAAGAAATGTAAGTAGTCAGACATGAACTCTTAAGTAGATAGGCATTCTTGAGACATACCTGATCACCTGTAGTTTTGACAGGTGGAACTAATCCAATTGATGTCTGAGATGCTGTTAAAGCTTACAAAAGATTTTATTTTCAGGGCATAATTACACGTCTGCCTTGTTTTACTACATTAACAGTTTGAGTCAAGTTTCTAAAGGCTGTCAGTGACATGAATTACTATGAAGCTGAGAGAGAGTGTGCGCAGTGACAATATGTATTAAAAAAAACACAGTTTGCAAGAAATGAAAGCAAAACGCATTTGACTCATATGGAAATGTCATGAATTTATGGATATCTTGAAACAAGGAAACTTAATGAGTGGCTTTGATTTTTAAAAAGTAAAAATAATTCAAAGTATGGAAGTTGTCCCATATTGTACATCTATTTTGTAGAGATGAAACTTTCCAGATGAAGTCTTATTCAACTTGAACTTCTCAGACGAGCGACGTGAGACCATGCTTTCCTCTAATATTTATTAAATTTGATATTTGGGAAGGGGGCTGGGAGCTGGCAGATTGGGCCAGCGGTAGGGGACTTGACACCAAATAACAAGATTCTGTTGAATGACTTGCATATGGCTTAGTGCATCTCCACAAGGTCTTATTCAAGCTATATGATAGCACAAGTTGAGCATCATGATTATTCTTACAGGATTAATGTCATAGCTCTGAATTCAAAGTGCTTTGCAACTACTCATATGTGCCTTGTACGTACTACTTGGTAGGCAGGTCTAGTGATGGGGAAAGGCAGTGCTATTTAATACATTTTCCCCCTGTGAATTTTCTTGATTCTACAATCTGTTAATAAAATTAAAAAGAGTATTTTCAAACTAATTGTCATTAAATCTTTCAAATTTCAGAGAGGAGGCTCTGAGCCTTCAGCAGATGGTTGGAAATGAAATGTGCATTGGGGGGAACAGAGGCTCTGCCAAATCTGGACCTTGAACAGAACTAGTCAAATAAACAGAAGTGAGACACAGCAGGGATGGTTTGGAATAGGCTTTATTATGGCCAGAAAGCTTCAGGCTGTGAATGACCTAATCAACCTAAGCTCCAGACATGTACCGAAATTAGCTTCTACTCTACCATCCTCATAGCACTCCATTTTGCTTCATTCAAATACTATACTAACAGGTCTGAGCTCTTTTAAAAGTGGAAGATTATAACTGTTCTGGCTTGCCCTCTTCTCACTGTATTTGTCCTATTCAACTCTCCTAATGCCTGTATTCTTAATTTTCTCCTCTAGTTTCCCCATCCTTTTCCCAGGCTCAATTCTAGCACCTTTCATGCATTTGATGAGTTTCAAATGACTTGTTCTGTGGCTCTATGAGAACAACAGGAAGGAGTAATGGGAGCAGAGCTGCTTGATGTTGCGGGGCTCCGGAGGGCAGTTCATTTCCCACTTATCCCGAAGGATTTCTGTGTGACCTTGTCTCCTGTCTCATTTCCATGTTTGGAAAGGGAAGGCATGCTTTAAGTTATATAAAGCACCATTCCAAAGTGGTTTCTTGCTCTATGCATTTCCTACCCTGCATAGTCCCTACTTCAGTTAGGATTGCTGTATGTTATTTGAATAACAAACAAGCTTGGGCTTGCTTCAGTTCATTTAACTAGGCTTGGCATGATTTCATATGTGCTGCCCACAGACATTACTGTGCGTAGTCCTGCTAGGACAACTGCCTGCAGAGAGTATCTGTGAATGTCACAGGGACATGGACTTGTTCTGAAGACAAGAAACAGAAATGAAATAACGTGACTCTGATCATACTTAAGCATTAGCCAGGGCAATGGCAAAATGTTATGGGCATCCTCCAGTTAATAACTAAATAACTGCTAAGTAGCATTATGTTGGTGACCAATATTTAAAGAATGGTTCAATATGAAATTCCTTTTGGCAACAGCTTGTCTGTCATTGTGCTGTGAATTTGGTTAGCAAACTGGCCTAACTTTATTTAAAAAATAAGATTATATATGGCCATATAAACCTTTTTCACTTGATATTTTCTATTCATAAAAATATAGTCTCATGGCTTTTGAATCAGTCTCTGCTTTATACCAATAGACATGAAATCTTTTTGTGAAAAGTAGATTACCTTTGAGAGTAAGAGAGGCTATTTAGGGGTTTTGATGTGAGTACATAAAAATTCACTTGGGTTTATGAGGAATTGCTGCTCTGGAATTCAAGGGGATAGGAATTAATCTGGTGTACCAGGTGCTGTTTCGCATTGTCTGAGGTGATATCCCTAAGTTCTAGGAAAACATTATCACGATTTTGGCATTAATTCAGTGGTTCACACAGTGATATGCAAGGGATCATGTAATTTCCCTTTGTCATTCTGATTTCAAGTGTCCATAGTTGGAATGACTTACTGGGATTCTAATTCCCTTTACAATTAGTAGGCACACTTGAGCCCACTGGGTTTTATTCAGAGCCCATTGAAGCTAATGGAGGGGAAAAAAAAATCCCTTTGACCTCATTTGGCATTGGCTCAAGCTCTTTGTGGCTGAAGCTGATGGCTTCATCAAAATCCACTTAACCTTCCAGGGATGAGTGTGTGACAGGGACTGCTCAGGTCATTCTGGAGCTTCATGGGTTTGCTGGGAGGGACTTGACCACTTTCCCTCGTTATTCTCTTTATTACCAATCTAGGTGAAAGGAGCAATTTTAAAAGTAGCAAAAGCCAGTGTGATATCTTGTATGGTCTCTAAAATATGTGGTCCAACCTCGGCATCTTTTGGGTAACTCATTAAAAATGAGTGTAACAGAGAAATATGCCGTAAAATTAACTTTCTGACATGTTTCTTTTCTTTTTTTCACAATTTTGAAAGTTCCTGAGGTTAAAAAACAAATGACACCCCCCCTACTGTTATTCAGGCATATTCCTGAATCTTTCCATATTTTAGATGTATCTCTGATGAACAAACCTACCTAAATAAAAACCTAAATATTAGCAATTATATAGCGTGCTGATTTGGAACTGATTTCCCCCTCCCCTCCCCCCAAGAAAATAGGAAAACAAATAAGAAGAATAGAGCTGAAGAGAAGAAAATGCCCTCCTCAACCCTTCCCCCAAAACACGTAACAAATTCCCTGTCATCATCTCTCTAGTCTAATGCTCTGCACTATCATATAAACAAAAATTTTGAGATGTTGTTATCACATTAAAATTTTCTTCTGCCCTGGAGAATCAATTTATCTGAAGCTCTCCCACTTCCATTCAGCTTAGTAGGACACAGGAGGTGGCTTTTCATAGAGTTTCTCCAGGCTACAGCCCATCAGGAAACCAGAAGAGCTTCTTTATTCCTGAATGGCATGTTCTATTGTAAGATAGGATAGATTTAATGAACCTACAAAGCGGACCTTGCTTCTCTGCCTCTAAGGGTTAAGGAAAAGCCTTACCAGCACCAACATGAGTCTGGACATGGTCCTGGGCAATCTGCTGTAGGGGACGCTGCTTGAGCAGGGACAAGATGACCTCCAGGGGTCCCTCCCAACCTCAACCATTCTGCGATTCTGAGTTTCATGAGTGATTCTGTTCAATGACAAGAAAAGGAGTAAGAGCTGGTTGTTGATTTCTCCAGGGCAAAATTGAAGAGAACAGATTTCTTGCACCTTTTCACTGGGCTGATGTACTGAGTTAGGATGCTGCAGATAACTGCCTGTGAGACAAATGGGCTTTGCATTTCTTGGGGTGGAGGCCTTGGCCATGGATCTTCTGAAGATATATTCCTGCTCCCTTTGATTAGCGCTAGTAGCAAGGAAAGCTACTTCCACTGTTTAGGGGTATGTTTTCAAAGCAATGTGCGGGGCTTTGGAGTGTGACACCATTAAATGTTAACGTGCTTTTTCAAACAAGGAGCCTCAAGGCTAGAGGTAACTCTTTGATCTTTAAAAAGCTTGCCACATAAGGGAGTGAGTTTGAATGTATACTTATGTGTGTGAACACTTGCAGGTAATTAGATTTTAGTTTCAGGGCTGCAGGACTTTGCAGAAATGATTCAGATTTCAAAAGGCTCAAAATAAACATCAATTCCTATTTATCTCAAGGGATTTAGAGGGGCATAAAATAAACCTTTAATGGCTTGAGCCATGCTTTATTAATTGCTTTGTTGAAGAGATAAAACCTGTGGGAGTTTATGTATTAAAGTGGGATGTGAACCAGAAGAAATCTAAGCAGGATCTGAATTTGGTTTAAAGAGAGTAAGAAAATACACAGCTGAGCTTTCCTCTGTATTTAAAAGATTATTACCCTAATATATACAGTTCCTTTGTTTTTAAGGAAGCAGGCCTGGATTGAGCCATAATTATATGTGAAAGCATTTGAGCTAGTCATTCAGTATTGAAGGAGTAGGATCTGTCTAAACAAAGTGACAAGCAATTAGGGAGCCTGGGGGAGTTGTCTGTTTGTCATATCTGAAAATAAAGTTATCAAATTATTACCCAAATTGTTCCATGTCTGACAGTTGTATCTACAAAGGCTCCTTACAGTAACTTCGCAAAGATGGTTCTGTTTTGTATACTGTTTTTGACAGATGGCAGTGGAACATAGGTTTTTTGGGTTTGTTTTTTTTTTTCTTAATCGAGATTTTTTTATTTTCCATACGCAAAGTTCATCACAAGGAGGACTACTGATAGAAGGTGAACGTTTTTTACTTGTTGGGTGAAAAATGGCTTCTTTAGACAAAATAAAAGGTAGCTGACTGCTAGAGTTCTGCTGGCTTTTAAACTGATACATTAATCGATACTTTAAATTGAAATTGCCATCTTGTTGAATTTCCCCTCTCTGTTTTTTTAGTTTCTTGAATTTTCACTGTATTTTTTAAAATGAAGAATGCCTGGTTTTATTTAATCCCATGTGAAAGAAATACACTAAGGATGGCAGTGCAGTATTTTACCTCTTAATTCTGTTATTAATGTTTGTGACCTTGTTGCAGAACAGATTTTGCAAAACCCTAGTGAATAGTCCTGCTATGTTCTGGTTATGTCCTTTTCCCTTCTTTTTCTGTTATAATGTACTTGCATAGGTTATGAGAGTTGTCTCCTCCACCCTCCAGTCCTTGTGTGTTCTGTGTTAAATCTTTGAAAATCTTTGATGCAGGAAACACTAGATGAGTTCAAATTATCATGATAATTAGCAGAGATGTTGTATCAAGCCTGTATCTTTGCATATAAAACTTCCAGTTGATTTTGAACAGGACTGGGAAGTAAGCCACTAACCAGGCATGACAAGTGTGGTCTTGACACCACCACTCCTAGCTGGCTTGAAGATTTCCACTAAAGAAAAAAATCTCACTCTTTGGGATTGTCAAAGACATTCCTGGGTTCATACAGATTTTCCCGAATACTGAATTAAACAGCATCATCAATGTGGGTGAAGGGAACATGTATGCTGAATCTATTATTAATCGATAATACAAATATTATCCATTTATAATGGATCTTTTTGGACATTCTGTTTTCTAAAACATCTTCAGTATTGACTGAGAAAGATACTGTTTGTGCATGCAAATAAAGTTCAGTTTTTGGTAGTCCCTGTGGGTCCTGACTAACTCTACGTTTTCACCCACAGTCCTCAGCTTGTCCTCTGTACCCTCTGTCCCCTTGCCCTTGCTTTCTACATGAGTGAGAAACATCTCTCCCTCAAACTGTTGCTGCCCTAACTAATGAGGGCAGGAAATGATAAATTTGAAAAGCTGAGCTCAGCGAGGCTCAAATCCTGAATGGGTCTGTGACTGAACTGGTAATTAAAAGTATCTTTACCAGTTCAGTATCTGGACCACAAGCTCATCCTTCCTAACAGCTCTAGGGCTGTATTTGAGGGTGATGGATAGGACATCACTGAGAAAGATGATGCTGCCATCACCCTCATGGTGTTCCCCAGTTTTCTGACTGCTTGCTGGGGAGTCCTATGTCCTCACATTTGCTAACATCTTCCATTATACTTGCTTAATGTCAGTGGGTAGTGAAAGTTTCTCAGAGAGTCAGGAAATACCTTCCACTTTACAAGAAAATTCAATGACAGATATGCTGAAGTGAGTCGAAAGTCATGGGCCAGAACTGTAGTGATGTGAAAGTTGAGGACCGTGATCATTTAGTGCCATGGATCTTGTTCAGAGCATGGGATTGGAGCCTAATGTAGCGTAAGATTGTAGCAAAAAACTATAGCAAGAGGGTCTCAATACAGATTCCCAAAATAATCGTGGTTGGTTAGAGAAAAAAATCAACATTTGTGTATAAACTCTCTTGCTTATTTGACAACATGTTCGATCTAACAGATCTATAGGTTTCTTTTCTCCTGTGGCACTAAAAATGCCACTGTGACTGATGAAGAGGGAACACGCTGCCCTAAGAAATGCCTGGCAGAAATTTTCATCTTTAAACTGAGATCAAAGCTGCATTCACCCTGCTTAAGAATGGGAATTTTTAACTTTTTTCATTCTGATGCCTTATCTAAACCATTAACTTGCATAGAAGAGTCTTAAAAATTGGTGTTTTGGGGCTAAATAAAGCATTTTTGTTGGAGGTTATTGAGACATGAAATGATTACTTATCATCCCTTGAAATGACATTGCATTTAAATGGAGTGGTACATGGGCACTTACTACCACCTTCATCTCTGTTAATCCTTGCTCACAGCCTGCAAATTGAACATTCTCTCAGCCTTATGGGATGCACTGAAATTCTCAGTTTTATAATTGCTTTTCAGTATGCCATCCTGCATGTTACACAATTTGAAGAGGTTCTCTTCTAAACAGGAAATATCTAGTGAACCCCATGCTGTGTACTTTTTTCCCTTAAATCAGTTTTATCCATGAGTTCACGAAAGATTCAAAGGAAAAATAAAAATTGAATTCACTTGACCATGATTGATTTGAAAATTCAAGGGACAATCTCTTGGTTATTGATGGCTTTCAAATTGCTGTGCATTGTTACCTGGGTGTGCCTGTGAAATTCATCAGCATTCCACACCTTTCTGTCTGTTTCTGTTGTTTACTTAGAGATAGCGTCTGTAAATTTAGATGTGCACAAAATAACCTCACTGGACAAAGATATGGCATTGTCTGAAAGTCTTTGCAATGACTGCCTGTATAAATGAGCCCTTTTCCATTGAGGTCCATAGGAAAACCAGAGCAGAAAAATCTTGTTTGAGAATGAGAAAGTTGAGGCCTGATCAAGTTTCTTACATGATGGAAGTTGCCCAACTTCGTTGCCCAACTTCATTGCCCTTCTGAAGTGGCGGTTGGGTTAAAAAGAGGGAGAATGGGAACGGATCATCCCACTGATGCAGATACTCATGGGTCTTGCTCCAAGGTGGGAGGCGGAACTGTAGCATTGCAAAGAAACTGAGAGTATGTGAACCGTAGTACTGTGCTGGGGAAGCAGAAGGAGACAATAACTTATAAAGTGCTAATTCTCCCTTAACTTTCCTTTTTACATTCATCCTTGAACTCATGGAAATCAAGGTCAAGTGTGAATCCTCAAAAGGAAACCCACCATGGCAATAGGATTGTTGTTTTTATTCTCTAAGGTACCCCTACTAACACACTGCACCTCCACAAAGGCAGAGTAAGGTAATAGGAGTCCTTGCTTAAGGGTCTGAGCTTATGTCTCTGTGGTCACAGCTGTGATGGTGATAAGCAGTTGGTGTTGAGATGCTCCACCGAAGTTTGCAGCAGTGCTGCTGCGAGCATGCTAAATTTGAAGGTCACTAAAGGTGTGGGGAATAGCATAGATGTCAATCTGTATGAAAGACTCATCCAGCTTGGAGAAGTAGTCAGAACTATATTTCTGTCTCATTGAGCTGAATATCAGGTGGTAGAAGGTGGCATGGTTCTACTTAGATTGCTGAAGCTGTTCTATTTCCAAATTGGACTAGAAAAAGAATTTCTTTTTCCCCAATGGTGTTAGTTACCTGAGATGATCAACGTCCCCCAGCCCTGCAGATAAAGCACTCCGGAATTGGTTTTCATGTTCTAGTCAGCATGATAACCTATTTGCTACTATTGTTGTGCAGAAAGCTTTTCTTTATTTCTCTCCTGTTTTGTTTTTTTTTTCAATAAACCTTATTCTCATTGAAACAGGTATTCACATTCCCATTTAAAAAATTGTATTTAGAGAACTTGGAAAAGCTGCTTCACCAATGAATTTCTGAACAATCTTAACACTGAGTTACATCAGCAGGAACTCTGCCTTACCCCCTCTGCATTTTAATTTTATGTTGGTGAATGCTGATACTGAACTCACTCCAGCTGCCTCTGATCATTCTTGTGTTTTTCTTCTAATAATGAGCCTGGCAGCTTTGCTGATGAGTGCGTATACATTAACATATTTTTCTGCAAATTCAGTATTGTTTTGATTGTATGTATTATGATATTTTAAGGCAAACGCTGTTCTGTTTTTTTGAATCCATGGTTAAATTGATGGAGTCCTGAACTCCTCCTTCAGTGATGACCTCTGGTGAATAGGGCATGCTTGTAGCCGAATCTGATACTTTTGAAGGACATCAAGTTTATGTTTTTGTGAGTCCTGTTAAAACTTCTGAAACTTTAAAAGACAGTCTTGATCTTTGAACTGTATCAACTACTTTGTTTGAAATGCACAAGTAACAAGTCTTATGTAGGCCAGGATAAAAAAGATGCTTGTGATGCTGTGTGGCCATAGCGAGGGGCCTCTATGTTCTTGGATTGTATTTTTCATAACATAACAAAAACTGCCCTGTGCTGACAAAATCACTCTTCTGTGTTTTCCTGTACAGAAGGGCAATCTCTGGATATATTGCCCTGCCATGGATTGAAGGGATTTATACTGTCTGTCCACTAAAGTGTGTTACATGTCAAAAGGGCAAACTTCAGATATAAAACCTCTTCCACCCGCTGCGTCAGGTTTGTAGCTTTATGATCTCAGGTCAAAGATCAGAGCACTCTTAAATTAGCAGGATCTCACAAACATGGAAGGAAAAGACAAATAAGCACAAGAAGCATTATATTCTGAGTAGGAAGTAGTAAGAAACCCTGACAACTGCTGTTACACCTGCTGAGAATAAATCACAGCTTTGGACAATGACATGTTTTTGCAGGTTTGTTCATTGGAATATAAATGTTGACAAGCTGAGTCACCACATGCTTTTGATGTGGCCTTTTTTTCTTTTCCACATAGAAATAACAATGATTTCAGTAATTGTTGAGATGTCAGACTATCCTCTTATTCAGTGGATTTCTGTGATGGATTTCCTGTTCATTGGCAACAGCTCATTCCTGTCCTAAAAAAAAAAGCCTGTGATCTAATGAAAAGCATATAGTATAAGATAAAGTGAAGAGTACCTTCATTTTGTAGAGGCAGACATTATGACTCACCTAAATCACATGGACTATGACAGAACCAGAATTGGAGAATATTCATTCCTTAAGCATAAGACCATTTTTCTTTAACTAATTTTTGTTGGTAATTGGCTTTGTCAGATGTTCTTTGACCCTCTTGAAACAAGTATTGCTTCTGTATATTAGTTTACTGGAGATGCATTGATGGTTATTTGAAATTCACATTTTGGCTTCATAAGCCGAAGTGTAATGTGATTGCTCTGTTCCTCAGTACAGCAAGGAAAGAAAAAAGAATGTTGTTGTGTTGTTAAGTACTTTCTCTAGTGTCTTACATCTCGAAAAATATGCCACGCCTTTCAGCTAACAGGCAGAATTCACAGCTGTGCATGTAGGTATAGCCAGTCTCTAGGGAAAAAAAAAGGAAAAAAGAAGGAATTTCTCTTTATGGAAAAACAATTCTTTTTTTCTCTTCATCTTTCCAAGAATCACTTACCGAAATATTCATGGTAGTAGAACCTAGTATTATGTAGTAGACCCGGTGAGATGCTTTGTGTAGGGACTCTTGATATGGAAATCGTCTCTCAATCTCTTCCAAATCTGTAGCCATACTCTTTGTTACTGCATTTCCTGTTTCTTTTGTGTGTATTTTTTTTTCCCTCACAGAAGCTCCTCCTTCTCCCATATACATACACCTCATTGGATTGTAAAGGTGGAATATTAATTTTCACAGTAAATCCAAATATTTATTTCTTGTCTTTGCAAAAGAGAATTGTAGCTACAGAAGGCAGGAGAAAAAACCAATGAAGTGGAAGGTGTGAGTTGTCACTCCTGAGCCCTGTTAGAGGCATGGTACAAAATGCATGGTTTACGTCTTTAAAACAAGTATGCCATTAAGTGGGTAATGCTAAGAGGAATTTTATCTAGCCTATAAATACCAGTGAATCTTTTCAACTTCAAATCCCAGTACGGAGACAATTTACAGTTGCAATCAAAATGATGCACACAATTTAACTTCAGCACCATCTGTAAGTCTGCTGGTATTTTAATAATGAATAAAATTATATCTTGGCAACAAAAGTCCCACTTAAATAAAATACTTTTAAGTTCCAAGAGAGGCCTCCAAGAGGAAGCTACAAGGCCACTGATTTACCCTGAAATATCTTTCTTGTTTACTATAAAATAGATATATCTACATTTAAATAGCAAGCTGTGGACAAAAGGTCTGTGGAATTATGTGAAGCCCGTGTTAAACTACCTCTGAAGCTCAGGGATTGTGGTTCGGGCAAGAGCTTGCACATCTGGTCACAAGCACTCCTGCCCTCATTGTACAACTTGTGTCTGGTTCAGCAGAGATGTATAAGCGAGGTCTAACCCAGGAGATCTTTGCTGACGCACCAGGCCCTGTGTACTTGAAGAAAACCACCTATAGGAGGCAGTTATCTTACCTTAAAAAGCCTTTATTACTGTGGGATGATGCAGGAGGCATGTCACTCAGCCTCTTCTGAATTTTGGACTCCATTGTAAGGCCTACCCACATCAATTTCTGGGTTATAATTTTCTCTTCTTTTTCATCTTCTCTAATTTATATATATTTGCAAAGAGGAAGCAATTTTGCTCTGTTAATAGTTTGCATGCTGGGTCCTGTTCCCTACTCTTCCTTCAGTTGCACTGTTGAGCAATACTAGTCCCATGTTCCTACTCTGGGTACTTCTGTCTTGTGGTATTTGTGACTATTTCATGATGCTTATGGTTGCTAATAGAGTAGCTGCAGCATAGACCACAGTCTTACTGTGGCTTGTCAAATATTTTCTATTTACAGTGATATGAGGTTGTTGGTGTTAAGTACGGTACTACTCATCATACGGATAAGAAATCCTGACTAACAATATACTACCAGGTAGAATTAATGTGAGCTTCACAGTCAAAGATTTTCTACAAATTTGTTGCAGTGAGGGTACAGCGCTACTAAAAGCAGTTCAAATCTGATGTATGGGAAATCCAAGGAGCCGAAGGATTGTTGATCTTTCACTGATTGTGTCCTCTTCATCAAAGCCTTCATTAAGGAAATGTTAGTGATGGCCTGGATGGCCTTCACAAGTGGAAATCAATGTGTTTTGTCCCACTGACTCTTCAAGTGGACAAGGGAAGTAGCAGCAGGACAGGTTTGTTAACACATCTTGGTTATGGCTAGTAACAACCCAGCCTGTGTTCCAGGGATTGATCCTCTTCAAAGGATAGGGTGAAAGAAACATTAGTGTGATCACGATGGGTTTTTGGGGTTTATGGCTTTCTAAATATCTTCAATGTCTACTAATCAGAAATCTTCTAAATTCATATTGGTTGCTGTCGCTGATGTTATCTCAAGCTTGAAGAAAGTTATAAACTGGATCATGCCATGCCTACCAACACATGTAAAACATGTATTAGAAGAATTAGTAATGTTGGGCTGAATCTCTGATTTCTATGCAAACTCAATTTTGGTAATATATTAGCTCTGTTTTAGAAGCCTGCTGTACTTCAGAAGCATTTGAAATCCTGTCTCTCTAGGTCTTGGATACATTTTTCTCAGTTATTTTTTCATACTTGTCACAGGTGTTGAAGGTCTTCACAAAATATAGAGCTTAATTAGATATTTGGGCAAAAGGTCTTTTCTAAAGTTCACTATTTTATGGACTGTTCGCTAAAGCTGGTATTATCTGGCATGTTTCAAAGAAGCCCAAGAGTTTTAGTGTCTAAATCTCACTTGGATGTTTTTGAACTAATAACATTTATATTTGTGTTTTAAAAGACATGGTTTTGGACAAAATTAAAATACATGGGGGAAGGGGGAGAGAAGATTTCTTTGTTTTTACTTGGAGGGCAATTAAAGCTACAAGAAAAGAATCAAAACCAATAAACCAAACAACTTTATAATAGGTTGGTGAGTCTCTCATTTGTTTTTTGTTAATTTATCATTATTTTCTAAAAATCAAAAGTGAATAAAAATCAGAAAAATCAAGTTGATATGGGTAAATATTTTTGTTCATTTCAGAAGCAAGATTGCTGATGACAATAATAATACACATGACACTGTAAATGCTATCCATAATTGCGTGTTTCTCAGAACTCAGCATAGTCAAGGTCAGCACCCATTTCTCAAATGCAAGTCAACATCTGTGTTTTTATGTGATTTGCATGAAGAAGATGGCTTATAGGTACAATTAAACACTTTTTTTCATTTTTTTTTATTTTGCTAATTATCTGGTCAGCAAGGAAATATAGGAGAAAACAACTGGCTAGTAAATGCTTTTCTTTGTGAGTGTCCAGTTGTTTTGTTTTAAATGATTCTGTAGTGTGGAATTTTCTTTAAAAACCATGTTTTTAATAGACATATAATGCAGCTGACTCAAAGAAGCAAAGGTCTTGTTCTGACAGGCAAACTGCCAAGGTAAAAGGAGTAGGGTCAGAAACTAGAAACCTTGGGAGCAGCTGGAAGAAAGGTCTGTTTCTGTCACACCAAGCGAGGGAGATGAAGTCTCTTGAAATGTGTATGCTGGGACTGTGTGGTGGGAATCAGGATACATTGGCTTTGCTTTTGGTTTTACTGCGGGTCTTCTCTGACCTTGCATAAGCACAAAATGTTTCATCTCTTTCTTGTCTGCACCCATCAAAAAAGGAAATATGATAATAACATCCTTTCTTAGAGTGTTTTGTAATCTTGAGAGGTGTGTGTTGAGGTGGTTTTGGGGGCTTTTTTTTTTTTTTTTTTTTAATTCTGCCTTCTCATGGAATGAGAATGATCCTCATTCTGTGTGCACATCCTACCATTTTGAACCCCATGGCCTATTTCAGCTGAGTTTTAGAAAGAGATATCAGTCTCAAATCTGTACAGTTCATATGTGTAGTGTCTCTGACAAGGGATGCATCAGAGCTACTTTGCATATGATCTGGATTGTTGTGCATGTACAAGTTGACTGATGCATCCTAAGCTTTTTACTCTACTGTACTTTGAAATTTCATTTGGTATGTAAAAGCTGTGCCACACCCTGCATTGTAAGTCTGTGCCTGTAGAGCTGTCAGGTGCAACCTCCAATGTTGCAAGGTGAATTTTGGCTGAGGGAAAGGCAGAAGAGTGACCTGGCATCTCATCAGAGAATCCATTCAAGAATCAACTTCACTTAGAGGAAATTCCTGCTTGCACTCTCAAGTCAATCAATCATTACTCTCTTATTTATCAGAAGTTGGACTGTATTGATCCTAGTGCTTCCTCTTTGCAAATTGTTAATGCTGTCCTAAATCCCAAAGCCTTAAAATGACATGTTTTATAGTTAGATATGAATTCAGGGAAGGATCCCTGGCAGTAGTGGTTTTTTTGTTGAGGAAAACCAAATAAGGATCCCAGATTTGGTGTGAAAATGATGTAATGCTGTAGTAGCAGAGATCCAGGTGAGCATGTCTGGGGATGGAAACAAAAGATGTGGAAATGTAGACAAAGCATCTGGTAGTTAGAAGAGCTAATTGTCACTTCCCAGGCTGGAGCCTTTAGAGATCCCAGGGAACACCTTAAATGCATTGCTCTGAAATAGTTTACACTTGCTGTTGTGCTGAGACACTTGGTGTCCCAGCAGGTATCCAATCACACCATCAGGGAACAGTGAGAATCCAGAGATTGTTACTGTGACTCTTGTCATGGCCAACTTGTGGATCACAGGCTGACGTGATGAGTTCTCTCTTGGTCCAGGAGCAACTGCAGGGAACGGAAGAGAGCCAGCTCTCTAGATGCTATTTAAATTGAAATCTCTGCATTCAATTATTTCTGACTTCAGGTTTTAAGTGGTGCTGGATAGTCATGTAGATCTGTTGCTAAGATCTTGAACCTCCGTTTGAGAGGTTCCCAACCTCTCTACTGGGTTTTATAGAACGCAGAAGTTTGGGTGAGTTTGGTGCCCCAATGTACTTACCATTTGAGATCTTTGTTTAAATCACTGTTCAGGTCACAAGTAACAGTGAATTTAAGAGCCTCATTTTAATTTACAGATTTTTTAAAGTCCAGACAGAACAGCTATGACCTGATCTCACGTGTAGCAGGGAGCATGGCACTTCACAGATATTTTTGCATTGCAGTCATAAGTTCTCTTTGAGACTCAAAGGCTGTAAGTGACAGAGAATCTGCTCAGGACCTTGGTAACTTGTTTTGTTGGCTAATTATCCTCATGGTCAAAACATCAGTGGCATACTTGTCCTTAATTTGTCTAACTTGCAGATCTTGTTAGGCCTTTTTATTGATGGTAATCCAAGAGATGGAAAGGATTTCGTACTTAAGTTTATTTTTTGAGGTCCGTCAGTCAATGCATTGATATGAATTATATTGATTACACTGATTTTTCATATAGACATGGATTTTGATTAGAACAGCCCAGATACTTTTGTAGAGAGCCATTCCAGAAAGAGATGAGAAATATTTTAATGTAATCTGGCTCATTGTGGGAAAGGTATCACCCAGTTTTAGATCAGTCTAAATTTGCTGTCATAACTATAATTTTTATAGTAATTTTTGCTTTTATTCCTTTCCTTTTGTAGCCCTGAAATATCATTAATGCATTATTCCCTGCCCCCTCACTTCCCCCCCAATCCTTGTAAATTGTATATTTACTCTATGAGTGTGAGAACGCTGTGGTGCCTGAGATCCTGCTAACCTGCCGGACTTTGCCAGTAATTAGATCCATGTTTGCTCCATGGGAGATTCAATTAAAAATGAGAGGGTTTTATTATTATTATTATTCCCTACTGAAACCTCACACTGTGTTTTTGAGTATGTATGTGACAGCATTGTAATGAGCAAACTTACTTTACCTAATCCCATCCTTATTCAAACGTTATGGGCTCAAAAATTCAACTTGAGTGTTACCCTAGCCCATCTATCCTCTGATGAGGATGTGAAAGTAAGAGAGGAAAGACATAGTGAACTACTCATTTGAGTGAACAAAACTAATTTGTATATGTGTGTGAGCTTGGGGAAGAAATGAAGGAAGAAGGGTAGATCATCAAATTGCATTCTCTGAAAGGAAAATATTTTCAAGCTTTTCAAGTATTTGATGTTTTAACAACAGCTCCCATCCAGTTGCCATCCCACCAGACTGTCATTCTGGGGGGTAAATTTCAGTCTCGTGCATGAATTCAAGCACAAGCGTGCTCTTTCTCCAGTCTCTGTCTATGAAGTTGAACAAACACTACCTCGAGATAGCATAAGTTGACATTATTTGTTGCTCATGTGATGACCTCTGTATGTTTTGGTTTTTTTGCTTTTTTTTAGATAATTGTGATGATGCATTGGTATCTCCCTTACCTTCAACAGCCCTTACCAGTTCCTCTGAGCTCTTCAGTACTCACAGTCCCAGCTTTGCAAAGCTCAACAGGCGAGATGGTAAGGTTACAGAATGAAATGCCTAAACTATTATTTTTAATTACATTTACAAAGAATAACATTTAATGTTGTTTGTATGCAGTACATTCAGAGCCAAGTTGAATAGAGCCTATATTTTATGCTTCTGAGAGAGCTCTGTTTAGGAGCAATTCCTCCCTTTATTATAGAAAACTTCTATTGAATGTGAAGCGCTCTGTGAAACTTCTCTTATAGAAACATCCTGAAGGAAGTTCAGACAGTCTTTTTGCGTTTGAAGAGAGTTCCCATAATCTTTAGGCTTGAAGACCCTATTCTAAAATGTAGGTGCTTGTTAAAGCTAGTAGCAACTAGATATTAAAGTTCCAGTGGAATTCGATGATTACACAACTCCGCAGAAATAGTGAAAATGAATGACAAAGGTTTGCAGACATTTGCAATGAGGAATGTTTGAGGCCTGGATAATGAGTTCACACACAAAGTGAAACTATTGGGATCAAACTTGGTATCAGAAAAGAGAAGTTGGCAGTATCTAGGACATCATTTGACACTGCGTTGCAAATTTGGGTTGTTGGGTCCCATCTTATTCCTAAGTTAGAGCCTCAAAAAGCGGAAAACCCTTTATTATCAGATTACATATGATTTTCATTATCGGAAACACTAGAAAGTGTACTAGTAGAAAATAAACGAGAATTTTCCTACTTAAACATAATCTCTGAAATATCTGTTTTAATCAAACACTGATAAATCTACAGAAAGACAGTAAAGAGCTCTCTCTTAGATGCATGGCACTAAATGATTAGGAGTTGCTAAGTCATTAGAGAAGTGTTAGATGGGAGTTACTAGATCATATTTAAACTCCTGAACCAGAGTTCCTCCACAAGTAAAAGGTGGTATGGTAGCTATTCAACGTACAGAAAGTTGTAAACATTGAGCGTGATATTTGAGTTTGCTCTGCCTTTGTCTCCAAGTGCTAGTTGGGACAGTGAATAGACGTGCTTATGTGATTTTACAAATGGCTCTAATAACTAATTTTATCTGCAGAAAAGAGGAAGAGATTCAAAGTCAATATTATTGCAAGTCGAGCTCTGGTTGTACTATATTTTAAAGTGATATTAACAATATCTAAAAGAAATTGCAAATTATTGCAATTTAAGGGCAGAAAATGAAATAGGTCTTATTTAGCGGTGCTAGAGTAGTTTTGCCATATAGTGGGGTGTAAGGTAGTCTAGTTTTTTAGACATACAGTATCGCATTGGTAAGGTCCACGCCGTCTTTTGGCACAAATCATGGGAACAGGAAAACAGAGTATTGAAACTGAGCCCTAAGCACGGAAGTTGTTTCAGCAACTTTTATTTCATGTTTTGAAGGCTTATGTGATGACTGATGAGTTAAGCCCAACACAGGGACCTAGAAGCTAAATTCTACCTTGCTTAATTCTTTTGTTGTTCTATTTTTGTAGAAAAGCACAGAAGTAGTGCCAACAGAATTCATACAGGTACTTCATCTTGGGTTGGAGGAGCAAGCAGTGGTAGATGGTGGCTGAAGGATCTTTCTTTGGCTGGCAGTTGAATGCAAAGGGTAGATATCTTTACAAGAAATAATATTTCTTTACAAGAAACAAGGACTGTACCACGGCTTTCTGATAATGTTGGAGTGTTTTGATGAGTTGGCTTAGCTTTGTTTGTAATTGATAAGACAGTGCTGCAAGTAACAGTGCCTCAACGTAGAAAACCAGATAAATATATTTGTTAATGTAAATATGAATGCAACAGGTGAAGACGAATTTATAAAACACAATCCAGATCTACATCAATAGAAAGTTCTAATTCATCAAGTTGATTCAGGAACAGTTAACAATAACTAAAAGGCTGTTGCTTAAAAAAAGGCCTGCAGCAGTGAAATGTGCCATGAAAAAAAAAACCCACACAAACTACCCGTGAGTAAAGCTTTGTATGAACTGCTAAAAGCATTCAATTAAAATGCTGGTAAATCTCTACCGGTAATAGTAAAGCAGTTAGTATAATTCTGATAAATACACTTCTGAGGTCTGAAATATATTACTTACCCATGAGAGGGATTAATCAGCTTTTTTGTTTACAGTAAATAAATAATGAAAAAGAATAAGAAAATTACTAAAATATGACTGTATCAACTGAGCTTTTTCAGTTCTCTATTAGCTCTCAGCCTGAGTAGTCAGTATAGGCAATTATGTATGGGATTATAAAACATATATAATGTCAAAAGGAATTTGTTTTATGGCCAGGAAATGTTTGATCTGGGCATTAAAGTAAAATTCTGCAGCAGGAAAGCACTTAGTTTCAGCAGGAAGTCCAAGAGTGTGTAGCACAATATAAAGCCAGTTGAGCTGTCTGTAAGGCACTGTAGGATGGAAACAAGCATTCCCTTTGCTTCATATTAATAAACTGCAAATAAGTATGGGCATCCTGAGCAGCCCTGTGGAACATCAAGGAACATTGACTGCATAACACTGGGCTTAAGTGCAATTTTTTGAAATTATGGCAAAATGTACGAATGGTCTGAAAAAGAAAAAAAGTATTTGAACGTATTTCTTGCAGTCATATGAGTCTCCAACTGAGAAACCATCTGATCTTTGTTCTCCTCATATTTCTAGCATTATAATTTGTTGCCATGGAGAATACGAGCAACGTATCCTATTCCTGTAGCACTGTTTCTCCACCAGGACATTTTCTCCATACCATGTTGAACCTCTCCCCTGAAATGATCTACAGAAAATGTGAGATGTGTGAACTGTGAGGAATGATGGTGTAGCCTTTTCGCAATGCACAGAATCCTATCAACGCCAATGGGAACCTGGTGGGCAGAATGGGGAAGATACAATATCATGTCTGAGGAGCATACAAAGTGCCAAGCACCTGTTGACTTTGAGCATCCTCTCTCTCCTGTTTTCTTGTAAGAGAGGCAATGTGGCATCTTCATACATCAGTACTTTCCAGATTACCTAAAAACAAATGTACAGATCTGGTGGGTGTAATCAGAGCCACATTTTGTCCGTTTTATGTTTATGCCATGCCTATAATAAAAGATCTGCAGTCCTCTTCAATTTCCTTGTGCCCAACTGCAGGAAAACGGTGTCAGGGTTATGCTTGTATCTGTTCAAAGGAGTTGATGTCCTGTAAATATTGTGTCTTCAGTAGTCCTGGTTGTTGCCTATTAGAGCCTTTGCATCCTATGTTCTTTTCTCTTGTCCTGGGCCTGCCCTGACAAATGTTCCCCAGGGTGAACATCACTGATGGGTAGAGGAACAAATGGCTGTAAAAGAGTTGCTATATGTTGGATGTGCTTTTTTGCTACTTACTAAAAAACGTATGGGGTGGGGTGTGACACACTATAAGGAATGATGTGCATAAAAGAAATGTGCAGACACAGATTGTGCTGGAAAAAGATGCCAGTATCCTTTGTGCCACCTGTTCTGTATAACAGAGAAAATACGGAGGAAAAAGAACATTTATTGATTTTTGGCAGTCACAGCAGTATTTGGTGAGGATTTGGGATACCCACAAAAGTAAGCAGAAGTTATGTGTTTGCTTAATCCTTTACTAACAGAAGTGAGGGAGGACTGATGGGAAAAGCTTTAGTTCTGCCCTCAGTCACGCAGCCAATGCAGCTTTGCTGTTGCAGGGATTTTAACTGTCATTCTTACAGGTCAGTAGAATTACTGTCCATCTGTGGAAATGGTAATGGTGGAAGGTTTGGGAGAGGGAATTACAAGGGTTTTTTTCCCATAGGAAAGGTGTATGAAACAGCTGCTGTTCTGCAAAGACATAGTCTGTAACCAATAACATCTCTCTTGCAAGACAAGCTTCTGGAGAGGTTATGCCATGAGCAGGTGTCACTGCTGTGTCATGCAGTGCTTACATCTAGACTGACATTCCCGACAGACAAATGTGCTCGTGTGAAGAGATATGCAGTTCAGAGATGTCGTGTAATCTGTGATTTGAGAGCTCAAACTCACCACAGATCTCCCAAATTTCCATTCAGTGTGTATCATTTGTTTGACTTCAAAAATATAAATCTGTTGTGCTGTGCTCAAACTGGAAAATAGCAGTGCATAGTAAAGCAAAATACTTTTGTGGAAAGCATATCACCTTTCTGCCACTTCTAGCAGCAGAAGTGAGAGAGCATAAACTACATAGAGTAGATGCTAGTTATGATGTTTCACAAACTACTGGAAAGTACCTGTGGTAATAAGCTTGGCTTAAGAACTTTATATATAAACTAGAATAGAGAAAGAAAAGATTTTTTTTTTTTTTTTTAAATGGGAAACATCAAACAAATTACTTGTTATAAGTGATTTTCCTCCATCTAGTTGTTGCTTTTTATGTTGTAGAAAGACTGATTGAAGAGACAATGAAGGAAAGATGAAAGTGCCCCCCTTTCTTTTAATATTTACTGAAAACATCTAGAATAAGCTCTTTGGAGTGTTGGAGGGAACAACTTTGTGCGACAGACCTGCTAGAACTTCTGAACTGAATTTCTGTGTCCTGCCAGTTCCTGGAATAAAACTGTAAACAAAGCAGGAACTATGGTGTTTCAGAGTCTATTTCAGATATTGGATATTACGATCCAAAGGAAGGTTTTCTTTGGGTCCTGTGTGTATTAATCTCAATTCTGTGTAGGAGAAATATGCAGCTTGTTGTCTTGGAACACAGTGATATAGTTTGTATCTTAAAAACCAGACAGAAATATTCTTTATATGGCATTTAAAATAAAAAAAAGAAAAGGGGGGGGAAGAAACATTGTTAGGATTTTTAGCAGGAAGTACTACAGTCTTTTCTAAGCTATATATCTGTATGGCATTAAAAGAGAGATATGAAGTAGACAGAGAAGAATTGAGTAATGAAACTCCTAATATTCTTGTTAGGTCTTTCATGGCATGCTCATAGGGGAGAGTATTCTATTTAAGGCAGGTAAAATAACCACAATGATGATGACGACTTCTGTTGTGACTGAAAAAGGTAAAAATAAAGCATGGCGCTAGCAAGCCGTATGCATTAGTTTGCTTTCAAACTGTTTTCCCTAGAGACTTCTGGTAGAGAAGTGAAGACCGAGTCATCCAGGGGAGCGGGGGTGATACTCAATTCTATCAATGGAATAAACACGCTTCTGTTTCAGGAATTGGGACTAAATCTTAGCTTAATGAACTGTAAATAATGAAAAATGTAACATCTATTCTTAGACAAAGGCATTTCAAATGTGACTTGGCAAATCCAATGTGGCCCAGGAAAATCAAGAATTTTTTTAAAGGGCAAAGTTATTGAAATTGACTTCTTTGATATAAGCCACATCTATTAATCTTTCAACTCAGTTCACTTCAATAAACTATTCATGGAGCAGCTTTGAGACAGATCAGTTAATAAGACTCAGAAATTAAGGTAAATCCAGCTACTTATAACCAAAGTTTAGTGATGCTTTTTCTTTGGAAACGCATATTTGGGATCATTCTGGTAGTTTACCTAAAGAACTGTTAATGCTTTACTCTCAACTCTGTATTTCCCCCTTTCCTTCCCAATGTGATTCTGTTCACTGTAATGACACAGAAGTGCTTTTGTAAACTTCGCTAATAATAGCAAAGCATTGAAGATGCGGGGCGGAACACCAAAAGGAACAGGAAAACTCATCGGATCAACACGTGGCTCAGGGGCTGGTGCCATCAACAGAATTTTGGCTTCTTTGACCACGGGGAGGTTTACATGGCACCGGGCCTGCTGGCGACGGACGGAGTTCAGCTGTCTCGCAGGGGGAAAAGGATTCTCGCGTGTGAGTTGGCCGGGCTCATCGAGAGGGCTTTAAACTAGATTTGAAGGGGGACGGGGATAAAACCAGGCTCTCTAGAGAAGAGCCTAGGGTCCGCACGCCATTGTCGGGGGAGAAATCGGCAGCCCAGCTCAAGTGCATCTACACCAATGCACGCAGCATGGGCGGCAAACAGGAGGAGCTGGAAGCCATTGTGCAGCGGGGTAGCTATGACTTAGTCGCCATCACGGAAACGTGGTGGGATGAGTCGCACGATTGGAGTGCTGCAATGGACGGCTATAAGCTTTTCAGAAGGGACAGGCGAGGAAGGAGAGGCGGTGGAGTAGCCCTGTATGTTAGGGAATGCTTCGACTGTCTAGAGCTCGATGATAGTGATGACGAGGTCGAGTGCTTGTGGGTAAGGATGAGGGGGAAGGCCAACAAGGCAGATATCCTGCTGGGGGTCTGTTATAGACCACCTGGCCAGGAAGAGGAGGCAGACGAAATATTCTACCAGAGGCTGGCAGAAGTCTCCCAGTCGCTAGCCCTTGTTCTTGTGGGGGACTTCAACTTTCCGGATGTCTGCTGGAAATACCACACGGCAGAGAGGAAACAGTCGAGGAGGTTCCTGGAGTGTGTGGAGGATAACTTCCTGACGCAGCTGGTAAGCGAGCCCACCAGGGGAGATGCCTCGCTTGACCTGCTGTTCACGAACAGAGAAGGGCTGGTGGGAGATGTGGTGGTCGGAGGTCGGCTTGGGCTTAGCGACCATGAAATGGTAGAATTCTCGATACTTGGTGAAGTAAAGAGGGGGGCCAGCAAAACCGCTACCATGGACTTCCGGCGGGCGGACTTTGGCCTGCTCAGGACACTGGTCGAGAGGATCCCTTGGGAGACGGTCCTGAAGGGCAAAGGGGTCCAGGAAGGCTGGACGTTCTTCAAGAAGGAAGTCTTAAAGGCGCAGGAGCGGGCTGTCCCCATGTGCCGCAAGAAGTGCGGGCGGGGAAGGCGACCGGCCTGGCTGAACGGGGAGCTCTGGCTGGGACTCAGGGAAAAAAGGAGAGTTTATCACTTGTGGAGGAAGGGTCAGGCAACTCAGGAAGAGTACAGGGATCGCGTTAGGTCGTGCAGAGAGGAAATTAGAAAGGCAAAAGCCCAGCTAGAACTCCACCTGGCCACTGTCGTGAGAGACAACAAAAAATGCTTTTATAAGTATGTTAATGACAAAAGGAGAGCCAAGGAGAATCTCCATCCTCTATTGGATGCGGGGGGGAACGTTGCCACCAAGGATGAGGAAAAGGCTGAGGTACTCAACGCCTTCTTTGCCTCAGTCTTTAGTAGTCAGAATGGTTATCCTCAGGGTACTCAGCCCCCTGAGCTGGAAGACAGGGACGACAAGCAGAATAAACCCCCCATAATTCAAGAGGATGAAGTTCATGACCTGCTATGCCACCTGGATGTTCACAAGTCTATGGGGCCGGATGGGATCCACCCGAGGGTTCTGAGGGAGCTGGCGGAGGAGCTTGCCGAGCCGCTCTCCATCATTTACCAGCAGTCCTGGTTAACTGGGGAAGTCCCGGACGACTGGAGGCTCGCCAATGTGACTCCCATCTACAAGAAGGGCCGGAAGGAGGATCCGGGGAACTACAGGCCGGTCAGCCTGACCTCGGTGCCGGGGAAGATCATGGAGCGGTTGGTTTTGAGGGTGCTCACGAGCCATGTCCGGGACAACCAGGGGATCAGGCCCAGCCAGCACGGGTTCATGGAAGGCAGGTCCTGCTTGACCAACCTGATCTCCTTCTATGACCAGGTGACCCGCCTAGTGGATGAGGGAAAGGCAGTGGATGTGGTCTACTTGGACTTCAGTAAGGCCTTTGACACTGTCTCCCACAGCATTCTCCTAGAGAAGCTGGCGGCTCACGGCCTAGACAGGTACACTCTTCGCTGGGTAAAAAACTGGCTGGACGGCCGAGCCCAGAGAGTTGTGGTGAACGGAGTTAAATCCAGTTGGCGGCCGGTCACGAGCGGTGTTCCCCAGGGCTCAGTTTTGGGGCCGGTCCTGTTCAATATCTTCATCAATGATCTGGACGAGGGGATCGAGTGCTCCCTCAGTAAGTTTGCAGACGACACCAAGTTGGGCGGGAGTGTTGATCTGCTGGAGGGTAGGAAGGCTCTGCAGAGGGACCTGGACAGGCTGGATCGATGGGCCGAGGCCAACTGTATGAGATTCAACAAAGCCAAGTGCCGGGTCCTGCACTTCGGCCACAACAACCCCAGGCAACGCTACAGGCTTGGGGAAGAGTGGCTGGAAAGCTGCCCAGAGGAAAAGGACCTGGGGGTACTGGTTGACAGCCGGCTGAACATGAGCCGGCAGTGTGCTCAGGTGGCCAAGAAGGCCAACGGCATCCTGGCCTGTATCAGAAATAGTGTGGCCAGCAGGAATAGGGAGGTGATCGTGCCCCTGTACTCGGCACTGGTGAGGCCGCACCTCGAATACTGTGTTCAGTTTTGGGCCCCTCACTACAAGAAGGACATGGAGGTGCTGGAGCGCGTCCAGAGGAGGGCAACGAAGCTGGTGAAGGGCCTGGAGCACAAGTCTTATGAGGAGCGGCTGAGGGAACTGGGGTTGTTTAGCCTGGAGAAGAGGAGGCTGAGGGGAGACCTCATCGCGCTCTACAACTACCTGAAAGGAGGTTGTAGCGAGGTGGGTGTTGGTCTCTTCTCCCAAGTAACTAGCGATAGGACAAGAGGAAATGGCCTCAAGTTGTGCCAAGGGAGGTTTAGATTGAACATTAGGAAAAATTTCTTTACTGAAAGAGTGGTCAGGCCTTGGAACAGGCTGCCCAGGGAAGTGGTGGAGTCACCATCCCTGGAGGTATTTAAAAGACGTGTAGATGAGGCCCTTAGGGACATGGTGTAGTGGGCATGGTGGTGTTGGGTTGACGGTTGGACATGATGATCTTAGAGGTCTTTTCCAACCTGTATGATTCTATGATTCTATGATTCTATGATGGGTTGCAGAAGCAGTGACAGCCTGAAAATTTGCTGCTTTGGATACTTTGTTAACGGTTTCTGTGTTCTTCGTAGCTGCATTGTTCGCTTATTTGTAAGGCTGAAGTGAACGCTGGTTGTATATGGAGAATAAATGTCTGCAAGCAGAAACAAGTTAAAAGAAAATAAACATAGCCTATAATTTAAGGGTGTAAAAGAAAGCAAGAGAACATAAAATAATATATTCCAGTCTGGAAGGATTTGCCTTTTTAACCGTAAGCCCACATTTATTGTAATAAGTGAAGTGGTGAAATTCAAGCAGTGGCTGTGGTTCTGTGTTTCATGGGCTTGGTGTTACCATGGGTCTGTTTAACCTCTAAAAGGATTCAAGGGCTAGTACATACCTTTACTTTTAAAGGACAAACACGAGTTACAAGCGATCAGCTTGCATGTGATCATGACTTCTTAAGTCTCCATTCCCAAATGGAGAAGTGGATCATGGAAATTGATAATTTGCAACTCATGTTTGTCCTTATGAAGATCTTGTTTGTTCTTTTGTTTAAGATAAAATATATGTTCACTTAACAAGCATCTTGTGTAAGGAAGAGGCTACTTTCCGGCCTGAAGGCAGTCCTTTTAGTTGTTCAATCAAGTGGTCTCTAGCTTTACAACGTATTATCTGAAGTGCATTTACAATCTGTAATTAAACCATTCTTTCAAATACTTAATAGGGTGCAAATCAAGATAACTAATATTTTTGCATGTCTTTCAAAACGTAACAAAAAAGAAAATGTTAAAGCAAATTAGAAGTTAGAAATCAGCATTCCAAGATTTGCACAAGCTTGTGAGGAGGGAATAGATATGGTTGGGTTTTTTTTTTTTTTTGACTGAGGATAGGCCAACCTCACTGACATTTGTGCTGCTGATAAAGAATAGATTTCCTTAAAATTTCTTAGAAATTCAAAAATCCTTTTTAACTTTAGGTTAATTAAGAAAACCTTAAGGAAGCACACCTCATGTAGTATATTTCCTAATACAAAAATATGAACAAACAACTGTATGTTCAGAAAGTAGACTCCTCTGTGATGACCTGAAATAATAACATGGTTCCTTCTGAAGTATAATTTCTTGTGTTGTCATTGTCATCTAAATTATCTTTATCCAATCTCTTTCAGGAGCTGGTGGCTGGTCCCCGCTGGACTCAAACGAGCAGCAGTGGCTCCAGGTTGATCTGGGAGACAGAGTGGAGATTGTCGCGGTCGCCACCCAGGGCAGGTACGGGAGCTCAGACTGGGTAACCAGCTATACGCTGATGTTCAGCGACACCGGCCGCAACTGGAAACAATACAGACAAGACGACACCATCTGGGTAGGTCTGAACTGCGGATGTCTTTGGCTCCAGATCTTTCTGGATCAGGCGCTCATTTGGAGAAACGGCTTTGGTTTCAGATCAGAGGAGTGCTGTAGTGGTGAGAGAGCAGACCCGAGTGAGTCTACAGGGTGTTTAGATCTAAATGGGTTATGTCACCGACTGCCTGTGTAATACAGGTTTAAGCCCTCAGGACTACATTGTTTTTCAGACTATGAGGATGCTCAGGGCACTCAAAATGACCTGCATGCTTCTGTGCCTGGTTGGCTTTGATTCAGGCACACCAGGGTAAATGGGGCTAATCACTTACATACTTTCTCCAGGAAATACGGAAATTAACTCTGTGTCTTATGCACGCTTGCTGGCCAGAACAACAGAGCTCATGCTGGGGGAAGTGGGTGGTAAATTGCTCCTTGGCTGGAGAAGGCTGGAGCTGCAGCACGAGTTGTGGGATGATTTAGCAGATACACTGAAATTGCTCAAGGCTTTTCCTAAAATTTTAATGCAGGCTTGACGCTTGCTGTGTCACAAGTTCAATGTGTGGCCATGCCAGATGCTGTCAGTGCAATGCCACCGCAGGTTTGGATGGAGAAGTTTAAAAGTCTTCCTTTCATATGGAAAATGTGAATTGTTAGTGAATTATTAATGAATGGTAGCATCCTCTCTGTGCTGTATTCTCTATTTCTGAGGATCAATAGCCTTGCTAGCATGACAGTATGCAGTGGTAAATTAAACATATTCTTCATGAAAATAAAAGGAAACATTTTAAAGGTGATCAAGAAGACTTCCGGTTTTGTCTTAAATTTTTCTTTGGTTAACATCTTGGTTAAATGTTGTATCTCAAAAGCAGATTTTGCTTTCAGAACATAATGATTGTGAATGAGGAGAGTTGTGGTGCAGCAGGAAAAGGGAAGAAGGGCTGCTTAGTTTTTTCCTGAGCATGTTGCAGGCAGTAGGGATGTATGTACGGGGAGGGTAACTTCTGCAGTTTTAAAATCCATTGCATTGCCACTGTCTTTGTTTTATCATGGTTTGATTTAGGGAAAACTAATGAAATCCTTCTTCCTTTAGAAAGGCAACTTTGGCCCAAAGACAGTCATAAAGTTGTCAAGTGTGGCTCTGCTTCACCTGTCACTTATGAAGTTATATTAGGCTGGCTTTGCTCCAGATACTTATAGCTGCTTTTTTTTTTTTTTTTTTTAATGTTTAAAAACAGTGGAATTTCATTCTGGACTGAATATAGTGATCATTTAATCTGGCTCTCGACTTCTACCCTTGGGACTCAGAAATCCAGAACTAAGATATATTTACAGACTTGGTGTCATTAAGTGCTTCCTTCCATTACGTGTCTTTTTAAAATTTTATATTAAGACAAATTAATTTTTTACTTATCTAACTTTTCAGTACTTTTCTTTTTGGAAACCCTTGACCTTTTATTTTCTTTTGTAATTTTTTTCTTCTTAAAGGGAAACTTGAAAAGACAACATGTAGAATTTACCATAGCAAATCTTCATGCCCTAAGGATCCAATTTTGTGAGTTTCTGATCTGGCACCTAATATTGCACACAAGAATAAGAACAAGCCTAGCAGGCATTTGACAGTGAATTAGGATTTATGAAGAACCTGAACTCTCTTATTTTACTAAATGATTGGGCATGAAGGTGATTCAGAGCAGACCCTGACACAAGTCAACTCTGGAGGAAGGATTTGGATATTCTTTCCCTCACATTAGTTTCTACAAGTTGCACTGACCATGCGAGCCAGTAACATAATTCCAGTCCAGAAGAATGATTTGCTCCACATCCCCAGGGCTTGAAGGGATTGTTAGGATGCATCACCAAACCTTGCTGCTGGAAGAATCTGTTAGTGAAAATCCAAAGTGGGCTCATTTGACATTTCATTAGGCTTCTACAGTCCACCCAAACTGGCAAGTCTCATTAACACCTAGGAGCTTGTATGCCTGCCCAAGGAATTAATGAAGATCAAGAATTACGTGTGTATAATTTTTATTCTAACCAAAGAGAAAGTTGATTCTTTTTTTTCCTGGCACTTTTGGATTTGTTTCACTGAATTAAATTCAATCTTGAGAGCCATTCAGAGTACAAAGAGGAAAGCCAAAGAGGCTTTCGTAAGTGTGTATAGAATTATAATTTCAAATTTTGCAGTGTTTCTGTTTTATTGGCAGTAATCTTTTCCTTAGGTTTTTTTTTCCTAACTAAAAAGAAAACCAGAAGTGCGCTGTCCAGCCGTGTGTTGAAGGTTTTTCTATAAAAGGCAGACCCTTGGATGAAATGAGGACAAGCACACCATGGTGCTTGTCCTAAACATCTGGCTGTTAAATAGCTGTAAGGGAAGTTCTGCATTGCACACCTCAAGAAAAGATCCATTGCCCTTGACTTAAGGGAAGGCAGTGGAGTGGACCATTTCACAGGGATAAGAAAGCAGCACCCCAGGGTAGCCTCCACTGTCACAATCTGTGATGGTGTACACTGTACCAACCTGTCACGAGATTGGTAGTTTCAACCTTGGGAATCTGTATCCCATTCTTTTTTTGGGGTGGGCAGGGTGGGATGTCAAAGCAGGATTCAGGGTAGGAGTTTCCTACATCAGGGCAAGGTAGCAAGTTTCCAGGTTACGTCTCATCCACAGGGAGTGGAGGGATTAAAATCTACGTTATTGTGGAAAATGTGCGACTTCAGAAATCTCAGATGGTCAGGTTGGAAACATATGCCCTCCGCAGGCTTTAACTTTGAAGCTTTTTTTCTCTGTCCTTAGGACAGGATTTTAGTAGTCTCTATGTCCCCCAGGAGTTTGAGCTTTTTAAGATTTCCTTTTTAAATTTTTGTGCATAGCTAAAAGAGCTAGAAGTTTACCTACTTTATTGCTTTTTGTTTCAGACAGCTGTGCGGTTCCTAACTTAAGAGGTGGTCAACACTGACTCATAGCTTAGATGGGGCTGTGAAATCTAAACCATTATTGCCTGGAGATCATTAGATGATGTCTGCTGTATCAATATAAAATATTGATATGCACTGTCAGGTGCTGATACAGCTTCTACTTTAGTAAAACTAACTGGAAGTTTGTGCTTTGCTGTATGGATGTTACTGAATGTCTCACACTAATTGCTCAGTGCTGACAACTTATCATTCATTTGCAGCTGTTGAAACGGGAGATTATGTATCAGTATAAGGAACCTAGATAGTCTGGTGAATTTGTTTGTTTTCTGAAGGCAATATAACTATGTGGAGAACCATTTGACAGAATAACGATATACTGAATTGCTGAAAAGAAGGGTGTAAGAAGTACCTGACTTTCAAGGCAAGCATTTGATTTAAAGTAGAAATTTGAGGTTTCACTTTGTTTTAATTTGTTTGCATTCCAGCAAAGGAAAACAGAGTCTTGAAATTTCTTCTCCGCTATGTCTGTTAAAATAAAACTGGCAGAAATCCTTAATGTCTGCTCAACCAAGTCAGATTTGAACTACAATTTCTCCCAGCCCATCTGCATGACCCAGAGACAAAGTTACGGGGTATTCCCCGCTGGCTATACCGGAGGGCTCTCTTGGAGGAGGATGTACTGACACAGCCTTTCCCCGCTGCATGTCATGGGCCATCGGCCACATTTGGTGGAGACAGCAGGAAGGCAATAGCTCCTTTCATAATCCCTGAGTAAATCTTCCCAGATGAAATTTTTCTTAATCATGTCTTCACAAATGTCTGATGCTCCATATTGCAAGTGGTGCTCCTGAGGAGTTGTTTCCAGCCATCTGGGTATAGGTTTTGTCCACCCATATGGCATATGTGTCCTTTAGTGCATCTGAGACCTGGGTACATAAATTCTTTATTGGGCTGCCGATAAGACAGCCGTTTGCACACCAGTATATATGACACATCACTAGTAAAAATCCCTTTCTCTTTATAGAGATTACAAGGCTTATTATCCTCCTCTCATGGCATGCATACAGCTCCCATCAACTTCACCGTTAATGAGCGCTGCATAGACAGATCGCGAGGAGAATCAGAAAACCTCTTACGTTTTCACTCAGCCTGTGTTTATGATGTTAGTAAATTCTGCAGCTGGAGTTGAAGACAAGACAGATTAGCCATTTAAAACCAATTTTCCAACCCCATTTGTATTTAAATAATCTTGTTACAAAAGGACTCTGTGGTTCAGAGCAAACTAGACTTATAATTATATTTTCAATATGGATAAATCAGCTGTGTGTGGACACACTAGCTATTGACTGGGAGACGTAAAATATAAATCTTATTGCTTGTAACAAGTAAATGATTTTTCAGTGTTTTTAAGTGTTGAATAATTCAGAATTTACTTTACCTGCGTACGCACCACAGCTTGAGTCAGTCCAAATTGTGTATATTACTGGGACAAAAGTGTGGGCTGTGATACAATGCTATTTCATTTTAGATAGCAATTTTTATCCTATCTATATTGAAAAATACTTTGCAAAGCTGAAAAATGCAATTATGCAGGAAGACACAAGGGAAAGGGGATGGAGCAGGCCTAGGTGTATGCAACAAAAGGAGAAAAGAGATGTTCTTTAGAGAAGGTTTTGAAAGGAGAAGGGGAAGTTATGGAATTGGAGATAAAGGGAGACTGCTCTGACGGTGGCAGAGAAGGCTCTTATATTAGAACAATGAATCTGTGCAGAAAGGCAATGAAGGGGAAAAATGGCATAAATAGCAAGGAGATACTTCATACTCTGTACAAACACATGCACGTACTTGCACATATTAAGCAGATGTTTGGAGTTGACTGTTAGTTGGTGAAGCTTTTTACACATGTGCTGTCAACCGCACACGGAAGGGAGAAGATGGCTTTGGGTGGAAGGGAGACTACGAGCCCTAACCCCAAAGCTGGATCACAAGATAGGAAGTGCATCTCTCGTGTTGGACCATGACGCGTGGGTCATGGTCCAGTGCAGATCTTCCCCCACAGAGAAGTGCCACAGTGTCAGTCCCACTCCTTGCAGGGGTGAGGGTGCTGTGTGAGGGCTGGAGAGTTGACAGGAGGCTGAGGATGCACTAGGAATATATAATTCTCAGAGGAGCAGGAAAAGTGTTTAACAGAGGTGATAAAGATCCCTTGCATCACCTTTCCTCGGGAAAACTCCTGCTTGCATGTGTGAGCTTTTGCTGAACCAGGGTCTTTTCTAATGAAAACTAGAGGAGGGTCACTCTTAATTGTCTTATAAATTACAGGAGTGCTGTAAACTTTCCCATTTCCACTCTAGCTGGATAATGATTGTGGAACTGTTTTGGTGAGTTAATTATCGTGAACATAGTTAGAATATTAATCTTCTTGTCAGATTTATAGTTGTGCTCATTTATTCTAAAGCATCTTTTAGCTCCTAGTCCTAACGCTCTCCAAGCAAGGCCAGGGCAAAATTCTACCCATAGCAATGAGAAGTCCTACACTGCTTGGATTAGAAAATGAGTTTCTGCTTGTCTTGTTATAATGCTTCCCACTGTACTAGTGTTCAGATATATTTCATCTCCTCTATGCACAGTAATTATTGCCAGGCAAATAAGTGTTAAACAGAAAATATCTATGAATTATTTTCTTTTCTTTCACCTTTGCTCTAAGAAGCAAAGAAGAAAAAAACCCAATTGCTACTTTCAAGTAGGAATGAAGGAACCAATTCAGTCTTGCTTCAGGGAAGCAAGGCTTTTCCTATAAGAGCTATGTTATTACAGGTTTTGAAGAGGCAACCATTACCCATTGGTGGTATTTAGGACTGTTCTGATTAAGACTCTCTGATTCCAAGATGCTGTTCGGATGTTACTAATTTGCTTCTAATTCTGGTTTAGCTTACTGAGCTGGCTGCAAATGTGGCCTCTTGAGCATGTTCTCAGAAAATCTTTCTTGATCACCAGGGCAGTTCTCTATTTGGGAGGATAATTCAAAGTGTCAGTATATCTGTTTTTGTTAAGTGCACTCCGTATGGATTTATGCCTGAATAAAATGGATATACTTAGATTGCAAATTACCCTTTAGGGTTGAGATACTTGAGTTAGCCTTAAGCTAACTGAATTTTGTATGAATTCTGTGCCCTTACAATGTGCTTTTATAGTTGGTTAACTGTAAAGCAATATTAAGGTGGAGTCTAGAGAATTTAATGTTGATATTAACATCATATCCATCAGTAATGTCTTCAGCAATTCTCCGTGCTTGGTATTTGGCAGCAGTTCACCCTGACCTAGGAAACTGCAAGAAATGTGGTTATTTGCAGTCTGTGCCATCATCACTGACCTCCCAGTCCTATTCCTTTGCAAGTTGCCTGAAATTTACCTGTTCTGTAACCATTTAGCATAGGAAGGCTGTGAAATGTTTCTTGATTTCTCATTCCTACATTCCAGATCTTCTGTACAATGTTGTCTCTTTACTGCTTCATGCCACCTATAGGGACTATAGGGTATGACTCCATAGTGTTGGCCCTAACGGATTGGAGTGGAAGGAGTGTTTGGCATGGTTCTGGTTGGTAAAGTCTGGCCCTAAAACATATGTGTCTTCCAACCGCCTTTGGCAGATTTGTCTGCCACAGCCAGAAAGCTATTGTTTTCCCTTCCAGGCATCTATTAAGAGAATAAATGTTAGTGGCAGCACACTAAGATGACTAATGTGGAAAAATAGTGGACATTTCCTCTCAGATGGAGGATTTTAGTCAGAAACTCCTTTATATCAATAAACCAAGTTTCATTATTCTTGTTTGCAAATCGTGTTCTATGGTATGTGAAGCTATAAATAGGTGCCTTTACAAATTATAAATAAATATGGAACAAATAGAGCTTTAATCTATTTGTAGTTTCACCTCTGGTGAGCAAATGACCATTTGCAAATGGACTAAAATGAGAAAGCAGTGTAGAGCAAAGAACAAATGGTAAAGCTGTTTTGCTAAAGGAAAATGCATCATTAATTTGTTCGTAGCAAACAATTTAAAAAGATTAGCCAAATAAAAACATCCCAGGGATAAGCACTAAAGCTGATCCGCCCACAGCTGAAAACCATTCTGAAACAATAATAGTTGGATTGACTGCGGTGCTGCAGTGAGAAGTTACCTGACTCCTCAAATTGCCTCCATAGCTATAGATACTCAACCAGGAAAGAGCCTTTACAGAATACAATATGCAAATATTTTTCTTCTACAGTTTCCCAGTGAAGCCTGTGCTAATTTCCATAGTCCTTCTGGGTCATATTAATCAGGATTGAGTGGCTTCTGGGGTTGGTAAAGAGATCTGGAGTTTTTATCATCTTAAAAAGCCTGTTCAAATTGAATGATTCTAATGCAAACAGCTCATCTGTATTGTGTGCTGCTGAGCATCCTGATAGCAGCCAGATCAATGGCTAAATGCATAAGGAGAAACACTTGACATCTTTGGGAGTTGTTTGTGCGGGGTCCTTACTGGGAGGGTGATGGGAGCTTTTGGGACGTTTGCTCATGGAGTATGTGGAGACAGGAAGATACAAACAACAACAAAACAACTGGATATGCTTCCAGAGCTCAGGTCTTAGTGAGTTTCTTTGCAGTTGGCCTTCAGTAACTGCTGTAAGATTGTACCTATCTTGCTCTGAGCCCTTTCTAAACTTTGGATTATTCCTGTAGCGAGAAGCTCATGAACAGAGTAGAAACCTGTTGCTTGTGGCTGGTGGAAATGGTACATAAGAAGAAGAGGCAAACCACTCTAGGACTGGGATTTTACTAAAATATTAAACATTGATAGAATATTGGCTAAGTAAAGGAGTGTGATGTTATATAGACACCAGGTTTCGTGATAAGACATGCTAGTAAACTGGTGAGCCCCTTGGAAGGACAAGAGGAGAAAGGAGAGATTTACCGTGATACCTGAAATGGAGATGAGGAGACAGAGGAGGAGAGAGACAGACAAAGAGATAGAAAGCTATAGATAATGTTCAGAGGTTTAATACCTAAGATGGAAATAAAGACCTTTTTCATTACGTCTTCAGTCAGCATCAGCAGAAACCAAGGATCTCTTATTTCTTCTCATCCTCTTCTTGTCTCCTTGGTTAGCAGATTTGTATGCCACTTTGAGTTAATATATTTGGTGTTTCCTACTACTAGACACTCATCAGCTGCAAAGAGGCCCCTACAAACTATTTCTGAGATACTTTCTTGAAAAAGGGTTGTATTCACGTAAACATTTCTTCAACGTTAAAATTGGGTCTTTGCATAGTGGCAATACAGGTGTGGGGAGATGGAAAATCAGGTATCGTGCAAGGACCTGGATGATTTAGAGAGAGGACCTTAATGTATTAAAACTTTAATTTTTTTAGGCTATTTGTGAAAGTTTCCATGTTCTGTAAGTCTCTTCAGTTATGTGGGTATTCTGCTGCATTTCTCTTTTATGGTCTGATTGGGAGACTATTGCTGTTGCTGGGGTCCTTCATCTTCAGGGATCCCAGAACTGTAAGAATAAAGAAATGTACTGGCTAAAAGTCTACTCCACAATTCTTCTTTGGATGAACACAGGGACCAATTACTTTTTCTACTGAACTGACTTACAAAGTAGAAACTGATGTTTCTACTTAACTGAGGTGACCCTGTTATATATTTAAAAAAGAAAACAAAAACTAAACAGCCTCCCAATTAGAATTGTCTGATAATATTTTCTTGCCTTTGTGCTAACACAGAAATTCTGTAGTGACATCATCTTTACAGTGTTGGAAATATGCTCTTTGCAGATTTCACTCCCTCCCAACCCTCCAGTAATTTCAGTATAATATAGATTTATTTTTCAGAGGCTGAAAAAAATAGGGTTTTTTTTTACCTCGCGGAAAGAACTTTAAAATTATTTGTTTTCATTCTCATTAGGAAGTTCTATTGGATTTTTTTTTTTTTTAACTGCCCATGCCTGTACTGGAATATTCAAAGTCTGGAAATAGTGTTTCTCTAATGCCCAATATAGACAGAATATAAATATTTAACATATTTTATAATATATGTTGCTTAATTAAGAAAGAAAAAATAATTAGTGAGATTACTGATATTTTAAAAAATGAATAGAAGTATTATTCTTAATATGGAGGACCTTTTTTAATACATTGCCTTTCCAAATGTGTGGTGTATATTTTATGTTCTTTCAGTAGCTTCCAAGTTTTATTGTATGAGAATTTTAAAGATGCTTATATAATCATTAATCTTGAAGGTCATTATACCAATTGTACTTTTGAATCTCAAAGCTGTTTCTCAGGGGAAGGGGGAAGGATGGAAATCCTTAGAAGATCCCTTGAGGTACAAAAAAAGTAAGAACAAAAATCGGTATCTGCAGAATAAATAAGCCTGTCCATGTTCCTTTGAAATTTAACTTAACTTTTTAATATGCATCTGACACTTTTGGGGAGCTGCATACACCTGTTCTGCAGGATTCAGCTTATGTTTATGGAGTTAAGTAATCAAAGGTAAAATAAAGTGTGAGCAAATCAAGATAGAGAGTAAATCCTGAAGTAGTATTACTTGAAGAACTTTCATCCTTCAGGGAATAAGTATTCATGAGCTGGGGGTAGAAATGCAGTCCTGGAAACATGATAAAAGGTTCCATATATATACACACACCTTTACAGCTTGGAGGAGAGATGAGATTTGGCTCAAATAAAAACTAGTCAAGCTGCTGTACGCAGGGAACACTTAATGTGAGTCACTTATTTTTATTTTAAATATACAGACTCCCACATCAGTGATAAGAACGGACAAATCTTCTCTGGAGAAGATTCTTGCTTTCCTGAGATGAGGTTTGGTAGACTTTGGAGAATTTATGTGGAGAGACTGGCTGTCTTCGAGTGTTTCATGTTTAGGTTCAGTTCTCAAAAATAATGATTTCATTTACAATAGCTCCCATTTGGAAATTAGGCCTATCAGTTTAAATTATGTGTCATGGTTGCCTCAGGAGGGGTCTATGTCTTGACAGAATGTCAAGAAAGCATCCAAACTTGTGCCAGTTAATTTAAGAAAGCTGATCCAAAAGAAGTTTACACCTTCCAGTTGGGAACTGTTTTGAAGACTAAAGCCAGGCTGGCAATGCTTAGCAATTATATATAATCTCCTTCAATAAATCCCCACAAATCCAAGAGGTGCAGGTCCTTTCTGATGGCACTGGGATGGTAGCTGATTTTGGTTGATGCTTTCAAATCTTTTCTTTGTGTGATCTTGGGGGAAAATTGAGATTCTTGAGATTGTGGGGCAGGAGTTTTATAGTAGTATCAAAAGAAAACTGCAGTCTAAGTTCTGGATCCAGGTTTTCTAATTCTATTTCACACTTCGGTGTCATCGGAAGACTTTCTAAACATCTAAAGTGTGTCCTACATTCTCCGTGCAAGACCCAAACCTCGGTTTTCCTGGTAGTCTCTGGGCACAGATGCTCATGCTGCACCACAGAGCTGGTCCACAGTTACTCAGCTCTCCTTGTCAAGTCCTTCAGACCAACAGCGTTTGTAATGACAGTCATAATATATGTGTGCCTGGCGAACAAAATCTTTCCATTAGCAATATCCGTTAATGGTAACACTTGCAAGTTGCACATGGTCAGCAGATGCTTCTTGGTGCTTTCTCATTTGGACTTCAGTTAAAAGAATTAACTAGGAGAAGGAAAGAAAAAATATTGAAAAAAATGCCTCCTGAAAAGCGTTCTGTGGTCTACTACTCAGTAAATAAGTACACATAGAATTTAGTCAGGAGAGCAGATACCAAGATTCATCCTCTTTGAAGGATATCTTTCAGATATTGCCTTCTTGCATTAGCTGGTGCTTCAGGGAAAAGATTTTCTCTCCAAGGAAGAGGGCACACTTCATTATTTTTCCCATAAAGTAGTCTCTGGGGGAAAAAAATATTTCTTTAGAAATTTAGGTAAAATTTCCACCTCATGGCTTCTAAGTTGTTTACAATGGAATAATTGTTCAAGCATCTGTCACTGTGTTCGTTACATAGGTACATTCTTTACAATAGGTAGTTTTCCTTGCTTTTAATTTGTGTCCCAGATGTATATATTCAGGCTTTTATGTGTACCCAATATGTGGTCCTTTATAAGCACACTCTAATCTCTTTAAACTTTCTAATTTCAGCTTGTTTCTTGTTACAAGATCACAAGCACACAAGCAAAGCCAAAAATGATTTATGCTGAAGAAAATTTGGAGCTAGTGCACTGATGTAGCCCTTTCTTGGTTTTGTTTTCTCTGGAAGGAAAATCAAAACTTTCTTGTTTTTGGTGTTGAGAACAATTTTGTAATGTCTAAGCAGAGTTGGATCCTTTCCCAAGTTTCTTGGTCCTTTACGTCAGTGCAGACAGCTGAAGTGTGCAGCTGATTTCTGTAGAGAGCACATTGTGTTAACAAATTACACACAACAAACCATAACAAAGTTCAGTCAGCCAAAGTAAAAGCTATCCCCGTAGAATGAATTCGAAAATTTCAAGTAGTTGTGATTTGTATAGCAGTCATGTAGTTCATGATTGACATGTTTACAGGTAGCAACTTCTTGTTGGCAGTAAATCTCAAGATTAGGTACTATAGTGAGGAAAAAGCATTCAGATGTGCTCTCCCATCCTGCTATCTGCAGAACCTGTGGGACTCATAAAAATACACACAAAGAAAGGGCAAGATAGTCACCCTTCAAGAAACTGATTCTTTGAAATCTGACGGCCATGGAGGTCATGTCTAGTAGCTTCTGAGTGTGCTGCTGAATTTCCTTGTAGGAGGAGGATATTTTGTGTACTGCAGAAATGCAAAAGATATCTTCACAAATTCTCCTGCTCATGCTGTTTCCCTCTTTTTTTTTTTTTTTTCCTTCTTTCTCTCATTTTACTTTTTCCCTTAACAACTCATCTATCTCATGAGACCGGGCCACATTAGACACATTAGACATTAGACTGCTTTTGTTTTGGTTGCTTCTCCAACTTGAGTATGTATTGTAGTGAAGAGGATAGCAAAGATTAAAACCTAGATAGCCTTTACTTTCCTTAGAGTTCAGGGGGTTGTTTAATTTCTCTGTGGAAATTATCAAGTGGAAAACCATCTAAAGACACTTACTGAGAATTTCCAAATTACCTCAGTATCTCCTTTTTAGCGAGAAAACTTTCTGTTACCTCCACTTAAAGCAAGTAGTAACTGACTTTGAACAATGCTTTCTGAAATCTGTGAGGTTATTCAGGTACAAGAACTACTCATCTGAATGAGGATTTTAGCCTGTGATCTGGCAAACATATGGGCACTTAACTCATGCATTTACATTTGCAGAATGAGCCATGAAGCATAACAATTTAGAAATGAGGAAATCTGAAATGTTGATTCCAAATAACTCTATAATAAAATTTCCAGTGGTACCAGAATTTCATCCCACACCTGTAATTAGGTACTGAACATAACATATTGTAGAGTGGGGGCTATACAATTATATACTTGCTGATTCTCACTTGCTGTGAAGTTTTTCTTTTTTTTTTTTTTACCTGAAAAACTGTTTCTCTGCCTATTTGTTCATCTTGAGGGGTTTTCTTCTTGCCTACATTTTGTGGCTGGCCAGAGTCATTAGAAGCAAATGCATATCTACAGTCTGATTTTTTAAAAACAAGCTGCAGCAGCCATGAAATGCTATGAAATAAGGCCTTGACTTCTCACTATCTTTCACCTAACTTTGTTTCTTCTTTTCCCTCTACTAAGCTGCAGGTCAGCTTTTAGTGCTTAGCCTTAGTATTTGAAGGCTTATAATGGTACCCATGTTTATAATCCATGGACGTTATTTGGTTATAACCTTGTAAATACGTACGTTATTTCAGTCTGAGAAATATGTGCATGTGGTAACACATACATCATTATAAAGGTTAACAGAAATGGTGATTTGCAAGGAATAATCTTATGAAATTAAAGATTCACAGATATTTAAGGCAGGTTTGAAGAGTTATTGGCAAACATGCAGAGCAGTTGTGTGTGTGTGTGTGTGTAAAAATAAATTAAATTCATAGGACAATGGAGAAGCAAATCTGAGACACAGAGGGAAGGCAGAGTTTCAGGTGGCATTCATCCAGCCATATCTGCAAGAATGCAACAATGATGATTTATAATTACTGTGATGAAAATAACGATGCTTCTGCTGTCACGTTTTTACCATAGCCTTGGGAGTATAAGTAATTATGCGATGATCAGTTGATTCTACATATTCACAAATTTAGCTATTTATCATAATTGGTTTAGTCCCTTGGACTTAGTCCAGACTCTTATTTCATACAGTTGGTTGTAAAGGGGAAGAGGAAGGAAGCAAATTTCCTCTAGCTGCATATAGTAAATCAAAGTTGGTTCTATACTAACAGAATCCTTATTATCAATTGCAATGGTTGTTTATTCTTCCAGGTTTAAAAAAAGCAACAAACAAACAAAACAAACCCTCACACAGAAGACACCTACATTTCCTCTTTGGAGATGCTTTCAGTGGGTATCTAAAAATAAGCATATTCACACTTCAGATCACCCCTTTTCTGCATTTTTTTTCTGCATAAAAACTGGATGTTCAATGACCAGATCAGACTGAATTTGGGGGTTCCAGGTTTTATGTTTGACTCCATGCCCACCAAAGCCTTTCCCTGGTGGTCCCCAACCCAATATTGTCATTCAAGAAAAACTCTTGCTAATTTCATGACCTCAAAAGCCCTTGTTAATTATAAAGCCATTTTATCCTAGACCGCATTTTTGATAGCTTTGTAGCTGCGAGAAAATATTTTTTTTCTCAACCCCTCCACCCTCCCTAAAAAGATCCTACCAAAACTGAAAACACCATGGGCTTTGAGATCTGAAAATAAAGAGACGTGCTAAAGGGTAACTGGTGGCTGTCCAGGTATATAGCCAAATTGTGTGGATATTACCACACAATTGCACATTAAGTTGTACACCGATTTTGCTGCTGTTTTCTGTAACATTACAAAGTAGCTAGAACCATTTTGCTGCCTTCTAGGGACCCTTATGCATTCAGACACAAAACTTAATGCAGCATCAAATGGTCCCAGAGGGTTTCTTTGTCTGGGCAGCAGTGTGCACAGTGATAAACAAAACATCACAATGCCACAGATGAAGTAGCGGTGCAGTCAGTCCTAGATGTCTAGCAGCCCTAGACAGTGAGCCATGGCCTGTCTTTTATCAATTTGTCTTAAATCCCCTGATTAGACACATTTTTTTGTCATGTGTTAATCACTATCTTCCTGGCCTAATTATACCTGCTAGCTTTCAAGCACATGGTTATACAAATGGGTTCAGATTTGGAAAATAGGCTGAAGTTTTCCCATGTTCTTTATAGCTGGCTAAAGGCTGAAATCCCAGCATTTGTATTGCTCAAATCACACAGATTTTTCATCTCTATGCAGCCATATACTTCCCACTACCTTAGGAATTCTTCTAGGTCTTGGTATGCCTTGGACCTCCTTCAGGGATGAAAGCACACCTGATCAACACCAAATGCCTCATCTCCTGAGGTTTTCCCATGATAAGATGAGTGGCTTTGGCCCAGAGCTGCATTCGGGTTCCCTGTTGTTTTCTGATCTTCTGGTCTAGTGAGCCAGAATGAAATGGCTCTTTTAGTATGGCAAACAACGGGAGAAATGATGGCTCCATAATGAGGCTTCCTTCAGGTGACATGCAGAGCTGAAACAAGGTCTTTCACTTCCAAATGAGCACAGGTGTTTCATTCCCAAGGTACCTGTTTCTTGTTATGTCATGTTCTTTTCTTCCGGCCACTTCCATTTGTAATGATCCCAAGGGCACTGCTAGCATTGGAGAACACTGAGTGTTTAGTAGGTCCACCTTCAGTAGGTCCAACGTTAGGCAGCAGCAAAATAGCTGACTGCATAGACTTGTAGGTCTGGGCATCCAGAGAAACAAAGCTGTAGGAAATTGAGGAACCTTCACGTCAAATCGTCAAAGAGTTTAGGAATCTCCTGGGTCAACCAGATGCTTTGCTGAGAGGTTTAGAATCACAGTTTTGAACTTCAAATGCTTAAATCGTCTCAAATCCTTTTGTGAGTCTTTAGATTAACCTAGTTTTATGGTTACATAAATTTTGGGGTGTGGTAAAAGGGACTCTGTTCTTTACAATTACAATTCTTTTCTGTCGCGCAAGAATTGTAATAAATAGACTTAAGCAGATCAATATCACTCTTCTGCGCAATTTTTAAAAACCAAAGTTGCAGCAGAAAAGCCAGTTATTGCAGTGCTACTTAATTCATTTAGTAATAGAGTGCATTGATTGATATTGTCATAAATAACAAACCGCTTCATCTGTGCCTCCTCACCACCCTAGCATATTATGCATACAAGCTAAGATGGAAAAAATAGCTACAGCCCTCTGAGCCTCAGGCTAGCAAGCCTTATTGATTGCACTTGAGTAATCTAAAGCTAAAAGATAGCAACCCATAGGATTTGTATATAACCATCATAGGCCAGGTTTGAACCCACCATATTTTCTATGTGGGTGATGCCTGTAGAAGCTATGCTGATGTCTAGGCAGCTGACACATTTTACTGGAAACCAAGCGCAAACAGAAGACTCATGTTCTGAGCAGTGATTGGCAAAATCAATCTTAATTAAGCTGCAGATATTCAAGGCCACTTCTAAACCTGAGCCTTTTCTTGAGCCCCTTTAATTATGTATTCAGATCAAAATGACATCCTGAGCTATTATCCTGCTTGTTAAACCCACTCAGTCACTTGTTGTCCAAGCAAATGCAACTATGTTTTATGAAGCAGCATAAATGGTTTCTTCTGTCAGTCTCCTCACTGTGGGAGCTGCAGCTGTGTCCTTCAGTGTCTTGGTTTCCAGAGCTCACTGCAAAACTTCGGAGTTACTTTGCGCAAGTTGCTTTTACACTCAGACCATCCTGAACTGTCATTTGGCCTTTTCCTCTGCTGCGTGCCAGAGGCACCTCCTTTCTGGGTGGTAGATCAGAGCATTTTAAATGTATAAGGGAACAAAAAACGATTCTTTTGTTTGCTTGTTTGTTTTTATCTCAAATATGAGCTGCCAGTCATGTGACTACCCATTCCCTTGTGCTTCCCAGGAAGAGACAGAGAAGAGCATGTTAGGGGTGGGAGCTTGGTTGATTGAGTTTACTAATTAGCAGGGCTGACATTCAGGAGCAAGAGAGGCGCAAAGGCTGCTTAATCAGTGTGCATTTCGGGGCTAATTCAGTGTTGTACACATGACCTCTTCTTTAAAGGTCTGCTGCAGACACTGATTTCTTGGGCCTCTGTGGCATACTTGAGGTGTGAGATGGTCAGTGACGCTGAGAAAAACAGCTGAGCTAGCATAAATCCCCTCAACTTGCATATGCGTGAGCTAGCAGGTGGAATGGGAAGGTAACAAATCTGTTAAAACTATGTTTCTAATACATTGATTTTTTTGTTTGTTTGTTTTTTAAGAAGGATGAGCAGAATATTGTGAGGCAAGGCACCATAGTCCTGGGGCTGCTCATTCAGTAAAAAGCTAAACTATATATGAAAATGAAAGCTAGAAAAATTGCAAGTGTTAAAATAAGTGCTATTGGGGGGGCACAGTGGAGGTTGTGCCAATGAAGGCGTTTCCTTCACATGGAGATCAGCACATTTCAGTGTTTATTTAGACCAATGAGTCATCTTCCCTGCTTATAGAGACTGTTTGGCAGAGCTCCTTCTGTAGAACCCCTTCCTTCTTTTACTTTTCATTTCTAATTTTGTCTTTTTTTTTTTTTTTTTTTTTTTTTTTTACACCCTTCAGTGTAGCTTTGCTGCTTCTATTATTTAGTCTTTCTTGTAAAGTTTGGCTGGATGTAATTTCCATATATACTATTTGTTGTAGTGTTTTTATTAACTTTTATAGCACGGGGGGTTTTGCCATTTAGCTACTAAACATTAATGTGGTGCAGAAGAAAAAATATACTTTGCTACTTACTCTGATAAGTAGCAAAGGGAATACTTTGGTGCCAGTCCTGTAAAACAGCATGAACTCAAGTTTTCAGGAATAAAAACCAAGGAAAAAATATATCTCAATTTCATCAAGCTTAGTTCTCTGAAAGTCACTGTATCCTAATTTTGCTGGAGGACATAGTCATGTATCTTGAGAGGAGTTTTTTCATTTTCCTTTGATTTGAGGATACAACTGAAATTCTGGTCCACTACTGCTCTCAAAAAGAAAGCTGTAAGTAAAGCTTTTATTTGTGTCTGTTATACTGGACCTTGGGATTCATTCTGCGATCCCAAGGGTCATTTCCACGGTTCATTAGTCCTTGTGCGCTGCAATTTTCTAGTAATGTTTGAGGCTCTTGTGGACCTGCTACACAGCGAGCAAAACTTTAGAGAACTCATTGGAAGTAAATAGAGAATAATGCTATTCATGTAATAATATGCCGTAGTTTAGTCTGAATTTGCTTTCTTCAAGCTTTGGTAATAACGTGGCTTTTGGTTGCTCCTATATCAGTTCTGACCCCGGTGACTTCGTCCCTATTATGAACTAGCGCCAATGTTGTCTAATTTTTAAGCTGCTCTCATCATCGAAAACATTTACTCTATTTCATCCTGTGATCAGAGAGAAAAACTTTACTTAATTTTTTAAAAATATTATCAATATGGTTGTTTAGTAAGGTTTATGTTTTTTGGCTGCAAACGTTGCAGATGAGTTTTTTTTCTCTTTTTTTTTTTCTTTTTTTTTTAATTTAAAATTAAATGAAGAAGAAAAACATTTGTTGAGCTGACAAAATGTTAAAGCTACCTAATTGGGAGGATCCTAAGTTATGTGCTGCCTCTTAAATTCATTACTGTATTGATGAATATACCTTATCATCAATTTTCAACATGTAGCCCTGCAGTGCTATTAGTAAATTATGAATCCAGAATTCCAAATAATTCCTTGCTTTGACATATCCTGGAGTTTCCTAAAGAGAGAGGGGCTTTTAAATTTTTGTTTTGTTTTGGGTTTTGTTTTTTTTTTTCTTTCTGGGCAAAATCATGACCTTCAACTTTGCTGCATCACCGCTGGCAAATCACTAACTTTCAAATTAATATTCTTCTGTGTAAGTGATTACTGCAGCATGACTTCACAAACTTTGCTTGAATTTTAGCCCAGATTCATGTAGGTCTAGATTTATAATGCATTCTTGCCACGTGTCCAAAAGGGATGTTTTCTCTTCCTGAGGCTATCAGATACCCTCAGAAGTAACATGCACATTAGCTACAATGTTTTTCTTAGTTTTCATGACCTGAGTGGCCTGGAAACATTAAGAAACATGTAATGATGCTCGGAATCAGGGCTGGATCTGACCTTTTAGTACCATGACAAAATAGAGGGTAAACAAATCCCTTCAGAAAGCAGTTAACATTAATTGCACCCCACCTCCCCAAACCTGCCAAAGGTTACCACTCATCTGGGCTATTAAAATGCTAGTGTTTGTAGACTCAGAAAAAATTACGGGTTCTTGGCAGAACAGTTCTTTCATCCACCATTAGAAATTTGTTTCTAAAGTCTTTTCTACCTGCTTTCTCCAGACTACATTCATGAAGGTCACATTTTGCAATGATAACTTGGTGGGGCACTGAATCTTTATTCGAGATAATTAGCTACTCTATCTTTGATATGCACATTACTTTCATTTTTTACAGTGTACCATTATCTTTTCCAGAAGTGTTGTGTCCTGTTTCCAGGCATACTGACTTTCTATCTACACTATGAGCAATTGTTTGCAGTAACACAAATACTTTTGTTTTAAACAGATGTGTAAGAGTTGTCACTGTAAAGCTCAGTACTTTGTTACCATTGCTACCCAGTAACGGATAGGCAAGAACCAAACTTGGAGAAACTGGAGCACAAACAGAAAAAAGACTTACCTGAAGACTTACAGAAAGCTGAAGTCAAATACAAAACACAACTCAATGTTTCTTAATGGAATATTTTACTCATCAGGTACCACTTCATGTCTAATCACAGTTTAGCTAGGTGGATGCAGGAAGCCTAATTCTATTTTGTCTTGGCTTTTTGTTCAGGAAACAAAGGGAAACTCCCATCAGTGTTCTTAAAAATAGATTAGACCTTTAGGATGAAAGAAACTGATGTATTTGATTCTTTTTTGAGAGGGACATGAACTAGGAGATTTCCCAAGGTTCTCCAGCCACCCTAAATGCAGGACTTTGGAGAAACTGTGAAGCACATCCACCCATGCACCCTGACCTTGTCTAGCCTGAATATCAGATTGAGCCACGTCATCTTCCCCCCCCACAACCTTTCCTGGCATGCTTATTGCCAGTGGAAATATGGGTGCATTGGCCTGGAGGGGCACACGGTAACTTCCAAAAAGTCCCCCCAGTGGGCACAAATAGAGAGCCAGGACAGCGGGGCTGCCTCTGAGGCTTGTTTGTTCTGCAATTCAGACATTTGCATTTGCATTTACATTTTCAGACTCCAGTAGGGATTTGTGTAAAAAGAGTCTATTAGCAGTCATGACTGGTAACTTCAAAAATACCCTTTCTTTATTGCGGGATGACATGTGTGTGGCAAACTATAAAGTCATGCATAACATTTATGATGGTGAAATACATCCCTGATATACTACACGATTTTGATTTGCTCCAGGAACCAACTCTGTGACACATCAGCATTTTATGTAAATAGGATGATTTGTTTTTTTTCCCCACAGACAGTAAAAATAAGAACGCAGTTAATGTTGTTGATAAAATATATTAAAATTCCACAAATTTTTTTTTTTTTTTCCTGAGGAGAGCAGTTACAGATGACAAAACAAGAAGAAGCTGCAAGAAAATGGTCCCATGAACGCTGAGTTCTCTTCCTGTTACTACCTTAAGTCAAAGCTACACAGGACAAACTGTAATGGTAATCTTGTATTTCTGAGATACATGTGTAATTAAAACACATAAAAGTGCTGAGCAAAATCAGTGTGTTAGCAATGCATGTGGTATCAGAAGAAACAAAAATATTACATCAGGCCTGCCTAAGCACAGCCTGGGTTTGCATCTCTTATACTATCTCTTCTGGTAGCTACTCCTGAGAAATGTGCAACTTCAGTGTTTTCTCTCTCCCATAAAACCTTCCACTCAGCAGAATTTTTTCCGTTATGAAGCATTTGAAGGTTTGCATTGCTTGACATATGGATGGAAATTTTATGTTCATATTTAATCAACTTGAGGTATGTCCTTGCCAGGACTGGGGCATCTTTTTCAGAGAAAGTGTAGACTGGCATTTCCCCTATTGAACTGACAGTGGGCAGATTTCTGGTGCTGGCACCACACTGCATTAAGCAGCTCTGCAGTTTGATTCTTATGATGGGCCTTCTCAGTTTTCATCTCCTGTTCTCCACGTCTTGGTTTATCATGGCAATTCTATTCCTTCGCTCCATTCTCTGCCATATTGCAGAGAGGTCTCAAATCTCCGTAAGAAAATCTCCTGAGAGTGTGAAAGTAGTTCGGTATCATTAGATCGGTGAAGCAGAGTGTCTTGTCCTGTATTACATGTGTAAAAGCCTCCCTATTGATTTCAGTGTTGTTTCCATTCAGACCCTACATATAGTTCAGGACTGTCCTGTTAATTTTGTTATTAATGAGTGATAAATTCACTCACCACAATAGGGAACACTCAGCTGTGCATATTGCACTCACAAATCTATTAATAATTACATTCAGATACAGAACTATGTACGAATATAAACAGCAAGGCTCAAAGTCAAGCAGAAAGTTAGGAAATAGTAGAACTAGTTGCCTGGGCAACATTAGTCTGGTTCCTTTAATTATATGCGTTTTATTCTAGGACGTAAGGGCCAGATTTTTTCTTTTTTTTTTTCCTCCTGCATGGGGGATGCCTCAAGGGGAAAAAAATAGCTACAAGTTTACTAACTCTCATATGAAGTGTTAGATAACTATAATAAGAGGCTCTTACAGAACTCCTGTAATAACCTTTATCTTTATTGCATAGATGGAAGGAAAGGTCAAGATCTGTTCAACTAGTATCTTTGTGTGACAGACTTGGTGTTAGCTCCAAGCTTTATATACATAATGTGTCCTCAGAGATTGCAAGGAAAGCAAACAGACCTCATCAATTTCTCTAATGATTCCTCTGAAAGATACTTTTTTTTTTTTCTTGGTTTGTATTTTTAGCTCACTTTAACAACACCTCTATTACAAGGCTGTCAGAGACCTCACACATAGAATTTATGTTGGCTTTCGTAAAGAAAAATTAGATGTTATCTCAAGGACAGGCTCTACTTTTAATGTCATTAAAACTAAATGAGTTATTGTTGATATTCACTGAGGAACAGCAAATAGAATTAGATGGAGAAAAATCTTAGTGATAAGAAGATGTGGTGGCTTAAAATGTCCACTGCAGAGAAGAGGTAATTTATAAGCATTGCTTTCTTTAATGTATACGTAACCTGTACTTTACGCTGTGGTGGTTGATTCTATTAATCCTAGGGGAGGGGTGGAGGTTATGGAGAAGAGGTGTGGATTTTAGTTATAATACTCTGTATTTCTCCGATAGCACTGAGTGCACGGCTGGGCAGTTTGGCCCCGGGCATCCTCAGCACCTCCGAATACGGCAGAGGAAAAGGCAGGGTGTCTGGGCCCATTGCTGCTGGTACCTGTTCCCTGTCAGAGGGTCTGGAGGAAAGCAGAGCTCATGGAAAGAGGGAAGATTATAAGTACAGTAGTGAAAGGCAGTGTTGGTGTTCATCAGCACAAGACAAAGTGATACCTATTTTGAGGTCTGTATTCTCATGTTTCTTAGGGTATAACTGGGTATGACTGAATGTTTTTCAAGTCTTAGTAAGAAAAACTTCACTCTTTATTAGGATAAAGAAACAGAGCTGGGGCAGGAGCGTTTCACACACTAGAGGATTCCCACATCTGCACACTTTACTTTTAAATTTATGCTTTTTGCTTTAAATTGTCTGGTTCTGTAAAAGAGGGAGGAAAGAGCAAAAAGGGGTTGAAGATTTCCCTGTTGTTACCCGGCTTGCCCAGGCTCACAGGGAAAACAGAGTAGAGAAGAGAGGGTTTTATAAAAATCTGGGAAATGGCCGTTTTCTACGGTAATCCCACCTATGTGTAGATCTGTGGTACGGATGTCATCAGCTTTGTTTCTTGTGTAACTGAGAGCTCTTTAGCTGTTAACTCCAAAGCTGGAGTGAAGCTGAACATAGAGATACCACAGCATATTCTAAGGGCTTAAAGTGTCTGGGGAAAAAAATGAGGTATTGAATTTCCTGGTAGGCATGAAAGTGCTACATATTTCATTTTACATCTGTGGTATAAAGTCTGGGAAAGTCTTTAAAAAAAGATCAAAAGCAGATGCGTTTATATATAACATCTTAATGTATAAATGTTTTGTTGGGGCATTGTACAGAGCTATTACAAATGAAGAAATGTTAAAAGAACATTATTAAGCTGTGAAGTTAGAAACCTGAAGGATAGAAAATGTCATTGCAAACTTAATTAGACCCCCTAATATGTATGCAGTAGGAAGGGCTTTAATTACCTGATCACAAACTATTTTTTGCACAGCATCCTCCACTCCTTTCAGCGTAGAAACCGGATAGCCTTTAATTAATGAGCAACTATTCAATATTTTGTTTTCTTCTCAATATGCAATCTTAAGTTTTATTCACTGTATACTTTTCAAACCTAGCTCCAAAACCATAATTATTCATTGCTTGATGGGAAATTCTAAAGTACACTTCACAAGAAAATTTATTTCACAAATATTTGTTTATTTTCACACCATCAAAAAGGGATGATGGGTTATTATGATTTTTCAGACAGTGAATTGTGTCACAAAGAAAAAGTATACATTAATTTGGAAGCTTAGTTTAAGGCAAATAAAATTGTCTTTGAGCACTGTATATGCATTTGAAGAAAAATTTCAGTTTACTTCAGTTGCATATACTACCTGGTGAAGCAAATCAGATCACAGTATTCTAAATAGATTTTTATTTCCCCCCACATAGCATAGGCTGAAAACAAGACTTCAACCTCTTTAAAGAAAAAAACAAGTGAGAGCAAGAACGTGCCTTGTGCCAGAGAGAGATGTTGCCTCCCTAGCCATGTCATTAAGGCACTAAACCGCTATCTTTGAGGTGGTAGAGAGACGCATTTAAAATCGTTGCTGTGAATCAGAAAGACCAACCCTGGTGATAGTGAGAGGTAGCTATCAAAATAAACATACCTTCTCTGTTCCCAGAAGGAATGGATACTTGTTCTGCATTTAAAAATTAATGGGTGGTATACAAGCATAGTCCTGGCAGCTGAGGCCTGAACCTTTTGCTGATGAGGACACATGCTTACTGCTTCTTCTTGGCATTTCCATCTGCATGGTCTTCCTGCAACCGTACCCTTTCCATAAGGTGGCCTCAACCAAATAACTTATGGCACAGTAGTATAAGTAGTTGTGTGAGAGGCAGGAGAAGTGACCTGTCATTGGGAACACTGAGCCAGTGTCTCTCGCTTCCAGATGAATCTCTTAATAACAGGATTAGTGTTTAAAGCAAGGGGATGAAGGCACCAACACTAGATGAAGTGAGCCAGCTCTCTATCCCTTAAGGCACAACTCAAAACAGAGTTCCACATGGTCCTTCCATTTCCATTTAAATGCCCACATTTCAGGTGTGAATAAGGGTCAATAAGGCTTTGAGTCTAAAATTCCCCAACTGAGGTTGAAAACCCTAAAATATCACTTACTCGGACTTGCTTTCATACTAGACTGTAGGAAATCTTCCCATGAATTAACATTTTTTTGATTAAATGTAAACAGTATTTTAGAACAAAAATGTTCATGGTCTTTTACGTATAGTTTGTCTCCATAAAACTGATATCTCATAATTGATAGTTCCTTCTGTCTTTCAGGTGCACATGGGATTAAAGTGTATTCTCCCAGGCCTTATGAATGGCTTCCTCTCCTCTTGCTCATTTACTGCTGATCCCCCAAGTTCTGCAAGGATGAAGGTGTTAGAGGCAACACCTGCTTTACTGAGGAACTGCATCTAACTAGAGCTTTCTAGGAACATTCTCCACTGCTGTTTGAAATCACGGTCCTGCAGAAATAATAAATGACCATGTAATAGAGAGGACGGAAAGAGCCCACAGTAGTCTCTATGGCACTGAATGCCGTGTCCTGGTTTTGGCTGGGATAGAGTTAATTTTCTTCCTAGTAGCTGGTATAGTGCTGTGTTTTGGATTTAGGATGAGAATAATGTTCATAATACACTGATGTTTTAGTTGTTGCTGAGCAGTGCTTACATAGTCAAGGACTTTTCAGCTTCTCATACTGCCCTGCCAGTGAGGAGGCTGGAGGTGCACAAGAAGCTGGGAGGGGACACTACCAGGACAGCTGACCCGAACTGGCCAAAGGGATATTCCATACCATATGATGTTATGCTGATCAAAAAACTGGGGGGAGTTGGCTAGGCGGGACACAGCCGCTGCATTGGTCAGTGGGTGGTGAGCGATTGCATTGTGCATCACCTGTTTTATATATTCTTTCATCATTATTATTATTTTCCCTTTCTTTTCTGTCCTATTAAATTGCCTTTATCTTAACTTATGAGTTTTACCTTTTTTCCAATTCTCTCCCCCATCCCACTGCAGGGAGAGTGAACGAATGGCTGTGTGGCATTTAGCTGCCTGCCGGGTTAAATCACGACATGCTGACATGTCCTAGGTTTTTAAGTATCTGCTTGGCAGCCTTAATATTTTTGACAAAGGATGGTGGATGGATGTGTGCGCACATGTTGGTGTGCAAGCATGTAGATATCTGTGTGTCCATGCTTTTTTTTTTTAAAAAAAAAAAAAAAGACGTGGAATAAATAAGCCCTATTGTGTAGTGTCATTGAATCTTGCATGGCTCAAAACTAGAGTGAGGCGCCCATATCTGCTGCTTTTAAATGTCTGCCACAAGCAAGAGCACCTTGTTTTTCTTTGTCTGACCATTGGTAAAAACCATCCTTGATTAGAGGTTTTTCAGAAAGACAGCAGAAGCAAGGTGATAATTTTGAAATGAAAACAGCCACAATAAAATGACATTGTTTCTTCTGGTCAGCTCTATGAACTCTGCAATCTGTTGGATTGGATAAACCGTTTGAATAATCTGCTCTTTATCTATGGGCAAGGTCTAGAAGAACAGATCCAAAGGGGAATGTAATCCTCAGAGGTGCTTTTGCTTATCCTCCCAAGGATGCCTCCTTACAAAAGTAAATTCTGTCCATTGGGGAAGAAAAGGATTAATCTCTAATCTGTGATGGAGAATTTAGCATGCTAATTGCTAGCAATTCTGCCTTCAATCAAAAGCGCACAGAGCAGCTACAGGGAAGAATAATAACGGTTTCTGGATTACACTTAAGTCTACTGAAACGTGGCACTCCAACTTGTGTCAGTAATTTCTACTTCTAGCCAGGTAATCAGCAGATTTATCTTGCCAAAGAAATAACAGTTATTCCAGGTTTAAACAAGCCTATGTCATCTGAACCAGCATATTTATTTTATCTAGCCCTACTGAAAAATAGTTGAAGTTTACTTACAATAAGTGAACAGTCTGTACCTTTTAGGTGATATGCTGGAGTCTGAGCCTGTTTGTTTAATTCTTCTAACTCTTCATGTGACAGGAAATAACATAGCATTGCTGCAGCATCATGGGATCATCAATTCACTTCATTTATAGGTGAGATACTCCCCCTAAAATATCCTCCATAAAAGGATTATGCAACATCAAAACAGGTTGTAAAGTGGAGATTTTTCTTGAGGATTTTTTTTGGGGGGGAGGGGGTGGGGCAGTAGATATCAAAATCTGTCCAATCCATTAATTTCCTTTTACAAGCTGTTTATATTCTTAAAGCTTAGTATCCTTTCAACTCCCCTCTCCATTATTTCCTCCACTGTTTAGCCATTACCATTTCTGCATACCTTGGAAACCATTTGTGCATTTAATTATGGAATATTTCTTCAATTTTTAGCACTTTTCAGTGATCTCAAGTTTCTTGACACCTACAATTAGTGGTAATTGCTTGGTGGACTGTGGATAATGGTTTTCTAGCAAGAGAGACAGCGATAATGTTTTTACACTAATATTACTTTATAGCATTCTTACAGAAGTATATAAAGAGTTCTCAGCTAAGATCAGAGCTGTGTGCTGCCATGCACCGCAAACATCCATCAAGTGAGATGATTTCTGCTTAAGAGGAGTTGTAAGTAGGTGAAAAAGACTGACAAGGTATTATTACCCCTATTTGACAGATGTGGAGCCAGGACCCAGGGATTGTCTGGATTAAGTGGCAAAAAAAAAATATGTGGCTCTTTGGGTCCTGGTGTGCTGTGTTGTTCAATCCAGGGACCTGGATCTGGAGCATGCTAGAAATTTCCCATGGTTTATGTGGTTAAGTTTATTTGTCATCTCTGTGTTATGCAGAAGCCAGGGAAAGATGGGTAAGCAGTCAGTATAGCATTTTGAGACAAGGCCAAGGTATTCACATGGACCACGGAGCTTGGTAAGTGCACTTCAGATGTCACCAGAGAGACTGTGCACGGCCCGTGAGCAGCCCAGGTCTGTTAAACTACAGACTGGTGAACTTTCCTCCTAGCATTTAACCTGCTAAATACCTGTAATGGCTAGTTCTGAAATATTTCAGTCTGGTTGTATACTGCATCTTAACTGGCAAATGACAAAGTCAATCATATAGAATCTATTATAAAATGCTTTTTCTCACTGTCCGTAGAAATCATGTATTTTTTTATTTTAATTTGAGAAAAAAAAAAGAGAAAACACAATGCTATTTGATAAGAATTACATGATACTTTTGGGAGAGACACAGCCAAATTTCTTCACTTCAGTAAACACTGGAGGTTCATGTGCTCTGTTCCTCACTTCGGTGGGATCGCAATGGCTTGAACTTGACTAGAGGTGCAATAGCCAAACATGTCACTTTGTGGCATTCATTTGGAAGGACACCACACAGGAATGCTGAATTAGCCCTCCTCCTGTCCGACCCAAGATCAGCTGGAGTTGAGTGATTATAGCGTCAGAATGAGAAGTAGTTCAATGGCATATAATGGATATAATTTCTCTGGCTACCTGAGGACTCGTACAGCACAGGCTGAGCTGTTAGTGGAGATCACTTGTGAGAGGAAATATGATTTCCTGACTATCTGTAATAATATTAAATCTAATTCACGTTTTCGTGGTCATTGCTGAGCTATTATGCAGACTTGGCAAGTCATTAAGGACAAAAAGGAGTTACTTGAAGATACACTGAGCACTGAAACACAAGAAATGGAGACTCCGGATTTAAAAATGTAGATGCCAGGGTCGTAAGCAGGAAGTTTGTGGGATAGGTGAAATGAGCACGCTGCTGTCTTGGAAATTTTGATGCCAGGTTGTAGACTGAGAGAACCTTTCTACTTTAGTTGCTGTTCAGTTAAAGTGTCATATTACTGCAATAAATTAGATACATTTTCTCGTACACTATTTCAAAGGACAATGGAGGATAAAGCAATTGTGGAAAAACTCATACTAGCTGTCTGCCTTTCTGCGCATTACGGAGTTTAAGCTCTTATTTTTTAAAAATGATTTTTTTTTTAAATGTTTGCTGTCCTCTGCCTACCTGAGTGCATTTTCATACACCTATTCACCACTAATGCCAATTTCAGCAGTATTGCTGTTTTTTAAAAAATAGACTCCAAGAACATCTTTATTGTCTGCAGCGTGAATTGTTTGTTTTAACAGGAAGCTACTTTGCTACAGTACCTTTTCTTAAAATGCATGTTACTTTAACAACCACATCCACCCAAAACATAATGCTTGTGACTGAAGAAATACAGTTCTGAATCATGAAGTGGAAGGCACAAGAGTTTAGGTGTGAGCGAAACCAGTTTGCATTTTGCATACGCACACACACACGCACACACAAACCATCAAGAATCACGATAACAACATGCAGTGGCTTCTGTTTGTGGCAGTACCAAACCAAACTGTGTGTGAATTCACACAAAGTGTGAATTAAAATATATCCCAGTGAAATGAGCAGAATTTCAGTGATGAAACAATGTATTGTTGAGAATCATTTTAACGATATTCTTTAACCATGTTCACTGAAGGTGATATTGTATACATGTTCAGCAGTTGTGACGTGGCTCTGTGAGTGTTGTCATCCAGAGTAACATAAACCTTGAGAGGTGAGCTGGCTTCGTGCATTGATAGCAGTGTGTTGGCCACTACTTGTTGCTGAACAGAGTCTCTTGCTCCTTCTCATCCCATCTTGCCTTGCAAATCCAAGTTGGTTGCAATAGCCTCCTGCAGTGAACAGGGTGAAGGCCAAAGACTGGCAGAGCCTTCATGAGGGGCTGGTGGAGAACATTGAGTTGGCGTCATTGAGACGAGTCAGTGGTATAGTAGATACATAAACAGCCTTGCCAGTGGTTGTTGCAAGCACCTATGAAAGGGCTTTCATACTTCCAGCATTTGATAATGGTAGGGTCAGACATCAGTAGAGAGTCTGATGGGCAGAATTTTCAGTGACCTAAAATAACATTGCAGATAGTCAGTAGGGCAGACTTTTACTCCTCAATACAGGTTTTTGACTCTTCAGTATAGGTTACATATGTTTCTCACAGCTAGGAATTTTGGAGCTTTGATGCCAACTACACCCCCTGCCCCCCCAAAAAAAGAAAAAAAAAAAAAAAGCTGAAGCTTTTCAACTTCCTTGTACTCTTCTTTTGAGAATCAGTATCAGTACCTTGATTTGTTTAGTCGGGGTCATGTTTCAGGCCCTGTTAGATCCATATCCCTCCAAGCAAGCATTCAGAAGGTTATTTATGAAACTGAGATTGGGGACAAGCTGCAGATCCTTTAGAATATTATGCTGTCATTCCTATCGAGGAGAATACAGTGCAGTTTGTCATACAAGAAATGGCTGTCCCTCTAGGAGCTCTTGAAATAGATAAGAGACTCCTATTCTCCTTACATATCTAGGTAATGCAGCAAAGCATAAAAAAAAATTAAAAGGTAGTTACAATAGCCTAAAAAGGACAATAAGCTCATAGTTCCATGTTGACATGAATTATGTTCTGATGAGTTCATAGGCAGTTACTGACATTAGCACATTTAAGAAACAAGCTATTGTCACGGTGATATTTTTGGTTGGAAGTAGTTATGATAGCTACTGAATGAGGCTTTGTATTAAGGTTCATGCAATGTATAGTTTCTTCTACTTAAAATCAAAGTATATCACTTTCAATTCCTGCTATTGTGTTACTTCAAATTCCAAGGTGTTGGTGAGACTCTAAGCTACATAGAGACAGGGGATGTCTCTACCCTGTGTATATTAAGATGTCTTTCAGTATTCACCTTCAGGTTTCAGTGGAGTTGCAAAACTCCTACAATTATTTGCAAGTACCCTTATCAATACCTTAAGCAGAAATAGGTTGTGTACCATTGTTCTAGAATCATTTGCTGCTAATGATGCACTAAGTGATAGGCAAGTGTAAATAGCAAATACAGGGCTCAAGGGAGAAGTGGAGAGACTAAAGAAGAATTTTTTTTCCTAAACTTTCCTCTTGCTGTAATCCTGTGTTCAAATTCTAAGTGAATTAAAATTTGCTGGCATCCCCACTGGTATGCTGGCATAAAGAGATGCTACCTGTTAGATTTTGCTGGAGTTGCGATTTGAGGCAAACTGCAGGTCCTTACTCCACTGCCCAATCCTTCCTGCTTTTGGAGGTGAGGAACCTGATCAGAGACACTGTCTAGACTTTCTCAGTTTCCAATATGTTTAGTTTTGAATTTTGTTCCTCTCAAGGAGACATTTAAAAATACACTTTGGTTTTGATTTTTTATTTAAATAAGTAGTTTGTGATTTGAGATTAAGGATTGATTTTTACATCCTGCTACAGGCTCCTGTCCTCACCTTGGGCAAGTTTCTCTGTGGTTCAGTGACCCATTATAACAATAGGGATGAGAATTGTTTGCAGTCAAGCTTATGTCTTGTCGGTGTGGACTGGGAGCATTCTGTAGGGAAGGATTGTTCTTTGACATTCCTGGCAGAATGCAATCTGACTTCTGGTTTGGGGTTTCTGTATTCTAGTGAAATACTTTTCAGTGTGCTGTCATATCATCTGGGATAAATGGTTGAATAGCTAGAAACTTTTTCTTTTTCCAACATCAATGTTTCCTTATTTTTTTTCTTGTTTAATTTGTTTCCTTCATCCAATATTTAAAAATAACAAGCACAAGCAAACACAGAAAAAAAAACTTGAAAGGCTAAAAATCAAACAAATGAAAAAACCTTCCCATTTATATAATTCAATTAAACACATTCTTCCCATGATGCATTGAGGAAATATATTATTACAGACACAAATCACTTTGTAGTGTTGTACTATTAACCACTTCTGGGACCAGATGATTTTTCTGCCAGATTAGAAGGAAGGAGTGATAGGATGTAATGTCAATTATCCTAATTGTTACGGGTCTGATTGTTACGGGTCTAATTGTTACGGGTCTAATTGTTACGGGTCTAATTGTTACTAGGGCTTATAATTCCCAGAAAGGAGATGCAAATATGTGTATATTTGCACATACTGCTGCAGGCCATGTTCCTGGGTGGGGGTTTGCCCCAAACAGCCTGGAATTTGAGGACTGAACATGTCAGATTGTTGTACCAAGGAGACATGGGGTGCCTCAGGAAGCAGAGGGGTGGTTTTGGTACTGTGAAGTCCCGATTGTTCCTGCTGTGAATGAGAGGTGCAAATATTCAAGCACATTTCAGTAGCAAATAGGGATTTTACTAAGATGACATTGCTAGGGCAGAGAAAACTCTGCAGGAATTATTTGAAAGTCGTTTTGCTTTGCCGATTCAAATATCAGTAGATTTCATTAAACTGCCTTGTAAAATCATCACAATAGGGGCAAAAAAAATGGTGGGGAAAGAATTAGGTGATTCAAAGCAGTCTCAATCCATCGGGCTCAGGCAGGAGAAAGAGGCGGGTGTCGCCAGCACTGCAATGGGCTGTTAGGAGTGTTTAGGGATGTCTTGCTCAAGAACAGAAACCGTGTATCACATGTTGAGAAATCAGTGATGGGAAGAAGCCAGTTTTTTAGTGCATATCCCTTCATTCTGAAGCCTTCTCTTCCCCAGTATTCTTTCCCAGAGATTCAAACCAGTTGTTTAAAATGTCTTAAACTTTAGGATTTCTAGATCTTTGGAGAGAGTTTAAAATGCCCTGGAGATCTCCCCAGTGATAGCTGTGCACACATCTGCCTGAGTGTTAAAAATAGGCTATTTTTATTTAATTGGATGGTGGAAAGCTAGAGGTTTCTCACATCACTCCAATAGCAGCTTCAAGATTTTACGTATGTCAAAACAATGCCATCTGGGTTTGTTTATATTGCTGTTAGCCTTTTGTAGGAGTCCAAGTGCCTATTTGAAAACCAGTATAGCATCAACCTAACAAGTAAACAGTAGGTCGTGTTACAGCCCCTTCCAGTTTCTTGGGCCAATGTGGAGAAATGTTTGCTTACACAAGTGCTGGATGAGTGTGTGTTAGTCAAACAAAGTTGTGGAAATGAAAACAATGTTGTAAAAAAAACCTAGGAGGACATATGGAATCATATGAATGAAAAGACTGAGTCCCGGTTTTAAACATTCTCATTGCCTTGCCCTTTTTCTTTGACTCTTTCACCTCTCAATCCCTTTGGATTATATGGGCATAAATTTTATTTTTACATTTACAAATGCAAGGTTTATCCAATAGAAGATTGAGTATTTTAGGGTGTTTCGCATAACTAAAACATTTTACTTCTGAGTTTAAAAAAAAAAAAAAAGTTCCTGCTTGAAATAACAGAAATCTGGTTTAATTGATTGAAGGTAATTAACAAGATTGATTGCTTGTCCCCCCTCTGATGTCGTTTAGAACTGTAGATTGTATGAGTGTAAATTTGGATGGTTTGCAAAGTTCCTGGTGGATCTTTGATTTGAGATTAGGGTTTTGTAAAGAATCAGGAAATAGAGTGCTAAAACAAAGCTAACAGATGGTACTGTCTCTTCTTTAAAGGGACCTCCAACTCAGCTAGCAAAACTCACAATTTTACTATTTGTCTAGGAGGCCAGCAATCTCTTATTTTTATGGTAGTTTAACATAAGGGAGAGGAATAGTTTAACAAAGCTCACAGAACTCATACAAGGGAAATGAATACACAATGAATGGGATCTCTAGGGCACAGATCAGGTTAGTCTCCAACAGCCAAAGGAGTTTGTAACATTTAACAGTCAATGGGACTCAAAGTCCTTCCAGCTCAATTTAATTTTCATTTTGATATGGCAGAGCTCATGGGTAGGTCTCCCTGGCTCTGTGCTCTCATTTGCTCTGTCTAGATTGGGGCATCTATTAGCTCATGTGTTGTCCTAAGCACCAGGCTTGGAACTTGCCATGTGCAACATCCGAAGGTGCTTGAAGAAGTTGTTATTCAGCGTGATCTGATTGTGCCTTGGGTGGTTATGGTAAGGGAGTGCATACTTTGCGATATTTGACCCAACTGTGGGGAAAACTAATTGCAAGGGTGACCTTAGAAATAAACCATGTCTTTTCTATGTACCTTTATGGTACAAAAAAATGAAAGAAGAGTTCTGTTTAAAATGTTCAGTTCTGTTTTTCTTCAGTAGGTAACAGTAGCTCTCATTAACTTTAAGAGTGCATCCTGGCCCTCCTGATTTCTACCAGCTGCTCTCCGCAGGGTAAGGGAAGGCCGGTAGCTGTCGGGCCTGGAGACCAGGGTATTCCCCACTGTGCCCCTCTCCATCTGTTTGGATTTGGAACTGGAAATACCGTTTGGACTGCAAACCTTGGAGAGAGTCAGCACTGAACAGCAAATCCTCGAGAGCTTGCAGTGGCTGAGATAAAGCCCTTTGGCTTGGAGACAGAGGGGAAGATAATTAAGTGATCATCCTTGCTGGGATGCAGCTGAGCTTGGTTTGCTCTGTCTAAGCCGTGGCAGAACAATGACATAAATTAGATCTATTAAAGAAAGGGGCTGCTTTTGTAGCATCAATCTAGTCATGGGCAAATGCAGACAAACAAGACTTATCCACTTGTAAATTGGGCAATATATAGGGTGCTGTGGGCAGTGCCCCCTACTCCTCTCCCTCGCTGTGCCATCTTGTGGGGCAGGTGGCCATTGACCGGGGGCGGGCTGGTCACGTACCTGTTTTTGCTTTAAAGGGGTCCCGGCAGCTCGGGCCCGCCAGGATGGCTGACATGCCGTAAGAGCATGTGGTGCGCTGCCATTAAAAGCGCGCAGCAGCAGGTTGCGTGGGGCATGTGGCTGGAGCAGCGATGCCTGGGCGGCAGGGCCGGGACACCCCGGGGGTCTGGGGCGCCGCCGGCAGCTGCTTCCTCCAGCAACCGAGTGAGTTCTGTGAGCTCAGGTTATGGGCATACACCTGGTCTGCAGAGGGTCCGGGTTAACGTGAAGTTGTGATTGTAACAACAACTGCGGTGTCCCGATTCTACCGAGGGTCCCCGAAGACCCCACCTGTCCTGGTAGTGGTGGGCAGTGGCTGCCCACGGGCTCCTGCCTGGAAGCCAACACAGGGAGATGGTTGGTCTCGTGTCTGCTGTGTACTCTTTTTGGGGGAGCATCCTAAAACCTTCAGAACTAGTGAAAACACAAGATTTCTTTGTAAAAGCTGTGTAAAAATATTCAAGTAATATTCTTCTGCTCAGTTCTTTAATTTTGGACCAATTTGAGGCAGAAATGACCATTTAAAGTAATGAATATATTTAGAGAAATTAGGATGCCATTAAAATAATCTGTTTTATTCAGTAGTGTGGATTCCCATATAGATACTGATGCTTCATAAGTGTGATACACTTTTAAGGATGGTGAACTAGGAAGGAGTGGAAGGAAACCAATGGGCTTGTGGTGCAAAGTCTGTATTTGATTTCCAAATAATTTTGCAGTTACAATCCCAGGTTCTGACTACTCAATTTATGAAGAAATTTTCCTTTTGAAAAATGACCCGTGTCAGTACCATTTTTTTGTTCAAAGGAAAGGAACATTTTCGGTGACATTTTTCAAGAAGAAACTTTGAAATCAAATTAAATTTTTATTGTTTTTCAGATTTCCTCTATTCAATATAGCTGTTGGAAAATAAGCCAATGAATAAATAGTCCAGAAATAAAATTAGTTCGGGTTGTTTTTGGTTTGTTTTTTTTTTTTTTTTTTAAATGCACAATTTCCTATGCAATGTCATCAGCTCCAAATAAGAAATTTTCTTAATCTTTTTCACTGGGAGAAAAGGAGTAGAAGTTTTTCAATCTTTTTGTCAGTAAACGCTCTGAGACACTAAATAATTATGAATCTTAATATACCCATCTTTAGATAAGAGATTACATGTTTTATTAGTTTTGTTTCTGTGGTCACTTTTTTCTTTAGAGGGTTGGTGAAGAGATCAGAAAAATTTAGCAGTAGATTTGACATTTCGTGTAGGCAGACATAAAAATCTGACTAGAAAAGCCATGTCCAGGAATCCCCGGCAAAATGAAAGCTGCTGGGTCCACAAGTTGTTTGAAAATGCTGTTAGTTGTTTAGCTTTCATGTGCTAGTAAACATGAATAATACTTCTCCAATTTCCCCGCTGTGTCTGTCATTTGTTATTTTATAGCTGTGTGTTGTATTCCAATTCAGACATCGTCTTTTCAGGCTGAAAAATCCCCGTCTGCTTAATCCTTTCAGATTCTAAAGATCTTTTATACCATTGGCCTACCTTCTTCCTGTTTTCTGTATTTTTTCCAATTCAACTACATCTTTGTCAGATGGAGAGACAAAAGCTTCATAGTTTTCAAGTTGTGGTCACAGAGCTGTTTAATATATAATGTCATACTGATGCTTTCTGGTTGACTTGTTCTCTACTTTTTCTAGTAATTCCAAATATCCTCTTTGAATTTTTGGCCATGTTTGAGTCCAGAAACTGATGCTTGCATCCAACAGTTTACAAGGCTTCAAGATTCTTGAATGACGATAGAGGATTTACAACGTATTTCTGGGTGCGTGTGGGGTGAGGATGATTTTGTCTGTGTGCTGTGGTACCTCACGTTTGCTAACACTATTCATTTTCCATTTTAGTGCCTGATCATTCAGTATCATCAGATCCTTGTGCAGCTGATCACAGTCAGTCTTTATTTTTACAACCCACCAAATTTCATATTATCATAAAGTTGTGTCGGTTTTCTGCATTCCGTGTTTTCTTCAGTATGGCATTTATGAAGTCGAGAAATAGCATAGATCGGACTAGATCCCCCTAGTGTCCACTGATAATTTTCTTCCCAACCTTTCTTTCCTATTCTTTAACAAATTACTAACCCATAAAGGCACATTCCCTGTTGTCATATATCAGCTTGGTTTGTTTGCTTCTTGTCTTTCAGCGATTTTCAACAAAAAATTTTTGAAAGTGCAAGAGTATAGTATCAATTATACCATCATTATCAATACATAAATTGATTCCTTTGAAGACTGCTAATAAACTTGTGAGGTCTGTCTTCCCTCTGAAAAAACAAGACATCTTTTAGTCATTATATAATGATCTGTCTGTTTGCTTGTTCTGATTTTTAAAATATTTTCTACTGATTCATGGATTTATTTGTATGTGGGTACCCAGGCCTGCCTTAAAGCCCTTTAAAAAAGTGGTGCCGCATTTGCCACCTTCCGTTTCTCTGATGATGAAGTCAATTTCCTTGATAGGATAGATAGACATCGCAGCTAATACTTGAGCAATTTTATATTGAATTTCCTTGTGGAAGAATATTAACTGAGCTTAGTGGATTGCTTCTGTTCATTTTATATGTTAATTCAGTACTTCAATTTAAAATTATTTTTCTCACTCATTCCCCCAAAAGAAAGAGCTTAGGGTTGGAAATACGCTAAGCTGTATCCTACTTGGCTCTGACGCAAAGAATTCATTTAACATCTCAGCTATGGCCTTGTCTTCTTCAAGGCTTCTTGCAGACTTTCTCAGGTTTTCTTCCTATCACATGTTTAAAAGGTATTTATTGCTAGTTTTTATGCCTTATATCAAATGACTTACTATTTTTTGAAGTTCTACATTATGCTGGTATTCTGTGTTTACAGAGCTGATCCTGATTTCCATTTTCATCATTTAATTGTGACTCCTTCTTTAGAAGGAAGTCTTCCTACTTCAAATAGCTTCTTTCAGTTTCTCGTTTTACCAGTTTGTTTTTATTTCTTTCCTTTTAAAGAAATTTGTTTTCAGAAAAAAATGGCATGTATTTATTTTGAATCTCTAATATGACGACTTTAAAATACCTCTATGGTGCTTAAAATAATTTATCTTGTTGTTACTTTTAATTTCTATCTAACAAGTCCCAATTTTTTTTGTATTTCCTCTTTTTGAAATTAAGCTCTGCTTTAAAGGAATATTTTTTTCTTTGTGTGTGTGGATAGCTCTGCACTTGAGTGTGTTAAATTTCAATGTTGTGTGGCCAGTGTTGTAGAGTGGCTCCTCAGTAGCAGTGTTTTCATCCTGAGTGCTGCTTAAATCTAAAGCAAGCATTGTGTCTGTGTGTTAGGTACCTTGCCTACCAACTCCTGCACTTGTGTATTTCTGTTTTCTAAAATTCGGAGTTTAAGTCACTATGACAGTTACCCTCTCTATTCAAAGTTGACAGAGGTGTCTCTGTTTTCTCTACTCATGGATCTTTTTTTACTGCCTTATCTACCATTGTGTGAAATGATAATGTCACGTTCTTGATAACCCAGATCTAATACTCTAATGTGAAGAATTTCAATCCATATAGATATTAGGATGGTCAATAGTAACTCATTGTCCCTATTGGGTTCTAACCTTTCTTTAAAACATAGCACCTTTCTTTTACCAGTGCTTCCTACTCCATCCTTACATCATTTGTACCCTGCAACTGCACTGCCTCCTCCAAGTGTCTGCTTTCCACTAATATGTCTGCTCGGATGAATTTTCAAATACACAGGGCATTCACCCAGGTTAGTTAGACTTCCAGAATTAGCACATGTATGTTTGACGTAACCCTGGAGACCTGTATTGACACGCTCTGCTTAAATGAGACTTGACTTCCTGAGACCATGCTTTATTGCTTAAAATGTGTGCATTTTGTCCGTTTCTGTCCTGTTCTGTAATCAAGAATAAGGAATTTGGCTCAATTCGTTCCTCAATAAGTCATATGAACACCAACATAGAGGGAAATTGAAGTCTCTGAGAATGCTAATCTGAGACTCTCCAAGGATATCATATAATAAAAGATCTGTGAACCTGCAGAATTGCTGCATATTCTTTTAGTCATAATGTGTTGATTTAGTGGTGTTTTAAATAACTGTTGTCTTAATGCTGTGTCTTCTCAGCATGGATACCAGTTCAGGTGTTCATTAATGTTATACTGCAGAAACCTGATGAGTTCAAACGTTCATGAGACTATAGTATTGATGCAGATGGAGTTGAGGACATATCAGTGTCCTTCTTTTTAGAAGTTAAATTTGTATATTGGCACAGTCCTCTTCTGTTTGGCAGAAAATGAGCTCATCTTTGCTGAAGACTGAACAGTGAACATATATCCTAGCACAGCTTATTATGCAGGCCTCGCAGTATGCAGAAGTTTTGAAACGAAATCCTATAATAGGTTAATTTTCCTCTCTGTGGGTTGCGTTGTCTAAAACACTTATTTCTTTCTTCCCTTTGTTACTTTTCAAGATATAGATACTCATACTGCTTTCGGGAAAAAAAAATCTTAAACACAATGTCTTCATTCTAATATTTTCAAAAAATGTTAGGTGTTTCTATTTCATGTTCTAAAGGCAAGCTCTTTCATGGATCCAACTCCTGGGTCCTTTCTTTCACATATGATCAGGAGATTAAAAAGAATAAAAGAGCTCTGTGTGCTAGATTTCACATCTCAGGAGAAGGGTTTGTTAAGCAGCTATTGGTTGGGTTTTTTTTAATTTGTTTTAATTATTCCCCCCCCCCCCCGCCCATCTTGTTTTCCATATTTAAATGGGAAATACTGGTACCATTGGAGATATTCCTAAGGTTTCTGGTTTTTAAGTGTTTGCCTGGCTATGATTTAGGGAAAAACTGTATGGAAGTGAAAGGAAAAAGGGCAGGTTACAAGAAATGTGGTTACAAGAACACTCTGGGAAAGCAAACTATCTAATTAGTATTAAGAGGCATTATACTGAAATTATTGACATGGTATTTTAAAATATTTCTACTTTTCCCTTCACTTAAGCCATAGCTCTGATTTGATTTCTTTAAAAGTATCCATTAAGGTAAATCTTGGGCTGCAGGTCCATACTGAAATAATTTTCTTAATATTCTTACATCTCTAAAACAGTGTGTGAGGCTCCTGAACCTAGTGCCACGGAGTTTAGGAATATTTCCACACCTCTTTCTTTGTTATTCCTTTCTTAAATGGAGGTGTACAGCCGAGGATGACAAATAGCAGTCTTTGTTTGCCTTCCTAAGGGCGATCCATTACAGCTGCTTAAAAACTGGTGATCTTTCTGTGTAAATCAGCACCACATATGTGGCTGTTAGAGGATGCGAAGACATAGTTTCTCTAAGATGATCCTGTTTGGTGAAAGGACAAGAACGCAGCTCTTCTCGAAGGTCTTAGGGACAGTCCAGCATAATGCAACCCGGTTTACATAGTTACAGAAACCCCCGTTGAATAGAAACTCCTCTTGTTGCAAGAAACAATTTCTATGTTCCCTCCCTTATGTTCAACAACACAGTGATCATGCTCATTTTGAAATATGTTTTTTACAAGTCCTGAAATTTCAAACTCACTGAGCAGTTCCTGTCCTCTTTCCATTTCCAAATTAAAAGTTATGGTGCACTTTTTATTTATGGCCTGCTGTGATCTTGAACCTGCCAAATGTATCATGACTTCATTTAATGTCCTACCATAACAACAGTTACAGGCTTTTTGTGTATGCAAGCAAAATTTACAATTCAGAGTCAGAATGTCAGGCTACCTCCTCCTTGGATCACTAACAGAAAGTTACTTTTTTCATGCTGTAGTTTGGAGAACATCATGATCTTCAGAGCCTACTGCTGAGGATTTTTTGACGTGGTTGGCGTAATAAAATGTGTGGTTGAAACTTAATGGGCAGACACGCATTTGGAAGATATTGCACATATGCCCACAGAGATGTTGCAAAAGCTCGTCTTACTCTATTTCAGGAGGAAGAGAAGTGGTTTCTTTAAGTTGCTTTAGTGTCCTGGAGATTAGTTTAGCGTGGTTCAAAGATGGACCCCAATGTGAAAGTGGAATGACAAGACTCAAATGTAGGATGCTGCAAACATTACAGTAATGGTTTTGTCGGAGGAAGCTATGTCAATTAGATTTAACTTTCCTGTGGCAAGAGAGAAGCCTATGTAACTCACTAGGCCGAGGCTATGGCCAATGTACACAAGCATGGTTTCACTGCTCTGAAGGGTGCAGTAATGATTTATACCAATACAGGGTGTAACCCATGGTGTATTGACACAGCAGAATTTGCAATTTAAAAAGGTATAGCTGAAAAAGTCTAGAGAAATACATGGGCCAAAAGTTGTATTTTTTTCTAATTTGCAGTTACATGGTGTTTTTGTAAGCAGAGCATAACAAACCTTAGAAACAATCACTATTGTTAGTATTATTTGTAACCTCACATTTGTGTGTTTTATGATGATGGCATTTCTGAGAGAAGATCTTGAGTAAGGTAAACAGCACAGTGAGATCAGTCTACAATGCTCTGTTATCTTGGCTAGGATGTGAACTTTCTCTTATACAAAGGAGAAAAAAGAAATACAAAAGTCAGTGTATAGCAAAAAAATATGTGTATATGCATGTGCATTTCAGTGCATTATAAAAGACTGGAGAAAATCAAGCCTACCTATTTACCTTCTTCCACAGGATATTACTTTACTGATCCAAATGAAAATGCTATCAAACTTCGTAACAGGGAAATAATGTAAGATAATGGCGCACAATATTCATCTGAGGTTACTGTTGCATGGAATAACTAACACCTCTCTGGTGTCATCTTGCTGGATCCGTCTGGCAAATTGTAACCAGAGAGATACCAAGTACAGCACTAGGTATTTAAATGCACCTTGATGAAGCTAAATACGGGGAAGGTTCCCAGAGTTTCCCAACATCGCCAGACATAAACACATTTGCTGCATTGTTAATCCCACTAATTTAATGTAAAGCATGAAGGTCTCCATGAGATTTATGCAGAAGAACAGCTGAAATCTATGATTAATGTTGACAGTCGAAAGAGCAGTTTCAGTCTGTCGACTAAGGTTAATCTAGTCAAGGTACTGGGGAAATATTTATCCTTTGCTGTGATATAGCTTAAAATACTATCTATATGTAGGATTGCCTTTAAGATAAAGTGCAGGAGGCTGAGCAGAAACAGGAATTAGCTGCCGACTTTTAGCTTAGACTTGTAATTTACGGGTTTAATTTTGCTGCTGCTTCTTGCTTCCATTATTATTAATTTATGTAGCAGTGATAATAATAACAGCGATAACAGCTTCATCTCTAAGTGCTTCAAAGACAGAGCTGATTCTAAAAAGTAAAGGTGGGGATCAATTCTCCATCACTGAAACGCAACTATATGTGAGATGTAACATCACATTTATATGCAACGAGTGTCTCAGTAGGGCAGGGAAATTGCACTTGGTCCATTGCTGGGAAGAAGGGCAGCCTGTCCAACTACAGGTTGGATTAAGACACTTGGGCTACATCTGTATGAGTAAATAGATGAGGACAGGGACCATTTTCTAGTCCTGAGGTCAGGTGATGTAGCTTATATATTATCCATTTGGTAAATCCTTTCTTCAAAAGAATTTCTTCACCGTACCCAAGCTGCCTATTGGGAATGGTGCCTGGTGGATACGATACCTCAGACTTTGCCAAGATACAGTCTGGCAGACTCTGAAAAGAGAATGACACCAACTAGTTCAAACTGTTTGAAGATCAGACTGTCCATTCCAGCATAGAAATCCAGCATTTTGACAGGTGCTGCTGACCAAATCAAGAAAAGAATTTAGAATTTGCTAGGGGTAAATCTGAACAGGAGAAAAAGAAAAGAAAAAAACCACAAAGAATTCAAAAGTTCTGCAATATTTTGTTACATTTTCTTTGATCTAAATAGAAATGCTTCACTGTTCTGAAGGGACCCAGGAAGTTTCATGTTTTTAATGTCACCTTCATTAAACTCTTGTTTTCTGGATTGATACAGACCTGTCTAAAACAAAGTATTACATAGATTGTCTTAATGGATAGTCTTTAAAAAAATTTAAAAACGTTTTCTCTTGCAAAATATTTTGATAGTGTAAAAATCTATGTTTTTTATTGGAAAATCTGTGAATAGTTCTACTAACAGTTAGCACAAGGGTAATAAACAATACCCTTAACATAGATGTGGTTTACATTGGGCAGTCATCTATCTGAGACTAATGATGTTGTTAACAGTATTTGTTTCTGTATTTGGAAATTAACTGACCAGAGAGAAGGGTATGCATTCAGTGTAATGGGGTAGATCAGAGGCGAAGACCTTCTCACTTGAGCAGATTATTCAAGGAAGTGATGAAGTAGTATGGACCCTGCCACATTATTGTATCTTCTCTCCCCTGGACTACTCTGCTACATACAGAAACTGCCAGTAGCTCAGAGGTGACTAACTAATGCTTAGGAACCAGCTGGACATTCCATTGCTGAAGCACAGCAGTCAGCCCCTCACTAAGTGACAAACGTTGCATATTTCCCAGTAGGACCCCTGCTTGATACCCCATTTTAATTCTTACTGTATAGGTGTCGTGGTTTAATCTGGCAGGCAGCCAAATACCACGCAGCCGCTCACTTGCTCCCCCCACCCCCCCAGTGGGACGGGGAGAGAATCGGAAGGGTAAGAGTGAGAAAAACTCGTGGGTTGAGATAAAGACAGTTTAATAGAACAGAAAAGGGAAAATAATAATAATGATAGAATATACAAAATGAGTGATGCACAATACAATTGCTCACCACCCGCGCTGACCGATAACCAAGTAGCGATCGGTACTTCCTGGATCACACCTACCGTTCATATACTGAGCATGACGTCACATGGTATGGAATACCCCATTAGCCAGCTGGGCTGGCTGTCCTGATTATGTTCCCTCCCATCTGGTGTACCTAGCTCAGTCAGTAGGCATAGGAGCTGTCCTTGGACTAGGAGGGTACTTAACAACTGAAAACATCAGTGTGTTATCAACATTCTCCTCATACTAAATCCAAAACACAGCACTAGGAAGAAATTTAACCCTATCCCATCTGAAACCAGGACAATAGGGAAATTAAACTACCTCTTTGTAGACCAACATCCCCCCCGCCTCCCCTGCCCCCCAATTGAAGGTGGAAGAATGGGACTGGAAGCTGTCACTTCCTTAGATAATATGTTATGGGAGGATAATTTTGACAGATGTCTCTGTAATTTTTCCCCCTGCTCCTCCCTAATAGCAGCTCTGACACTGTGCCAGGGGATATTGGTTTTGAGGTTCTTGTCAAGGATGAGTGTTTCAAAGAGGAAAATGTAGCTGCTATTAGGAAAGAAAAAAAGAAACATAAGCAAAATGGACACTTCTCTTTCTGAAGGTACGATAGGCTTTAGACTAGCTAGAGTCATAGCGTTCAACCTGGAAGGGAAAACATGAGCCTGGAAACAGGCAACTCGGCTCCGGCTCAGAAGGTTGTTAACCAGAAATGGCTGGTTACCTTTTGTCATGAAGACCATGGTGCATTAACAGGAAAGACAGATGTGAAGTAGAAGGAGATGCTCGGAGGCGAATGATGTGCTAAAAGGACACATCCTGCCCTCCAGTCCCTGGACGAGGCTGGCAGCCGTTTCTTCTTGGGCTCAAACTGAAACCTGCTTAAATCAGTGGAAAAGGATCCCATTGACTCTCCAAAGCGGGCAAGTTTCTTGTACTTGAAGTAAAAATGTACTTCATTTTTAGAGATTGGTTGAAAGAAAATTGAAAGAAAATTTGAATTACCTTTTGAGAAAAAGAAGTGAGAAAACACAATGCATAGGTTTGGCATCCATGTGCCAAATGTGGCTGTGTGGTAGGTGAGAACAAAGATCTTAACTGCAGCTCTTTAAGGAGCTGAGCGGTCCTTCTTGTCATCCTTTTCCTCTCCCAATGTTTTGACCCCCTCTAATAGCAAAAGTATTTTTAAGGCCACATCCTGAAAGAGGGGAGCTCCCAGGGGCCAGGTCCTGCCATGAACTGTTGTGCTGGAGAGCTGCTCTTAACACACCTTCCAAATGAGGTGGAGCTTTTAGCAGCTCCCAGTCTGGGCATGGGGTGACTGAGATGACAGCAAAGCCATTTCACTGCGTTTCTTCGTGACAAGATATTAACAGTTCTGGCTTGGTGTCTTGGGCAGGGCTTTTTCCATTACATAAGCACAGCAATGTTTTTCACTGTTGACAGGCACAGTATGTAGGAAAGGTGAAATGTAAAAAGAACACTTGGACTTTGAAGTTGGGGTTTTTTTTCTTTTTTTGTTCTTCCACTTTTTTTTTTTTTTTTTTTTTTACGTCTGTGTGTAATCTCACTAAGTTTTAGGGTTGGGCTGAGCTGAAGGAGAGAATTTCTAGAATTGCTTGAACTGACGGTTTCTTTCATTTTGCAGCAGAAACTAGCTGGATTTTAAAATTTTCATTGTTATAAAAAGTCACCACAAACCTGTCCAGGCCCAAGGTTTTGCTAGCAGACACTGATGCGGTATAATTGTTATGTGAAAAAAAAAAAAGTAGCATCCCATTAAAATTGGAGGCTGCTGAGTTTCCATATGGTGCATTTGTGGCTGTATTGTGTCCTTGTCACAGTAGCATTCAGTCTCTTTCCACACATACAAGCAGAGACGAAGGACCATTACTGTAACTTGGTTTCAGTCATAGTCCCACTGAGTTACATCCCAGGTAACATAAATTTGAGCAGAACTAAAATCCTGTTGCCTCTGGGGAAGATAAAAGCTATTCTTGAATCAGAGTTTATTTCAACCCAAAAAATGTGAAAATCTAGGCACTGCTTTCTCCTTCCTGCTGCAGATTTTCATGTTGTTTCTTAGTTGGAAATTCATGTTTTCTTTAAAGTGCATGTACACTCAAATGTTTGAGGAGGTCCTGGGAGGCATACACCAGGAAGCATATTCTGTGTCACAGCGCTAACTCCTAGCTCCTGATCTTTCTCATCCTAGTAAGGAACTTTAAAAGGGAGAATGACATTGTTTTTCTCCAAGTATTGCAGTTTTGGTATTTATGACAGGCTTAGCTGCTTTTTATCTCACTTCGGTTCCTCCACTAAGCTGCTGGATAGCTTGAATTAAGTGCGCTCCTGTCCTTATTTCTTTAGGCACTGGAGGCAGCATACTGCTATGTCACGGGTGAGATTTGAACGTGGAATGCTCTTTTCTGTGCTTGTATTTCTTTCAGTGAAGGTTGAAATGTTGTAAATTGCTAACATCTGTGTTATGTGCCCTCTGCACATTCATAATCTGATTTTTTTTTTTTTCCTCGGCTCAGTTCGTCAGCGTGACTTTGCCAGAAATGAGAGTATTCAATATGTCTCAAAATATCTCCCCTAGAAGGTAGTTAACCTCAGGTCTGCTTGCTCACCGTTCAGGGCTGATCGTGCCGATGTTGCTGCTTGCATACTCATTTTGAACCCATCCCATTACCTGCCTAACAAAGTGGGAGAGCAAAATATATTCAGCAGATTCATTATGGGAACCACCTTCTGCAGCTCTGTAAATAAGTTGCCATTTGCTGTGCAGAGTGTGCATGCAGGGGAGACTGAGCGTCTGATGCTATCTTTTGAATTGATTAGGCTTTCATGAGCAGACACTTTTCTTGCACCCAATTTCCACTTGTCTGTCTAAAGGTGGAGACCAGTCTAAGAGTTTGGCCAAAGGGCGATCTAAAGTTTAGCACATCACATCTCACTGGTATGATCTGGCATAGATCTGAATTAATACATGAGGTAGAGAAACAAATGTGTGTCTGCAGGGTCATTAAACAACTGTCATATTTCACCACAGTTGCGTCACATTTTCCTGAACTGCCCTTGAACAGCTTTTGGGATCCCTCTGAATGGGAGAGTTGTATAAACAGCCCATCCATTTGAATTGATGTTTTTCCTGAGGGAGTCATACATTGAAATTCCAGGTAACGACGGTGTTTTTGAGATTTAAACTTCTTTTGAAAGTTTTCTTTTTCATCCAAACTGGAATTCTGTTTTGTTCCACTTCAGTATAAGCCATGAACCAGGTGGGTTGAGCATTGGGAAAAGCGTTGTGTATGCTTGTCTTGTTCTTACTCTTCCCCACCTGCTGACAGCCACTGCCAGAGAGGCAGCACTGGTCTGGTTGGACCCTGCTCCCAACCACCGCAGCTGTTTTTACCTCACCCCTTCGTACCAGTGGGACCTGCCTTTGCTGGCTCATAAGAAAAGCCTCATAAAATATTACTGTGGTGCCATAGTCTTGTCACAGTGGGGCACCAGGCAGCCAGGCATCGTGAAACAAGCTCGGTCCGACAGGCAGCCCTGCCTGTAGCAAGCTGTTAAGGTTACAGCCGCTAGCGCTAGGGGAAAGCTTTTGCCTTCAAGAAGCTGGTGGCAATATTTGGCGCTAATGGAGCTTTTTGATTTATAAGCCCCATAGAATGCCAGAAGCAGAATTTCCCAGGTAAATCATCGATCTGTTGTGTTCACAGGGCTTGTAAGAAACCACGGATTTCAGTGTTATGTTCCCTCCCAGAGCAACGCTGTTGCATGGGAAATGGCATGCGGGTGCTTTGTTTTCTTCACTAGTTTGTCGTTTTGTTCCTGTGAATTAATCCCTATCAACAACAAGTTGTAATAGAGGCCGTTTCTCAAGAGGAAGTATTTCTGCCATTCTCACTGATAAGTTTACTGTTAATCAATATTTGAACCTCCAGGGCTACGAAACCTGGTACTGCATCCTTGTTTCATCTTCTTTAATGGATGGATTATTTCTGTGTCAGCTGTGGATCTAAGTTTTCAAGTGACCATCTGTGGCAATTGGTGTTATTCAATCTATGGTCTACAGCCCACAGGTGGTCCATAAAACATCAGAAGGTGATCTGTATAGCAGTGGGAGTTGGAAGCGAAAATCAAAGCCATCCTAAAGGCACACACAGTGACGCCCCACGGTTAGCGGCAAGCGGAGATGTGCCGGCTGCATGCAAAACCGTCCTGTAGGTGCAGATCAATAGGTACAGCATTGCCTGGGGATTTTTTCCCCCCCGCAAAGTTTTGTTGGCTCTTTGGTTATTAGAGAAGCTTGAGAAACACTGCTGTAAGGGATGTATTGGACTTTTTTGAAGGGCTTATTTTTACCGACATGACTGTTTCAACATGGGAAGGACGTTTTTACACAGTTGTACATCAGGTTTGGAGTCACCTGATTTGGAAGCTGGATGTGGGTGATCTGGCTCTTCCTTGAGGTGTTGTGAAGGAAACTATCTAGCACAGATGCCTGCGGGTGGGCACGGGGGCCTGCTTGCGGACAGCAGGGTACAGCTGTCTCTGTTTCACCTGGCAAAACCACAAAGCTCCTTTGACTGCGCAGGCAGTCCCTGAAGCGTGCTCTACGCACCGCCCGCCTGGAGGCAGAGGGCTGCCCCTGCGTGTGCGAGCAGCGGTGACGCTCCCGTGCCTTGCGCTTGGGTGTGCGGTTTGCACAAGCTTTGCAAAAAATGCCTTTGCAGGTTCGCCCTGTAAGAGAGGTGTCAAGACTGCCCTTACCAACAGTTACAGGTGGTTGTGAACCGCCTCCGCGGTTTTCCAGCGGCCACGAGGGCCCACTGATCACTGCGTGCCGTTGTGTGCGGCACGGGCTGTGTTCCTACCTGCTTTCCAAGCAGGAACGTGTGGGCTGTTTAGCACACAGTCGTACTTGCAAATCACCTAGTTCCCATCACTTTGTAATTGCAAGGAGGTATTTCTGGAGGTGCCGTGCTTTTCAACTTGGTCTTTCTCTCAGAATGTTTTCTTTTTTATGTAAACCAAAAAATGATTACCGTGTAGGCCTGTGATGCAATGTGCAGTATTGACAGCTTTGTGTATGAGAGGATTATGACAAAAAAACAACATAGACCCTTGTTTCACAGTATTGCTATATTTTTCTTTTGTCTCTTAATTTCCACCTTTTGCTTGCATTCTCATCACCGTGTTTTTCACAATTTTCTTCACAACTGGGCGGACTGGAAATTCTTTCCTCCCCCTCTGTTCTTTTTCTTCTTTCTTCCTTCTTCTTTCTTTTTTACCTTTTGAAAGGTGAGGTTTATACATACTCACAGGATTCCAAGAAGATGAGCTTTCTAAGCAAACAAACAGAAAACAACACTCCCCTTTGTCCATCTGATATATCCACAAGTGTCTGAATAAAAATGTGAGTGCTGCCACAGCTCTGACTGTGAGACTTGCTCTCTGCTGACAGTTTAATTACTGACAAGAACAAGATTTTTCACTTGAAATATAAGGAAAAAAACCCTCTGAAATACTCTCTGCTGGAATTTGAATTTGGCTTCCATCTGGAAAGTGGTATGAATAAGCCCAGGGCATCTTGAAGTGCTACTTGTGGCACTTCTCAAAACATATCTGATGGGCCAGGCTGCTGCAGTGCTGTATGTGGTTAACTTTGAATTAAGATCAACAAGAATCCCCATCCAAAAAATTTTAATTATATAATATAACTGAATTTGTGAGAGGCTAGTTAACCATCATATAATACTTGCCAAAAACAAGATCTTGTACATAAAAAGTTCAGAATAAGAGATGCAGGATAAGCAAAGCTTTGGGCACAGTTGGGATAGCCAAATTATATACCCTTTTCAGCCTGATAAGCTCCTAATAAAAATAATTTTACAGATCACATGTTTTGAAGGGTGGTTCTTCACTTCACTGAGGTAGCTGGGGTTGTGAGAGATCATTTCAGTAAAATTGTTCGTCTTCAGAGGCAAGCAAGACCAGCAATGAAATGCACTTGCAAAATGTGTTTTAGGAATTGAGATACATGCTGTCTTTTGCATTCATGACTGGCTGGAAAATAAGGCTTATTGCATATAAGAGAATTTTCCCAGGTTAGAGTTTTTAAGGTGAAATGGAAAAAGCATGGTATGGTTTCAAAGATGGTTCCTTAGAAATGTTCAAGGATATTTTTTATTGAATATAGTTCAAATAAAACAATAGCATGCTGCATTTAGTAAAACAAGAACACACTGAATTTGAATTTTTACACCATTTTTAACAACATTTGGGAAAAAGTTGGAATGCTCGCATTTGAGTAAAAATTTAAACAACTGTTAATTAGTCATTTTTTTCAAAGTGCAGATGAAACCCCCAATCTCTTTAACTCATCCTTCAGCCATGAGGAATGAATTGAAGGTGTACTTTATGGGGGTTATTCCGATTTGTGCTTGCAGTTGTATTGCATAGATAAATGGTGCCGCATTTGAACTGCAGAAACGTTTAAAACTGGTACAACTTTTTGTGGTGAAATTTTATACTTATAAAGCGAAGGACCTCTTACAAATACAGCCTTCCTGTGAGATTATTATTTTTTTGTGAGTTCTGCCTTTGGTTTTCATGTTTTACAAAACTATTAGCTTAAAATTTAAATCCTAGCTGAGTTACTCAAACGTTCTGAAGATAGCAGGAAGTCTGTGATATTCCTAGCCCAATATTACAGAGTAAGGGTGTAAAGATGAATTTAAAAAGCTTCAGGTGGGATCAGAGCTCGGATGCTTGTTTTAAGGTTCATCTTTGAAATCCTGCAGTCGTCCTTCATCCATGAGAGAATTTCCTCTTGTTGAGTGATAATTCTGAGTAGGCCATTAATTTTGGCTTGCAGTTGCAGGCAATTAATCAAATAGGCAAGAAAAAAGTTAAATTATTATTGTTTGCAAGCTTTAACTCTCTTGGGTGCAAACACAGATGAAATGCTGACGCTCTTGTGTACTGACTCAGGCTTTCATCTCTTCCTGTGTCTTACTTGAGTTTTCTGTGGTGTATCTAGATGTACACTTTCCTGTTTGTCTTTCCAGGCTCTGGCCAACCTCAGTGCCTTGTGGCCATCTTTTTCCACTACCCTGAATGCACCAAAGGCTAAACTGGGCCCTATCCTTCACTGCACTGAAGGGACTGTGGGTATGTTAGGGGCTGATGGAATATTGTGGTGCACAGGAATATCCTGGGTTTGGAGAAATTATGCAACATTTTCTGTTACATCCCCATCCACAACCTGTTTTTGTAACTCTCTGTATACGTCCCCCCACTCTGCTGAGGTGCTCTGTGTGCTGCTGTCTCCTTCCTTTCCCTCCATAAGAGACACAACACTTAGAAGAAAACTTGACAATCAATTTAAATAATTCTGAGTAATTTATGAGACTGAGAATCAGGAAAAGGGGTCGCAGTTCACAGCCTTACTTCAGTGTGCTGCATTCACCTCGTGGTGTTAAATGTCTCACCAAGGCTCTCTGTCCTTCCAGGTTTTCACAGGGAACAGCAATGCTGACAGTGTGGTTCACCACAAATTTCTGCACTCCATGAAAGCCCGCTTCTTGCGCTTCGTCCCTATGAAGTGGAATGTCGGTGGGCGGATAGGACTGAGAGTTGAGGTCTTCGGCTGCTCCTATAGTAAGTGGCTACATCTTAACGTACATTGTCTCAAAGACCTTTTTGTTGATGCTGTCAGTACTGTGGGATGGGTCCAGCATGAGTTTTAGGAGTTAAAATGTAACATGAAATACATAGCCATCATTGTTTTTTCAGAAGTTGTCCTTGCCTTTCTGCTCAGGGATGTGATGGCCCATCTAGCTCAGCTGATGAAGCTTTCTCAGAGCTGAGCCCACTGCAGAGTGATTTGCTGGTTCTTGCGAGTCCAAGGCCGTCAGATGGTGCAAAACCTCCCACCCCGCTGGAGGGCACAGAGCTACTTGGGATCTTTTGTAGGGCTTTATTTAGGAAAGGTACCACTTTTTTCTTAAATAGTTCATTTTTGTTTTTAAGGCAACTCGTTAAGGAAAGTGCTGTGGGTTGTTCAGCTAATATTTCTATTTGAGGGTGATGACTTTATAGCTCCAGAAAGCAGAGAACTCCTCTGCTGCTTTAACTGTTTTTGCATGGGTGTTTTCTTTGGCACTCTTCTTCATAACACGTGGTGATGATCCTCTAAGACACCGTCTGCAGCACTTTGTCACATGGGCTTTGGAGCAGCCTATAAATATTTGCTGCCTTGGGACATTTCAGCCACATAGTTATCTTGGTGTACTGCTGCAGATATATGACCTATCACCACAAAAGAGTGTGAACATAAAGAAAAAGGACCAGTGTTGCTCCCACACACAAAACAAAAACAAGTCCACAAATGAGGAAACGCAAGTCCAGTATTTGTTTCTCAGGTGGCTGTGGGTTTATTTCTGAACTGGTCAAGTGTGACTAGAGACAATGCTGGAGACAGGAGAGATTTTGCTGGGGAGAGTTCAGGGGATTAACAGCATTTTACCAGTAAATTCAGTGTGGTGTGGCACAAGTCACCGTCATGTGACACTACTGTACTTGTACATCTCCCCATTTAGATTAGATCCTAATCTGCTCCTGCTGGGTGCAGGAAAGGGGTTGCAAGATAAAAAGTGGAAACCCCCCTATTTGGGAGACTTCTTAAATTCATTTGAACAGAATCAAAGAACAAAGTTTCTTAAACCATTTTATTCACACAATCCCACTGAAGAGAGACACAGCTCCAGGACTCTTAGTGGCCTCATCACTATACTCGGGTGTTAGGACTGATTCACATGGTTTCACAGGAAGATCATTGTTATGGACTGTGTGTAGATCTAAGAGATCCATTCAGCTTTTTTTTAATGCTGCTTCTCCACCTACTTTGATGCTCAGGCACTGTGGACTATCGTTCATTTAAGTACAGACCTGCAACAGCCTGGTCTGGATGGATAGTCACTAGAGCAAGCGGTCTTTTCCAGTCCTACCAGTAGACATGGAAACTGAAACCTATAAATCAAAACGAACTGCCCTTGATAGCTGCTTTGGAATGATGTTATCTCATCTGTTATCAAAGAGCTTTCTTCTGTTAACGATGACCAAACCTCTGCAGTGAAGAGCATAGTCCAAACAGACGTGCAACAAATAGAACTTGAACCGAAGGTTGAAACTTTTGTAGCTGAATGTGTTTTGGTGCTACTCCATGTGAAATACTACATGGGTACTATTTTCAGATTGTGGTTGTATCTTCTATGATACAAAGAAGACTTCAGAGTCACTTAACAGGAAACATTGAATTTCCTTCCACTGATATCATCTAAGTCTTCATCTTTGTCCCATACCCTGCAGTTACAGGAAATAAAAATGGTTGTGCAGAATTAAGGTATGAGATTGAAGCAAGCCAGAAAAGAAATAAAGCGATTCATAAAAGTTTTACAGAGTGTTGAAATATTCGTTCCATTTATATAAATGTGCCATTCAAATTTCTCTTTGGCAAACTGCATATGCCAAGCAATACCTGTCTACAAATTTTGCTTATATAATTTCACAGTCTTGGCTACTCCTAACCCAGGCACTGTACAAAAGATGTTTGATCATTTATAAAATGCCCAATCCTCTTTAAGCTGTTGGAATGACTTAAAGGCTTCTATAGGTAAACAAACACAGAGTATTTGATCTGAAGTCCACTGAAGTTGAAGAAAGGATTGTCTCCAGCATTTTAGCTTTGGATCCAGTCCTGAAGTATATGATAAAAAGAGAACATGTGCATGGGAACACATATGAACCAAATCCTGCACAAATGTACATGTGTGACTGCAGGGTCATTTCTACCTCTTAGCCTACTTATAGAAGCAGGTTGAAATTCAGATGATGCTGGATCGCTGGCTGCCCATTACACCTTTCAGGTAAATGTTGCCCCCGGAAGCACAGCACCTGATCTGAAAAGATAGTTGCTTTATATTGATATCCGGGGCAGAAAACTGCAGAAGTAAAGTTTTCATTTACAGTCAAGATGGAGATCCTTTTTGTGTGAGTGGTAGCATTCATTGGTTGGCTGAAACAAAAGTCTGGGGACACTGACAGCTTAAGCCATCTGAATTTCATGTGCTGCTGCGCATCTGTTAAAACCCTGGGACTACTGCCAAACACGCAGCTGAGCACCTTGCTGTGATACACCAGGGCGTGCAAAATAGCCTGTAGTTCCTTGGATGGTCTCTGCTTACATCAGCTCCTTTTTGACCTTGCATATTTGAACAGAAGATGACAGCTGTAGGAGAGGTTTGTGGCTTTGCTGCTGTTTACACATTTTTGTGATGGCAAAGTTAGGTGAATGTGACACTCTTGTGCCAGCGCAAGACACTGATCTCTCATTTTTGGAGTATGACTGTCCTGTGCAGCATACTCTGCTGAAGAGGTCCCGGGAACGTAACCTTGTGTTAACTTTTGGCAAACGCAGCTTTCAATGATGACTGTTTAGTATGGGGCACGTGGAAGGCATCAGGTCTTGTAGTCACCAAACACTCTGCCAGGACACAGTAACAAAAAATACTGAAGAATCATATTAGAGATTATCTGCTATGTGCAGTGGATGCCAAAGAGGCTAACTGAACATGTGATTGCACTGTGCTGCTGAATGCACTCTCTGTTGTTTATTGCTCCTGCTAGAAGTAATTTACTACTATGAATTTATCCCAAAAGCTTCTCTGTCAAACAAGAGAACTTTCTTCTTTTTTTTTTTCTTCTTTTTTTTTTCCCCCTTTTTCTTGTCACCCTCTAATTGGCTGCCAGTTGACATTGTTTTTTTGGAATGTAAAAACTTGTTTTTAACAGTAAAGCTGTTTCAGACACGTGAGTGTGCTTGACCCTGTCCCATACAGATCAAAGTTCCTGTGCAACAACGCACTCCAAGACCTTCAAATCAGCTGGAATTCACAGATGACACATGCTAATTGTTGTTTACTTTCTTACACAGAAAGTATGTATTTAAATGAAAATTAGTTACATTTATTTGAAAATCCTGTAAAGATTCCATCTCACATCCTCAAAATAGGTACTGAAATAGGAAGGAGGTGATCTTGATCTGAAAACACACGCTGATGTTTCCTGTTCAGAAAAGAATTTATGATGAGTTAAACGGAAATTTCCATGCAGAGGTATGTGTAAGCTCTCACTATCCCTTTGCAGCATGGTTCCAGAAGCAGTGTGATTGTAACAGATAACCAGAGCTACAACAGAGGATGTGTTCAGACAAATGGCAAGCCAATTGCTTTTGATGCTGGGGGCGGTGAGGGGGGAATTGGGATATTATCTTTATAATTGGGTATATCTTTATACTTGGGAAAAGTCTTGTTAGCTTAGTGCAGGAAAAAAATCTGCTGATACAATTGCTTTTACAGGATAAGATTTATAGCTGCATTGAAGATGCTGATTGTATTCTATAACTGGTTAACAACCCAAAATGCATCAGCAGAATCAGGTGTATGTGCAGTTAACAGGCTGGGAAACCACAGGAGAAACAATGATAGGGTGAAAGTCTTTTGCTTTTGAGAACCGAGTTCTTCATTTGCAGTTCAGGACTCTGATTTCTCATCTTTTGCTGTCATTGCTTCAGGGACCACGATCTGACATTGTGCTTTTTGATCAAATGATATTTTTACTAGATCTTTTTTTGTCTCTTTTTTTTCTTTTTTCCTCATCTTCCTCCATCCTCTCCTTTGTCTTCCTATGAGATGGAAAAGAACACATTGCAAAGAACCGTTTAATGTCTGATGGTCATTGACCAGTAGTGTTTGTAACCAACTGCATAAATAAATACCCAAATGATTGCTTACCAAGAGGCAGACATAGATTTGTGATAGGGATAAAGCTGCATAGCGGAACAGCCACCTCTGAAGTGCTCATCCATATTCATCCCTTGGATTGCATGTCTGAGAGGGGTATGGAGAGGGAAGTCAGATTGCTTTAGACTCACTCAAGCCAGTAAGGCATGACTGGCCAGGAGAGACATTTGTTCAGACCAGGAACAGTCCTCCTCCCTTCTGCAGGAAGTTAAAGCTCCTGTTCATTGATGCAAGTGCAAGACCAAAAGATCCTGTCTCAAATTGCAACTGTTCCTAGAGGATATTTTTGTATTCTGGAATAACTTTGCAAAGTGTTTACTTTTTCCAACATCACTAGGAGGACCGTTTTTGTAAGTATGTATATATATCCTCTCTGCTGCCAGGAGCAGATTGCTGCACAAGTAAACTCCATGCTCTCACATTGCTCTCAGCCTGGCTCTTCTCAGCGTAGCTGGTCCCACAGGTTGAGCCCTATGGTCACATGCTCCCTTTTTAAAAAAAAAAAAAAATGCTGAATTAACCTGGTAATCCGTCTTCAACTAACTGCCTGTTTTTTCCACCCACTCCCAAGTGACTTTAATGTTTAGATCAGTGTTGAGAAAGGAAATTCAAATGGAATGACATAACCAGCACCCCTGGGGCCAGAACCTCTACTGAATTTCAGAAAATCTTGATGGATGATTTCTGTTTTATGGGAACTTCTTCACCTGTGAGTGGGATTACGTATGTACTCCTGCACTCGGCACTGGTGAGGCCGCACCTCAAATACTGTGTTCAGTTTTGGGCCCCTCGCTACAAGAAGGACATGGAGGTGCTGGAGCGTGTCCAAAGGAGGGCAACGAAGCTGGTGAAGGATCTAGAGAACAAGTCCTATGAGGAGCGGCTGAGGGAACTGAGGTTGTTTAGTCTGGAGAAGAGGAGGCTCAAGGGAGACCTTATCACTTTCTACAACTATCTGAAAGGAGGTTGTAGCGAGGTGGGGGTTGGTCTCTTATCCCAAGTAAGAAGCGATAGGATGAGAGGAAATGGCCTCAAGTTGCGCCAGGGGAAGTTTAGTTTGGATATTAGGAAAAATCTCTTCCCCGAAAAGGTTATCAAGCCTTGGAACAGGCTGCCCAGGGAAGTGGTTGAGTCACCGTCCCTGGAGGTATTTAAAAGACGTGTAGATGTGGCACTCAGGGACATGGCTTAGTGGTGGACTTGGCAGTATTAGGTTTATGGTTGGACTCAATTATCTTAAAGGTCTTTTCCAACCTAAATAATTCTGTGATTCTGTATGTATTTACAGCAGAGGTATCTGTTTGAATTGTTGGTCAGTGGAGAGTAACATGAAAGAAGCATCTTTTGCCTGACCTCACTTCTAATGAGTTTCGTAGCCTTGTTGTTGAGGACAGTGGAGATAAGTACCCAGACTGAGTAAAGTCTCTCTTCAGGGAGTGTAAGTAAACTATCAGTCAGTGCAGAATGAAACCACGTTGTGTTTTAGTTTGTTATTCCTACAGGTTTTCTGAGACTTAGAACATTTCTGATCCTTGTTCTCTTGCTGCAAGTGGATTATGGACTTACATGGACTAAATAAACACTAAGCAAACAAGCTGGTTTTCTGGAGTGACTGTATTAGAATTGTGCTGTATCTTTCAATTTCTAACAGGAAGCCAATGATTTGTTGTCATGCAAACTGCCACTAATGACTTTTGGCTGCCACTGTTAGTATTTATTTGACATATTCCCATTTCGTTCAGGGCTATTTATTGGCCACTGTACTCACAACCCATAATTAGTGAAGCAGAACTTTTCAGAAACAGGTTTTCCTTTGTGTTATACGCTGTAAATGTCAGTGGTAGAGCTCTTCAAGAAATTGTGTTGTGCTGTGGCTTAGTGGAGAGTTAAGAACAAGGACTGAAGTGTGAATTCAGACTCGTTGGAAGCTTGGATCTTAAGAAGAAGAAGAAAAAAGGACCGTGATTATGGAAACATTGAATCAGTGCTCTCTTACAGTATCTTTGTTTTTGAGAGCTAGGAGGAAAATCAACTTTAACTGCAAAATGCACTGGAAATCAAAGGCTGTAACTTCTTTATAAGCTATTTCCTAATTCCTGCCTGTGTTAAAATGAAATCATTTTTATGATACACTTGCAATTTACTTTAAACAAATTAAAGTATTTAATGTAGCTAGGGGAAATTAATAAGAACTAAACTATGAATTTAATTCCCGTTATAGAAACTGGCAGTCAAGGTGTCAATAGAGACAAATCAGCAATTCTGCAGGAGCTGTTTCTGAACACCTAATTCAGAAGTAAAAAACACTAAAAACAGATGGCGTGAATACTTTTGTATTCATGATACTTCCTAAACTAGAAACAGTTCCACATATGATGCTAAACAGCATGTTATAATTCTGACATCACAGATAAGAAGTTGGTCTTAGTTTATTCTGGAGTGAATTTTTTCCCAGGGTTGAATTTCTTTGTAGTTTTATTCTCATAAGAAATAATCAGTTGCCTTCTGATTTGGAATGGAATCAGTTTTGGTGTGACAGAATTTTGCATCAAATTTCAATTTTGAGCCCCCTGCAAGTCTAAGTATGCCAACAAAGTTCTGTACAAACTGTCATACTGACATGCAGAAGTTATCAATGGTAGTTTCCTTGGCAACAAATCATGAACAGGTCTTTTATTTTCTGAGCTTATAATAGTTTTTAATTGCAAACGTCTTTAAATCTTGGTCCAGTTAAAAAAAAAAAAAAAAAAAGAAAAAGGAAAAAAATCCCAATCCCTATTATTTCTGTTTTTAAAGAGGAGCAAATGAAACTACGAGTAACGCTCAAAAAGATAGAAGAACTCTCAAGGGAGCTTAGGTGACTTAAATCACCAACTTTAATCACAATGCAGTTGCTGACCTGGAATTCTTGATAGTTTTGCATATGGACTTTTCAGTTATTTTTCAAAAGAAAATAGAAAACTGATAGCTTTGGATTATCGTTTAAACATGTGGTTTGCAAGCAAAGGTACTCTATGCTCTTTCTTCTTGGTTACTATGAAGGTATTGTTTATCTTTATGCACGTATCCCAGTAGCTGTGTAGCATAGGAAACCTTTGTTCAGATTCTTCATCCTCTGGTGTTCTTAATTTTTAATATTTTTCTTAACACAGTAAATACCAGTTGACAGTTTTATTATTTACAAGGAGATATTTTATCCATAATTTGTGCCAAATTGCATTTGGATAGAAATTGGAATTGAATTTACATATGTCAGTCAGATGTTTGAATACAATGTATTAGTTAAAAGTATTTAAAGCTACCTGAAATTTTCTGGTTATATATGTGTTTAAAAAAAAAAAATTAAAAATACATTTTGCTTAAAATACCATTTTATAAAGCAAAGAGAGTACTGCAGGCTGCTGCTGCCAAAGGAAATATTAATTGCAATTGAAGAATTGAAAGATTGTTTCCCATCACAGTGATTGGGTTTTAGAGGCTGGCTGAAGGGGAAAATATGTTTCTAATAGGATTTTCAAAGGTGTATAATCAGTTTAGATGCCCAGTTCCCATGAATCCCTTCAAAAGCTTTTTGAATTGATATTTGACAATTCCTGCTAGTCTAGTCAATTTACATGCAGAAACATGGTTGATAAATGCCCATGACAAACAAGCAGCCAATCCTCAGAGGCTAAGATGATGCTTATTTGGATGCAAAGGTGGATGGAGGCATGGCCGACACGCAGAAACAGCCCCACAGACGCTTGTGAAGCTACAAAAAGTGGAGTGAGAACTGAAGTGTTCAAAGTAATTAATAACATCCTAGGTGTGTTTGAGACAAACAGCAAGTGTGGTGAGGGATGTTCTGGAGATCTGAATACGATGGAAGGCACCTGTTCTGTTCTAAAAAGTTGAGTGAGAAAGCAGTCTTGCATGAGAGGGGAGGACAAGTGCAGAGGAGTTCTGGTTTTATCCTAGCGTTCCCTTTCCCCAGACAAAGGGAGAGGATTGGAAATGGGTGAAATGTGGTTGCCCAGATGCCATGTACGTCCTGTGGATCTATGCTTCTGAGAATACCTGGCTCCAAGTGATAATTGAAAAGATCCTGAAAAAACATGGTCCTTCTCCTGATGCTGCCCCTCCTCTTCATTTTGCCATCTTCTTTCTCCCAGAGTCAGATATTGCAGACTTCGATGGCAGAAGTTCACTCCTCTACAGGTTCAATCAGAAGCTTATGAGCACATTCAAAGATGTGGTTTCCTTGAAGTTCAAGAGTATGCAGGGGGATGGAGTCTTATTCCATGGAGAAGGACAGCGTGGAGACTATATTACCTTGGAACTGCAGAAAGGGAAGCTCTCCTTGCGCATCAACTTGGGTAAGGGTAATTAGGATTATTGGTTCACATATTACTGAAACAAGGATTGTCTTGGTTTGCTTTTTATAAATCTATTGTTTATATTAGGCAGTATCTAGAAAATCCAGCTGAGCTTGTCACCGAAATCGGGAAGGAACCTCGTAACACCAATGTAGTGTTAAAAGGCAGGCATTCTTTATTAGCAGCGCTGGGGACACGGGGGATCGCTCCACCACAGCGTGTCCAATTTGTTGCACCTTTTACCACAAATTTATACAACAAAATCATAAATATACATAGCATTACATCATTTACTAATACATATGCATGACTAGTCTTCGCTTCGTATTAAAATGAGCTCTCCTCCCATTTGCGCCTGCGCACTGTTGCTTGGTGGTGGTCGTCAGGGGTCTTGGAGATGAAGGCTAGTGACTCCTCTTCGTCACTGTTGGCTGACCCTTTTACTTTGCGCAGACTCAGTGGCCTCTTGGCTTCTATCCGACCTAGGTGATTTGCTTCAACTGGTTTCTTCTAAGCATCAGTTGCTTCTTACAATAGTATGCTAAATTATCTTCTAATATTTAACAAACCAACAATCCCTCATGTTCCTAAATTTATTTGTACTGTACTGTACTATAGAAACATGAACAGAACACTCTACCTGAATTTATAATAACTATTTGTTTCAAACATCTACTCCTAGCAACTAGTGATTTCTTTTGATCAGTAGTTTGATTGGATTTTAACCCAATCATGGTCTAGGGCTATACAGAGGATTTCATAGCATAGCGGCACTGCTTGGTAACTGTGTGGTAACATTTCCCCCCTTTGGAAGTCTTGAAATTTTATTTAATTTCAATACTTCCACAATATTAACTATTTACAAAGGCAGGATTCGTGTTTGCTAGATTGTAATTGTCACCACTATTTCCTACTAGTGCGAGAGTGATCTTTCGATCAACGGCGGCCTTCCTTGTGAACTCTCTTTTCAAGCAATAATAGATAAGCAATATCACTAGGGAAATAATTAACAAACACAATACAGTACTAATTAAAGATTTTACCCAGGATTCAAATTTGTCGTTAAAATTCCCCATGGAATCGACTCACCTACTGCTCTCGGAATTGGGAGGCATGCCGTTATTTGGGTGACATTTTGCAATTTAGCAAACTCCTTTATCAATCCTATCATTAGATTTTCTTCCGGAGTCCTTTTGGGAATGTGTATCAATTGCTCTGATGAATCTTCAATTTCTGTTTTGTTCATTTGATTTCCTTCTTCTCCAAATAAAGTTCCCACCAATATTAATTGCCAGATTAACATACATTTTCTTACAATCAGACACATTTTAGAGCCAATTTTGCAGTTTCTGGATCCCTATTAATTTTCCACGACGGGGCCTTCTTTACTCGAGTGTAATGTATCCACGGCTCCACTCCTTCTACTTTGATTGCAGTGTAAGTTGTTAACAGTACCTGGAAGGGTCCCTTCCACTTCTCCTGCAGTGGTTCAGAGTTCCAGGTTCTTACATATACAAGATCACCTGGCTGATACTGATGTACAGGCGTATCCAAGGCAAGTGATCTAGTCAATACCACATATCTTCGGAGTGCTCCAAGGACTTTCCCTAAAGAAATCAAATATCTTTTCAAATCAGTTTCCCCAGTTACCTTAATATCCCCTGGGATTAAAGGAATTTGGTATGCCTTACCATACAAAATTTCATATGGACTTACACCGTCTTTTGATCTTGGTTGAATTCTAATTCTTAAAAGAGCCAACGGTAAAGCCTGTGGCCACCTCAAAGATGTTTCCTGGCAAATTTTACTTATCTGTCTTTTCAATGTTTGATTCATTCTCTCTATTTTTCCACTTGACTGTGGTCTCCAGGGGGTATGTAGGTCCCACTTGATGCCTAAAATTTTGCTAATTTGCTGGACCATTTCTGCCACGAAATGCGGTCCCCTATCAGAAGACATTCCTATCGGTACTCCAAATCTAGGTATTATTTCTTTCAATAATATTTTGACTACCTCTTTGGCTTTGTTGGTGCGGCAAGGAAAGGCCTCCGGCCATCCAGAAAATGTGTCAATCAACACTAACAAATATCTACACCCATTTTGCCTGGGTAACTCAGAAAAATTTGCCAATAATCTCCAGGAGAATTTCCTTGCTTTATTACTCCTAACGGTGGCTTCTTTTGGTTCAAAGGATTATTCTTATGACAAATTAGACACTTAGCTACTATTGATTTAACTATTCCTGTCATTCCCACGCAAACTGCAAATGTTTTCAAATTAGATATGATTGCATCTATTCCCCAATGTATCTGCTCATGCTTTTCTCTTGCAAGTTCTATCATAACCTGCGGGGTCACTATTACTTGTTTTTCCGGTGTTACCCACCATCCTTCGGCATTTTGGGATGCCTTTAATTGCTCTGCCAATTGGTTATCCAATTTACTATATTTTGGTTTTGAATCAGGGAGTTTTATGTGTTTTACTGGTACTAGTGCAAGGATGCCTTGTTTTGCTGCCTCTTTCGCAGCTTTATCTGCCAATCGATTACCTATGTTTACTACTGTTTGACCAAATTGGTGGGCTTTGACTTCTTTCGGTTTCTGTACGTCTTCTAGAAGTTGGAGAATTTCTTCCTTGTATTTTATAGATGTTCCTTGAGCTGATAACAATCCTCTCTCTTTCCAAATAGCTCCATGAGCATGGATCACACCAAACGCATATTTAGAATCAGTCCAAATGTTTACCCTTTTTCCCTCGGCAATTTGCAGAGCTCGCCTTAATGCAACCAGTTCTGCTTTCTGTGCTGAGGTATTTGTAGGCAGCATCCTTGATTCCAGTACCTCGGTGGTGGTGACAACAGCATACCCGGCCATTCGCTTTCCTTCCTGGACAAAGCTGCTTCCATCAGTAAACAGTTCCAAGTCAGGATGTTCCAGAGGTTCATCTCTCAAATCCAATCTACTGGAATAGACTTGTTCAATGGTTAGCAAACAATCATGTTCTAAACTTCCTGCTGGATTCTCTGTTGTTAGAAATATTGCTGGATTGACAATTGGTGTGGTTTTCAATTCCACATCATCTTGTTCCAATAGGACAACCTGGTATTTTAGCATTCTGCTAGGGGACAACCAATGACCCCCCTTTTGCTCTAGAACAGTTATCACCATGTGTGGGGCATATACCACCATCTTCTGTCCCATAGTCAACTTTCGAGCCTCTTGGATCAACAACACTGTTGCTGCTACAGCGCGCAAACATCCCGGACATCCTTTACTCACATTATCAAGTTGTTTGGAGAAATACCCAACCGGTCTTTTCCAGGATCCCAGTCTTTGTGTCAGCACTCCCAGAGCCAGATGTTGTCTTTCGTGCACAAACAGCTCGAACGGCTTAGTCACATCAGGTAGTCCTAAAGCAGGAGCCATCATCAATGCTTTCTTTAGTTCTTTAAATGACTTTCGGCATTCGGGTGTCCAGGTCAAATACCGATCTTTGGATTCTTTCAAAGCCTCGTATAGTGGCTTTACATATAGTCCATAGTCCACAATCCAAAGTCGGCACCATCCAACCATTCCCAAAAAGGCTCTCAATTCCTTTGGGCTATTGGGTTCAGGGGTCTGACAAATTGCTTCCTTTCTTTCATTCCCCAATTGTCTTTGTCCCTGGGATACTTCAAAACCCAGGTAAATCACAGTTTCTTTTCCTATTTGGGCCTTAGTCTTAGAGACTCTATATCCACCTTGGCCCAGGAAGTTCAATAAACTAATAGTACTCTCGAGGCACTCCTTTTTGTTTTCTGCCGCTATCAAGATGTCATCCACATACTGTAACAATGTGCCTTTCCCTTGATTCTGTCTCTTCCATATTTCCAATTCTTTTGCCAATTGGTTTCCAAATATTGTAGGGCTATTTTTAAACCCTTGTGGAAGTACAGTCCATGTCAATTGTGTCTTCCGTCCTGTGGTAGGGCTTTCCCATTCAAAAGCAAATATGCTTTGGCTTTTTGCATCCAGGGGTATGCAAAAGAAGGCATCCTTTAAATCCAGTACCGTAAACCATTTATGTTCCTCTTTTAGAGAGGTCAATAAAGTATATGGGTTAGCTACAACTGGATACATATCTTGCACTATTTGATTTATAGCTCTCAAATCTTGGACTAATCGATATTCTTTTCCTCCAGATTTCTTTACTGGCAATATGGGAGTGTTATATTCTGATTCGCATTCTACCAAGAGCCCATATTCTAAAAATTTTGTAATCAATTCTTCTAATCCTTTCCGAGCCTCCCACTTAATGGGGTATTGTTTTTGTCTTACCGGCTTGGCTCCAGGTTTCAGGTTTACTTTTACCGGTTCTGCCAACTTAGATCGTCCTGGTTTTCCATTCGCCCAAACCAATGGAATTACTGCATTTTCCACTTCTTCTGGAATTTGTTCTTCCTTGGGGAAATCCTGCAACATAAACGCCTTTGCCTCTATAATTTTTAACTCCGGTACTAACAATTTAATTTCCCCATCTCTAAAAGTTATCTGTGCATTTAACTTACTCAACAAATCTCGCCCTAATAAGGGCAATGGGCATTCTGGCATATATAAAAACTGATGAGTTACCCACCGCTTTCCCAATTTAAACTTTAATGGTTCTAAAAAGGGTCGGTTCTCTCTTTGCCCTGTCGCACCAACAACATTAATTGATTTACTACTAAGTCCCCCCTTACACATATTTAGTACTGAATAGGTAGCTCCTGTATCTACTAAAAATTCTATTTCTTCATCCCTTTATCAGTATCATCAAGCAAAGCATCCAATATCACTTGTAAGTCACTCCAATCTGGATCCTGGGTTCTAATTATTGTTCCGATCACTTTAGCCACTCTTTCAGGATCCTCTCGATAAGTACCCGCAAGCTCTTTCCATGATCTCAATTCAGTGATAGAAAATGGAACTTTAACCAAAACCGGTCCTTCATTTCCTACTGCTTCTCGAAGAGGAGCTTGGAGGGAAGTAGGTCTTACTCCTCCTTGTTTTCCCCGTGTTCTTCCCGAAATTGGGCTGAATCCCCCTATCCCTCCTTCTACTGGAGGAACAGGGAGTTCATCATCTTCTAAATCCTGATCTTCCCCTCCCCTCCTTCGGCGAGGAGCGATCATTAATTCAATGTCTTCTCCCTCAGTTCCATTTTCTATCCTTTTCTTTTTACCACTTTTGTTTGATCCCTTCTTACTTTCCTCATCACTCAATACCATCATAGAATGATATGATCGCATTCCACATCGTTTCTGCCACTCCGGATGGTTTCGCAATGCAAAAAAAACAAATCAACATATGCCATTTCATCCCATTTACCTTCCCTCTTACAAAATAACATCAGCTGTAGGATGGTATTATACTGCAATGTTCCATTCTCTGGCCATTTTTCCCCATCTTCCAATTTATACATGGGCCACCAATTATTACAATATTCAATTAGCTGTTTCCGAGTCAAAGGATCACCCCCCAAATCTTTCCAATGCTTCAAAATACATCCCAAGGGTGTTCTTTGTGGGACCGGTTTCTTGCTCGGAAAAGTACCCATCCTCCAAAGACTAGTTGAGTGTGATTGTGCACTATCACCAGTCACTAGTCAGAGGGACCCCAACCCCTGGTGGAGCTCCCTCTCCGGGGCCTCTTACCCCTTCCTTTACCCGGGTCTCTAGCCCAACCCTGCGAAGCTTTCACCGCGACTTATGGGCAGGCGTTATTACTAGGTACCTCTCAGCCCAACTCTGCGTAGCTTTCGCCGCGCCTTACGAGCAGACCGCGGGGACTCTACCCCTTTCCTTTTTAGAAAAGAATGCCTTTTTACCTGTTCCAGGGGACTTGCTTTGAATTCTTCGGTCCGGGGATCAGAGGTTCTCCCCGAGAATCCCTCGGTGCCGGCTGGAGGTCCTGTGATCCCACGGATCCGTCGAGATTCACAAGCAGAGTCCCATCTGGGTCGCCAAAACTGTCACCGAAATCGGGAAGGAACCTCGTAACACCAATGTAGTGTTAAAAGGCAGGCATTCTTTATTAGCAGCGCTGGGGACACGGGGGATCGCTCCACCACAGCGTGTCCAATTTGTTGCACCTTTTACCACAAATTTATACAACAAAATCATAAATATACATAGCATTACATCATTTACTAATACATATGCATGACTAGTCTTCGCTTCGTATTAAAATGAGCTCTCCTCCCATTTGCGCCTGCGCACTGTTGCTTGGTGGTGGTCGTCAGGGGTCTTGGAGATGAAGGCTAGTGACTCCTCTTCGTCACTGTTGGCTGACCCTTTTACTTTGCGCAGACTCAGTGGCCTCTTGGCTTCTATCCGACCTAGGTGATTTGCTTCAACTGGTTTCTTCTAAGCATCAGTTGCTTCTTACAATAGTATGCTAAATTATCTTCTAATATTTAACAAACCAACAATCCCTCATGTTCCTAAATTTATTTGTACTGTACTGTACTATAGAAACATGAACAGAACACTCTACCTGAATTTATAATAACTATTTGTTTCAAACATCTACTCCTAGCAACTAGTGATTTCTTTTGATCAGTAGTTTGATTGGATTTTAACCCAATCATGGTCTAGGGCTATACAGAGGATTTCATAGCATAGCGGCACTGCTTGGTAACTGTGTGGTAACAAGCTCAACAAAACATGCTGTGTGCCTCAGACAGCTCACAGCTTAAATACTGGTTAGAGAAGGTGGGAGGGGAGGCAAAAAAGAATAGACTTGACTGATGTCATGCAGGACATGATAGCTGAGCCAAGAAGTGACCTTGGCTCTTCTAACTAGTGCTGACCAAGGCTGAGCTGCTCAATGACTACTTCTGAAGTTTTGACCTTTGCTTGACGGTGCTTCAAGCAGTGATTTTTAAAAAAGTTCTGTTTCTTCCTCTTCCTCCTTTTTTATTTTTATTGTTACTATTTTTAAGAATAACATTCCACGGAAGTTTGGTTTGGAGTGCAAAAGGTTTATTTTTGGTTTGTGTCTTATTTTTTCTATTCTGTGATCAGAACTGATCTGAGAACACAGAATTTAAATGAAAACGTTCTGGTCAAAACATTGTGCAGACTGGTATTTCTTTGCTTCTGGAGATAGCTTCAGCTGAAAACTGTTAATATCTGGAAGGTCATCACTGTGTGATCATGTTGGATCAGAGGAACAGATGAAAGGTTATCTTAATTTCTTTCTGTAGAAGGATGCTTGCTTTTCCCTGGTGAATACACTAAAGTATTTTGATAATGGCAGGAGCTATTGTAGTAGGAGTGATCACACCCCCTCTCCCAGCCTTATTGCAAAATCTTCATTAGCTTCATCTGTGGGTGACCCATGGTACTGGCCTGAGCAGTCCCTGCTGACTCATGTTTATCATACTGAGGGGTCTGAGTTGGGCAGAAGTTTCCATGCCTGCATTGCTGTACTTTGGTCAGTGCAGGAGCTGCACTTACCCTGTTTGGGTATTGTACTTGGTCTCAAAGCCTCAGTGGCCCATCAGATGGATGGTGGAAACAAAACCCCTCCCTCTGTTAACCATGAGGGTGTGGGCAAGGAGAGGAGGGAGTTAAGGTCCAAGTTTTTCGCTGCCACTCTCAATCTTAATGACTTTGATGAATAAAGTAACCTGAACCATTTGCAGTTCATGTACATGGTGCTTAGACTGTCAAGGCTGGTTTTAATAAAAATGGGAGCTGTAGCATCTAGTAATGTGTAGTATTGGCAGGGCAGATGTCAGACTAGCAATTCCAGGACACTTTAAGAAGTTTATATAGAGCAGATAAAGCAGGCAACGGTGCAGTATCTTAGTCCCTTGTTTATGACTTGAGGAATTAAAAGAAATCATAAACTAATGGGAGCAAACTGGAGGTACTAAAACAGAATTCGTAGATAATTCTTTCTGCGTTTTTCCCCTCGTGCTTAATTATGTTTGTTTTAAATGTCAGTAACAATTTTCCACAGCTCTTGGAGTTCATTTTTACATAAGCTCATTAATTGTTTAGTCTCCAACTAGTATTTTCTTTGTTTCTTTCTTTCTTTCTTTTTATTTATTTAGTTCATCAAAGAGTGGAAATGATAATGGAGCATTTTTCTGATTTGGTATTTGGATGTTACTTGGACCAAGTACCTACATCCTGAGCCTCTGAACGTGGGCTTCTTTGACTCCATTGATTTGTCCTCCTCTTACAAATGTTTCATACATAATAAGGATAAGAACATAGTATAGTTAAATACATTATGTTACTTCTTCTAGAGGAGGTGCTGTTGTGAATATATAGTCTGAGATGAGTGGGTTTTTTTTTCTTTTCTTTCAGCAGTAGCCCCAAATGTGCAGATTTTATCCATTTCAAGTCCTCTGTGTGCATTTATATGTCATGGACAAGGGTTTTGATGTCTGCTCTTGAATCTGCTTGCACCTTGCCTGACAGTTTTGGAGCATGTGTTCTCTCCATTCTGCTGGAATATAAAAAAGGACACATACTCCCTTTCAATGAGAGGCTCTGAAGTGGTCAGACGTGTAGCCAGCTGGAAAACAGAAGAGTGCTTGAAATCACCAGGGTTAGGGCCTAAATATTTTTGTGAATCTTGATCTAAACTTTTGGAGATCTAGGCCAGGTTTAAGAATCTTTTTGAGCTGAAGAAAACATATGCATTCATGTTGCTTCATGGACTTGTGGCTTTTTTCTCTGAAAATGGACATGTGCAATTTTCTTGTTAAAATACAAAAAGCACAATGGAAACTGAAGTGTCAGGAGTGGTCTGTTAATGTGAATAGACAGGAGATTTTGGTGCGACCTGAAGGGAGCTCTTAAAACACCAGCGCCTCAAATGCATAGCAGAACCAAGAGCACAGGCAGAGTGGCGATCCACTGTGTGCTGCGATGTGTGGGTGCAGCATTGGGAAAAACTCCTGGTTTATTACAAGAATTTCAGGGGGAAAAAAATGTGCGTATGTGTGCATGTGCGTATACACACATATATGAATAAGAGGCTCAAAGAATCTAAGGCAAGCTTTGACACGGGTCTTTTTCTGACAGGCAGAGCTCCAGTTTGCATCTAGGAGCACTGCTCTGTGCTCCCCTTGAGTCCCCATGATTCAGTTAAGGGCCTGGAGGTAACTCTAGTGTCTTCTGCCTGTCTCTGCCCCTGTAGGGGACTCCAACCTGCACTTCAGTAACAGCCACATGTCCGTCACCCTGGGCAGCCTCCTGGATGACCAGCACTGGCACTCGGTTCTCATAGAGCGCTTCAACAAGCAAGTGAACTTCACGGTGGACAAGCACACCCAGCATTTCCGAACGAAGGGGGATTCAGATCACTTGGATATTGATTATGAGGTTTGTGAAACCCTTTAGGTTATAACCTGGGAGATGAGGCTGAATTGGTATAAAATGAATGTGATGGAAAACAACCACCCTATGAGCTGTTTCTTTCCAGCAAAGATCTTTTCTTTATTTCCTTCCCAGAGAGCTCCTTTAATAGTTAACAAACATAGGCTACATCAGAGCAACTCTATATACAACAGTCTCAGAAAATGGCCAGTTTCTGGGCAAATATGCATTGGATTATGCTTACACTTCAAAGCATGGCAGACTTTGAGCTAAACTAAAAGGTATAGCCTGGGTTTTAGTCAAATCTTCAGGGAGCAACCACGTTTAGCTGTAGGGAGATGTGCTGTGTCATCATCTCCAGTATGATTTTAATGTGAACATTGTGCACCATTCCTGCATCTGATTGACATGACCATAGGGATACCAGCTCTGAATTGTGCCTCTATCCAGCCACCACTTGCTTGGATTACAGCTCTCCACATAAAGATGAGCAGGTAAAGACCATTGTCTTCCCACTAGGAATGGAAGACCCTGAGCACAACTGTTAAGACAGTCAAGCTCTGACCCAGGTCCCTTCACATCTGGGGTTGTGATGCAGAGCATCCTGGTCCAGGGAGCCAGAGCAGCTCAGCCAAGGAAGGACTGAGCAGAGGAAACATCCTGCCTGCCCATAAAACCCGAGCCTGGTGTGCTCCCCTGTGTGGCAGAGTGCAGTTTATATCATTCCAGCAGTTCAGTGCTTAAGGCTGATAGTCGGTAAAAAATACCTTAAAAAACCTCTTATATCATTATATCTATATGCAAGGCAGCTCCTCATCTGTTCCCCCCACCAATGCACACCTGTGTGCAAATTACCTATGTGTTCATTTTTATCCCCACGCGCTTGTCTACCGAGTTTTGCTAGCCCACAAGGCACAGGGTCATGCTTACACAGTCAGAGCCATCACCCTGTCTGGATGCGTTGAGCTGGCATGGTTCATTGCTTAAGAGACCACAAGTTTCCCCTCTGCACTTTGGATTCATTTCTCCGGAAAGGATCAATTCCCAGCACACCCAAGGGACAAAAGCAGACAGCTCGGCAGAGGCAGGTGCCTGCTCTCTGCTCCTCTCATGTTCCAGCTGAGATTCCCTTCTTTGCATTTCACAAAGCAGGGTGGTGAGAGTGGTACCTGTCCCCTGGCACTGCTGTACCAAATCATGAGCACATTTAGTAGGGACAGCACATTTGAGCAGTGAGACCCTGGAACAGCTTCAGACTGAACTAGCAAGGGCCAAAGCTGTAACTACTTTTAAGATGGGGTTGAGAAAAACCAAACAATTGAGTCATCAGCTTTCCTAATTTCAAAGTAATAAAATTCCTTGCTTCCTGCTACAACGTTGGTGCCAATTAGGGAAAACTCAGGCTCCAATGTAATTTGCAGAACATTTTTCCAGATATTCCAAAACAGGGAACGTAGTAGAGAAGGTCTTCAGCTGGTGTAAATCAGCATCACCACTGATCTCTGTGGCACTCAGTCCTGGCCCCTGGTGCTTAGTTTTTCACACAATGTATTTTCTTTCCATTTGCACCGAGACGATCTTTCAGTCGAACATTACAGCAATACAGCCTACTGAAAGTTTATCTTGGCACACTTTAGGGATTAAAGGTCTTCCTGAGGTAATACAAACATTAGTTTGGTAATTAAAATTATTATCAATCACAAAGGAAACTGTTTTCTTAATAATGCAGTGGTATAATTGACATTGATTTTTCTGCTGGTTTTGAAACCCAGTACAGAGTCCCTAAGCAGGAGACTTAAAGAATAGAACATGAATGAAGGAAAGTTTGGTGTTTTAAGGAAGAACTAATGATTCTCACTGGAAAAAAACGTTGCTACCAGTAAGCCCTCATGCCAATAACAAACCTGCAAGTGATGTAAAGTAGCAGTTTGTTCACTCTTTATTTCTCTGAAGTGATCAATTAACACAACTGAGGTGCAAGTTCATTAAGGACTTGTTTTCAAAGAAGTGCTTTCAAGGTTATCCAGGGAGATTTCATTTGCTTATGTATCCCAGCTTGTTAGGTGGAGTAGGAGGAAAAATAACCCCCACGTTTCCCTTTATTTTTGTAATAATGAGCTGAGGCGAGCCGTTAGGAGTTGCGACGGAGGAGTATGGCTGACGAGGTTCCAGCAGCCGTCAGCGCGTAAGCAGTGCCGCACAGCAGTGCATGCCCTTGCTGCAGTGGGTGCAGCAGGGTTGCAGCACAGCTCCTGATGTGCTGGAAGCACTGTGAAGTGTGGTGGCTGCAGGATCCCCACCTGCATTATATCACTCATGATGCTGCTGGCTGCGATGGGAAAAATTAACAAAAACCCAGTGGTACCACCAGTAAGACTTTACCAAAAAGGCCAGTGAAGCTAATTAGAAATAAGCTGTGTCATCTGGAAAATTAAAACATGGTTATCAGAAGTTTTTTGGGTTGTGGGGTTTGTTTTTTTTTTTTTTCCCCCCTTTCTTTCTTTCTTTTCTTAGGAATCTAAAGTAATTATGCTCCAAGGATTTTGGAAGCATTATTTTCTTAGGCTCTTCATCCTCCCAGTGCTTTCAGCCCTCCAGTTAAGTGATAAATTGTAATCTGCACAACACTAACATCTCCCAGTACTTAGACAACAGCAGAAGTTTTGTTTAAATGTGTAACCTGCAGAACTTCTCCATTACACTGCTCAGTCCCAAATACCACGTGCGAGTATTGTAAAGACCAAACCACAGCGAAATTTAGGGAAAACGATTGCAAGGTGCAAATGGGGTACTTTGTGTGTGTGATACTACCCTCCACTGGCTGAAACCAGAACTGTTCAGATGCACGCTTGGTGGAAAGGGGTGACTCCCGCTCGCAGGCAAACCCAGTGCTCTGTGGGCAGGAAGAGTTTATTCCTCCATTGCTCAGCGGTTCCTGGCCACCGTGGTTTGCTGCTGGGTGGCAGCCTCCAGGCCAGTGGGGGCTGTGGGCTGGAGACCATTTGAGCGTTACCTTGTGCATTGGGTGTTCCTGGGGGGCGGGCCTGGTAGTACTAGGTTGCTGAAGTGATGTGTCAAGGTACTTAAAAGCTGTTTCCAAATTAGTGAGCTGTCTGCAGCGGCAGCGTTTCTCCAACAGCTGTAACGCTATGCAGCCTGTAATTCCCCTGTTGGGCAGCCAGGCCCTACTTCATGCTCTGAGATGCTGTTGTTAATGTGACTTGGTTCTTAGATAATATCCCGGCTGGCTGCATGGAGTAGGGCTCTGCCCTCTTGCTTTTCGGGTGATAACTAAATACTGTTCTTATTCTTTCCAAAAGCTCAGTTTCGGAGGGATTCCCGTCCCGGGGAAACCAGGAACCTTTCAGAGGAAAAATTTCCATGGGTGCATTGAGAACCTGTATTACAACGGAGTCAATATAATTGACCTGGCAAAAAGGCGCAAACCTCAGATCTATACTGTGGTAAGAGACAATAATGTATGCTTTCCTTCTTTACTTCCATGCTGTTGGTGCTGCCGGCTGCACTGAATGAGTGGAGTTCAGATTTTGATAGCTATGGGCATAATTATCTTGTTAAAATGATATTGCTGAGGCTAACACCAGCCAGCGCTGACTGCTGTGGTGAGAGTTATTGAAAGACACGTGTGGAAATTAATACATTTCTCTGACTTTCCAGGTGCATTATAATTTGTTTGGAGAAATTTTAATTCCTTTTCCAAGATTAAAATGTGTCTTTTTGATGGCATGATAGAAGTCAGAGACTTTTTTTTTTTTTCTGGTTAACTCAGATGAAGTCTTATTTTCTGAACCATTCTCCATCGCTGTTGTGAGTACAGTAGTAGCAAAATTTTATTCTGCTATTTGAGTTGGTATTATAGAGAAGAATAAATGTTTCTTTTATTATTGGAAATATTTTCCTTTGTGCTGCCCCTTATATTCAGTGTATTGGCAGTTCTGAGAACCATTGACCTGGTACTAGTGTCTTTAAATGTGGGATGGTAGAGGTAAAGCAAAAGGAACTACGCTCTTATCCAGCCTGCTAACATAAAACATAAACATAACTTCACACCTAATAATGTCCAAAATTACAGATATATTTGAATATATCGTGAGCAAAATAAAGAACATTTTATTTCGTAAGAGGAGGGAACAGTACACTCCTATGCAGCCTTAACAAATTATAAATAATTCAGCTCTTTATTTAGCTTGTGCCTCACTCCTGCACCATGCTTTGATACATGCCTTTTGGCTGATACTGTGTCTCTGGAGAACGTGGAGGTGAAACTGCTTCTGGCTTTCATGGCATCTTCTAGTTTGTAGTAATGTGTATAAACAGACTGAAGCTATAACAAAGCAAGCCAGAAGACCACAAGAAGTCTTTCCTCACTTTCCCTGCCTAGAGCGAGGCTGAATACACAGGGAAATAGAAAATGGAAATGTGATGGGTGAGAAGTCCTTCACTGTGTTGCTGGCAGTCAAGACTGCCTCCAGGATGCTCCCCTAGCCTGGGACTGAGAGACTTTGCTTTAATAACCTCAAGTTTGATTGCTCTGACTCAGGACTCTAAGGCACAAATCTTATGAACTGTGTTAAATTGCTCTTCCCCTCAGCTTACTTTCTAAGGGGAGGAAAGGGCCCTAGTCTGCTTCCTAGGTCATTACACAGCTGGTTGTTTTGCCAGCCGGGTAATGGGAAGGCCTTCCTAAAGGGGAAAAGAAAAACTTTGTAATGCGCTTTTTCTCTGACGGGCATTGTCTGGGTATAACACGGCCCCAAGCAATGAAACTCTGTTATGACAGTACTTGATTCAGCAAATGCTAGATTGAAGGCCTAGGAATCGCGCTCTTTTTGTCAATTTAAGGTAGCGGGGATGTACCCCCATCTTTCAATCTCCCTCACAAAAATGATGATTTTAACGCAATAGTTTTCAAAGGCTGGCTGCCGTTCTGCATTTTGCAAGATTTATGAGCTGCCATGTGCTGTGTCTGTGACACTTGTGTATGCAAAGTGCATGGAAAGGTTGCCACACTCATAGCACCTCATAATCTTAGATGAACATCCTTGTATAGGAAACAACCCCTGTAAATCTGTTTTTTTCCAACATCCTTTCCATGACAGCTATTTATCTTCTCTGGCAACACTCAGGTACTTCCAGCTTTCACAAGCTGATCTCCCTCTCCCATCTTCCTGTCTTCCTCACTCCTTAACAATTTACTTACTCAAATTAAAATAACTTGTTCTTGCTAAATGTAGTGTTTTGCCTGCCAGACTTCCTCTGCACTAAATGCTTTTACTCAAAGTTCACTGAGTTTTTTCAAGCAACAATCCATATCCCCAGGGAGCTGCAAGCTTTTCTGCTTCGCTTTATAGTTGCTAAGGTTGTCTGGAGTGGAAATGCGATGAAAGGAACAGCACAGAAGAATAATTAAATATAGCAGGGACTTGGAATCACTTCTTCCAACAACGTGTTTTGTACTTGTGTTCCCTCCCCACAAGTTGGAGATCACCAGAGATGGTTCTACGTTGTTAGTCCCCAAAATACGTTTGTCTCCTAACAAAAGATATTTGAGAACAAACTGGCCGGTTTGGGATTAGAAAGCCATTAATGCTCAGAGGTGCTAGGTTTTGCCTCCGAAAGGGAGGCAGACATCAACACGCAGTCTCTGCTTCATCCTCTGTGCCTTTGTGAACATTGACACTGTTGGTGAGCCAAACTTGTGGGTTTTCATATCCATCAACTTTGTTTTTTTTACTTTTGGCATCTTTCACACAAGCAGGAGAATGGTACATCAGCTTTGGAGGTATAGATTTCCTCTTATGAAGTAGCTCCTCATCCATATAAATAATGGTCCCAAATCAGCTGCATTTAAAGTCAGAGGAAGAAACTACAGGTTGTCAATAACAGAGTGCTGTACTATGTATCATACTCTTGGGTGGTGGCTATGATTATCATTCTGCCTGTTCTTTTCTGTAACTCATTTGCAGTTGTCAGACTTGCAATAAATCCCCTTGAGAAGGCATCTCAAGATAATGAAGCAGCCTGTCTCTTTGAACTGAAACTTGCCTTCAGAATTTCATTTTTATATTGCGTGATACTTAACCTCTCTACGTGGTAGCCCTATCTATTTGGACAGGCTATCTGTCTTCTCTCTGGGGTTTCTTCTGTCCCTGATGGCATGTTGTGGTTTTTTTTGTTGTGGGTTTTTTTTCCTCCCCTAGGTCATTGAGTGTGGAGAAATGATAGTGGATCTTTTATTTGTTCTCCAAAGTGATTACCAGTTTTAACTGCAAGAGGTTATGAGATGCCAAATTTCTGTAATTACCACTGTCATGGTCATAGGGCTGGACCCTTGGGAAACCTCAGAAAATGCTTTAAAATAGTAATCCTAAGATCTGCCCTATTTACAAGCTGTCTTCTCAGCACAAAAGGAGTGCAGACTGCTCATTATGAGAAATTGTACGGCAGTTACACTTCTTGGGCAAGTAGTTAGGGGCAGGAAAATATGCTCATAGGAGCCACATTTACAAGAAGCTGAAGGGGAATTGTCCTTCACAGAAGGATATTTGAGCTGTTGGTATCTGGGATGGTGAAGTTCTCATTGAAGGATTTTGTGCTTGTTAAGAGTGTACGTAGATGCAAGAGGAGATGGGACAAGTTCTAGGAAGAGAAATCCATTGAGTATTGTTTAATATGTCTGGCTGAGGGAGTAGTTAAGAAAAAAATAGCTATAGCATCCTGAAAATAGCTATAGTATCCTGGCCACCAGTGGTTACTTACTGCTAGATTCAGGTTGCATCTTTAGAAACTGCTCTAATGTGACCTGTGGCCAGGGTCTTAAGTCTTTTCATGTGTCACTTATTTGTGATGCCAAAAATAAGAAGCTGTCCAGCTGAAGAAAAGAAATGAAGAGGTCATGAAAAGATGCTGTGTTTGATCTTCTTAATGCTCCACCCTACGTACTCACTGAAATTGAGGAAAACCCTATCCCCCTTTCCCTTTTATTACCTTCAGCTAATAGGAATTGGAGTTGTATCTTTACTTACCAGAGCAAACCCTGCACTGACTTGAGAGGAGTGCAGGATATTTGTAAGGCAGAAGCTGTCAGCCCTCAGATATGTTTGAATTTCTACGTTGGCCTGCCATGTTGAATCTGGGAGTGACAATTCAGCACAGCAAGGGATGTGGTGACATGTAAATGCATCACTGTAGTGCCTCAGGGAAATAACCAATTGCCAGCATCAAAGAGCAAGGAAAGATACCTAGTGACAGGAGAATGTAAACTAATAATTCATTCCCTTTATAGAGAATCCAAACATGCTATTTTATTAAGCTGATTTGATATACCTTCATCTTGAGAAGAATTTACTTGTCTACGCATGTCTCATTCTACCAAAGTGCTATTGCAAGTGTTGATATATCTGTGAATATCAGGCTGGTGGTTTGTGAAGGCCCCTACTAGGGTTTGGAGAACCAGGAGTTAGACACATCTTTTATTTTTTTTTTATTTTTCATTAGCTTTTGCACTGCAATCAGACTATAGGAATCATAAATAAAAAACATTGGAACTATTTAGTGATATTTTTCACAACTTCCTGCAGGACTAAGTTGAATTTATTAAAAAAAAAAAAAGTTTTATACAATTATTTAATGAAAACATGAGTCTCACACACATTAAAAAGAGAACTGAATTTGCTGTTCTTTAGATAAGGCAGATGAACTCTGACTCCAGAAATACTTGGTTCCTGTAAAAATAGCTTTTTATGGTTTATTCTGTCTTCCGGTCTGCTCTCTGGGTCTTCAGATGAGTCTCCTTCACATCCTACCTGCAGTGTGGAATAGTGAGAAAGTCACAATAGCATTCATTTTAAGGTCCCATTTTATTGTTGCTGAATGGTATAACAGGATTGTTTTGAAAGAAATTGTGTCACCTCAATCAAAGTCTTGAAATAAAGTCTATTTAAATGACAGTTGGCTTTGTCTAAAATTCGAAAGACTTTCAGTCTGTAAATCTTTAATCCAGCATGTAGATGCAATAATAAACTCTCCTTTTCTTGATATAAAAGTTTCTTTGTGTTAGGATTTTGACAGTTTTGATGACCAAAAGTGAAGCGAGTCTTTCGGGGAGAGAGACCATATTTTTTTATGAGACTAGTTGACATATGCAGAAAAAAATGACACGTTTTTGAGCAAACAAGGCCTTTTTGAGAGTCATCCGCCTTCAGCAAATTACAGGTTAGAAACAATTGTTCAGAGTTTAATTTATTACATTATCTGGGTAGTCAAATTGAGTGAATAGGGCAGTTAGTACCTGCTGAGCTGAGGAGGATGTTTCAAGGCAGGAGGTGATAAGGCTGCTAGTCCCTGTAGGAGAGCAAGAGAGATGGCTAATTATTGTCAGGAGTTAGCAGGGGATAAGGAAAATGGAGGAGAATGTAATTTGCTGTAAAGCTAAGGTTTAAATGTCTTTTTTTTTTTTTTTTTTTTTTTTAAGGTCTTATTCCAATTGCTAAGGCCCTGGGAATGCTTAGTACTTGGCTGCCTGGCATAACAGAAAGGGGCAAGCTGACCCCCTCACAGTCAAGAGCCTGGAGTGCGTGCAGTTCATATCAACCATTTAGGCTGGTGCTGTGCTGTGATACACAGATGATTGGAATTTAAAAGAGGAAAATCTAATAAAGAAAACTAATAAATAAAAAAAAAAGCTGATAAGAATTGCTTTCTATGCACTTTTCTATTTTAAGGTAGATGTGGCTCTGTTTTCATCATCATCATCATAATAATAATAATAAAAAAAATCTCCTTGCTGCTGTGTTTTGTTCCAGGTAATAAAACCTAATAAGCTGTAGATCAGTTTACCTTGAACTGGAACAAAAATTGGTCTTGGATTGTGCTAATTTGCCAGTTTGATCTAAGACATCTATCTTATTCACTTCTGGCAAGGAGAATTTGAAAGGCTGACTTCACTCCTGCTTGTTGTTCAAAGGAGAGAAAATATTAAGTGGTCTATAGTTTTTTGTGTTTCCTCCTGTGCTCTTTTTTTCCTTTTCCTGTGTCTCTGAGGGAAATGATGTATGATTTTTCCAAATGAACTCTATATTTGCTCCCGTCTTTTGTCAACAACTCTCAGCTGTTTTACCATATGATGAAACAATAATGTCCAGTTACTATGAGCATAAAAATGGTAAAATCCTTTGTTTTACTTATGGCCAGTGACAAAGTCAGCATAGGAGTCTGAAATAAAGAACATCCAGGAATGTCTAGTCAAGTATCTCATCCCCGATTCTGTCATGGCCACAATGTTTCGTTTTTTTCAAAGCTTTCTTTTTTGTTAAATGTTACTTTTTCCACATAAGAATATTATCTTAATGTAAACAACTTAAGTCAACGTGATAAACAATTAGCATTTTATTGACATGTGTGATACCTAGAGTGAGTGAGGATAGGGCAGTTCTTTGTCACAGGGGTGATTATCACAAGGATATATTAGTTTCCATATTTGGATCAGGTAAGCTTTCAGATTTCCATCATGAAATTTTGCTCAGAGAAAGAGAAACCCACCTCAGTATAGGAACTTCTCTTAAAGTATGAGTTCTTCTCTTGGGATGGACTAGTTGCTCACTCAATGGACTAGTCCTAACTCAAGTAACACCATGCGTCTTGGTGCTCCCACATCCTGTTTGAAGACAGTTTGCATGAGTATGTCAGTAGGCTGGAGTTGGTATCTCAGTTTGATTTGCTTTTCATTCAGTGCTTAGCAATGTCTTGATTTGAGAAGCATTTGAAATCTATATGGGTCTCCTAACATCTGTTATGCTTGAGATAGTCAATTTAAAAACAGGATTTGAAGGGACCTCCCCCATTGTTAAAATCCGGCTGCTCAGTGTTGAATGACGATCTTTCATCTTATCCTTTTAAAACTGCATCGGAGGTCACCTTTTTCCTCTGTTACTCTCTTTGCAAATTTGTCTGCAATCTCAGTCTCTTCACAGCTAGAAATAGTCCTCCAGTTTCCAAGCTGGAGATATTCTGGCCAGTTTACCCACATTTGTATGTCAGCCAGGCCTGAGATTTTAGTCCCCTTACCTGTCATATGAAATCTTCCTTTCTAATCCTCTGCAGAAAACAAGATATCCTTTTTATTGGATAGTATCCATAGAGTGATTAATGAGGAAAGTAAGTACCTGTTTGATGCTCTAATCTACAGGTAGAATGAGAGCTCAGAAATACTCATTTATTGTTCTTCATGTTCAAGCTGTGATCTTGGCCTGTATCCTTTGGTAGGCTAAATGTTAAGGACTTCAGTTCAGCTGTCAGTTTGAATAATTCCCCAAATAGTATTCTGATTAGTATTCTGTGAGAGCGACGGGGATGTATAAGAAACTTCTGTGTAATCCACTTTTACCCTCATCACTTAGTAACTGTGTTCTTCCATTCTCTTTTTAATAGGATTCTTCCCTAAAATACTGTAATATGCTGTCACCTGTTCATTCAACATCTTGAACAAGAACCACCTTTGCAACCATACTCCGCCTGCAGAAATCTGGGTGCTTGCACTCTTGTCTTGAGACAAGTGTCATGGCAGCCGGTAAACAAATTGCAAATATCTCCATTGCATTTCTAGGTTCAGAAGGTTCCTTTTGTAAGAACAATAAGAACTCCTTTGGAAACATTTCGCTGCTTATTAGAGGAGTCATTAATCAGTCTGGAGACGATGGACTCAATGGAATTCTCAAATGCCGCATGATAGCTGGAGTTTCCAGCAGCGGGGTAGAGCTGAGCGTCTCCTTTATTTTCTCTAGGGATTAGACTCTTCTCATCCCATTTCCTAGCCAATGAGCTTTTACTTTTCAGTTAAACTGCGTTCAGTTATAAAATCAAGTGTCTGCCAGAAGTCTTGCATGTACCCTGGAGAGTTCCAGAACTGCTGCCAATTAAAGCAAAATGCTCCTGATCAGATGCAGTTTTAAGGGGAGCTGTTTACTTTTCTGACTTAGACATGCTGGAATAATTTGTTTGAGAATAAAATTCAGGGCAAATTTAACAGTTTTTCTAATGGGAACCTATCCCACTTCAGTGAACAAACATTTTTCAAACTAACCTTTGTGTATTTCTTTTTCAAATTTTCATGCTATTTTCTCTAGGAATGGTCAGTGTAAGGATGTCAGCAGCTATTGTTCATGTGTATTGACTACATCATCTGGTTTTGCTCTGGAATGCTGCTTTAAGAAGGTTTTTTCCTCCTAAATGAGTCAGTTGAACTGATGTAAATTCCCATGGTATCAATTGGTTTGTTTAACATTTTTTCCCGAATGTCCTGGCTAGCTTTTAGCTCTGACTAAAATTAGTTATTGCCCCTTACAACATGGAGATCTCAATTCTTGAATAAGAGTAACAAAAATACCGTGTTAAAAGAACCCCCCAAAAGGCAAACATGCCTCTTTTCTATCCTCCAAATGTACCTTTAGTCCCATGTACACGGAATATTGCAGCGCTGCCTTTATGCGTTCCCACCTGCTTGTTCTTGTGGCAGGAGGGATCCCATCTGCTCTGCTTCAGTGTAGTCCATGGAGAGGCTACAGAGCCTAAAGTCTCACCTGGTTAAGCATGGGAGGAAAAGCATAGGTCCTGTCCATATGTCCCAGCATTGGGCATGGGTTCAGTCAGCAATTTTCGCCGTTCCTGTCCCAGTACAAGACTTCTGTGAGAATCCCAGATGGCATGAATTACTAGCTAGTGTGAATGACTAGAGAGTGTTGCTGAGTTTTTCAAGGGGTCACAGCAATCCATGAGTTTAGGACTAGTGCACATGCTGAGAACCTCATATCAAAAGCGGACAGAAATTTGACCTTATATTTGGGCCCATGCATATGCATCAGGGATACTTTGCTACTTTGCTGCTGCATAGAGCTGAAAGAATATTGACTACACGGGGTCTTTACCAGCTTGTTTTAAGGTTGTCTGGAAGTTTGTTGTGCATTGCAAATGTGTTTTTTCATCTTAGCATTCACCTTCTCTGGTACCATTAAGTCAGTCTATGCATAGCTTGTTCTGCTGGTAGGTAAAATCTGCAGAGCTTTGAGACAAAAATCCTCTCCAAATGTTGCAAATCCTCCCCTCTACAGCCTTGCATTTTGTTGCAGCCTCCCACTGCCAGTGAAGCAAATTAGATACTTGAGTGCAGACTCAGATAACGTTTGAACTTTCCTCCAAGCTGCAGTGTTATGTATGTATAAGATCTGTAAACATCTTTCTACTTTGTGTGGAGTTACTTGAATCATTGTAAATATCTGAAATTCCAAAGAAAATTTGTCATCGGCATTTTAAATGTCTAAACCTTTAAAAAGCTCTAGAGAAAGTTAACCATATTTGTTTATATCACTGCGATTGACTATCTTTGTTTTATGTAATTTGTCATGAATTTGATTGAAAATGCAGGTCAAAATATAACAACAATAACAAAAAAATAAAGCCTGTGGTATCTCTTACACAGGCAAAACCCAGCAGGTAGAAACTTTTAAAAGGTTGAGAGCAAATTTCTATTCTACTTCCCACCTGACTAATGTTCAGGTGAGTTTGGATAAGCTTTGGATCATATTTCAAAACTCATTCTAACATAATACACTGATCGATACTTTTTGCCATTGCTAAATCTGGTATGTAGCATTCTGCACCTAACAGGGCAGGGAATATGTAAATATCTTGATATAGATATATATCTATGAAGGGTTGTTTCATCCAGTGATAACTCGGTCTCTTTCTGGCACAATTTTAAAATAAAGACTAGAAAGACATTTGAAAGTGATAGGGAACAGTTCCATCAGCTGTCTGAGATTTCAGAGAGGAATTCCCCAAGCACTGTTCAACTTCCTACACATCCATCAAGTGCTGTTCATTATAATTATCCTGTTAGAGCGGGGTACCAGGACTGATGAGAAGTGGTGCCACGGAGAAAGCCTTTTACTCTGATGTTTTTATCAGATTCCAGTTGGTATTTTACAAAGCAGCCTAGTTCAAAGCAAGCTGGCTGCAACAATCTCCTGAAGTGGCTTTGAAAGACGCGACTCCTTAAATGAGTCCTGGCTTTATATATTGTTAAGGTTTTATTACATGACTTGAATGACCTGGTTGGGTAATCCACAATGACTGAACAAAACAGTGGAGTTGGTTTTTCTACAAACTACAGTGATACATGCTGGTGCAGATTCTCCTGACTGCTTTAAGTAAATGTGCTGCTCTTCTGGGCAAATAGCACCAATGATTTCAGAGCTGGATGACTGAGGCAATCAACTAAGTTTGGCATTGAAATGGTGTTGGATTTCACCATGCTTGCTGTGTATGCAATATTTTAATAATTCCTCAAAATGCCCCGTGGAAACCATGAGACCTGGAACTAGCCAGGAAGTCTCCGTATTGTTTCATCCCACTATAAATACTGTACTCGAGTGACTTTTTCTTTGAGTGTTCTTATGAATTTTAAAATAATTCCAGAATAATTATTTTTAATTATTTGTGTTATTATTATTAAGTGTACTTTTATTATTTGGAGTAGCATAGGGCTCTGTCACTCTGAGTAAAAGCAAACATAACCAGTAGTGCTACTGCAAGTTATATATTGAATATTTGAAATAAACCCAGGAAATTTGCCTCATGTTTTGCCCCATGTAGTAGATTCAAGTAGATGAGGGTGTTTTTACTTTTAAGGTTATGTGGCATTGGTGTAAATGGGCACAAAAGTACTGTCATTAATGGCTGCATTTTGGCTTATATTTAGAATAAATCTAGTCTGTTTGGTTGGATCCCTGTGCATTGGAGGATGCTTTGTTTTGTCACTTGCAGCTTGTCTTGTTCACACTCTGTAGTCCCATCAGTGCAGAGCCAATGCAGGACATTACTATCGCATCCCATAGCATATGAAGGTTCAAGTGGACTTGCTAGTGCTCCAGTGTCAGCTCCTGAAGTAAACATATTTCCAAATGAGTTTGATTTTATTGACATACAGTTAAGCTTGAAATGGGAGGTGCTGAGAAACACAAAGCAGTTGTGGTCATGCGGAGATGGTTTGTCTGGGCTACCAAATGAGCCCTTCTGCACCCAGGCATGGTCGTGATGTGGGACATTTGGACATGTTTAGATCCTTCTAAGAATTGAGGTTTTGATTCTTGTCTTCCCCCCCTCCACCCCATTTGGGGTCAAAGTAAAATTTTGAAGTCAGATGTGTTTTCCCAGAATGAACAGATACGTTTCCTAGTGAATTCCAAAGATTTGTGTGTGAATAACAATATCTATTTCAGCTTTGAGGGCCATTAGAAATCCAATAAACTTATTTCACTATGGATGTTTTGGGATGACCGAAAAAAAATTGTCATGTTGGTTATGTTTGATTTTTATTATTTACAGGGGAATGTAACCTTTTCCTGCTCAGAACCACAGATTATTCCTATCACCTTTGTCAACGCCAGTCGAAGCTACTTGTTACTACCCGGCACTCCTCAAATTGATGGTTTGTCAGTCAGCTTCCAGTTTCGAACATGGAATAAAGACGGCTTACTTCTGTTCACCGAATTGTCTGAAAATTCGGGACCTCTCTTGGTTTACCTTCACAGTGGGAGATTGACACTGCTTATTCAGAAAGAGACAGAGAACCCAGTGGAAATCAGTGAAGGTACGTTAGTTTTGTTTACTCTCATCTGTCCCCCTTTAAAATACATCGGTCTAAACACACAGGATGAAAGGATGATGAAGTAAGGAAGCACCCAATCTTCCTTTCTCTTTTCAAATTTTCTCTTGCTTTCCAGTGGTAGAACTACTTTGTGCAGCTGGAGGTAGGTCTAAGCATGGAAGGTTGGCATCTTGAGATCTCCAGACTCAATGTACCTGACAATTAGCTCAGCCTCTGTGTTCTTAAACAGTCATGCTAAATTTTCTTCAGTCAGGTCACATGAAAACCTTCTTGTTTCCTGTTCTCAGATTGTGCTGAAGCCAGCTGGGAGGCAGCTCAGCTGCTGCACCATTCCCCAGCACAGGTTAAGGCAGCCTCAGAGCTGATTTTCTTCCTCTGACTGTAGCTTTACACTCTCCCTTTATGCTACGCTCAGAAGAGAGACTGACTATGGGCTTCCTCTCCTCACACTCCCTCAATGGCCTCCTTAGCGAGTTTGCAAGTTGCTTTGTGCAGCTGGCGGGATGCAAGAGGATGAAATGGTGTTGCGTCTCTGACCTAAAACTCAGGGGAAATTGCTTGTAAACCCTTACCACAACAGCTACGCATTTGCTCCCAGAGACAACAGGGAAACAATTTCAGACTGTACAACAGAGACAGGACCACAGTGGCCCAGCTGCCGTCCCAGTGTGATCTATATAAGCCATGCTGGCATCCCAAACAGAAATGTTCTTAGCCCAGCCCTTGCTGCTATGCAGCCATACTAGGTGGGAGACTCGGAAGTTAATTTTCTGCATAGGTTGAATACCCAGTTTCCAAAGGTGGATGAGTAATAGACTGAATGGAACTCAGATGGAGTTAAATAATAATAACAATATTTTCTAAAAGAGCAGCTGTTTAAAAATATGTAATATTAAAATATTCCCAGTACAGACTAAAAGAGGGCAGATGTGTCTATTAAAAGAAGCAGAGATAAAATCTGACAGAGTTGTCAAAGCAGAGCTGTTCCGTATGTGTGTTTCATTCCCCTTTATGATAGAAAATGAGGCAGCTCTGCATCTATCCTTATTCCTGTAGATGGCTACAGCCTTAACTTGCTGCAATTGAATGCTGAAAACTGAGTTTCCAGCCTTTATTGCAGTCCTAATTAAATTGTTGACAAAGCTGAGACGATGTCAATATTTGCTTGGGTGTATTTGTTTTTATGTAGTCCTGAAATCATGAACCTGAGCCCAGTCTTTGGTGCTATCCAAAACATTGCTTAACTGCCTACTTACACATGGAAAATATGCGGAAATTGCAAGTGCCATGTTCTGCAGATGTCAGGTATTCACAATAAACTCATGCTTGCTCAAGAATGGACCTATTTTTGCTCCAAATGGGACCTATTTTGTTTTGACATCTTTTCAAACTTCAACAACATATTTCACTTCAAAACAGACTTATTCTAGTTGAAAAATCATCCATTTTTGCTGGGGAAGCTGGCCTCTTATTCTATGGAAATTGTGCATGCATTAACAGCCATTGCTGTGGAAATTGTCTCATTTTCAAATTCATAATGAGATGACTTTTCATATACATAACACCACAATTTATTTTATTTTGTTTTGAACTGTTTTCACACCTCTTTGTGTCACTAAGTACTCGTTTGTTTCTTCTGAAAGCTACATTAACAAAAAATATTCAGTTAGGGAGGGGAATAAATACTAGTTGTCTGTGCCTGATCTCGGTGACTCCAGCCTGACGGTAGTGTATTTTGAGCTGTAAATAGGTTACTTCTGATCTGCACCACTGTGTGATAGCTCAGAAGCTTGCCCACTGATTTTCATGGCTGTCAGAACAGAGGATGTGGAGTTTCTTTGTAGCTGTGTGGTGCTATTTCAAGAGCCATGAGATGCAACACTGATTTTCAGAATAAGGAAACAGAGAGGTTTCCCACTTTGCACAAGTGTCTAGAAGAGAAAGAGGCTACCCAGTGCCATAATCTCTCAGATACCTTCATAGGTTTCTGGTCAGAGCAGCTCTCACAAACCCATGTCGAAATCCAATACAGAAAGGCTTCGGTACACCATCAATAAGACTGCGTGCTAACTCAGTTCTAAAGGGTTTTAAGGAACAAAAATCCTACTGGTACCTACTGGAGCTTGTCAGGTTTCATACTGGAGCCTGAGACAGGGTATGACCATCTCACTGAATCTAATCCTCTGCAATCTCAGGCATGTGTTTAGTACCAGAAACTCAACAGAGATCTTCTCTGCATGCTCCTGTGAGCTATAAACATTCTCCAACAGATTGAAAATAAGATATAAACACCCACGAAATGGTAATAATGTGCTACCAGAAAGGCGAAGGGCCCTCCTAGCTTGCTGAGTGCCTGTAGTACCAGAATCGGGTTAGATTAAAATGTGAGGTGACCTACTTAAATACTCTTAAAAGCTTTCTCTTTCTTGGGCCTTTTCTTCCATGCCAATTTGTTTCCAGAGGTAATGAGTTCTTTTCAGCTGCCAGTTCTCCCTATTTTGGGGTCAGCTGCACATTTGTGGTCACAAGTTGGAAGCAAAAGGAGGTTTGAAGAACATGGTTGTCTCCTGCACCTCTTTTTTCACTGTTCGTACTTGCTTTTTGCCAGGCACCAATCTCCATGATGGGCTTTGGCATTCTGTTAACATCAATGCCAGAAGACATCGCATTACCCTGACGCTGGATAACAACGCTGCCACTGCTAGCCATGCAACCACTATCTCAAAGATCTACTCTGGAAACAGCTACTATTTTGGAGGTTGGTTGTTTCAGACAAATGCAGGACAGGTTTTCATGATGCAGATGCTCAGGTGCTCACCATTGATGTCTCCCTAGACGCACTCTGTTTGCAGCTAAAAGCAAATGTTGTAATAACTGATTTTAGACCCCCTGTTGAGTTGCAGCACATGCAGCATTGTGGGAAGCTCGAAGGGTCTTGGTCAACCCTGACAGGGAGACAACAAGCAGAACTGCTAACACAGCTGTAAAAGTGGATTTCTGGTAGTGGTAGCCAATGGGTACCTACATCTAGCTGACAAAACACGCAAAAGCTATGTAGCTGTATTAACCACAAGTGGTTTTTCTAGTTAAAAGGCCTGACGGCTATTAGTATTATTAATATTCCGGTAGATATCACTGTCCTGATCAGGCTCAGTGACTTTAGACTTCAGAGCTAATTGACATATGGCTCAGATCTACAAAGGTATTTAGGTACTGTGCTCTCATGGAAATGAATGTAGGTTTAGCTCAATTTTGAAAATGGAAAGAACAGTCTTGAAAAATACTACCTTCTGCTTTTTGGAGTGGAAGCATTAATTTAGACAAAGAGAGTGTCATCAACTGTCTTTTTATCTAATATATTTCTGTATAGTGCTTACCACAGTGAGGCTGTGATCTCGATGAATCCTCTGGGTACAGCACTAAGTGATGATGCACAAGAGGCTTTGGATCTCAGAGCTGGCCAAATACTGAGGAAGCTCAGATACAAATGGTTTTCTTGCTTGCTGTCCACAGGATTTCATCCTTTTACTCTGTGGATTGCCTCAGCAGCAGAATTTAACCCAGAATGATTTCACAATTTGCACAGCTTTTTTATGGGAGTCAGTTGCTATCAACTGTGGAGTTTAAAGAAGATGGAAAAAAAAACATTTTGATTTTGCTTAGCACATGTGAAGACCACATACTCTGATGTTTCCAGTGACTGCTCTCTCTTTTTTTTTTCCTCTTTTTTTTTAAGGAAAAAAAAATATTTCTTACTGAGGGATTTATAACACAAAAGGTTGTGTAGCACAAGGAATGAAAACACTTGGAATAATGAGCTTCTAAGTTCTTGCATCAGGAAATCCCAGCAGAAACAGATGAACATTCCAATATTCTTCTCTGCCTCTTCTCTTTTTCCCACAGGGTGCCCTGACAATTTCACCGATTCCCAATGTTTAAATCCCATTACTGCTTTTCAAGGCTGTATGAGGCTCATCTTTATTGATAACCAGCCCAAGGACCTCATTTTAGTTCAGCAAGGCTCCCTGGGGAATTTTAGTGATTTACACATTGATCTGTGTGGCATCAAAGACAGGTAATTATTGTTTCCTCTTTCTTGTATTTGTTCTTTTGTCATCCTAGTGGTTTATAAATACAGGTTGCATTAAGTGAAAATTCTAATCTGCCAACATTACGGATATTAGGCATAATAGAGCTACTAATAGAAAATATTACAGCAAAGATAGGAGGACTGGAGGGGAAATGGTTTCAATTACATGAGGCTCTCTTCACACTGACGTGTAGGAAATAGAGTATGCAAATTCAATCAAACTACAGATTGGTGAAAGGATTAAATTTTATGCATAAACAACATTTGATTGCTTTGAAGTTTTAGAGGGGAATGAAAGAGAAGGAAAAATTATTTGATTCATCAGAACATGTCATCCCCTTAATATACTAGCTGTTTTTGCTTGAGTAGGTCATTTACAATTTTTCTTGTTAGCCATTACAGCATAGCACATTTATAATGAAGATATGGTACACCTCATGCGACATACTGCCCATTCAATAGGACAGTATACTGATGAAATGTCTGTATCTACCAGAGACACATTTCAGTTTAAATACTGATATGAATCCCTCCTAAGCCGAAACCTGACAGGAAACCCAGATTTTCTCATAAAGAGTAGAGAGGAAACAAGCAACCAATTTTTTCTGAAGTGTTTAATAATTTCTCCTTTGCTTCCTATGGATATTTAGTGTCTAAATATTTCTGAATTATTTCTGCAAATGTGTACTTTGAAGTTAATATGTGGAATAATGGGCTCTGATTTTGGTTTTTTTTTTAAATCTAGCTAAGTTCTGAAAAATGGAAATGGAACTGCTGGAAATTTCATGTACTTCAGATAGTTAAGGAAGTAGTAAGGATATTTTGGAAATGCGTTAGGAGCTTAAGCATTTAACGAACTTTTTTCAGACATGTTTGCTTAGAGAGGTGGAGCTGAAGGCCGATCTCCATTATTGCTTACTGTAGGAGGGATCAGCCTGCTGGAGATGCAATCTTTTGAAAAGTGGGCAAACCTCTGTTATGTGAGACCTTTGTGCTCATCTCTGTATGTTCATGTTTGTTAATTTGTGTGGAGAAAATACCGACTCTGCTGATCAAACCTGTTTCCATGTTTAACGATGACTGAATTCAGGTGGATATGAATTTCACGCTTGGTGTGCCTGAAATGGCAGACGGAATTGATTTAACAAAAGGAAGTTGAGAATTTCTTGAGAATTGAGAGAAAAAGTGTTTTGTTCTTTTCTTGGAAAAACAGGTTCCTTAATATCACATGGACCATTCAAAGGCAACTTGTATATTCGTATATTGAAACAGAAAACAACTCTTCTGTTATGATGCAGAGGTGCTGTGGGACGTCTCCAGTGCCTTCATTGTCACCAAGTCCAGGCTACAATGTAAATCTGTGGTACTACTGCAAGTGTCTTCCTCATCTTCAGTATCCCAAGGATGACAAGCATCAATCTGTGATCATACCATACAATTATTTAGGGCAACAATCCAAACATACAAAGAATGGTGGCGCTTTACATAATCATTGTCTTAAATATATCACATACGTTAACAAGTTGTATGTGATCTAGTGAAGATTAAAGCACTCTCTTCCAATGCAGTTCTCTGGACAGCCTTAAATTTAAGTGTCTGTACTATATGATCTAGGTAGATCTATAATAGATATGATCTATAGTAGTTATGATCATATAGTAGATGTGATCTACCTAGATCTTATAGTAGATATAATCACAAAAAAAGTAGATTTAAAAAAAGGAAAAAAGTATTTGATTTACAGTTGGCAAAAGTGATTCTCTTATGGCTGGATTTGATGTAATAGTGGAGGTGCCCTGAAGGGGAAGAAAGAAGCCTGCAGTGTGGGAAAGTGTTGGGCTGAAGTTCAGAAATTCCCCTCATCACCAAAGGGCGTGAGCTTCCCTGGAGCCATGGAGACTGCAGCTTTCTCATTCAGTGAAACAACCAGCCCTCTCTCCCTGTCTGGGAACTCCAGTAACTGTGCTGAAGCTGTTTTGCAGGGAAGAAGGAAAGATTTGTTTTGGGTTTTTTTTGGTCCAAATCATATTGCACATTTTACACATCTGAAACACAATCTTGAGAGAGGTTAAATTTACAGAACTGATTTCAGGAAGGTACAAAAGTTGTTCAAAGATTCACAGGGTGAAGTACTGCTGGTGCAGTACTGAAGTCAAGAGTGGTCATAGCAGCAAGGGACAGGTGGAAAGAGGGATGAAATTCAAAGAAAATAAATAAAAAAAATACAGACGAGGCAAATCCTTTGTGTTATTTTGCCAACACAATTGATCCTAAGCCAGTGGATGAGCTGGGGAAAGACTGAACAAGAAAGTATTTGTGGAGTGAGTTCCTCATTTTTGAAAATTCTAGGTTCTGCAAGCCTATATTATGGCATAACTGGTTACAACAAACTATAGATGGAAAATCTGGAAGAATAGGACATTTGAATTCAAATCTAAAGACTGTATTGTGGTCTAGTCTGCACGGTGTACGCTTGAGTATGTTTTCAAATCTTGTTCAAATTGTTTCACTGCACAAAATCTCTGACACTTCCAGTCACTGTAATTCAACTAGTCACTGTAGTTCAACTAGTGCTCTGTATTGCAGCAGCTCTGGACTATAGGAAAGCTGGGGTCTTGCTTCAGGCATGCAGTATCCAGCTGCTCATTCTCTCTATACAAGGAGTGTTGAAACTCTGTAAAAGCATCTTCTCAGATGGGTAAAAAACTGGCTGGACTGCCGAGCCCAGAGAGTTGTGGTCAACGGAGTTAAATCCAGTTGGCGGCCAGTCATGAGTGATGTTCCCCAGGGCTCAGTGCTGGGGCTGGTCTTGTTCAATATCTTCATCAATGATCTGCATGAGGGGATCGAGTGCTCCCTCAGTCAGTTTGCAGATGACACCAAGCTGGGCAGGAGTGTTGACCTGCTGGAGGGTAGGAAGGCTCTGCAGAGGGACCTGGACAGGCTGGATCGATGGGCTGAGGCCAACTGTATGAGGTTCAACAAGGCCAAGTGCCGGGTCCTGCACTTCGGCCACAACAACCCCAGGCAACGCTACAGGCTTGGGGAAGAGTGGCTGGAAAGCTGCCCAGAGGAAAAGGACCTGGGGGTGCTGATTGACAGCCGGCTGAACATGAGCCGGCAGTGTGCTCAGGTGGCCAAGAAGGCCAACGGCATCCTGGCCTGTATCGGAAATAGTGTGGCCAGCAGGAGTAGGGAGGTGATCGTGCCCCTGTACTCGGCACTGGTGAGGCCGCACCTCGAATACTGTGTTCAGTTTTGGGCCCCTCACTACAAGAAGGACATGGAGATGCTGGAGTGTGTCCAGAGGAGGGCAACGAAGCTGGTGAAGGGCCTGGAGCACAAACCTTATGAGGAGCGGCTGAGGGAACTGGGGTTGTTTAGTCTGGAGAAGAGGAGGCTGAGGGGAGACCTCATCGTGCTCTACAACTACCTGAAAGGAGGTTGTAGCGAGGTGGGTGTTGGTCTCTTCTGCCAAGTAACTAGCGATAGGACAAGAGGAAATGGCCTCAAGTTGCGCCAAGGGAGGTTTAGATTGAACATTAGGAGAAATTTCTTTCCTGAAAGAGTGGTCAGGCCTTGGAACAGGCTGCCCAGGGAAGTGGTGGAGTCACCATCCCTGGAGGTATTTAAAAGACGTGTAGATGAGGCCCTTAGGGACATGGTGTAGAGGGCATGGTGGTGTTGGGTTGACGGTTGGACACGATGATCTTAGAGGTCTTTTCCAACCTGTATGATTCTATGATTCTCAGAGAAATGTGATCTCCCCTTTCTTAATTATAAGATTTATTGCTGTGTGCACTGTAAAGCACGTGTTTTTGTAATTTTAACGCATGTGGGGATTGTGTAGCTTAATTAACATGTAAATGGGACATTTGTCTTTGTTATCTAAGCAAAAAAACGCTTTTGATGAATATGCCTCTATTTAGAAAGCAGTTTATTTGTTACAGGCTTGTAGGCGAAACTCATTCAGACCTGGGCTCTGAAAGCAGTGGTTAGGCAGCTCACTACAACTTGTACCTTCCCTTAAAAAGAGAATTAATTACTTTGATTTGAAAGGTGATAAACTCGGGCTACTATTGATAGCGGCACTGTGTTTTTGAGAGAGCATCTAGTTGTGTAAGCATATTATACATAAACACACCCCACACTCTCACCCTGGGATTCCCTGTATAAAGTGATGAGCATCCATTAATTTAAATGGAGCCATCTGAGGGACTAAGCCTTAATAACTCATCATCTCTCATCTCTAGTATTTGAACTATATGTGTGCTCAAGTGAACTTGGCATGAATGCCTTCTGTCTCTCTGTATTTGTTATTTCCATCCTTCAGTAACTATTTATCAGGAAATAAATGTCCTGTCACTAGCTGAGCTATCAGAGAGTACACGCAAAAAATGGGGATGTCCATAGATATATACAGAGTTTTACCTTCTTTCTATTTAGTGGCTGGGGAGACAGTGCCAAGTGAAAATGCTTCTGGAGACACAAGTGAACTTGACCCTGTGGCTGACCCTGCTTTGAGCTTTTGCCAGAGACCTCCAGAGGTTCCTTGCAACCTCAGCAATCCTCTGAATGAGGCAACCCGGTAGCTGCTCTGGTCCTGGCTGAGTGGGCAGTTCAGGATGTATCTGCGAGAGCTGGGATTAACAGATAACACACAGAAAACTCACGTCTTCTGTGCTTTCAGTAGGACATTAAGATGTTGTACAGTCTCGAGTTGAACACAGTAATATGGACTGTCCCGATGATGGAAGAAGGCTAGTTAGCAGCATCTCCTATTAAAAGACTGCTTGTTTCTAGCCCTCAGCTGCAGTGTCAGCATCACTAATATTCCTATTGTTATATTTCAAGTTGTCTCTGATTTGCCATCCCCTTGTATGGTACCTACATGTTGTCCTTTGGTGACTCATCTTGTGCAAGGAGAGGCATCCCCAATCTATTCATATCAGAGCTGTGTCTATTCATATCAGAGCTCCACAAGCCCTGCAAAGTAGTGCCGTATTCCCTCTTCACCTCCTGTGAGGAGGTGAAAAAGCTGTTCCTGCAAACTGTTCCCAATGACTTTTGGAACAGGAAAGTAGGAGGAAACTATTTTTCCTGTAGCAATACATTTGTAGGACTCTTGGCATTATCCCCACTGCCTGCTGTTAATCCATCTAACTATTTTTTTTTCTTTTGTTCGTAGTATGTATATTTGTTGTGATTGTCCAAATACACAGATTGCTCAGTCTTTTCTAAGGATGTTGCAGTGTGGTGCTTACACTGCTCCTATCATGAAGTGTTGGAGGTCATAGCTGCCTTCAATGCATTTATCCCTGTTCCAATGAGAGGTAAAGGAAAAATGAGACAATATCCTGCTAAGCCACAGAGATTTCCTCTATATTTAAAAGGAAATTGATTTAATTTTATCCCTCTTTGTTGTTGTTTTTTCAGGATTTCTGCTTGGTTAGGAGTGCAGGTACCCATCAAGGGTTGTTTGCTTTACAATGAATTAATAAGTCAGAAAATGCAGTTTCTTACAACATGCTGGCATTTCCCCTCTATGGCATGGTACAGAGCAGAACAGAACAAGGCAGAGTGTCTGGAAGTGAAGGTGCCATGAAGTCCTAGAATTCAGAGACTTTTTGTTGGGGAGGGAAAGAGATATTTTTGAGTATTTATGCAGTCTTTTGCAGCAGTACCTGTATTACGTTGACCATCTCTGACCAAAAGCCATCTGGCATAGGCCCAAACAAATAAATGCAGACTGTCTTTGAATTTATTTTCAGTTCAGAGTGATACAGATTAAGTTCATGGCTACAGCCCTCACTCCGGTGTTTTGCCACTGTAAGTGGTTTTTGGGAAGGGAGGCATGTTCTGGGAATGATATATTAAACCTAAAAGCTTCCAGGGGAAAGCCTGAGCAGTAAGAAAGTCTAACGCACACAGAATAATGCTTTCTGTCTTTGGCCCTTAATCTGTAGGAAGAACGTCAGCGTCAAGGGATGGGGAGGTGGCAAGCAGCATAAAAAAATTCATTTGCTTCTCATGGATGCTGTAAGTCAGAAGAGATTCACTCCCTTCTCTTGAGCTCCACTAAGTCTCTAGCTTTAAGCGTATGGCCAGCTCCCCATCCTTCTCCTGCAGGTAGCATGTTAGGGGCTTTACAGATTCAAGCTGGAAAGACTTTCCTAGGTACTTCTGGTTTAGAGAAAAAGGGGAGAAGGAGCAATACTTTCTACTCATTTGTCATTTCCCTGATTTGCTTTTTGTTTCTAAAAATGCATGATTCATTTTTGCAACTGCAGGATGAAGCTCTGTGATTGCAGAATTTATTGCCCTATTTTTTTCTTGGGATTTCTTCTTTGCAGATTCCATGGTGTCCAGAATGATGGTTCAGCTCAGGCTGTGTATTTCTCTTTGATGAACAGTAACTTGATTCCCTTCTGCTTGGCTCTCTATTTTCTTGAGATCCTGTGATAACTTGGATTTGAGGTGTCTTTCAGATGCGGTAAAAATGAGGGTGAGAAGTTTGTAAACTGTTAGGAGGAGGCAGGGACTGAGGCACTGGATATCTATGGGAACATCTTCCCCTTAGTAAAGCAAGCTAACAACTGTGTGTTGATCCCTTTACGACCTCTATTTCAATTGCTAAAAGATGAAACACAAATCCAGTTGGATGTATTCACTGACCTCAGCCTTGGCCTGACCAGCCCTTTCCAAGAAGTACATCCTCACTGGGCCACTCAGAGGTGGTGCTGTGTGCAGCTCTGACTATAAAAGTCTGTCATTCAGGCCTCACGGCTGTTTCTAAAACTGACACTCTGTTCTGTTCTGTGCCACATACTGTTCTCTACAAGGAGAGATTAAATAGACCTAGGACCCTTCAGCCTGGAGAAGAGAGAGCTAGGCAGGGTTGTGCGATGAGGGGCAGCATGAAGGAGGTGAATAATAAACAAGAATTTGCTGTTTCTCACAAATTCACAGCATCAAACTGGATGTTGTTGGATGCTGTAGAGGTCAAATATAAAGGAAAAAGCCAGTAAGGCATACATGAATCCATGAGCCACAGATTGCTAGAAACTGGCAAAGTGTTCAGTGGGATGCTTGTAAACTTATTTCATCAGTATCTTTGCTGTGACATTGTCAGATTAAGGAAATTGGAGGAGAGGCACCGTTGGTCTGAAGTGAAGTCTGGAGGGAGGTGATAATCTTGGGACTAGGAAGCCCGAGTTCCTTACTATTTTAAAAACATCCTTTTCATTGTGGGCAGCTCTTTGTACCTCTGTTGTTCAAAACCAAAATATATTTTGTTATAGCTGTGTTAATCTCAAAATACATTGGAATCTGACTGTGAATTTTGCGAAATAGTAATTCTTTCTGCACTGTGTTTTTTCTTCCTACGTGGGAGTGGAGTAGTCGGGGTGTGGGTTGGTCTGTGTGTGGGCAAACAATGGAAGGCATAGCCTGGGAGAAATTCAGGCAGCCTTTCATTTAAAAATAAATGAAACGGGTAGGAAAACAAATATGCAGATGCCGACAACTTGGCCAAACTGTTGAGAAGCTCTGGGATTTCCCGTTCAGTAATTGGCTGGAATGTCAGATTTTGGGACTAGAAATACTAGCTTCAGTCCTGAAGCTAAGTTGGTTGTTTGTTGTAGTTGGCATCCTGTTCAGAGAATAGATGCAGGAATGTGGGCTCAAGAGATATTGCAGCTCAAGTGTTGCCATGGATATTAGGAAAATGTGCCAGAAAATCATTAAACCTCAGTCCAGAAACACTGTGGATTTCCAGCCCTTCATCATATGGCACAGATGCTCCCTTTGGGCTAAGCAAGGCTGTCTGCTCTTACAGCAGATGAACCCCTTGGAATACAGCAGCAAGGGCTGCGGTGTTGCCTGCAGCCTGAAAGCATGGGTTGATTCATCTCATCCACTTCTTACATGCAGTGGGATAAACTGTTTTGCAGCGTTAGTCACAGAGAAGAAAATTCCATTTCCAGGTGTTCTTGCACTCCTTGTGTGCACAAAGAGGTAAGTTCCGGTGTGGCTTCCCCTACCAGCTCCTTCAAAGTCCATAAAGAGAAGTGCATAGGAGGCGTTGCAGTTGGGACAGTTTGTGCCAAACAGCTGTCGTGAGGGGAAAACTGGCCTTGTTTTCCTCTGACTTGATACCTCTCACAGAAATAGTCTTCTTTGCCCCTCAAGATGGTGCTAGACAAATAGTTGCTTCCACCAGGCTTTTGAGGCACATCCTTAGATTTGTCACATCCTTAACGATGACATTGGTTACATCAATGTTTTTGAATTCCTCAACCCCCATCACAAAGGATGTGGTATTTAAGTTGGCCAGTGACAGAGAAAATTCTGTTAAGGAGCCTGAAATTTCATGATTCTGCTATTCCTGCGAGGGCTGAAATAGCTTGAAAACATTGACTTTTTGGTAGCAAAGTTTACCTGGACAGAAGTAGGGCTAAGGCAGATGCAGAAGCACAGTGTTGTACACCCATTGTTATATTGTCATAAATTTTATACACCATTTGTGCTTGTGTATATGAGACTAGGTAGTCTTGGGATTAAGAAGGCCATTTACGTGTTGAACCTGTCATTACAGTAAATGAACTATGAGGGTAGTCAGAGCCTGCTTTACTTTAGGCTCAGATTCGCATGAAGGCGTAGATAAATACATGCATTGCTCTCCTTGTCTACAACTGCTCGGGTACTTTAATCTGATTGCTGCAGTTCGTGTTGATTTTGCGCTGATGAAGCTTTGACTTGGTTGTCCTATTTTTACTTGGCTGGCACCCTGCCCTCACTATAGCAAATACTGACAGTACTTGTCAAGGACAACACTGGGAACTGAAGTTCCCTTAAGTGACCTGGGGTGGGTGGGGAGGGAAAAAAAAAAGATTCACGTTCAATCCACCTTGACAGATGGACGGATGGTGCATCTGGCAGGACATCCTGGGAATTCCAGAGGTCTGCAATGAGGAACGCAAACCTGACCTCAGATATTTTCTTATGAATCCTGGCAGTGTTTCATCTCTGTAGCATCAATGGGCAGACACAAGCACACACTGATATTGCCATCCTTATTAAACCAAGATTCAGCTGCATATTCCAATTCTCCTAGCAAATACAAATGGAGAGAACAGCATGTGGTATACATAATAATCACTGCGATGGGATTGGCGTTAACAGCTTACCTCATTAGGGAGAAGCATACTGAGTTGATTCATGAATTTGTTTCCCTGTACTACTTGAGTTACAGAGCACAAATAGCATCCTGAGTCCCTATCCTTTTATCCCTACCCATGTTTTATCTGTGAAAATTCTTCATAACATTTTCTAAATAAATTAGCTTAAAGTGTTCTTTTTTCTTGCTAAATAGAGCTGACCTTTTAAATCCTGCTTTATACCTACTACCTTTGTAGATTCCATTAGATTTTACTACCGATTTTTACTTGTAAGAAATAATAATATTTTTTGACTTTTTCCTCCTTTTCTTTTAGTACTGAAATTAACATTGCTTCATGTTGTATTGTCAAAATGGCCCTTTGGGAAATTAATTACTATTGCAGGTGAAGGGTGTTAGGATAAATCCTATGAAAGCACAGTCTCTTTTTTCATTTCCCAAATCTCCTCTAAGATTTAATGTATGCCCTGCAGCAGAAGCCAAATTTTACATGATTTTTTTTTTCCCCACAAAGTTGGCCATGCAAATGAAAAAACATCCTGGCTAATTATGCCCAGTGAGTTTTAATTTTATTTATTACAGTCCCAGGCTGGGATTGAAAAAGCAAACACTTAATAATGCATTCACCTCCACATAAATACCCGTAGTGCATTGCAGAAGGAATTAAAAACAAAACAAAACAAAACCAAAAAACCAGACAATTTCACATCCATTCTTTTCGTTCCCTCTAGTATATAACGCCTTTTCTGCGGAAATGACAATTATTTTATATTCCAGATTATTTTCTCTTTGTGAAAAGTCCTCTTAAATTTTCTGTTCTTGGTTTCATAGCAATGAATTGGACGTTTTTAGATCACACTTCTTGAATTTGGATGGTGATTAAAACTGAGACCAGTTGAAGGCAGGGATGTCATATGTCCTCTTTTAAAACATTTCTGATTTGGGGTAAATCCCAAAGTAGGTTTGAATATTGCCTGCCTATATCTCTGTCATCAGCCAAAAAAAAAGCATTTAAATTGCACACCTTCAGGTGCTAGAATACTTGGATCTTTTTCCAGAATTGTTCCATTAAATGCTATATACAGATGGGGCTGTCCTGGCTGCTTGTAAGGATCTGATAGTCCAGGTTATAGTTCCTCTGATCTTTTGTGTCATGTTAAAAAGATCCCCTCAGTCCTGTGAATGATTATTTTCCCTCTCACCTTTTGTGTCTCTTGCCTGTTTCAAATGTAGGCTGCAGTGGACATGTTTACAAATAGCACAGGACACACTGAAGCTTCAGGCATCCTTTCAGTTTCTATTTTAATGAAAGAAATTGTGGACAGGTTTTCAAAAAGTTCCCCTTTCTCATGCTTGTGTTGGTACTTTGTAAAACACTGACAATTTACTTTGTGTTTATGCAGCAAAAATTACAATATTGTTAGAAATGCCTCTTTCTTTTTCATCAAATTGCTCTTAAAGAATTTATCTTTTTCCTCTTTGTACTAAAACCAAAGCAAAACACTGGAAATAACGATGTGAAAATGGAAGGGTGAAAATATCCTAAATCCAAACTATGTTACATGGTGGGGAAGGAAAAGGTGAAAAAGGTATCTTAATCCCTTGTAAAGATCAATATACAGTGGGAAAAATAGTATTAGAAATAGAAGAATACATGATGTTCTGTGAGAGTGAAGAACATCTCGGGTCCTTCCCAAAAATATGCACCTACATCACAAATTAGACATGCTAACTAACGTAATTAAACTATTGCAAGTAGCTCATTTTGGAGTGTGAGTCTTGGAAACCCTCTCAATACCATTCAAGTTTTAGGATGGAAGGGCATGATGCAGAAAAACTGAGCAAGATTTTAAAAATCCAAACCCACAAACACCCAAAACCTGGGTATCGGAATTAAAATCCCCGCAGTTCTGAAGACCATCCCCACATCTTCTCATATCTACTCTAATGTCTAAACTTAGCCAATAATGCAGGTAACGACAGAACTCCTCTCTCTGACAGCTTAAGGGCTGACTGACGAGGAAATGTAATAAAACCACTTAGAAGAATTCCCTGCTCTTGGACTGGTATATGAGCTTTGCACTGTCAGATGAACTCGGTCTGCCGTAGTTACAAAACAAGAATAAATTTGTACAAAGCAAAGTCTCTGTAAAAATAGGCAATCACACTGGAGGATACTACCTCTGAAGAGGGGGGACTTTTCTGTCCTTTGTCTCACTTTAATGTGAATGAAAGTGAGTGTTCAGATTATTTGGACCATGCCATGAGTCAGTTTTGCCTGCCCTGCCTTAACTGTAAGGCTTTTTGTTCTCCCTGACTTTGTTTCATTCATGCAAGACCAGCTGCAGAAAACTATTCAGGCCCATGAAGGGTGCACTGGTCTGTAGAAATACTGTGTTTCAGAGCAAAATAAAGACAGGTTCTTCAGATTCATCTGCCGCACTCACATTACGGCATCTGAATTGGAGACAGATCGTGTTTTAATTTAGTCTTGTTCTTTGCCAGATAAGTTTGTTTGTTTATTTATTTTCATATGAAGCATGAAAACGGTGCTGAATTCAAATCTCATTTACCTGATGCCACTGCAGAGTAACTAAGAGCTGTGCTGATCTGGTCCTTTAAAATGTGTTTAGTAAATGCTGTAAAGGTTAATACAGAACTGGTTTGAGTAGGGTGAATTCCTTCCTATAATGGCAATGACTTGTACGTGTGGAAAGACCCTGGAGTTGTAGATAGCTTTTGTCTTTAATACAGAGTGGAGGGACTTCCCAGTAGTGCTAGTGGGAGGTGTTTGCCCTGAATGAGACCCCTGTGGAGAAAGAAGGCAGTTTGAAGGTTGGTAAGGGGCAGCGTTGGAACTGAGTTTCTGGGGGTACCTGAATAAAGTTCACCCCCATTGCTATTTCTTTAGAGTCAAAATTCATGGGATGTGCAATCCCATGGTAAATTAAAAGGCAACTATGGGGGATGCATGTAGGATATAATATCCTGTCCTTGTTTGTTTGTTTGATTTTTGCAGATGGCTTTTCTGCTTTTGCTTTGTAAAATGATGAATTCTAAATGGAACAGCTGTCTGTACAGGATGGTTTATTTGTTTCCCTTTTTTCATTTTCAAATTTATTTATATAAAATCCTTTCTGCTGATGCCAAGCCAAACTGTCAGCACATTTACCTCTATTAAAAATGTAGGTGTTCTAACAACAAAGCAATCAAACCTTAAAAAATGCCTTTTATCTAGATAACAGGCTCTTTTCTCTTCACTCGCTCGGATCCCAGCACAACCTCCTTCCACAGTTCTGTCCCAGCCACATGCCTGAGGGCAGTTGGCATCAATGTTCAGATCTTCTAAATGTTTGTCTCACAGTGGTATGCAAGTGCAGAGTCTGAGAACCAAGGTGGCCAACAATGGAAATAATAATATATTTTAAAAGATCAGTCATCAAGGTTTACAAATCTCAGAAAGAAGAAAAACCTACCTTTGTGACAAATTATTAAAATGATAAAAATGCCTTTTTTTTTGCTTTAGATTTTTTTTACATCTATTCAGTGTGAGAGAGTAAATGATTTCCAGCATGGAAAATAAAAATTGTCTTTGTTCACTTTACCCTTGTTCTGTTTGTACTCCATGACTTCTCATAATTTAATAAATTTAGGGAAGGATGTAGATGGCATAAAAAAGAAAAAAAGTATGCTATAATATTTTTTTAAAAGTTGTTGTTCAGTTTTCTAAAATTGCAAGGGGAAAAAGAAGTTGGGATGTGTGGTGATGAGGAAAACCAAAGATCTGGAGAGTGTTAATTCTTTTGCAGCTTGTCTTAATATTGTTTTTACTCACTCTTTCCCCCTTCCTCTCTGGTTCTGGTAGCTCTCTTTTCTCCCTTTAGTTAAGGAGATCTAGCCCACTATTTTGCCACAAATGGACATCCAGGGGGAAGTAAGTGGGATGTGCTCCTGTGGTAGTTTCTTTTCTAATGCTCTCTGATCTTCATTTGTTTTCCCCTTGGTAAATCCCTGAGGTTGTTACACGTTGTCTATGTAGTAACCTTGGTGGATTTCTCTCTGAAACGCTTGTCTGGTCTCCCCTTGAACCCATTTCTTGTATCCAAAATAACCTTTGGCAAGGAATTTCACAGATTTACGGCTCAGCAGAGCAGGGCAAAAACCCATGCTGTTGCAATTGGCCTCAATCTATTGAGTTTAGTGGAAAGACACCATTTTACTAAAGCAAAGCATAGACTCTTACAGAAACACCATGAGTTTCATCATACATGCGTACCTACTATATGAAGTCATCCCTGTTACTGTTATATTTTATTAATTATACATGAATTAGCTGCAGCCCATAAATAGGAAAACATGCTGTAATAAAATGAATTTGAGATAATATTTAGGCAAATGCTTTCTTGATAGAAAAACTTATAAATCTCATGTGCTTTCTCGTTATGGCATGGTTGAGTTTTAGAGACTTAGTGGTTGTCTCAAAATGATGCATATTAACAGTCTTAATATTGAGGGTGTATGCTCCTTTCTTCTTTCTCTCTCTGATAGCTACCTTTTTTTCCCTCTTTATTTAGGAAGAATAGAGAGTGGTGCAGGCAGGATGTGTTGTGCTGACTATAACAAAATCTGAGAGGTGCTTATTGAAGGTACCAGGTTTATTTCCAGTCAAGTGTAACATCAGATGTGCAGAACTCCTTCAGCCTTCCCACTCAAGTAATTTTGTCATTTTATTTCTTCATCATTCCTATCAAAGGGCCAAATTTTGCCCTCTAATGTCTATGCAGTTTGTCCTTTGAATTCAAAGGAAGCACACATACAGTTTTGGAGGTGAATGTTTCATCTAAGGACAGTGCTTTTGTGCAGGCTCTGCATATTGCTCACTTAGATGGCTAAGGTGTGTGTTTTCCAGCTTGGCTGAAGGAGGGAAAAATTTATTTGCTTCATTTACTTTTTTTATAAAATTCATTCACCATGATGTATTCTATGAATTAATCTGGAATCTGGAAGATAAAAGTCCCTGGTCTCTCACTAACTGTCTTAGGCAAATCATTAAATTTCAGTGTCCCATTTATGATACTCGCAAAAATTGAGTTGATCTGTTTGTTCGTTTCAGTTGCAAATAGGTCAGGGGCTGCCTGCTGCAAGTTTTTGTCTATGAAACCATCTGTGATACCCCTGTGTTTTTTGCTAAAATTGCTTATTTCTACTAGAATGAAAATATTAATTTATATTTTAAATTATATGTATTTAAATCCTTCAACATGAGGATCGAGGACAGTTAGGAAATGGAACAACCTGTGATTTATCCATGCCTTGATTAATTTTAATCATAGCTATTTCTTAATTTTGAGTTCTCTGACAATTAGGATAAATTTTGCTTCTAATGAAGACACAACTGCTCAGCTAGAATGAGATTATGGTAATTATTACAGTTGCAAAGAAATTTATTTCACAAGCTCTTAGGCGGGTTAGTTATCTGACCAGAAATAAGATTGATGCAGTTGGTGCTAATTAAAGCAAATAGACTAAAGAATAAAAAAGGTTTAATTCTGAATTTATGAATATCATTAAAAGCTTACATGGCTAGTTCGACTTGCATTTTGTGCATTGTTGGGGGAAGAAAAAGTGTCTGCATTTGTAAGACAAGTAGAAATGAGAAGGACCTTCAACTTTGTAAAGCCTTTAAAAGGAAAGTGTTTTAAGAGAATAAATGTGGCTAAACCTCTGATACAGGTCTTTGGCAAACCACAAATTACTAGTAATTAGCTCTACTGCATTGGATTAATTCATAAAAGGTAGCTTAAAATAGGCAGAAAGCATATTTGTCCATTACACTCTTGATGTAAATTATGATAATAATACAGTACTGTTCTTTTTACCTCTCCAAAGAAATTTATTAACATTAGATATTTTTTGTCACCAGCACCCCTGTGATGTGAATACAACTACTGCTGTTGTACAGGTGACATAAATGAATTTTTATCACCAAATAGCAGGTAGAAGTAAAGGCAATATGCAAGGGCAGGCATGACCAAAGCACCATATGAGTAAATCTGCTGTTACAGGCAAAATTCATATATATCACCATAGAACTGTTGAACCACTGTGCTTCTCCTGTAGCCTCTGGGATGGAGCTGCTGGTTTGAGGTTGCTCGCGCGGTCCTGCAGAGTGGAGCTGGGTGCAGATCACGTTCCAGCCAGTCCTGTTTGTGCCATGCTGTAGGTTGCTTTTGCTTTTTTCAGCATTGACTCAAAGCCTCTAAATCCCTCTTCACCGTTGCCAAGAGTAGATGTAATGGCAGCGGGGCTGACTGGGCTGTCACTGTACCAGCAGCATGTTAGGCTCTGTTAGACGATTTCCCAGCATACCACTAAAAGCCAAAATCTCATCTCTTCTCAGACTTCCTGCCTTGTAAGGACAGGGCAAAACCAACAGTTTTGGCCATCCCTTTTGTTTGTTTCTTGTTTTAGAAACAAGGTGTTCTCTGCAGCACTGAAAAAAACCTCCCTGGTGAGCTAGACAACCAAGCATGCATTTCCCATTCTCTTTCCTCATTTTGTATTTGAGTCCAATGATTAATAGAAGCCATAACAATGATTTTTATAAGACCAATATATTTTATAATTTTTTTAAAAGGTGTTACAGATAGTTATAAATAACATACTTTCTTCTTGAATTTCTTATGTCTCTAATATTTGAATAATAAATTACTTTAATAATTGAGTAAGAGCATTAATAAAAATGAATTAATCTTTCATATTAATATTTTTGTATGATCTTTATAATTTTATGTACAATGGTATAAATAGTGATCAAGTAAACCTGAGTTCTAGAACAAATCTCGACTCACACTTATACAGACGAGTATATATATGTATGCACATACTTGCATACAGCGTATTGAGGATGGGAGGTTAGTCTGATAGGCCTCTGTGCATAAACAGGTTTCTTTGGGTTGTAATGCTTGGCAGCTCTAAACAGCCTTGGACTCAAGTAAGTTAATGAATGCTTGACTTGTGGGGCTTGGGAGGCTGGTGAAGACGATGGCCATTAGTGATATACAGGTTTTCTGCCTGCATGCATGAAATGTGTTTTGATTGTAAAGATTCTAGAGGAAACAGACTGAAAGCTACAGTTAAAGGCAATATGCACACTTAAATGCAAAAACATTTCCTAAGGATGAGATGAACTGCAATAAAATCATGTCTTCAGCTAGTACAACTCTAGGTAGCATCAGTGACTTCACCACTAACACTACTGAAAGATCTGGGCCATAAAAAGAGTTTTGAAGCTCAATTTACAGCAAAGCAGACCCTAATGGAATGCTGGTGTGTAAGAGACAAATTGATTGCCTGTTTTCTATCCACCCACCCATCACAATTGAATCAGTGGTATAAACAAGTTACTTATTTTTCAAAAGTCAAACATACAGTGTAAAAGAGATTATCTAATATACAGTAAGAGGAAAAAGAAAGAGAAGGTAAACAATGGAACAATCTCTGTTTCCATTTGGGCTGGTGTAACTCCATTGGACTGCCTGCGTTTACACCAGTGTAGTTCAGATCAACATTCACTTCTTGTCCTGGAGATCAAATTTATCTCCCTCAGCTTTTGTTTCTGTTCGCTTCCCAAGCTGCGTGCTGTTGTGCCTCTTTCTTCTTTTAATAATTTCCTTCACAATAATACTTTAGAGGCATACCAACTAAAATGAGGGAAAGAAGAGAGAATACAGAACTCATCATTGAAGCATATTTTTCCTCTCACTTCCGAGATTTTCATGCTGTTTACGTTGCCACAAACGCAACTCAGCCTAATTTTGATAACGATGCCTTTTTGATCAGAGAACAGGAGATTATCCTTTGAAACAAGATTTCAATAGCATTTACACCTGTTACTTGTCCTTTTCTGTGCTGGGAAAGTTTATGACACTTTAATTGCTAACAAGTGGAGGACAAGTGGAATGTTTTTATTGAGAGTGATCTTTACCCACTTGCTGGATACATTAAATGTTGTCTTCAGTGCTTGTATTTGAAGTGAATCACAGATCAGAGGAATAAGTAATTATTTCAGGTATTATACAGTGATTTAGCCCTAGGAAACTCTTGCCTGAATGAGGAGTTGAGACAGTTTTATAATTATTTTTTCCAGAACATTATTTTTACAGAAATGTTTATAATTAATTGCATTTTTTTAAAACTGTCTTCAATTAGATGTTTACCCAACTACTGTGAACATGGAGGAAAATGCTCTCAGTCCTGGACCACCTTTTACTGCGATTGTAATGATACAGGCTACATGGGAGCTACCTGTCATAACTGTAAGTAAACCCACACATACAGTGTTTTCTATTATAGCTGGTGTGTCAAGTGCATATAAACTAGAGAGGAGCTTTGTGAAAGGTCATATCGTATCATAGGATGTAGCATGTCCTGACATGGTTCGAACAGGTCAAGAATTGGGCTGGGAATGCACAGGAATCCCTTTGCAAATATACATGTTTCTTGACAATATTTTGGAGAAAACAAAACCAGACTATTTTAACTAATTTTCCGCATTTTTTTCTCACATTATACATTGATTTGGAGAATATTAAATTCATTTATGTTACATACACATTGTAGACGCATTGGTCATTAAACATTTAGTTGAATTTAGCTGGGCTGAGCTGTGTGGTTTTAATCTGTGTTTGGGGCTGTACGCCAATTTTGGCACCACGGGCTTCTTTGGTGTTAGATTACCCGAAAGTTCATGTTGCAAGTACCCAGTTTTCAACAGTTTATAATTTTGGAATTTTGCTGAATTTGGGCTGCTGCTATTGGCAAGGATACAGTATGTGAAACAGTGGCAGTACATGAAGCATTCAGCTACTGAAATCAATAGCAAAAGGAATATTAAGGTGTTTTAAGGCTTTAAAAAAAAAAATCAAACAGTAGAGGTACAGCATACTGGGAATTCTAATAAAAAGGAGACAGAGAAAGGGGAAGCCAAAATAAAGCCTGTTCATACAGCTGACTAAAAGGGAAAACAGAAAATTAAGGTAAACTTCCTGTTCTATCACTGGAAATAAAGAGATAGAAAAGAGTGAGTAAGAATAACAATTCCACAAATATAACTATAACCACTCCAGGTGTTTGATGAGCACTCAGACCACAGATAGGATGAGATTGGCGAGAGATGCATTTTTTTTCCCTGTTAAACTAAAAAGCAGAAGAGAAAGTACTTAGTGGTTTGAAGCTGAGAATGTTGGCAACGGTACTGTAATTCTGGAGACGTTAATGGTTTGCTAATTAACGGTGAAATCATTTGTGGTGTGGGGTCTGCAGCTGACGGGAGAGGCTGTTGAGAGGTCTATTCATAGATTCATCACCTGAACCCTACATTGTAAGCACAAAGGAAGCTAAGGGTTTGGTGCAGAAATCATGCCAAGCCAGATGAAGGATGGGAAGAAAAATGTTGAGTTTACAGTTTTGAAAATAGGGCTTACTTTTTGTCCAATATTTTTGACGTTTCAAAAGGCATCACCCTTCTTCAAAACCTCCAAACCCAACCCAGAGTACATGCAGTAATTGAGGCCATAACAGAGTATTGTACCATTGTACCAGCTGATGGTTGGTACAAAACTAGATGGCCAAATCGGTGGGTGAGAAGGGAGAGGCTCCTTGGGGAAGGAAGAGGCCTGTCGCTATTGACAGTCAAAGGCGATTAGGGATGCTAACCTCTAGGTTACATCTGTGCTGTCGTATTAGCCTGAGGCTCACTATGTCTCTGCCAGCTCAGTGTGGCTTGTATCCAAAGGAGACCATCTCATTCCTGCAGAGGACTAGTTCATGACTAATTTTCCCCACAGACATTTGCATGGAGCTAGTGAAGCCTCCCGCTTCTATGAACTTGTGTCTGTGCTCTCAAAAGCACATACTTAGCTGAAGTTATTTAAGGTTCATTGATATAAAAACTACTCTGAAAAGTTTCTCAGGAAGATCTTGTGTTAAGACTTTCCAGCAAATCGAGCTGCACGCACATGTGATGTACAGCTATTCAGTTGCTCAGCTTATTTACAACCATATCATCAACAGCTAATTTGATTCCAGCTAGATTGTAGAGTCAGCTGCCCTGTAAGCCAAGCAATGCTGATAAACAGCAACATTAGTCTGGAGAAATGCATTCATGTGCTTGAAATGTGTGATGAAACCATTTCAAAGCCGGTGGGCAAATGCAGACTGGTGATAAGAAACCTGCAGAACAAGAGACGTTATCGCTTTCAGCTGATAGTGTTTGACGTACAGGAGTACCTTGTAGCAGGTGAATGAAAGCCGCAGATTTAATCACAGCATAACTCCAGAATATCCTCAATGTACAGGCAACTCTTCCAATCATGTAATTCAGTGTAGTTCTATCAAAATAAAACATCTAATTTCTTAAGGTTTGAAACATTATCTCAACAGATTTTGGTTTTTACTAAACACTGAGGCTGACAGGCCTGAAATTGAATTTATACCACTTTGGAGAGGCTATTTCTTTTATTAAACTGCCCTTCAGACCCAAGTCCATGCAGCAACAGTGGAAAGATTTAACTGGCAATCTGCTGCAAGTCTAACATAGTGTGAATAGTTTCATTGTCAGCTGGATTTCTTTTCTGTCTGAGTTACATCAGTGTGGGTTTTGCCTCTTTTTGGTGTGGTGTTTGTAAGAGGTGGATGCCACAGGTTGAACATCGTAAAAAGACCCATTCCTTGCCATGCTTTCAGGAAGAACTACATGACATGCATCTGCAAACCAGAATTAATTGATTTATGTTTTACCAGCTCAGTCTGGGAAGACCTTACCATTTTAAGAACTGAGATCTGAAGGTACATTGTCCCTAACTCACTATCATCATCTGTAAACTGTGGAGATACATTTTGTGGTTGACACATAAACGATCTTACTGGTTTCTTCCAAATATTCATGGACCGCACTGGATCCCGTTGTGAAGAACAGCTAACAATACAGACTATCCCTGCTCCAAAGAGTGTGCAGTTAAGTTTCTGAGGGGAAAAAACACTGGCGCAGTGATGGAGTGCCAGAAAATCTTCATCAGCATCATAGGTGGCAGTTTCAGTCTACCAAGTACATAATTATTGTTAGGTTTTCTTGTAGGGAAAAAGTCATAAGGTAGAGATTAAAAAGAGGAAGAAATTGAATGCTCGCAGGCATGAAGGAGTGACATGGAAGGAAGCAATAATGTGCTTGTTTGAAAAATATAAAGCTACAGCCAGAGGAGTTTGACATTTTTGACAGGGCAAATGCCAGAGTCATGACAGGTAGATAGGTTGGAAATATGCCATGAAAAGCAAAGATAAAGAGTTTGCATTTGGTGCAACAGAGGGGAAGTAGACAGTGGCAGGGCAGAACAGTGAGTTGATAGAAGATACAGCTGGGACAATGTTTGCATGACCACGTCAGATATGAGACAAGATTGTGTCTGTCATGACTGAAAATGGATACAGCTGAAATTCAAGACACGTGGATGAAGCAAAAGTGCGCATCTCAAGATACTTACAAATAACTAGCTGGGTCTAGACATGGCCTTAATACAATTTTCCTAGAGGTTGTCAATTTTCTGCAAACCTCAGATATCGTCCTTGCTCACTCAAAATCCCTTCTGATCCTGACAGCTCCTAAACTGTCACAGGAGGTGTGGCAATCTAGCTGATCCAAGTGAGGGTCCACCACTGAAAGGGTGTAGGGTCATGTCCCGTTAAATAGCTATTCTGTGGCAGAGAAATTTCACCTTGAAATCTCATCTAGTCCTGTTTCTGTTTTCCTCCCCTTCTCTGAACTTAGCTGTAAATACAAGTAAAATAGTGCTAAAACCCATTGGTGTTTTCTGGGTTTCAATAACATATGGGAAGAGTCTGAATGTTTTCTAAACAGGTTGTTTCTTTCTTGCAAAGTTTATTGCCTGATGTGTACGTCCATTTCTGTTTAGTAACAGTTAATCCTCCTTCACAAGCTGCCACATGTGGAATATTATCAATACCTTCCAAGTATTTTTTGGGTTTTTTTGTTGTTTGTTTTGGTTTTGTTTTGTTTTCTTCCAATGGAGAAAGAGGATTCGGATTTACCTCTCATCATTCCAGCTTCCAGTGCAATTCACATCTTCTTGCTGGCTAGTCACAGCACTGATTAGCAATTGTGTTTTCATCTCTGTACTATCCATAGCTATGAAACTCCAAAGCATGTGCTAGTGCCTTGCTGTCACAAATGCATGTGGACTTGCAATTTGATGGGAAATGTAGAACTTGTGTTGACTGTCCCTGGGTACCCATTTCACTGCCCACAGTTCGGGGAAATTAGGAGTCATGGAATAACCCTATAGGATATTAAGCCAATGGTAAGCGAGTTACATTTGCTTGAGTTTTGTTGTGCCTTAGTTTCTCCACCTCTGTTGGGAATAAGATCCAATTTGCAGGTATATTAGAAGGTGTGTGATCTATATCATCTACTGAAATAGTATGGATTCTTTCCTTTGAAACTGCTGTTTGCTTACTGCTACTCGAACTGATCTGTAGCTAAGACAGTGCTTTGAGGATACAATCTTGTTTTGAGTCTGTAAAATGCATGTTTTTGCTTTTCGGTTTATCTTTTAAATGTGCTTCACACAGATTGCATTTAAACAGGTTGGAAGATTAGCTCAGCTGAAGCCTTTTTAGCGATAGATATTTTCCCCATTTCTACAGTGTTGTGGGTAGCTGTGGTGGGTTGACCCTGGCTGGACGCCAGGTGCCCACCAAGCCGCTCTAACACTCCCCTTCCTCGGCTGGACAGGGAAGAGAAAAATGTAATGAAAAGCTCGTGGATTGAGATAAGGACAGGGGGAGATTATTCACCAATTACCCTCTTGGGCAAAACAGACTCAACTTGGGAAAAAAAAATAAATTAATTTATTGCCAATCAAATCAGAGTAGGGTAATGAGAAATAAAAACTAAATCTTGAAAACACCTTCCCTCCACCCCTCACTTCTTCTCAGGCCTAACTTTACTCACCATTTTCTCTACCTCCTCTGCTCCAAGTGACACAGGGGGACGGGGAATGGGGGTTGCGGTCTGTTCATCACACCTTGTTCCTACTGCTCTTTCCTCCTCAGGGGGAGGACTCCTCACACTCTTCCCATGCTCCAGCATGGAGTCCCTCCCATGGGAGACAGTCCTCCACGAACTTCTCCAATGTGAGAGCTTCCCATGGACTGCAGTTCTTCAGGAACTGTTCCAGCGTGGGTCCCTTCCACGGGGTGCAGTCCTTCAGGAACAGACTGCTCCAGCGTGGGTCCCCCACAGGGTCACAAGTCCTGCCAGCAAACCTGCTCCAGCGTGGGCTCCTCTCTCCATGGGTCCACAGGTCCTGCCAGGAGCCTGCTCCAGTGTGGGCTTCCCATGGGGTCACAGCCTCCTTCAAGCATTCACCTGCTGCAGTGTGGGGTCCTCCACGGGCTGCAGGTGGATATCTGTTCCACCGTGGACCTCCATAGGCCGCAGGGGGACAGCCTGCCTCACCATGGTCTTCGCCATGGGCTGTAGGGGAATCTCTGCTCTGGCACCTGGAGCACCTCCTCCCCCTCCTTCTTCACTGACCTTGCTGTCTGCAGAGTTGTTTCTCTCACACATTCTCACTCATCTTTTTGGCTGCAGTTGCACAGTTTTTTTTTTCCCCCCCTTCTTAAATATATTATCCCAGAAGCACTACCACCATTGCTGATGGGCTCGGCCTTGGCCAGCGGCGGGTCTGTCTTGGAGCAGGCTGGCATCGGCTCTGTCGGACACAAGGGAAGCTTCTAGCATCTTCTCACAGAAGACACCCCTGTAGTCCCACTGCTATCAAATCCTTGCCATGCAAATCCAATACAGTAGCTACTGATCCATCAGGTATTGGAGTGGTCTGATATTATCCAGATAGATAGGAGAGGATGCTTTATGTTATCACATATGTGAACCATAACAAAATAGATAATAAGTAATGTTTGTTTTCTGTTTTCATCCTTTAGATACAAACACTTGATGTTAGTACACAGCTTGGGAAAAAGGCCTGGGTGGGATTCAGCTCATCTATTTTTTGCTGTCTGATACTGTGACATCTAATCTAAGATAGTGGTCTGCTCGCTCTATATGTATAACAGTGTGTGAGTTATTTTCGGAACTTGACTAATGTCACTGTGAGATAGGGTGCCCATGGTAAGTTCATGGACCATCTCTGAAACATGTTAGTGTCCATCCTCTGGGAGGGAGGCTGTCTTAGTTTAGTCATACAGTAGGCAACTGAAGCTAGATCAGAATTATAGGTGTATAGAGAGAGAGAGAGAAACAGAGGGGAAGGAATATTGCGGGTGTATATATACACAAAATATTTTTAATTGAAAGGTCATAGTTTAAAACCTGCATAGTCACCTTTCTCATACTATTAATTCTCCTTGTAATTATCATGTGATAGTGAAAGCAGTAGACCAGTGTAAAATGGCCCTGAGATACGGAATGTTATAACTTTATTGCAAGGTAATGATTAGTAATCTCCTCTTTCCATGAGTTATGTTAGTCCCTTAGAAAGCCTCATCTTCCCCTTCTGTATTTCTATTATTTTTATATATGATAGTTTTCAGATGGTCTTTAGTCTTGGGTGTGTTTTTTTTTATTCCGAAGAGTGCTGAACATTGATATAAAAGATGATGAGAAATATAAAATAATGGTTTTATTCTTCGTGTTCTGGGAATGTCAACATGTCCTGAAGCTTTGCAAGGTGATAATTAACAGAATGTAATTTAATTCTGGATATTTGCTTTGGTGTGTGATCTATCTTGCACATACAAGCATGTGTCTTATTGGCCTAGGTAATTGCTGGAGGAAAGATCCATCCAATAATGGAAATGTCATATAGTCGTTGATATGACATAAACTTAACATAACTTCAGGCTTTGAAAAGTTATTTTTTTAATATTAAATATGCTTACTGCATGTATCATTTTTGATCTAAAAAGCTTAATATAGCTTCAGCCAGATCGTTAGCAGTAGTTGAGCTGCATCTTAAAGTGCCAGCCATGGATTTGGTAATTCTCCCATGTTCCAAGGTAGGGAGATGCATACACAGTCTGCTGGCTGGGCAAATGAGGTTCAGACAGTTTCAGTCTGCCAGATGTCTAACAGCGAGTCTGGTCATGTAATTTGCATGTCCTGAGTAACCAATTTTCCTGACTGAGATTCTTGGAATAGGTTTTTTCCATGTGTATTTAAACACATTGGTGTTCTTTGACTAAACAAAACATGTTTAATATTCATATCAAGCTTTCAGTACTGTGCTTGGTGTTCCTGCATACTTTTGTTCATATCATGCTTCTGGCATACGAATTTTCATTGTCTATTTTGTAATAAGTTACTGTCTTATTAATGCTTCCCCTTCAGCTTGTGTATCTGTAAATTGTACATCTGCATTTCTCAGTGGTGTTAATTTAAAAAAAGTTTTTCCCTTTGCCTGACATTTCCTTATAAATAACGCAGAGAATATTCCACTTTGGGAATTTACTGCAGAACAGAGTATGTGGGGGACCAACTCAATCCCTTTTGAAGCCTGCCTGTGTCAGGTGTGACCATCACCACAGGGATGCCAGTACTTTCAAGAGCAAGGCTGAAATACCATGCTTTGCACAGTGTCCTTCAAGTCTTTGATTTCTCCTTTCCCTCCACCGCTGCTCTTAAAATGGTGTAGGTCTTCCTGACTGCTTTCTTGCAGCAGCAGGACTTGCAGGTCACCCTGCACCAGCACCGGGCAGGGGCCGCTGGGGTACGTGACTGACACAGCCGCCTTCAAACCTCAGCGGGGAAGCGACAGGGGAGGACGGGCTGACATGGCCTTTTGTACCTCGGCCGGGGGAGCCTTATCTTGGATGGTAGGAAATTGTCTAATCCCCAAGTGTAATGGAAGGATCCCTCCCAAACATCCATTTAGGTGACATTGTGGTAAAAGTAATTTTAAAGCTATCTATGGAAATAACTCGTTCTTTATCAGATGAGTAAATACATATTTTAAAAAGGAAAAATAAGCCATCTGTCAGCCAGGCACATCACAGCGGAGACTGCATTAGTCTGTCAACACCAGAGCTGTCAATATCCAGTTTTCGAGAGTACAGATTTCATTTTCTGGCATTTAACAAGACAATTGTATTATAAGGGTGAGAAAGACGATCATTCCCAGAGTTCATTGCCTGTACTAATCCCTTTGCTGTTGGAATGAGAAGAGAAGAAACCTTCCATTGCATATTGCTTTATTTGTTATTTAGAAAAATCCTCACTCATTACTCCAAGTCTGTAAGAACAAATCTGTCAGGCCTGAGGTATACAAGCAGAGGGTGAAACAGTCATCTCCAATCTGCCTCCAGGAGCTCTGAGCATTTCGGTGAGAATGCTTAATTCGGTCTGTGTTGGCATTTGTGCATATGAATTTGTCCAAGGTCAGTCCAGGGCTGGTTGCAGATCCCGGCAGAATCCCCAGCTCTTACTGGCCTTTCCAGTCTAACCAGTACATAAGTTTTTCACCTCAGAATACAATAATAATAATTATTATAGGGGTTATTATTACTCTTTGCATCTAAAGTGCAAAGAATTACGAAGCAATGAAATGAGTCCCAAATGATCTGGCAGTAAGTATTCTTCCTTGTCCTGGTTTTGGCTGGGATAGAGTTAAATTTCTTCCTAGTGCTGTGTTTTGGATTTAATATGAGAAGAATGTTGATAACGCACTGATGTTTTCAGTTGTTGGTTGCTAAGTACCCTGCTAGTCAAGGACAGCTTCCATGCCCTACCAAACGCACGAAAGGCTGGGAGGGAGCATAGCTGTATTTTTCATGACTGTGCAATTGTTAGAGGTAGTAAAAGCAACATGCATCTCTGCTACATTTTAGCTGGGGAGTGGACAGTGTCAGCATCTCCCAATGAAATCAAGAATTAAAGTTCTTTAGGTCTTTTTAATATATTTTATTTATTATATCACCATAAAATGCTATCTCTCTCTGAGAAATTGAAAATTATTAGCTACTTTTATTAGATTATGAGAATTCAATCTAGAAACAGCAATAGTACAGGATTCATTCTGGTAATCATAACTAGTACAGCTCAAATTCTGAATCTACAGTTCAGAGTATTTGCAACGAAATGCATGTGATCAATTTGCAAAGTAACATGAAGTACAGTAGGAAAGAAATATTGGGAATTTTAAGGTTTACTTTTAATTAATTTTATTTTTTGAGGAAAGTTATCCTGGTGTCCATTAAATTTGAAAAGGACAGAGTCTTCTAATTAAAAAAAAAAAAAAAAACCCACAACCAAACAAATTGCTTTTGATTTGGAGTTTACACTCTTGGCTGTCTCTATACCAGTAACGTCCTGCTGGGTGGAGGGGAGAGAGGTTTACCTTGCCTGGTCTCCCAGTAGTAAAACTGAAGTCTGGGTATCAACCTTTGCATTGAGTCTAACAGCCAGCACTATTTTAAGTATGGGTAAGGGGTGCGTCTTACTGGGTGAATAACAAGTTCATTTATCCATTGAAAAGAGGGGGCTTTAAATATATTGCTCCTTGGGGATTATTTGCAGAAGTTCAAGTTTTTGCACAAAGAACAGTCTGGTTGTTTGTTTTTGGGTTGTTTTTTTTTTTTAGCTGAAATAGAACTGGAGATTAAAAATGAAATTAAAGTGGTCTGAGAGAGAGGAGAGGTTTTATAAGTTAGGAACATGGGGGCAAAGGAAACAAAGTTGTTAAGTACTCAGGAAAACTGAGGCCAGCTAAAGGCTTATCTGCCAGTGAGCTCCACAATGAAACAGTAAGTGTGTGCTTAGTGAAGGTTATGATGGAGACTGCAGGTGAACTGGTTAGGGCAAAAGTAAGATTGGAAGCCAAATGTCAATATAGTAAGAAGTAGTCAGTGAAAAACGGAATAAAAAGATGTTTTATTGGAAATGATGGAAATTTGACCTCGCAAATGTTTGTGCTCAGCCATGTGCTGCTAAAGATTTCAGCTATGGCAGGGATACAATCTCTTCTAGTTTAAGGACTATAATTAAAACAGTTGGATTAACAGGTTCAAGATACTTCAGAGAACTGAACAGGGATGAAATTGCTCATATTTAAAACTTGTCAGGCTCTTGCAGCATATTGAATCAAGGCTGAAGTTTCAATTGCAGAGCCAAACTAAGAGGGACCTCAGCCCTGTCAGACCTGACTGCAGGGTGCAAAGAGCTACTGCGTGTGCTCTGGCTGACCAGCCGTAAGGATGCAGGAATTAGAAAATGAAATTTTGTAGCTGATTTTACACAAAAGGTCAAAATAGGTTATTATAATGACATTAAAATCTCTTAATGCTTTTCTGGCATTGAAGTCTGAATCATGGGTCTATAGCTTGAACCTTGATCAATCAAAGAGCATATTTATAGTTTTGCTAGGATGCTTCTATAGGGAAGTAGTGCGTGTGGCTTGAAAAAATATGGGTTGTGTACGTTTCAGATCCATAATTTTGATTTCTGAGCTTATGAATCTTTATATTCCAGGAAATATAAGAGAACATGTAGAATCAGGTGGTGTTGATCTGACTGGGGATAAAGTGTTTCTTTTATAAATGCTGATCAAAGTTTGACAAACCATTTCTTAAGCACCTGGGAAGATGAGAAGTGAGAACTTAAAGGAAAAGATGGCCATTATGATCAGTGAGTAAAACAGTGTTCAAAATGAATGTTTTGATGGGATGAGTTGTTGATCTGAAAAGCTAGTTTAATTTGAGATACTTAAGGCTGAAAGAGATACCTGAGGGAGAAATTGGGTATATGTGTTTCACAGAGGATTATAAGGGGTTGGGAGATAGATATCTTGAACTCTGTCAGTACTGTGCATGCCTGAACACCATCAGCATGGCTCATCCTAGCGGGTAGGCAAGAGCACATATAGTATTTAGGGAAGCAGCTCTTGGTATGAAGAATGGGGCTCTCAGGCTGCATCAGTTTCAGTAGCTAGTTGTGGGAGAATTTTAAATTTCTTTGTGAAACAGCAGTAGCCTTTAAAAAAATTCCTTAAGGAGCACTGCAAAAATGTCAGCACAGGGTCCAATGTTATAGCTTATAAGTGATTCTGGAATAAAGGAAAAAAAAAAAAAAGAAAACAAAAAGGGGCAATAAAAGACATTCACTCTCTTTGTGACCAAGTAAAACAGATATTTCTGATGTCCAATTTCCCTTACTAAATCTGGGACCTTGGAGTCAAGCTGTTTCTTGTTTTGTCTTCCTGGAATAGCCACTGTTACCAGCAATAGCCCATCAGCCAAAGTCTGCCCGTGACACCTTTTACACTTTGGTTTTTGCCTCGTGCTGCAGTTTACCCTAATGCTTTTACCTGCCATACCTGACTGTGAGGTCCAAGCCACATTTGCAGGGGGGTAGCATGGGTTCATGGGCGCTCCTGGCATCTGTTGCCGCCAAGCAGTAGCGTAATGCAACTCTGTGAAGCAAACAGCTTCATCCTGACTGCCTGCAGGCACTTGGTGGCAGGAACTGCAGTGCTATTGCTGCACGGCAGTGCAGCTCATTCCCAAAAGGGCCTGGGGAAACGCAGCAGGGGCTGAAAGTCATAAACTGTGATTTTCAGGGGGTTCTGGCTCAGTGAAACAAATGTTGCTGGAAACTATCATTTTATCTTCAATGGCTGGTATAAGTCAAAATTAGTCCAAAAAAAGTGTGGGAGGGTTAGAGAAGGAAAACTGATCTTGCTTCTTTGAGACAAAAGACAACTCAGAGGTCTCGTTTTTGAAATTATGTTTTCAAAAAGTGCTTGATTAAGCATTTTAATGAGAAAACAAGCTTTGCATGAGCAGCCTATAAAGCACGGTATTTTTGTTGTTTTGGTCCTATTTTGGTGAACATTTTAAAATTTGAAAACAAACTTGGAAGGAGTGCAAGTATAAACACTATTAAAATGTTTCACAGAAAGGAGTAAAATCACTATTTTTTTTGTGTTTTTGGGCTTTTTAAATTTAAAAATAATGCTTGAAAATTGTTGATGTGTTCTACACTGCATGAACTGATGAACACCTCTCCTTTATTAAAAGGTGTAATTACTGCAAATGTTGTTTGACATCAAAATATATGTATTTGTCAACAGTTCCATAATTGCACTGGGTGCTTGCTTTTTGAAAGTGAGGCCCTATTACGTGCATAAATGGTTGGTGACTCTTTAATGACAACTACAATAATGGTTTCCTACTGTTCCCAAAACGACCACATCTCCATCTACATCAGAGAAGTCTGGCACAAAACAGAACATAAATATGAAGGCAGTTTTCAAAGTTAAGGCTCTGGGGTCTTAACAGTCACAGCTGTTTGTCAGATTTTTACTTTTGTATGATATTTCTGATTGCATAAAGAGAAGAATGACTGCGAAGAGATCTTGTCTTTCACTGAACCATAAAGACAGCTTCAAGTTGTTGTCACTGGAGTAATAGGGCCTTTTTCAGCAAATGGAATTGTATAACTTTATTCTAAAACAAGCAATCGGCTCAGCCTGCAAAGACGTTGAACAGAGCTTGGAATGGATGGTGTACTTGAAATGTCTGTGGGGGCATCTGCCAGTGACTGGAAAAAAAAATCATTTTCTCCTTGATGCATAAAATAGCAAAAAAGAGAACTAAAAGCAATGGCCCATCTAGTCTAGAAGTATGCAATACCAAGTGCTTAAGATACAGACATGTAAAACTTTGAGCATGCAGCTACAAAATAAACTGTCCACCAAAACAGCTTTTCTCTAAGTCATGATAGTTTAAATATGTTTTATGTGCTAGAGTTTGAGGTTTATAGCCTTTTCCCACTTCTTCTGCTACTGCCTAGTATTTACTGCTGGAATTCTCATATAACCAAAAGGAAAACATACCAGGATGGATTTTCTTCTGGCAGACATAACTGTAGTTTCACTGAAGCTTGTGCATCCTTTCAGATTTATACCAGTTGAGCAATCCTTGCCTGATTTCTAGCTCCATACAGCCTTTTTTTTTCCAAAGTTGCAGTGACAAAGGGGCCATCTAAAGCTGAGTAGATCATCTCTGTTTGCATCTGCCCACATTATTAATGGCTGAATCTTCACATCTTTCCTTATTAATCTGAAAAAAGTATATCTGGGCTCCAGCCAAAATGACAGTCAAGAAGCAGCAAAACACTTAGCAAGAAAAAGTTTGTGATGAAGAATGAGTTTCTAGCTGTGCCAGTTCACTGACAACATACTAGTTTTATGTCTCTGCCCCTTGCACCATTCTTCAAAAATACTCAGCAAACAATTCAGAGGAAGCAATTGGCATATTCCCTAATGAGACAAGATAAAGTGTCCTGTAACGATGATGACAGCAAATTCACTAAGTGAACTGCAGTTTGAGAACTTTGCAAAATGATCAAACCATGATTCCTTGATTGCTTACTTAATCGCCTGTTACGGTCTCCCTCCTGACCCTCCATATCCCAGTTGCTTTTGTCAGCACTTTGGCAACTGAGGGACTCTCTGGTAGCCTCTCAGGTTGTGAATAGTGGAAAAATAGGTTCTGGTTTGGGGGTTTTATTTTATTTGCATTTAATGTGTGGTCTTGGCCAACTATCAGAGGGGGAATTTAGGGATCTTCTGGACTCCTACAGTGCTTTCTACAGCAGGCTAATGACTGTCAGGAAGAAGCTTTCTTAATTCTGTTTATTATAGGATGGATACTAATTAAAGCACTGTCTCACCAGGTGCTGAGTACCTTAAGCAGCTTTTTAACTCTGGGAAGTGTAATGCTGTACATATTTAGCACTTAGTGATGTTCTTCCCGCTAAAAATGTCTGGTCAGGAGAGAAATGTACAAGGGGAAAGCATATTTCGGCGAGTGGTACAAGTGATTGACTGGTGAGACTCTTAATTCATAGCAAGTTTGGGATGGGAGCCCCTAGAACTGTGATTATATTTTATTGGCAGAAGTGAAGAAATGTCCAAATTTCATTAAAATCTGAATAATGAACTATCTTATAGCATTCTTCAGAATAGTACTCGGACAAGGCTACTTCAGGCTGGCTATTGAAGTCTTTCTGAAATGTGTTTCATTAGAGAAACTACTTTTAGGGAATGAGGAGAAAGGAGAGATGTGAGTCCATGTGTGCACAGAAGTGGGAATGAGGAACTATTCCTGCTGGTGCAGAGCAGTTGCTGCCTTCTGCAGGAGAGGCTGGGACTGTATTTCAGAAGTGGTGAGGAAGTGCTCTGCCTGCACTCGCTCTGCAAACCTCCTTGAGTTCTTTCCAGGTGAAAGGCACTGGGAACTTTGCAGTTGTAGTTACAACCTCAACATTAAATTATGCCATCTGAAGATTAACTGTACTGCTCTGCTGTCTGAAGAGTGAGGGGCTTGGAAAAAAGGTTTGCAGTGGCTAACAAATGGGTTATTCACAGATTCCCCTGAGTATTTCCCAATCTCTGTAAGCCCAAACTATGCTGCATAAACGATGTGCAAATAGTTGCTAAATGTGCTCTTAAAATTAAGAGGTGAGAAAAAGACAGATTTGACCTCACAGCAGCCAAAGATAATGTCCAAATATATTTCTGTGTGTTCTGCTACTGGTAGCACTCAAAAGCTCACTTAAAGATTAGGGGTAATTCTGTTTGCTTGCATTTCCGTTACTGTGTTTTCCAAATAACTCTGTCTCATAGGAAGAAAAAAGGAAGTCTTGATCTATCTGTTAAGTCAGTCTGTGGTTTTTATTGTATATACTGACAATTAGTTGAACAATCATAAGCTGTTACACAGAATAACCTTGTCAGTATAATCAGGTAAGTGTTTAAGTAGGTGAGTAGGTGAGAAAAAAAAAAATCAATCCTGCAATGAGATTTAAGGTTACTGTTGTTCAAGATCCAGGATCATACATATGACTTTTTATATCTCATAACTGCCTCTCTGGAGAAGTTTTCTCTTTGCCCCATGTAAAATTATGATATCTTACCTGAAAACATGCCTCAAATACAAGGAATTGCACTGACCTTTGGGAGTTTTCCCTTCTATTCTTGCTCTTGGTGATCTGCTGTGTTTGTTTTATTAAACACTTGGCGTTTTCATGGGCAATAATCCTGCAAAAGAATAATATTGATAAGCAGAGAGGAAGAGTTGGTTGTATAAAAAAAGGTCTAAAGCATAAAATTGTCACCCAGCATGGAGACCATATCTGACCTTGAGCTTTTCTGCTAAGGAGCAATGGCTTGGTTTCATTTGTGCAGTAGACACTGGTACGGGCTTATAGTTACCTGTTTACAATATCCTTCAGGAAAGCTGAAGACTGGCAAAAATACCTGTCTTCTGATTGACAAGGCTTGAGCGTATGCCTAGGTAGTAAATTGTGTACACATTTGTATGTGTGTCTCTGAAATATTATTATGTGGATGCATATATGTATCATTCTATAACTAGATGGTGGCACGTTTGAAAGTTCATATCCATTTACTTAAGTATTTACATACTTGAATCCATAATAAGGCCAATATCCATATCTTTAAAGCCAGAATACGTTAAGTTCAAGGAAGTAGTTGAATACATGCCTAATTTTGAGCATGGACTCAGGTCCAAATGCAGTAAACTCTTGCACATGCTAATCAGCAGTGAACCAACACTTTATGTTATGACGATGATTAAAGTAGTGCTCATGTATAAAATGTTTCTGTCTGTTTTCTCCTTGTTTATGTGATACAATCTCTCTCTTTTTAAGCTATCTATGAACAATCTTGTGAGGCTTACCGACACCAAGGGAAGACGTCAGGTTTCTTCTACATTGATTCTGATGGAAGTGGACCACTTGGACCACTCCGTGTTTTTTGCAATATAACAGGTAATGACCTAACCTTGTCTTTGATGCTTTATGTTGCCTCTAATGTTATTGGAATGTCTTTCATTGAACTACTAAGAAGACCCCACAATCATGGTGTCTCAGTAGTGGGAAAAAGAACAGAACTGGTAGTAATTGAGGTTCGGCTCTGAGGTGTATCCTTAAATAGGATCCATGTAAAAGTGATTTTTAAACTTTAGTTTTGAAGGACTCACCTTGTACTGTTGCTAAATGGCATTTACAATGGTATTTGCACCTTTTAAAGGTCACTGCTGATGTATTTTTCATAATATCATAACTTTTAATGAGATGTTTGTATTTTTTACTAACGATGTGGAAACTTAGAATTCAAACCTTCTTTTGTAACTGTGAATGGTTTCTCTGCTTTACTAGAACACTAGATCTGAGAATGATTATTAAACTCCTTGCACTGAGCCAGCTGTACATCCTTCCAGTCTGATTTAAACAGGGATACCACCCCTCATATGGGTGTGCTACCTTTTATATCCCAGAGAATAGAAACCCTGATTGTCCTGGGTATCTGTATGGAGGAGAAGGCATGATGCTCTGAGGAAGAGGGACACCGAGGAGACAAGCAGCAGAGCAAAAGCCTGGCAAGGTTACCTGTTGGTTGAGACTTCTCAACCTTACAGTTACGTAGTTTTAAAATAAAGAGTGTTTCAAATAAATATACCTGTCTGACAAATTCTCCCCTTAAGTGGGTCCTATTTTGTATATAGGACTGCCATGCAAGGGTATGAGAAAACATTACATAGTCCATATTGTGGATTGGGCTAGATGGTAGAGCGTCCTTTCTGCTTTTTATTTTTGAAATGGAGAGGAAATTTCCTAGACTGTCTTCTGTTTGGCATTTTTTGCTTCCTGTGGCCAGGTGCGGATGAAAGAATATTTTATTACCCCTTGTAAATTGCTAATTCTGGTTGAGCTACTTTGCCACATATCACCTCCACACTCAGTCCTGAAAACTAAGGACTCAGGATATTCATATTTTATCCTTAATCTCCTTGTACTTAAAGTGTCTCAAATTAAATTTTCATTTTGATTTAATTGGGCAATCATTATGTTAATTAAATGCACACCAGTTAATTATTAAGTATGTTTTTTATTCAAGTGTAACAAATATTTAATAAGATGTGTCTCCTTCACTGTTGTTGAATCTCGTAAGAATTGAAACAGAGTTTCACCTTTCTGTCTGAATATCCTTCCTTGATCTCCAGTATGGGAAATGTGCTCATTTTTATTATTTATCATATAAATATGTGTGATGAAAACATTGTCAGTGCTTTTTATCTCTGCTGAAGAAGTAGGATTTTTGACAAACTCCTTGCTGAAAGCATCTGCTTTCCTCAAATAAATTTTATCTGGCAGAAATCCAGAAGGCATATACCTGATTTTCTCTCTATCTGTAATGAACTTGCTGACATTCTTATTCTATTTTGGTTACTAAAAAAATGGAGGTGGGGAAAACTGACAGAACCTCCTAGCCTGGAAAACTTTTTTTTTTTTTATTTCTTCTTTTCCCCTAGATGTCTCATTTGAGGCAGGGGAAGGTCATTTGTCACAGGCATCTGTATTATTCCTATTGCATAAAAGACGACTGAGGCACAGAAAGAAATTTTTATTTTATAGTTGTCCAGAGAGTTTGAGGTACTATTGGGTTATTCTTCTGTATCATCTAAGTATGGTTTGGGTGCCTTAATCACAAGAGCTTCTTTTCTCTCTGGGAACATACTTAATTGTTATGCTGATAAAAATTGTTTGCAGTAATAGATTAAGTGCAAAGTATGGAAAAAATAACTCAACTGTATGTACACAGGGATGGATTCTGAATTTGTTACTCTTTTCAGGTGATGCTTCTGTATAGTTTTCTGAAAGTATCAATATTCAGGGAAAGTGAAAAAATGAAATTCTATGTTGTTATATTAGGACCATAGAAGGAACAGAGACAAAAAAGTCAAACTTATTGTTCAGTGATATAAATCCACACCACACCTCCTGTGAATGGACAAATGTAGATGGTCAGAAGTGTGGATGGCTTCCATGTATGGGGAGACTAAACACATTAAAAAGATGGTGGAGGGAAGTGTCACAGGAAAGCATGGGGATTATATGTGGCATAGAGAAAGCAAATAGGGATTGATTCTTTTCATCATATAGGAGCTAAGGGACAGTAAAATTATTATATAGCAGGATTTGGGGTTGGTTTGTTTGTTTTCTTTTTCCTGATGCAATGAATAATTCAACTTGAAACTCATTACCACAGGACATCAAGGAGGCCAATGTTCCCTCAACAGAGGGGAAAAAAAACAGCTGGAAAAAGCCCTGATCTTGTCTGATAGATTCAGAAGGTGCAATTAAATGTGGAGGTTTAGTTGCAGCTTCCAGCTCAAGCAGCTGTGAGGCAAAGATCACTGGAAAATGGGAACAAGTTTCAGGAAAACCCTTTGCCTTCCCTTGCTTCCCTGAGTATCTGTTCACCCTCAAAGGCAGAGGCGGGCACTTGGGCTAAACGAAGCTTTGCTTTTACTCAGGCTGGAAGTTCTTCTTTTTGTATACAATTCAAGAACAGATAACCTTTTTATGCCCAAAACATGTTCAGGCTGAAGAATTTGGAGGTGGAATGGAAAATCAGGGGAAATTACTCATTTAGTGCTTTTAAAAGTAGAGGTGCAGTGAGCTAATGACTTCTGGGAATTACAGTGCCTTGAATCTGTGAAGGATGAATTCAAAGAACGAATCAGATCATCAGAAATGAGCAGCATCATTGCATTTAGAGAACAGTGGCGTTCCTTAATGTTCATTTCCATTTGTTTAAAATTCTTTCTAATTTTTACCTGTTTAATTGAACAGATAGGGATCTTGTTTGTAGCCAGTTATTAACCAGGGCAGATTAACAACAGCTTTCTCACATATTGGTGTCTGGTCACAGGCACCTAATATGTGATGTGAATATGGGAAGTATCAACATTACAAGTTAATTTATTGTGTCTACGGTCCCAGTGATTTCTCTCAGCCTGTCAACTTTAACAGCCTACTGTTGAATAAAAATTCTGAAGAAAACAGAAAATTGTGATTGTGTGTGTTGAGAGGGAATTGGACAATCATACAAAAACAAAGCGGGAGAGAGAAATAAGGGAAAGGAAATTTTGCAGGGAGAAAAAAAGAGGAAAAAAGTATTAAAAAATATAAAGCCAATTTTCAGCATGGCAAGAAATTTAACAGTAGAGTGTCACAGGATATCTGCTGATACCAGAGTGGATAAATGTATTTATTCATTGTCTGGAGAAGTGGCTGAAAAAGCAAGGTGACAAAAATTGTAGATGACATTCTATTATTTAAGTCGGTCAAGAAAAGGGAAGAGTATGTGAAGCACTTTAGAAGGGTCTTATCTTGAAGACTGTTTATTTCTAGTAAAAGTAAAATATGTTGTTGAAATAAGAGGTTGTCAGGAACCGTAATGTACCTAATTAAAGGCATAGAAAGATATCTGTACAAAGAGAGGTTAAAAATAAATAATCCAGGGCTATTTAGATTGGGAAGACCCAAAGTGAATGGGCCTCATTGAGAGAAGGGATGTTCATTTGCATTTTCTTACAATAAGGATAAAGTGAGTTCAAAGACAGCGAAAGACAACAAACTCAAAACTAGATTAAAAAAAAAAAAAAGACAGCACCTTATTAACATAGTGTTTTCTTCACCTTGTACACCCATTACACACACAAAGCAAAGTCACTTTCACAGGGAAATTCATCAATTATAATAAACAATGAGGAACCCACACCAAATATGTGTGTTCAAGGAAAATAACCACACATATGCACTCAAATCATGATCATACATAGATGGATGCTATGAGAGGCGCCATGAGGATTGATGTGGGTCCGTGCAGGGATTATTAATTTGGGATGACTGCATTCAGCAGCATGGGAACATAGTTAGTGTGTTTCCAGGGCCACCTGCATGGGAATGTGAACTAGCTCTGCTTGCTTTACCTGGATTCTCCAATCATCCATGATGCTCTACACCCACACTTTTTTGCATAAAGTACACAGAGGATGTGTCCTGTCATGTTTTGGGTTAATGAACAACTACCAGCGCTGGGAAAGAAATTTTCCCTGCAGGATGATTGTTTGATAATTAGCCCAGTTGAATTAATCTTCACTTCTCACTGAAGTGACTGATAACAATCAATACAGAAAATGGCTAAAGGACCCCTGAACCTCTGATCTGGCAGTCTTTCCATCATTGTGAGGCTTATTCTTTTTCTCTTGTTGCTTAGAAATCTATTGATCTGCCTTGAGTACTACTTAAATGCTAATAATCATATTCTCCAGTGCAAAGTTTATAGACATGCAATCTACATCCATGCACTTGTTTTGCTGCCCTAGATGGAAAATGTTTGTAATGACCTTTCCTCATCTTCTCCGGAGTAAATTTTTACCCTTGATATCTGAAAGATTTGCTTACAATACACTTGAGTCACTCTGTCACTGTACTTCTTTACTGATGCTGGTTTACTGTAGGCAGACCCTGGACTATCAAATCAATAATGCTTAGAAATTGCCATAACAAGATCAATGGTTAATTTTGTCTTGGCCAGATATTTGTCTACTCCTCAAACAGCTTGCCTTTACTTTTTTCCTTTTTTTTTCCCCCAGGGGTGCAGATTGGGGAAAGATGAGTCCTTATCCCAGCTCCTGCTGTTAGTCCAAGATCTGTTTTTGAAACTGCCATAATGAAAAAATCATTAACGAACAAAAATACATCTCTATTGTTGTGGATCATTTCTGTTTTGCAGTCTCCTCTCAAAATGCAAATATTGCGTATTTTTCAGATGCAAGAAAAATAAAGCTTTATTTTCTCTGTCTCAGAAAACTGTACAGAAACTGTTTAAATCTCAGGCAAAGGGATTCTAAAAAGATGTAAAGGAAATTGCCAAAGTTATACTTGGCAATTTTTTATAACTTGCCTCTAGCCTTTTTTTTTCATTCAGCTGACGATACAGATTTTATTCTTCCATATAGTACATATTCCATGGCATGTAAGGAGGGTTGAATTCAGGAGGATAAAAGTTGTGTTTGTAGCTGAAGTGTCTAATACTTTAAGTGTCCGAATAGTCCCACTTACATTATGGTATTTGGTCAGCTATTTGAGGAAAATACAGTAGCAGTTCAGCTTTGCTGAACAAGGAGCAGACTGGAGTAACAAGGAGACAGACTACTACAAAGCAGAGCTGGCTAGACCTCAGACCTTGCAGCAGGGATCACCACTGATGTTCCCAACATTATCGTGGAACTGGTGGTATTACTGTCCATGGCATCCACCTTTCCCTTTGTTTCCACACAAGAACCTCAGTTCATCTGCTTATATAATTTATTAATCCATTTTCCATAAGAAATCATCTCCTTTTACTTTGTATAGCAATTACACTGATACAGAAGTCACCATGTGATTCAACCCTTGTTACGTTTCCTGTGGGCTTGGCAGACTCTCACGTGGAAAGGAGGACTGCCACCGGTTAGGCTGAGGCAGTAACAGAGAGGAGGAGGGGGTCATGCCCTTAATTCCACGTAATTGTGGGACGAGAACTTAAATGGGGAAACTCCCTGAGATTCTCAGAATGAGCTAGATAAGATTGTACAGCTTTGAACTTCTTAAGGAAGTTTTTGGAGTACCTTTTTTTGTTCGTTGTTTGTCTTTTTTTTGTTTGTTTGTTTGTTTTGTTTTTTAAATGAATGTACCTTGCAGCTTATGTAATTGTGATTGACTTTATCACTGGAGAAAACAATGAATGGGAATCCTTTACAAATTAGTTACTACTGTTTAGATTAAAGGCAGTCCTTAAAGATTTATAGTTTATCCCCTCAAACATTACAGGTCTTTTGGCACACTGTAGTTCTGACAATTTATACATTTCTGTTTTGAATTTTCATTAAGTATTCCAGAACTTTATGAAATGAAAAACCTTTAGTGCTTATATTATGTCAAAGGCATTGTGCTGTCAACAGCTGCCTTGCTGTTTTCAGCAAAATGGTTGCGTTTCTGATGAGCACCACAGCAGAAGTCCTGCAGGCTGCCTTCACTGTCACACATGAAGGAGGCCCCAAGGAAGTTTTAGTACAGAAGAACGTAACAGTAGATATTTTCCTCTAGCCTTTACCTGTTAACCAAGGGTTACCACAACTTAATCACCCTCCTGTTACATTTGCAGTGCTCAGAAGTTAGAGGTAAGCTGTGGCTCTCTAAAAGTCACTGCAGCCATCTCTGTTATGAAGGGTGGATCCATTTGCCCCAGACGTGGGTGTCTAGTGCCATGTTGGAAACCTGCAGATGTCCTGCCCAGCCTTCTGGCGCTGAATCACAAGAATGGCAGGTCGTCTTCTTGTCTGCCAGGCTCATGCAGATGTCTGAGCCATCACAAGGCATATGAAATGGCAGAAAAGTGATTATGTTGAGTCTCTCAAAACTCACTGTCGATAAAGGAGACTGAGTCAGAGAGGATTGCACTGTTGTCACATGTGCAGCGAATGTGAGCACGGTGGAGTAGTGTCCATTTTGCACTAAGAAGTAGTTCAGCGACTGCCTTTTCAATCTTTGGAGACAGTATTTCTCACTGCTTGTTGTAGACACCCTGTATTACAGGAAATATGGAAATGGAGGATCATCAAGAAGTAGGCTGGCAGGGTAATGGTTTGCCATCTCTGGGCTGCAGCACAACATGGGGGATGAGGGTACAAGGGGTCGCAGCAGAGGTGTCTCATTCTCATCCATCAGAGCTGCCTGGCATGGTCAGTCTGCTGACAGAGACACTTCAAACTGTGGGCTCAGAGTGAGCAAACTTCATGTCTGGGGTGTAAGAGAGTTGAGAACCCAGCTCTTCCTTCTCTGCCGGGGCTGGGGCAGCATGTCTGTGGAGCTGGCGGTGTGGTGCCTTCCTGGTGCCGGCTACTGACTGCCAGAAAGGATTTATAGACAGGGAATGGGTCCAGACCAGGCATCCCTGAGGAATGCACACTGGCAGGTGCAGTCTGCCAGTACCATCGGAGAGTGGGCTGCATGCAAGACTGGGGGGACGGGACCCCCTCAGAATTGTTTCCATGGAAATGTATTGCGGTGCTTCTACACTGGCTGCAAGTGGCTGAATCAGAAACTAGGAGGAGGCTGATGAGCACAAAACAAGCTGCAAAAGCACATATTGCTGGGTCAGCCAGCAGAAAAAAAGAAAAAGGTAGCCAGAAAAAAGATAAAAAATGGATGGGTTTCATAGGAGACTCAGAAAACACCTCCTTGGAGTCAGTGAATTAGAGCTGTTTGTGATAAGAAATTGTCTTTTCATATTCTTTGAGGGGTGTATGTTAGAGCGGCTGGGTTAAACTACTACTGCAGCTTAAAGCAGTACAGTGTTCAAGGAGGAGAGTCAGTCTTTTGTGTGGTTAATCCTGTAATTATAGGTACAGCTTTCAGGACAATATTTGGCATTCAATGTAGAGCACCATGAAACAAATGCATCATATGAGCTCTCAAAGCAATTTTTCTCTCTCTCATGTAGCATTTACCGTATGTTTGGCTTGTTGGCAATTTAATCAGTCTGGATAATCTTGTTTTGTGACAAACCTCCTAAATCACAAAGGAGTGATGCAGTTTGTATGGGTGAAATGTGCTCCACAGAGATATTTCAAGTTGAAGAATAAAAATGAGAATTAGACAATGCAGAACTCATTGAAAGCCAGTTTTCCAGCTGCTCTAATTTCTCACAATTTAATTTGTGTGCCGTCAAAAGCAACTTGGAGGCTTCCAGCAAGATGATAGAACTATGGGTGAGGCTAAACAGAGGGTCTAAAATGTGATGAATGCATTGCAGTCCCATGCTGTAAAAACATCTCCTAGGACCAAATAGAGGCAGCATAATACCCTAGTAAATTGGACCATTAAATAAAACTGCAAAGTCATAAAGCTGTAGCATTACCCTGAAATTAAAGCATTGTCACCTTTGAATTATGGAACAATTTAACATGCATTTAGGAAATCTGCTTTTCAAGGCTGCATTTAACTATTCCAGGTTATACAGTAGAAGACGTGGCTGCACTCTCCTACTGGGTTTTGAATGACTTTCAGCTCGTGTGTGGTTTGAAATTTTACCAAGCTGAGAAAGCAATAAAATAATAAAGTGGAATAATAGAAGGTAAAAATAAACAGTGACCTTTGCCTGGAGAACAGCTTTTTCATTCTCATTGTAAATTCACAAGTGGAGGGAGAGCTCATTAAATTGAGTAAACAGGAAAAAAACATATAGTATGAACAGACTTAAAAAGATAATGATAACTTCTTTGTTGAAATAAAGGAAAAGAGAGCCTTATCCGCCTAGTTTCAGAGTTTCCAGATACGGAAATGGCTAGAAGGAGGTAGTGGCACTCAACTTGGTTTGCATCTATGATTACAGTGTCACTGCCTAAAAATATATTGAAAACAAAACCAAAAAAAATAAAGATTTTTTTTAAAAAACAATTCTCATATTGTGAAATAGGAACAGTATTTGAAGACCCTTTTTCAAAAGCCATAGGCATAATCTGTGCGGAGATATGCCTCTGCAAAAGCATATGCAAGTCATAGAGCTAAGTTGCAGACAGCTGTTGCACTGCTTCTTAGCTGTAGTGATCTGTGTGCATGTCCAGATTGCAGCTGTGTTTCCTACATAGGTCCTGAAACACATCTGCAATGCAAGCTCCCAGATTGTTGTCAGTAGGCTTCGGAGTACACACTGATTGACCTGTAAGGGTATATTCCTTCACCTCATTCTAAGACAGGTAGCTGTACTCTGGGAACAGCCCTAGCTAAACTTGCGCATGTGAATTTGAGAAAATAGTATGATATTTTTCTAAATGCTGCTAGGTTTCAGGTGGAGAAAATGGTGCTTGAATAAAGTCCAAGAGTTGACCTGAATGGTGAGGGTCTTCAGAAGAAAGGTTGGGATTTTTTTTGTGTGGTTTTCTGATCTACGGAAGCAAGTGCACATGGTCTTGGTATTGTCTTGGAATGGTTCAAGAACCTCCAGCTCTTCGTTACTTCTCCCTCAGTCAGCTGAGACGCAGGAGGGAGCAGTGTCAGCTCTCCCACTCTGTCCAAGGCAAACTAGAGTTTAAATCATTTTCAGGCTCATTTGCTGGATGTAAACCAAGGGGTGTCCCTTTGAAAAAAGGAACTTTCTCTGGTTTTTTTACTGTGATGTGAATGTAACCCCTTATTCTTCTAGCAGGATGTGTGTGACTTTGTGCACGTTACCTAGCCCCTCCATGCCTCGTGTCCCTCTTTCTAAAACGGAAGTACTTATTCTTTCCCTGGGAAGCAGGAAGAAGCATGGCTGAGGTGGTTGAACACATTTCTCTTCCTTTTCCTCCTCTTGCACTGTTGTCACCAGCTCTTTTGTCTTGCATCTGTGGTGTGTTGGGCCGCCCTTCTAATCTGAAGACTTCCTTTCAGACTCCAAGTTTTTAAAGCCTCTTTTTTTTTTTTTTTTGGTTAAAAATAAAAAAGGTAGCAAAGGATGTGTTTCTCTGTGCTCTTTCTACACCAGCTGTGCATAGGGAAAAGAAACAAACTTTTGAATGGCGGTAGCTTTTGCCATCCCAGAGGTATGCTTGCTTATGCTTGCCTGGTGATTGTGACTTTCCTTTCACTAGACCGGTGAGCCAAAATATATATTTTTTGAGACGCTGTACTGATGGTTACTTTTCCTTCAAAGATGGAGCATAAAGGGAAACTTTGAAGTGACCAGCAAAGCACATATCTGATCTGTAAAAATAATACGCGTAACAGATGAGGCATGTATAGATTAGGAAATGTTTGAAATGTAACTCTGGAATTCTTCCCTTCTGCTATTACTTTTTTTAACTCTCTGTTCTGATGTACTTGCTAAATCGCAATTACTTTGAGCACAGAAAGAAACTTGATTTGTTTTTCCTTTCCCTTTGCAAACTAGAGGATGGAAAATCTGCAGTTAGCTTCTCATTTCTAAAAGATCCTGTGGAGAAAAGCAGTTCTTGAATGTCAAAGTTCAGATCTCAGAGGGACATCTTGTGATGATAACAAGACTATTGAAAAGTAATGAAAAATCACAGAGGAAAATAAAATAAAGACCTGTTGCATTGTCTGTGAAACATATTTATTAATGAGTGCTTGTCCCCAACAGTATGTTTGCTGATGTCTTGTCCAACCTCATTTCAAACATGCCAATTAATTACATTTCCGACGTTTCTTGGGAAGACTGTTTTATGCTATGCTACTTTTAATAATTTTTTCCTAGTAATCCTTTGTTGCTTCTAAATTACTAGATCTTGATGCTTTTGGCTTTTCAAGTACCCACACAGCACCTTTCCTGGTGAACAAATACACAGCCTGGAAAGCACAGTAGTGTTAGCCGCTCTGAAACTCTAATGTTAGGCTGTTGTACTTCCTGAGCAGCATTGTAGCCACTGTTGTGAGCATTGATTTTATGGCAATTTCTCAAAATTTTGTTAATAACTCGCAGTGGGGAGGAGCTTATGACTGCCCATCTGGAATTTCATCAACCAGTTCGTTCCATCATCTCTTAGTTTGACATCTGGCTTACAGTATCAGCAACTTGATGTTTGTCTTTTTAGTAGCTTTTTCAGTGAAGGTAGGGGTTAAACTTCTACCAGCTTCAGAGAGAGGAAAGTTAGCTTACCCTCAACTGCTTCTGAAAAATCAACTCTGTTCATGTCAATCCTTGAGAGAACAAAAGAAAAAACAGAGAGACTCTGGCTGATAAGAATCACTACTTTCAGATGTACAAGATGTGTGTTATGAAGTCATTGAATTATATTGTGTTGGAAGCAATATATTGTGCAGAACTGTGCAGGGTATGGTGCTACAGTGTTGACTGTGATTACAAGCACTGGGGCAAGTTTTACAAGCAATAAATTTGTAATATTTCTTGTGATTTTAATCTAACTTCTGTGTGTCACACATTGCAGCAGTGTTTCATTGAGCTCCAACTCAAAGGATCCACAAGCAGCATCCTGAACATAACAAGAACCACAGAATTACAGATCTATGAGCAAACCCTGTCTCTCTACCATCACAGAAATTATGAGAGTGTTGTGAGTGAATGTATGGTTTGCTGAGTGTAAACTGTCCTTACGGTTGATGCCATACATTACTGGGAGAGTAATTTCTCCGTAACTTGCAGCCAAGTCTTGGAACAGACCTCTTTAAATAGTCTCCAGATGGTTGTTGTTACTTGCCTGTCATCTGAATGCCTCCATAATGACAATCCATTAAATCATCTGAGTGTCTTTGCACAGATAGTCCATTTAGGATTTTTATACACCTATTAGAGTCCTATTGAAATAATCTGTGGGATATTTGTAGCTCAACAAAAAATACTTCGACTGCAATGCATTGCAGTGGCCACAAAGCTACTGGGTTCATCATGCTGTTATATCGGGGAGTAACACGAAAGCGCGTGTTCTGCAAGAACTCAGACCGGGTAATCTGGTAAAACCATCTGAATACTTAAATGCACAGGTTTTAAGATCAGTTTAGAAAAGAATCAGCGTTATCTCGGGTTTCCCTGTTGAAGCATGAATAACAAAATAGAAATCTCTTGTCTAGATCTTGCCTCTTCCTCCTTAATTGTCCGTAGGTTTCTGCAAGTGAGATTGAAATCTCTCTCATCAAATGATTAAAATTTACTTCCTTAAATTTTTGCCCTGTTAGTATCTTGCATCCTCCCTGGGCAAGCAGGGTCTTTGATAAAGAGGGAATTTACTGGATGTGACTCTTAATAACATCGTGGAGCACGTGCTGGGCTCAATCCTGTGAATCTTCATTAAAGAGTTTGCCTTTGACTCTGGGTAAGCTCAGAAGACTGGCTGTTCAGGCTGTCCTTGTTATCTTGCCCGTTGCTATCTCACCAGAACCAGCTGGGAAACAGCCTCCCTGCTAAGCTAATTGCTTCTAATTGCTATGTTCTCCTTATCACGCCAACCTCAATGCTGGTCATGAGCTGGGTTGTTATGGTGCAGGTTGTGCTTAAACCTAGATACTGCTTTCTGTCACCTAAGAAATCCCTTGCTCTGCCAGTAAATGCAATGAAGGAGATGAAAATGGGTTCCCCAGCATAGAAAAGCATCAACATTTACAGTTAACTACAGATGCCGAGTCATGTATTGCTCTGTACATCCAAGCAGGGCATCACTCAGTTTATATGTAGAAAAATCTCAGAACTGAGTGAAATGAGTGATCTGACTTCCAGCTGGGCAGTAAGAACATACTCTCAGTTTTAGCTTTCTGGCAAGAGCTTGTCGTTTCTGTTTGTAGTGAGTTTGTGTGAGCTCATCAGCCACAGTTCTCTGCTACCATTTGTTGTTGTAACAGCATGGGCTTGCGCTCGGGTACAGCTATGTTTGCAAAAGAGGAGTGTTACCACCCTGAGCCATATTATTATGTCTTTTCCCTCAGGGCCAAAGCCAGCTGAAAGGTATCTAATTTTCTTCAGATACCTGGCAATAGAAGATGCTGAAGATCTCCCGTGGTTCCCAGGAAGCTTGTAGTTTTTCTCTGGCTCAGCAGGCTCTGTAGTGTTTGCTCAAGCTAGTTCAGGGAGAAACAGCTCTGGGGGCTACACTGACCTGTAACAGCTCTTCATCACAGAGTGACCGTTTTGGAGCCCGGGGTCCTGCTGATCCTCTCTCCAATGCCGTAAAGCGTTAGATTTCAACTGGTGTTTTATTCCCTGCTTGTTGCAAGTTTTTTGCTGTTAATCTCATGTTCAATCCTTTCTCATTTAACAGAAGATAAGATCTGGACTGCAGTGCAGCACAACAACACAGGGCTAACCAGAGTCCAAGGAGCTGATCCAGAGAAGCCGTACACCATGTCCTTTAACTACAACAGCAGTGCGGAGCAGCTTGAAGCCATGATAAACAGGACAGAGTATTGTGAACAGGAGGCAGCCTACCACTGCAAAAAGTCACGTCTCCTGAACACCCCGAGTAAGTGGCGCAATCCCAAATCTTTCCTTGTTAACTCTTATTGATTATACAGCAGATATGCTGCACTGCAAGTGAGGAGAAAAAAAACCAAAACGAATAGTAGCAATACAGAATAGAATGAAAAGCCTTTTACTTTCTTGGATACTACTGTGCAGTGCATGTCCTCTGATGCAAGAGGGTCAAAGCTCTGCAGGGGAGTTTCCACTGTGTAAGTTCATGCATACAAAGGGTCTGAAAGATTCTACAACGGAAAGTACCACTTGGAAACCACAAAAGCTGTATTTAGCTGATGGTAAATGGATGTGTTTGTTTATTTACAGTTTTTAACTGTATATGAAAGGTAGAAAACATCCAGATTGCACCAGTCTTATGATTTTGTGGAGAGGAGGAGTGTACCCTCTTCTGAGTCCCATAGTCCTGAGTATGATGTTTAAGGTGCTTGGTAGTACAGTTTCTGGGGCAAAACTACTTTTTCTGTCTGATAGAAGGAAGAAGTTTTTTGCCCTGACTTAATGTAGCAGTAATAGGAAAGCAGAGGGTCTGATCAGTTTGTGTCTCTGCGGTAGCAATTCTCTAGTGGCTACTCAGGATGGCTGCCTCCCACTCAACCCTCTCTTGGGTCAGGATTTTATGTTTGCTCAGCCAGAGAGATGAATGCCATTAAAGGCAGGCTTCTGAATGTCTTCAAAGTCTTATCTGGTTACTTGTAATGTCTGTATGGTCCTGGTGATTCTTTGATTATTAGCAACTCTTAAATTTTTTTGTAGGTTAGAAGAAATCCCATGGGGAGCCTTAAGGGGAGCTTGCAATAGGAATTCCTATTGTGTTAAAAACACATTGCCTAATGAGATGTATCAAAAACCCGCCTGGTTCCAGCAAAGTTACTATAACACTGAATGTTATAGATCCAGTAATCACATGTCTTACAGCCAGTTTATTTTTAAAACCTGTGAATTATGTCTTTTGTTATCATCCGAATTTACCAGCCGAGACCTGCTTGTATTGCTAATCATTTTTTAAAGAATGAAATCTTAATATCAGCATGCAGGGTAGAGCACAAAGGGAAAACAAAATTCAGGAGTAACTGCTCATAAAGAGGGGGAATGAATGTCTTACAAATACTTTCAGTGTTGCTGGCTTCTATATACCACATCACACTTAACATGTTATAAAGATATAATTACACAGTGATTATTTCTGAAATATTTTTTTAAAGATGAAGGCCACAATATTAGAGCAGGTCTGCATGTGTTTACTTTTACGTATTTCTCTGAGGTACTTGGTCATGCGTGTGCAGAAAGGTACACTATGAGTGCATTTTGAGATACCTCTTGTATGTGGTGCCTTTATAAAGCTAGGGATGCTTCTTAAGGATCCAAATCCATTTCTCCTTTAAAAAAAAAAGTAAGTAGTGATAATCTTGTGTAAAATGACAGTATATAAACTGTCCTGCTTCAGGGCTAAAGCTGTCTACCAACTGGCAGACTGGTTAAGATGATTCCTGACAGGTAGCTCCTTCTCCACTTGTCCAGGACCAAAGTTATGACTCTGACTCCTCAATGGATGCGACGATGGTGTCCAGCAGCCCGGCTCATGCTCTTGCAGCTGCTGCAGTGCCGCTGTGGTCCTGACAGTTGACCAAGAATGCTGGACACAAGAATTGCATGACTCATAATTCTTTAGTACAGCTCCAGCTGATAAATCAGAAAAAATTATAATCCAGTGCTATGCATGTGGCAGACACCATCATTTTTTCCTCTCTCTTCTTTCCTCCTTTTCTGTGCTTTTTAATTGCATTCCCAATTTTTCATCCTGAACTTTGTCAATAGCCTAAGGGTGTAAGTTTGGTGAGATGTGCAACATGCTCAAAAATAATCATTTGAGTTCTTGAAATGACAAGATATGGGTAACAATTTGTTCTTTGCTGAGTACTAAGTGTTTTTAAAGAATAGAAAGACATTTTTTCCCCCAAAGTCTTAAATAGCCCTATTATTTGATATTCATTTTGAGGTGAACTGCTGCTGTATTATAGAAGAGCCTAGAGACCTAGTGGTGCTGAACACTATAGGTGTCTTGAAGAGTTCTAAGATTTAAAGAATTTCTGTTCCTAAACTTGAAGATGAGCTACAAGTATGAATAACCCTAGGGCGTTTTGCTAAACTCACTGCAGAAGATTCTCATCTGTGTTGTTTATGCCCAGAAGTAACTGGAGGGAGTTTGGTTTGGGGTCACAACAACCAGAACAAAAATCAAAACTCTTGGGTTTTTTTTCTTGATTCGGCCTAGGCTTTTGGATGCCTGAAGCACTAAGTTCTCTCTGTGTTGCAAGGGTATCATAATGTGTAATTATGTGTAATGAACCACACTTCAGATCTTCCTTCAGAAGTCAGTGTACAAACGCACACATGTTGATGACAGTGCTGCATTCGTAGGCCAGCAGGAAACATTACATGACCTAATCCAGCCTGCTGAATATCGCTACTCATTAATACCTCTGGGCTGAGCCCAGCGGTGAATGCTTGATGGAAGGGCATCTCCCAGAGGTATATCTGATCTTGAGAGAGATATGAAAGTTCCCCTTCCTGCAAGGAATCTAATCCATTTCTGAGCTTCCTCTAGTTTTGGATTTTGTTCTTTATTTTTTCCGAGGAGGTGGAACGCATTATTAGAATATCTCAGCTGGTAGCACCGAAACCCCAGATCCTTTTCTTCAGGATCTAAACACTATCATATTTCACAGAGAAGCAATAAAAAAGTTTCTTTCCTTTTGCATTCGTAACGTTACTCTGCAGCAAAGATGTGCGTTGTTACATAGCAACTTTGGCTTTCACAGTTTTGACGTGGGGGGAAAAAAAAGAAAAAAATCACGTGCCTGGGAAAAGGGACAAGCATGGCACTCTGGGCTGCCTCAGAGAGAAACCAAGGGAGGCTCCTGGCTTGCATAAAATTGTTCCAGTTTATATCAAGGAATTTGTCTTTCTTCTCTTCCTACTACCTCTTGCCCTGAAGACATAGGCACATCTCCAGCGGGTGTGATTCAGCGTAGTCTCCCCATTGAGTTACTTGGATTTACATCTGCAATGTGTCAGACATGCAATCTGGCAGTTGGCAAAGGATTTTACTCATCTCCACCTCCTGCTGTCTGGAACAGCCTTATCAGTTCTCACTGTCATACTAGGCTTAGCTGCAAGCATGTCTTTGAAAACTAAAATTAAATTGCCCTGAATGCATTTCTGTACATCTCTGCTATCAGATAGATTTTCAGGAGGTTTGTGAACATCAGAATAGATGTCTGTTCATCAAAGGAATAGCTGGCTTTCTCATAATGTTAGCAAATGAAACTTATAATTTATGACCAGTAATTGCAAGTCTCTTGTGACATCCCCATGCCTGTTGGAGAGACACCCACATAACCGGAGAGAATCTGACAGTTGGCATTAATTAGGAGAGTCATCCACACTCTTAGCAAAAGATTGCAGACTTTACCACCACCTCATCCCTAGAAGCACAGACCAAGACAAGCTGGCAGGAGAGGAGGGAGGTGGGCAGTGGGCAGGAATCTTGGGCTACCTCTAAATGTGCTGTCTGTATTCTGGGAATCTGAAAAGAAATTTAGGCCCTGGGGCTCTGGTTTTCCTTTCTTTGTGGAGCATCTCAGGTAATACCTAGGAAAAGGGTATGCGTACAAGGATAGGTGCATGTGTGCACATGCACGTTTAATTAAACTGTTAACTTACAAGGTGTTTGAAGATATGAAAACACTTTATTAACTGAACAAACCCTCAGCTCTGACTGAATTAGCTCAGTTTTCTAGAAGCAGTGGGTGTACTCAAAGGCTTAACGTTTGGGAAGCTGCCTCACATCCACCATATCAAGAACTTAACACAGTGACGGCTGTATCAGTAGCAGGATAGCTTGCTTTACAATACTTGGTTGACAATCTGTCAAGTTCATAGCACATTTGTGTAGGCAGGGACTGAGAAAAGATCAGTCCTAGAGCAAAATCAAAGAAATAAGAATGTCTTTAGGTGGTGTTTTCTTCCTGCCTTCTTCCTTAGTTTTTTCTTCCCAGCAGAATTCCCACACCATGTCACCTCAAGCTTTGATTTCAAACATCCGTTCTAAACTATGCATCTCTTCCCTGAACTTTCTGCCTTTCCCTCTTAAGATCTGTCAAGTCCTGGTATTATATGACTTGCATCCAGGTGTCCACCTCCTCTTCTCACCTCTGCCTCCCGGTTAGACCTGTATCTCGGTGCCGAGCTGCACCACGTGCCGTCTCCAGCTCTGTGACCCCTTATGCCAGACAGCTGTTTGCCCTCACCTGTGAACTACTGCTTTTGCATTTTGTACCTCTATTATTGGGGGAAAAGATGCGGTGCTACCTCACAGCGGGGAGCATGTCCTAATTCCTGAGTTTAGACGTTAGTTGAGACTTAATTCTGTTGCTGAGACAGTTCAGTGGTATTTTATCTATGCCCTGTATGTTGCTAGAGCTCTTCATCTGTGCAGGCTCCCTCTGTAGTTCCAGATGAGATCTCCAGTGATGTCAGAACATAAGATGCTAAGAATGTCCTGCAGGGTCCTGCTTCCAATAGTGGCTGCTGAGGAGATGCAGCTTAGGGTGAGTACACAAGTCTGGATGTCTTCAGCACATCCCTCAGTATGTTCCCATCACCCACAGTTGCTCTGTTAAGTGCATTAGACTTTATGCCATTGCCAATCCCTTTTAGTATCCGCTATGGATCTGGTGTTCATCAATTTGTCTAATCACTTTTTGAACTTTATTATATTATCTGCCTTTGCAGCCCTCTAGGAAAGCAAGTTCCAGGAGTTCTCTACTTGCTGTGTACAGAACTACTTTTTTTTAATGTATTTTAAACTAATGTTTTACCTAGTGCACTGAGTTCTGGTATTGCAGGATGTGGTGAATCACAGTTCTGCACTCGTCCAGTGCTTTTATAGTCCTTTCAGTTGCCCTTCTTGGACCTTCACTAGCTCTAGTATTTTTGCACCAGAAGTGAACCAGAGTGTTTGAGGTGTGGTTTTCACCAAGGTTTCATATAATGGGGACACCACTTTTTAGAGCAGTATAAATCTTTATGGAGAAAGGAGTGTGAAACCTGGGTTCTGATAAAGTTTTTTATATAGAGGTACCATGAGATGATATAAAATGACCCATAACAAGCAGTCATTTACCATTGGGGTTTCACTCATTATTATTTTATATCTTTCAAATATAATTTCCATTTTATCATTCCAGGTACTTTAAATTGTTATTACATTACCAGGAGACTATTTGTCATTGCACAAAATAATGTAGAACAGGGCAGGCCGCCCTAAAAAAGTGGTTCATATTGAAGGGAGTGGTGGATAGGTGGCAGGTGTAGATTGTATGTTGTAATTATTCTTGGGTAATTAGGATCCCTTTCTTGAGAATGATTGACTTGCCATCTGTCTTTCCACCACCATACCTTGTCTCTCCCCTCCAAAGTGACAGTGCTGACAGCTTCTTACAAGCACAATTTTAGATAACTTGTGCTATAGAGTCTTTTGAACCGAGTTCGCCATAGTAATACAACATGCCCCCTTATTTGTAGGGAGAGATTTAGAGGCCATTTTTAAAGATGCTATATTGTTAGTAGTGTGCAGCTGATTAAAATGCAGGTGGTCTAAGCAGAATAAAAAACCTGCTGCCTGGGGGAGGTAACTTGGCATCTAGCACGCATACACCTGTGAGTAATGGAAATATCATTATCCCAGTTTCTGACCCTTTACTTCCCTCACCATATATGACAGTGAGGTAAAGTGTGCTATAGCTGCCAAGGAAGGAATGGCAGCTACTTACATTACTTCTCCTCTAGTCCCATTGTGCTTCTCTGAGATTGTAATGCAGCCAAGCGATGAGAAAGACATGGGAAGAAATCCTTGCTTGGTCATACACTGTGTGGCTTCTAACCCAATGGGAGGAAAGCATGCTCCCTCCTTGAGCCCCGCTGCAGGAGAAGACAGGCTTAATGCTACCTGGCATACTTTTGGAGTGACACCAGAAGGGCACAAGTCTTTTGAGAATACTCCAGTGAACACTGGAGCACTGTTATCTGTGTTGGTTTTAGACACCATATGTCAGGTGAATTTAAACACCCTTCTCGAGGTGGGGACTGATAGAGTGGTGAGGAAGGAGCTTGTATGGGTAACTTCTGTTTGCTTCTGTGGAATATGTTCTTCATGCTTCTGCTGTCACTGGATATTTCTGTTGTTTTTTTGTTGTGGGTTTTTTTTTTCCTCCCTTGAATGTTTGGGGGGGTTTGTTTGTTTGTTTGGTTTTTTTTAAGTCTAAGGAGCAATTTTGTAATTACACCTCTATTTTTTTTTTCTTTCTCTTTTTAAGAGACCTTTTACAGTTTACCTAGAAAACAAATTTGTCAGTCCAAACTGAATAGATCTACTGTGTTTTACTGACATGGAAAGCACCTCTTCCAGTATACAGGAAGCTTATACCAGCTTCCTGGTATTAATGAAGACACACAGGACAGGTAAATGAAACGTAAACCTAGACAACAGATTTTGAACCTGGAATCTGGAAGTCATTCGTGAACTGTTATTGGTGGTGCTGTAAGGAAGTCAGTGCTGTGAACTGATTCTGTAAGATGTTTGCTTAACCTCTGTAATCCGTTAGGTTGGGACTTTTGTTCCCAAAGAACCTCTGGTTTGGGGTGAAGTTGATAATAACTTTTGCTCAACCTGTGAAACCTATGGGATGGTATAAGTGCTTATAGCTCAGTAATGAAGAAACCCTGAGTTCAGGGAATTCTGCAGTCCAAATAAGAGTTTGGAAATGGATAGTTTTGAGACATGTGTGCCAGAATCAAACATATCCTAACGATACTTCTGACTTAAGAGACCCAGTCATATAAGTTATTCATACACACAATTTGAAGAAGGAAAGAATTACACAATTTTTTCAGGCTCTCCCAGCCAACATTCCCTTAATCACGAGCAGTGATAGTCTTTTTTAATTTGCAGGACTCAGCATATTGTTAACAATAAATAAATAACGGCAATTAGAAACAAACACCTAATCCATGGCTTGTTGTATTAATGGGTCATTAGCTAAGACAGCAACCTGTCCACCATTCAAGAAAGAAAGCAGAACTGAACAGAAAAGTGTGCCTTCTCCCTCATTAGAGCCACAGCGGGGAGTGTGTTCTCATCACACTTCCATTTGTCTGCTTTATTCAGCTGTCCTACTTTGAGCATCTTGGGCTCCATTAGACTCAAATTGTCTTACTGACATTAAACTAATTTCTCCATCAAATTTGGGCCAGTGCAGAGAGTGATGTTTTCCAATTCTGGAGAATAGAAGACGTAAATCATAGCGGTGGAAGAGTTCTCAGCTGACCTCTTCTACCAAGATGCCACATGAGTGAAGCAATAGTAATTTGCATTTCTATTCACATTATCTTTGAGGATAGCAAAGCATTTGGGGCTGTAATCTCTCAGGTTTAAGTGTTTTGGGTTCGTTTGACTCATATTTTAGATCTGGGGAAAAAAGTATGTGCAAAGCAAGGCACTTGCTGAAAATCAGGTGGGATGGAACAAGTGAATGGGACAGAGCCCATATGCTTTGATTTTGCTTTAATTGGTCTGACCTATCCAGGAAGACAGAGGTGTTAAGAGACTATACACGAAATGAACAATGGCATAATTTAATTATATAGTATAATTAGGAGAAAAGAAAATGTAAGCCTATGGAAAAAGGAGTTAAGTTTTTACTCTATATAGATTGGGTTAGACTCAGATTTGTTGCTTGTAAATTTTGTAAGTTCAGGGATTTTACCCTGTTTACAGTGTGAAGATAGCCTATGGGAAATGTATTTTCTATTTTTGAAAGTGTGAAGGCAAAAACGGGGGAAAAGACACAATGAGGATGAGCTGAAGGCTGTATTTTCAGATTACTTTGTGCTTGGTGTTCAAACAGCAACAGAACAAGAGCCTTCCCTAAGAGTATTTAGTTCTGTGTTTTGCTTATGTGAACCATCCGATGCTAAGGGGAGCATAAAGTAGCTCTTCTAAGTGTCTGTAAAAACTCTTCTAAGTGTCTCTTTTGTAAAAAAAAACCCAAAATATAGACGGTAAGTCAGCACGCTTGGAGAAAACGTCTCCAGACCTTTGAGGAAAAAAGTTGTGTACTTCCTCCCCTCCCAAGAAGCATCTAAAAGCAATTGAGAATTATTTACCTCGCCGCAACCCAGATTGATTTGGGGAGGATCAGATCTGACTGAGGCTTGACAAGTAGCTAGAAAGATGTGGTGACCTGAAAAAAACCAACCCTTTTAAAACTTTCTTTAGAGAAGCTTTTTTCATATCTGCTGGGCCAGAAAGATTGAGAAGAAAAATGAAAAAGCTTTTGAGCCTGAATTTGTTCCAAGCCCCTTTGATAGGAGGAAGGCTCAGGCTTTAATGGGGACTGGTTTAGCCAAGGGGTGTGTTCCTGTCTGAGCTGTCCAGGACTCAAAGCAACATCAAGAGCCTTCTTCCTTTGCTTTAAAGAGCAGAATTCAAAAGTCCCAGAAGAAAACTTTTTTTTTTTTTTTTTAACATTAGCATTTAGAAAGGTTAACCAATTAATCTATGCAGTCATCCTTTAAAGGCAGTTTTCTTACCTTGTTTAGTAGAGAAGAAAATTGAGGCATCAGGCTGCTACTGATGATAATTTCACCTGAAACTGGTATGGGTCATTAGATCTATTTGAAAGTACCACCCTAAAACCAATGGCCAAGTTTGTCCAGCCACAAAAAAGAATCGTAAAAAGAGTGTTTCCTCCCAGATGAATACCTGTGAAGTCTTGCACCCTTAGTGTAACATTTATATAGGTACCTCTTGTGCCTTGCCCTTATGCTGGTAGTGGAAGAATGAACATGTCATCCCTTAGAGGTACATTTGTTTTTCTAGTGAATTGATTAACACGGTTATAGTGATTCAGCAAGAAAGGCTTGATTCTGTCAATTGTTATGGACCTACCAAATTACAAGGGAAATAATGGTATATTCAGGTGGGTATAATGGGATGTTTGGTATATTCAGCCAGGTAAGGAGAGAAAGCTGTGATTCTGCACTGTAGCCCAGGGATAGTATCACCAGTCTCAAGCATCTCTAAAGAATCAAAATTTCCTTCTCTTCATCTCCCAGGCAGTGTTTGATTTTGCTTTGCTGCAGTGGTTGATTGTAAAGGGAGAGATGCGAGAACCCCAAGCCTACTTTCTTTATTAGACACACGGATGCCATATGGACAGCCCTATCTTTCTTGTTCATAGATGTTTTAAAGAAAGATAAGCTCACCTGAGAATGAGTGCCATGCATTCAGAAAGTGTTAGCTTAGCCATAATGGCTTGAATCTAGGTATGGGTCCAAACACAGCCAGATGCAGCAGGCAGGGCTTCAACATAATCTGATCTTCAGAATATATCTCCAGTAATGCTGATTCAATGCTAAAATTCATCCCACCGTTGATAGATGCTGTAGTTACCCACGCTAATTAGACAGAGACCATTACAACTGTTCTACCTGTTGCCTGGTCATACACCGTAGTATATGGTGTAGTTGTAAGATAAGGCTGTTGTCTTCCTTTGTAAAGGGCAAGAAGGGACTCCGTGTAATTAAGAAACAGCACCCTTGTTTTTGGCAGTGACCCCTATTAGAGCTACTGGAAGCAGGCCTGCATTTCTAGGATGGGATCCATGTAGTCTTACTGTATCTGTCTTAAGGTTATGTGTTCAGCCCAAGGTAGATGCCCAAGTTCTTAGGCAGAGAGATATGCAACTGAAGGTGATACTTCCAACTTACTTTAGATATCTTTCTAAACAGGAACTGATCAAAATGTATGTTCTCATGCTTCTGCCTAGCGAACAGCATCTTCTCCCAAGTCTGCAGTTTTGGTTATTTTATCTGTGCTGCTGTTTTTTTGGCGGTTTAGAACATTGTTTCTTTGTTTATTTTTACTAAAACAATAGTTCAATGAATGGTGGAGTAAAAAATGATGCTTTTTTCCCCTATTGTTTTGTGCTGTAGTGTTGAGCTTCTGTATGGATTGTCTGATATCTACCGGTGATTGAAAATCCATTGTGACCTTTTCTTAGGCTGGGTACTAGGAGGATCTCTCTGTTTTCTGCTTAGGCAGTACATGAAACCTGTAGGAACATATTTTTCAGTCAAATGTACTTGAAATTGACCAGTGGGTTCATGAGTTGTTTGAACAACGGACACACAAACATTCACATAGCATGTTCCAATATGTCTCATTTCTCTAGAAAACCAGGTTGAGATTAATATCTAAAACCCACTAGAATCAATAGGGTTTAGAGAGTACTGTATTGATTCTGCTGACTCCAAGTGTCCTACTACTAGGAGGAAATCTTAATTTGGGCTAAAATGAGATGCAGATACACATATTTTCTCACCATGCCAGATACACAAATGTCTGCCTCCTCCTCAGCATAGGGACAAAAACTTACACCAGATATACATCCTAAACTCAACTGAACTTCATCAGCACCCATCAGTCATTCATATATTTTTGGGCACATGCTGCTGTGCTAGATTTCTTTCAAATTAGTGCCTGTCTGCTTCATGTGCTGCCTGTTTCTTTTTCCAGGATTCTTAGTTCCATGTCCCCCTTTCCCTATATTTTTGGTTTGCTAAAAAAGTTTAAAATGACATGTCTAATTTACAACATGTAGTGATTCCAATATATTAACATTAACAACGCATGAAAAGCGCTCCCAGTAGCTTAGTCTACAATCAGTAGCCATTTTCTATTCTTCTTTTTGTTCAGGCTGTCTCATTCAATGTGATCAAAATGTTGGTAGTGGCACTTGTTGGTAGGAAAGAAAAGATGATAACGATTCCTGGCTGCTCTTTTTCTCAATTTTGTATTACTGAACCTAATTTGGGTCTGACAAGTTTGTTTTACTGACGAATCCAAGCCTATGATGGGATGTTTTAAAAAACGAATAGAGATCTGAAAAGTCATTCTGACAAAAAAGTGACATCAATTACATGGTATGTTTATTTTAAATACTAACTTTTCATTTAGCTGCATTCAAATGGTCAGTACAATCCATAAAATTATCTATTGATGTAGATAGAGTGTTCTCTTTTTGGGAAAGTGTGTGTTTGCATATTTGTGTAGTTATGTGCAGATAGATTAGGAGGAAAAAAAGAGTGAAGGTTGACTGTAATTAAATTCTTGGGATAAATGGATCATTGTCAAGCCTGGTGAAAGACAAGTTAGTGTTGCTTACTCTTTTCCCCATTGAGCTAAAGGCTTTCTGTACAGTAGCATTTGTTTACTTCCCATTGTCACCATTATTTCAAGCTCTCAGATTTTATCCAGATGAAACTGTTTTGGTGTGTGGCAGAAGTTGAGGGCTGTTCTTCAGACAGAGATCTTCATGACTAAATGCTAACATTATAGCAGAGGGTGAGATTCTAGGACAGGTTGTCTTCTCCTGAAGTAGACTCTGTTTCAGCTCCCTTTGGCTTTTTCTCTGGTTATGAAAAGTCAGTTTGGTCTGTTTGTTTTGCCATTTTATCATCTATCGCTGAACTGGGGAGGGTCCTCCTGGCAATGAGCATTTTTCAGGTTCTCTTTTGGGGTCCTGTTTCCCAGAGCCTCCAGGTTCAAAGCAGTGCCAGATTTCTAGGTCACCTCCTTCCCAGTGCACGTTTATGTTCTGGATTCAGACATAGAGATTCAGTGTTGCATTTTGTTTACTGCCTCTGTGAGACAGGCTAGGGCCACCAGTCAATCTGAAGAACTTTAGAAGTACCTACTTAATAGAGGCAGAATTTTATTGAGTGAATAATTACATCCTATTACTGCTGAAGTAATCACCTTAGATACAACCGATGCCTCCAGAGGGAGGTATGTTCTTTCCAAAATGGCACCCTGGACAATTCATTTTACTTCCGTACAAAGCTCCAGAATCTGTCTGACCATATTGTACTACAGGTTGTCAGAGGATGAAATTTATGTTCCATGAAATATGCCGTTGCCAAAATTAATAGGTAAATGAACAAAGTGAAACAGACCATTAGAACCATTGTAATATTGTAGTTGCTGGGTTGTGGCACAAAAGCAGAAACTAATGGGTAAACATAATCGTATTATAGTGAGAGGAGCTATCAATGTATAGTACACAACTGTGGTTACACAATGGAAAGCAGTCGACCGTTATGAAATATGATTTAACAGGCAGGCCAGTTGCAGGTAATCTTGCTTAAACAATACTTTCCTTGGCTAGTTTCTTATAGTTGATGGAAAATGATAAATGGTAGCTATTTTTTTCCTATCCTGCTGGAATTTCGTTTCAATTTCACTTTCATAATTTTCATAGTCCTTTTTTTATATTATTCTGGACCACAATACTGAGATTTTTGTGTTTGCAGAAATGTTCCTGAGGCATGAACAGATTGTTCCTGAATATTCATACAAATAGGAACTCAGCCAAAGGTCTTCAGAGTAAATATTCACTCTAGCACCTTGAAGTCTTTTTGATGCCCTTGTCTTTATTTCTGCTCTAAAACAATGCTTCATAATTTTAAGTGAACACTCAAACAATATCTAATCAAGATAAACAATTCATAAGCTGAACTGTGTTTGTATAACATGATTAAAAAGCTCTGAATAGCTAACATAATCATAACATTCTATTAATGGACAGCTTGAGAGAAGCTACAATATCGAATGATTTAACTAAAAAAAATACAAAGCTCAAAGATATGCAGAATCCATTCCATTGGATGCAGTGTATTTATACTGATTTAGGCAAGATAGTGGATTAACTCCTTAGTTATTGGATCTTTCATTAAATTCCACTTTAGTGGAAAACAAACTACAAAACACAGAAACATTGTAAAAATTCAGATATGTAGAGAAACTAACAAGTTCATCCATAGCTTGTTAATGCAGTATTTGCAATCAGAGTCTAAACACTTCAGCACTGATGGACTGAAAAAGCCAATGCTGTGTTCCTATAATAGAATAGACAGGAATACCCTGCACAACTGAAGTAGAGGTGGGTGGAGAGAAGCATCTTTAAGCCAGGTTACTGGAGTGGTGCAATATAAATTAGAATACCATCTCTGGCCATTTTTCAGAGCCAGGAAAGGGATTGATGCAGAAGCTTCTTCAAATCGCTGTGCCACTCAAGAGTTTACTCATGCAGGAGGACTTTGTCAGTGACTGACTGAAATAGATTCAGAGCTGCTTTATTCTGCTAAAGCGGTTCAAAGTAGTTGGACCACAGGAGAGAGTTGGGTGCTCAACTGTTTAGCTTTCTCTCTCTGAAGTTTTCACTCCATGCATATGCAAAAAAAATCAGTTACTTTGGTCTTCACTGAGCAACATTTGAGGGAATATGTAGTGGGGAGTTGAGTCCTAGTAATCTGTTACAGGGAAGGTTGAAATGGTGCACAGCTAGCCTGGGCAACAGCCAACATTATTAATTGCATCCTGGATGGCAGGCCAACCAGCGTTATAAAATTCTGTAGAAGTACCTGAGCTAGTTTAGATCATGGAATTCAATACAAGTGTTTTAGCATATCTTTCAACAGCACATAACTGTTTCCACTGAACAGTACATGAATTTGTATAGCTACTGCCACCTGCTACATTAGTTGTACCTGAGTTTTGACCTGACACTAGTTTTTACTGAATAGACACACTTTATTGTTTTGACCCACGGAAGAACCAAGCACAGCCAACTGAAGTTGCAAATACAGAGGTAAATATTGAAATTTTAGTCCTCAAAGTCCTGCTTCCCTTTATCAAGAGAACGCTGTCTTACTGTTATACCATGTTACTTAATGTGAGATATTGCTATGATGAGTGTAACCCATGACAAAACAGTGAAAACTTGAACACACTAAATGCAGAATTAGGTGACTAGTTGAGTGATAATATATTGCCTAACCTAATGAAAAGACATTACCTTTAAATAATGGACCACATTGTAGATTTAATTATCCCAAGGCAAGGTAGTAGGTGCTTCATGCAGACAAGGTCAATTACCTTATCTAGAAGAGCCTGTTTGAAGTGTATTATGAATAATTCACAGACATAGAAATTAGCTTTGAAAAAGTGTCCCAGCCATAATGTGGTGAAAGCATTCAATTTCTTTTTTAATGTGTTTAAGATAACACCCAAAGGACAATTATGGCTGCTTAAGTGTAAGACTACTCAAATGACAAGAAATGACAATTGTGTGGTCAAATTCACATTAATGTATTATGCAGAAGGAAGCATCATCGTGTGGCATAATCGTATCAGGCCACAAGAAACTGATTTCAAACCTCATCTTGTAGTTTTAAATGCTGAATGAAATTTGATCGAAGATTGATTCATTTATTAACCTTTCTCAACAGAGAAGACACAGTTGCTACTGTACTAGCTTTGTTTATTTTGTTTATTCAGGGCTTTTAGTTCTTTGGCTTCCTGGTGTGAAAATGAAGGTCCAAAGCGATTGACTAACTTGTATGTTTTTGGAGAGTCTAACAAATCCAAAGGTGGAACCAGAACATTTAATTTTCCATCTTTAAGCAGAAGACCAGTCTTCTGCTATAAGCAGTAAATTACGCTGTTTCTAAGACAATATTGTTCCAGTCTAGGACTATTTCGCATTAGAGTTAAAATGATGGCAGTAGCCATGGTAGCAGAATGCATATTCACTTGACATATGGTGACCTTAGGTGTGAATTAGAAACGCAATAAACCTGTAAGTCTGGGGAATAACATGCTCTCTTAGCATATTTTGATTCCACAGGCAAAACAATAACCTTAGCTTTCTCTCTTTGACTTTGCAATAAGTGGTAATGGCCAGGGGAAATCCCTCGGGGGCTGCAGTTTTCTAAGATGCCTGGCAAGAAGATGGCTAATTCATCAGGTACCTCAGTTTAAGTGTCTAAATGTAATAGTGACATTTCATGGCCTTTGAGTTTACCTGCTTTATTTGCTTGAAAGGGAGAGTTCAGCAGAATTTTGGATGGTGTTATAGAATCGCGTATCCAATGAGGCATACAGCCAGCCTAATCCTGTTTCCATTCATGTCAATGTCAAGAATCCCATTTAGTTCAGCAGGAGCAGGTCTGGGATCCCTGGCACTTTCAAAAGATGGTTTAAATAAAGGGGAATAAACATTTTACACAATGTCCATTTATAAAACAAGCTGTTAAAATATGTGATGAAGTAGGAAACCGCCACAAAGAGACAGGAAAGAAAACTTCCATTAAAGCAAACATACTGAAAAATAGAACACATCGGAGTTGAGTTTTTTGGTATTCTCCATCATCCATCTTTTCTCTAAGGATCAATTCTCCAAAAAAAGCTTAAGAATTCCCTTTCCTCCCCCTTCACACAGTCATTGGCCTCCACCCCAGTGGTTTCTGGGAGGACTTGATAAAGACTAATTTGAGCCTAAGAGACTTGCTAGCTAATGTACTTATTTGCATGCATGAATGTGAACAGATGTTTACATAGTAGTGTTAAGTAGGCCAGCTGTTTGGGAGTCATTTATGTATTTTATTTAAAAGTAAAGCTGTACAGTTAAAACCTTTACTCACAATGTGGAAGAGAAAAGAAATCCAAATTCAGACAAATACATTTTTTCCTGTATTAGAGGGTTGCTTCCTTTATGCACGTCAGGTTCCTGTATCTCTGAATTTACAGCATAATACAGCTGCATCTTACCTGAATCTCTGGGCATCTGCACCTTATCTTGGCCAGTTGCATGTGAGTGGAAGAAAATACACAGCACAGCATCAACATTGCCAAATGTCATTTGTCTGAGGGTGAGGGGAGAAAAAAAGCAATACTGAGATGACGGGAGGGGAGGAAAGTTGTCACTTTGCTTTACAAGAGGTTGCATATTGCTGATTGTTTCTGCAGTCTGTTCTAAAATGAAGCATATATCAGGGTAATGTTTGCCTTTACATTTGTTCTGCTCTTCAGATGTGAGAAAAAGCATAATCTTTAGGAGTGTATTACAGCCATAAATGTGTAACTTATATTTATTAATTCCTTACTGTAAACCTGGGTGGAAAAGCTTCCATTATGGAGGTGTACGTATGCATGCAGGCATATATATAGAGAGAAGAGGTTGGAGGGAGGGGCTCTTGTATATTTTTAAAAGTAATTTGCCCCTCAGGGATTCCCATTTTGTCTGATCTGGACTGGCTCTAAAATACGAGTCTTGGGTCTGATCTTGACCATGACTTCATTTCCTCTAACCCCTATCCCCCTGGGGCTCCATGTCTTGAAAAGAAAGCAGACAAATGATGTAGATTGTTAAATGGAAGTGATTGAGCCCAGTTACTTTTTGCATAGCTTTTGCAGAACTCTAATGACATGTATTAATGTATACCTTGCCAAAATCCTACAACAGTCTTAGAGAGACTTACCTTAGAGACACTCAGTTGTATTGTTTCCACCCAAGCATCACTACATGAGGGAGATGCCTACATCTCTCCAAACTGGTAATAGACAGGATTTGTAGTAGGTTATACTTGTCTTGAGGAAGGTACATTCAATTAAGGAGCCTTACTTTTGGAAGGAAAGATGGTGATGTATGTGATGATCTGGTGGGATTTTGATTCATAGCCTTGATGCAGCCCACAAGAAAGGTTTATCTTTCATCAGCTGTGATGAAAGTCCTATGGTAGAAAGTTACATTGTGCATAAAGATCTTGATTCTTACTTCATGAAGCTTGTAGGTTGGCTGAATGGCTCCGATGGTGATTCTTTCTCTCGTCATTAAATACAGAAGAGACATAGATGTAGCCATTTCAGTTAAGTGCTGAAAATTAGATGAAATGAACACAAGATTAATTACTGTGAAAATAAAGACTGTAACCTTGTTGACTGTATATTCCGTGGGAAGAAAGAAATGAAAAAAATATTTGATATGCTCATTGCAGCCTATGTGATCCTCACAAGTGATGTGGCAGCTGGAGTTCTCTCAACATTCAAGAGCTGTGTTCCAGTGCTGCCAAGAAATCAATCAATGAGGCCAGGTCATCTTCTGCTGGATTGGGATAAGGTGCCCTGATCTTGCCCGGAGGGCAGGAAGTGCTGTCTCTGAGAAGTGTTAAGCTTTGTGGCTGACTCTCTGGTACTGGGCCTATGCAGATACATTTCCTAGACCCACTGAAGTGCCCAGCCCCAGTCTGCTGGGTGTGCACGCATGGTGGGGGAAGCAGTCTGTGCCTCCACGAGGTTCTGTTCAGCATTTGGAAAAGAGGAAGGACTGGTGGCTTCTCATGGTTGCATGGTTGTCGTTCTTCTGCAGCCTCTGCCCATTCCAGTGTTCATTGCAGCGGTAAAGCTACAGCCAAGTTCTTCCTTCTGCTCCAGGAGCAGAAAACTGTCTCTTGAGCTGAATAATAATCTCTTTTAGTGACAGTAGAGCTACGGAGCGTAGCTGAGCAGTTCATATTCTGTGCAGTACAGTCTGTGCATGAATGTATATACACACCCATGTATATATCCTTCTGTTTGCTACAGTTGTATAGAGAGATATACAGGAACCTGAGACCAATTAAATAGCAAAAACTAAATAGAAGATCTATTTGAAAGATGTAAACTCATTGCTAATAAGGTGAAGAAAAAAGAGCTGCAAATTGATTAAGCTGTTCCACAGAGAAGACAGATTGTTGTCATCTTGACCTTTAAAGCTGGTCAGGATATATCAATAGGAGCATCTTCTGAGTACAGTATTCTATGATTTTTTTTCATTTATATTCTCTTGGTTTTGTCCTTACATTCTGGCCTGGAGCCAGTTCATTTCATGGTCTTGCCTATACATATGTTCTGCTACAGCTGCATTTTTCCAAAGTGCCCAATTTCACAGCACTCCAGCCTTCCTTAGGATGACAAATGATGCCCCTGCTGCTCTGACCAACAGAACTGTAATTGCAGCCTGAGTCAGGGACAGCTGAAGCAACACCATGCTGCAATTTGGGTATATCCTTAAGTTGAAACTTGACTGGATTTGTTTATTGTAGTTGAGTTTCCAATTCCACCACTTAAGTTATTAACTGCTGACATTAATTGTAACATTGAGGAAAGCAGAATTGCTCAGCAGTTGAAAGCAGTGTCAAATCAGCAGTTATTTATTTACCATTGCTCTGTAATGTGTTGTAACACATCGGATTATAAAGAAGTTTATTGAGTTGCAGTAATGCTTGTAGCCTCTTGGAGATACTGGGATGTAGTTTGGTGAGTTTTTTTGATAAAGCACTTAAAACTGGACCTTCTCTGCTGCTGTGCTGGACATCCAGATGGGTGCTGTTATGATCATAGTAAGTACAACTGAGTGTTCTCTTTTGCCAACTAACTTTTGGGAGCAAAAAATAAACAAACCAGTTCAACTGGCCCTGTGACATTTCAATTCAGTAGAGATGTGACAGAAGAGTAGGAGGAGAAGCTAAGAGTATGGTTTTTACTCTGCTTGTCCGAGCTGCCTTCTCGGCTCATAGTTAGTATAAGACTCGTAAATGTGCCTGGATTATTCTCTAAACTCTTTTCCAGGTGTTGGTTTCATTTTTTGGTTGTTTACAATGCTTGTTTTTTAGAGTACAGGAATTATATTGCATGTTTTGCACAGGGAATTTTTCAGCTGTTTAGCATAAATTTAAATATACTGCTTTTTTGCTTCTTTTTTAAAAATAAAAACAGAACTTCTGGCTTTTTATATAAAGCTGCATGGGGAATGATACTGGATTTCCCTCTTACCGAAGATGTTCATTTGCCCAGTTAATTTTACAGGGAACTCAAGATGTTCACATCTCATTTTCTGAAGGATTCTTTCCAAAACAGAAGCACCATCCCAATAACATCTGTGAGTGCTATTATCAGTTTTAAGAAAATCCCCTCATTTATTTAATTAGGGATTGCAGCTAAGTGATTAACAGTATGTTATTACCTCTTCTAATTTATGTTCTATTAAGACTGTTTTTCTATTTTTATTCCAGTCAGAAATTCAGCATATTTACTGATTATATTTTCTGATTTCTTTAAGATCAATCTAAGCCATGAAAGTCAGTAGTTATTATCAGACACTTACAGGAACCAGTTAGTGGTTACACGTCAGAAAGATACTCTGTGGAAATGACATTGTCCCAATGACTTTCTGTTCAGATTCACTCCATGTAAATAGATGTTATTCTCTAACCGTCAGCCATGCTGTATTAACCTGGGAGCTGAAAGTCAAGGTGTGTTCTCGTTGCTTCATGAATCAATATTGCTAATACAGATTCTCTATACCCAAATCTAGTTTTTATTATTCCTAGAAGCTGTAATCGCAAGTACAATGGGAACAAAATTAATCTGTCTTTTATGGAGGGTTGTCAAATCAGAAGACAGACCATTTCAGTCACTAGTGGCTGTGTTGGTGCAATGTGAGCAGGAGGGGGAAAAAAAGTAATAATAAGGATACTTTTCTCATTATTAATGCTGGTAGTTAAAATTGCATATACAGGAAACAGTTCTGTCAAGTAAGGTAATTCCATTTTTACTCAGACACTTTTTAAAATAAAGTGGGGGGAGAAGAACTGTATTAGTATATGTAGTTTCTCCCAAAGGACCAAGCGAAGATTGCTTTCCACAGCATGTTTTTCTGTAACTTATCCAGTGTCCTATTAAATGTCCCCATTTTATCTAGTTCCTTTTTCTTGTCTATCAAATTGCATTTTACTGTGAGCATGATCTAGCAAACCTTCCATGGGTTCTTGCAAGTATTGGATTAAAACTTGTATTAATTCCTCTTGACTTTACTCCAACTGACTTGTGTCCATAAACCTGAGCAACCTGCTCTGAGTTATGCCCTGGCTTCCAGGCTACCATTAAGCCAGGCTGTAGACCTGTGCAGAGCTGGGGGCTTTGCTGTACAGCTCCACCATTGCACCACATTGAGAGCACGGGGTGCAAAGTGCTGCAGGTAGGGTCCCTCTGTTACTCTTCATACATGCCCTATCCCAAGAGCTTGAGCTGTCGCTATGGATCTTTCAAGAATAAATGGATCAAATATAAAATTAATTTTTCTTTTTTACCCCCTTTAAAAATAGATCCTTCAGACCTTTATTTCAGTCACTGCATACCTGCAGATGGTGCTTTTACCTATCCCAATGACAGCCAAAGAGTTTGTCTATGGAATTCTTACAACCCGAATCTGTTTCAGAACAGCTTGAAGCATGGGGCTGGACTAGAAGGTCTTAAAGAGGTCCCTACCAGCCTCAACCATTCTGTCCTCCCATGAACAGCCTGACGCTCAGTGAGTGCAAATCAGCACAACTACCCTGATTTCACTGGAGCCAGATGCATTCATACCAGTTACTGGATCTGGCCTTTTTTATCCCCGGAGATTAGTAGTGAATGAATGAGCTGCAAAGTGTTTCTTCCTGGCAGTCTTTCCTGGGAAAGTTGCTCATAATATAGTTTTTACAGTTCTGTAAAAGTTGTTGTCTCGCTTCAATATTTCCATGAATAATAGTTGTATACTAAGTTTTCTTGTGGTGAAATGATTGGTTTACGGTTTGATGCACCATTCAGAGTCTTTGATGCTTCAACTATTCCCCTCTGTCCTCTGCACTGTTATTTTTAGGCTCTGAAATTGCTTTCCTCTATGAAAACATAAATAACATTTAAGAACAAAAACTGCTGTGATAAACTACCTCTCTCACCTTACAGTAGTTTATAAGGTGCATTAGTTCAGTAGTCTCTCCTTACCCTGTAGCCTTTTCACATCCATTATAAAACACTTTAAAAAGAAAGTTCTGAAGAAGAGCATATGATCTGTCTAAACTTACAAACCGCTCATCTCTTCCATGCTTTCGCCCAGTCCATGTGGTATATGGCGATCTAAAACCAGGCCACCTCAACCAGTGAGCTTGTAAGATAACGTGGGTAAGACTCCAGTAGGACATTGAGAGACTGGGATGTGTTACTAACTGCATACAGGGTGGCTGCAAATGTCATTCCCGTTGCCTTCCTCGAGCCCTAGAGGGCCACTGGGGAGCGTTGGTCTGCCACAGATACAGAGAACCCCAAGTCTTAATCACGTATGATCCCTCAGTACCCCATGGTGTTTTTACAAGAACTGGAATGACGTGATCTGGTTTATCTTCTATTTATTAATCCATTAATTTAGCACTTGATACTATTTACGCTTACTAACTATTTTTTCACTTATGCAGAAGAACTGATTAAGAATGAAAGACCATTGCACTGGGCACTGTATTGAGCCACCACAGGAAATGGCCTTCCAGTGGAAATGGGTGAGATGGTACTGGTGAAAGAAGATGAGAATGAACACATAGGAGCTGAATGAGCAGTGTGAGGGCAACAAATGATGGTGTCCTCTCATTGCTATTATTCTTACTGACTATACCTATGACATAGGAAAAAAAAGTCCAGATATCTGCTGAGCAGGACCTGCTCCTCTGGCCCAGGCAGGGTCATGCTGGAGCCTACTGTGGCTTATCCATGGCCGTTGTTCACTTGCAATTGAACCCAGGCCACTGATGGGTTTTTGGTCCCAGCACAGAGTAAGGATGTTGCAGGACATGCATCAATGTCATAGGCCTATCTGTTAAGGCAATGCAGGGCTTGTTTATCTGAATTTACCTGGAGGAATTACGCTTAACAGAGAAAATGGGAAAGGAAAAGGGGAATGAGGAAGAGGAAAGAAAGAAAGAGGAACAGGTTTGAAGTGAAGTTGAGCTGGACTGCAGGAGATAAAGGAAATAAGATAAATTTTTGGTTTCAACAGGGTAGAATAACCAGTCCATTCTTCAGCAAGACTCCTGAGGATTCAAAACTGATATTTTCTCTGTTTTGTCATTTGTTCCTAAAGGCTGTAATCTTCTCTGCATTTTTTTTTTTTTTTGGGGGGGGGCGGGGGTTGGTTTGTTGTTGTTGTTGCTTTTTCTTCCTAACATGCATGCCTTCAGCTGTTCCCATAGTTTCTTTTGCTGGCTGGAGTCCCACTTGCATCTTTCAGGAAACTTGTCACTCGGCCAGAAATTTATTGAGAAAACAACCCAGCTTGAGCTGGCAGAGGAGAATGCAAGTACTCATAATATTTTCAGCCTTCTTTGGCCTTCAGCAGAGGCATTCATGAGGCATAAAAGTTTAGTTTGGATGTAGATTCAATCTTCCTCAGCATATAAAAGTATTTGGGTCTGAAATCCTTATGCCCATCCTCAAATCTGTCTCTCAAAGGGCTGATGATGATTTTACTTTTACTGAGGCACTGTTAGCGTGTAATGGCACAACTCTGTCATTGCAGCTCAGAAGTTCTGCTCATTAGCCTCCTGTTAAATCTAGAAGCAGCAAAGGTCCATGTTTATTTACCTTCTTTCTGCCCATTCTCATCTGTAAGAATATCTTAACAACTCCAGGAAGAACAGAGCACACCATGATAACAGTTGCTCCAGAGGGAGGTGCAGTTTCTCTGCTTAAGAGAAAGAGATGCAGACAAATGCTGCTGCATCTTTTTTTCTTTTCTTTTTTACGCAATGACTTCAGCCTGGGACTCTGTATGAAAGCAGTACACGTTGGCAGCAAAGCTGAATAAACGAGAAAGAAAATGTCAGCAATGTACTGCCTTTCTTTCCCTTCTTCCTAACCACATTTAAAAATATAATTTTAAAATGAGGGACAGACTTTGTGACTAAGTAACATTTGCCCAGGTAGTAGGTCCACTGGCATTAGCAGGACTACTTCACTTTCGGATAACTGCTCTGAATAAGGGTTACAGGATCTGACCAGAAATTGAAATCAAATTCAGTGCAAATCTTAATAACATGGGCCGGCACCGTTGCTACTCAATATAGAATGGCGTCTGTCTTGCTGCGGTGTTTGACCAGCCGTGATTTCCAATGCCGCCGTGTCATCTCTGAAAATTAGAGCAGTGGTATGTGGGTTACTCTTTTAAGAAAGAAAAAGGACAATAAAACTGAACATGGGGAAGGTTTTGAGTAAAAGGAAGGAAGTTAGACAATCGTTATGGCTGTACTGAAAAGAGAAGAGCCAGGCATAAAACAGGTGTGTGTCCACATGGAAGCAGAATAGTATGATACAAAAACAACTGGATGACTTGGTAGCTCACTCAGTGAATAATGTTCAAGGAACTATGTCATTAGGGATTCTCAATTTTTCCCTGGTCCATATTACATACATTCATTTTTTCCAAGATAACCTGATCTTGAGTTAAAAACTCAAGTGTGAAGTGCAGAGAGCCTGCTGCCTCAGAGGGCAGGTGTTGCTTCCCTCTGGGTGGGGCAGAGCCACGAGACCCTTACTGGGGGCTGTAAACCAAAGAGCAACTTTTTTCATTGTTAAATCTCAGCATCCACTTCAAAGAATGGGTAGCACATACTGGTTAATGCAGCACAGCCCAAGTTCACCCCGCTCTGTGTTATTAGTGCATTCTCCCAGAGGTGTGAGCTGTCATTTAAACCAATACAGATTCCAAGTCATTAACACCGTAGACCACTGAACAAACAGCCTCTAAGAATATATTACTTTGTGTTTTCCACTAAATATGGAATATTTCTCCAATTTGTCCATAATTTTGTCCAGAATTATTATAAACACTTTTTCTCTGATTTATCAAATTTTTCCTGTTGAAAAGGCCTAAGGGGAAGAATTTGGTTTTACTTCAATTTAATGTTTAAAATTCTGATAAAAAAGGCTAGAAAAATTTTGTGATGGAAAAAAATCAAGCATGGGAAAACAAGACCTTGGTAAACTCTTACAGAAAATACTGAGTCACAGTTTGCCCTTGTTCTCGCTTTCTTACTCCTTTCTCCATTTTTTCAAGAGCCTTTTAAAAATTAATTAGCCGAGATCATAATTTGTACTCTGGATTGGCCTCTGGATTCAGTTATTCAGGTTGAAATTGCCTCATATGCATATGTGTGTGTGTATATATATACAGATATATATATTAAAAAAAATCTGCTAACTGCATGTTTCACATAATGTTCGATGTATCAGGCAAGCCATTTGCAGGATTTCATATTGTTGAAGTGGTTAGTGCAAACACATATTTTAAGTTTTTGAGTGCGGTAGCAAAGAATTGGCTTTGATTCCTTTATGTAATTCTACAATCAATATTTTCTCAGTTTTCACTCTCTCTTGATATGTGAATCTTTCCTTTAAAGAGAAAACAGCATAATGTAAATTAATCTACATTTTCATCAATAAAATGTATAGATATAAGATTTAACAAATTCAGTTCTGTTTAACTCAGTTTGATTTTGGAGAAAAAACTGAACATGAAGATTGCCAAGAGAATGTTGTTTCAATGCAATATGGTTTCAGTGTTTCAACAGACAAGTACAAATAAATTTACTTGATGTCGTGGTGGAAAAAACTTTTAACTGACCTGTTTCAGTAACTTGGGTACCCCAAAAGCCTCACCTGTGTTAGGGGTGTGTAATTACTGGGTCAGACTTTAGGTTTATACAGCGCAAGGCATCCAGTTTATCTTGTTATATTTCCATCATTAGATTTTTTTTTTTTGTTGCAATAACAAGAAGTACCTGGCAAATTATGCCAACAGATCTTGACAAATATTTTAAATGTAATACTGTTAAAAATGCATGGTTTTGTTTTAACTCATGCTGTATAAACATAAAAGCCAATGCTAAGACTTTCTGCCTATATAAAGGTAAACTGAGTCTGCGGAAGTTGCTTGGGATTTATATATATAGTAATTTAGTCCTAAATGCTGTTGGAATATGCTTTTTCTCCCCCTCCTCCAACTTCTGAGTATCTATACAAATAATTTTTGAAAAAATTCATTCAAAATTCCTTCATTCATTTAAAACATGAGCAAGTCTAAAAACTTTAAAAATAATTTGTATTGTTAGCAATGACAATGCCTTCTAATATAGAAAATGAGAGAACTGTCAGTACAAGGGAGATTTAAGAGGACAGACGTTTTCTTGTAAGCTGGTAGAGGGACACCGAATATGTGTTCAGCCATTCTTGTCTGTAGAAGAGCCAGATACGCATTGCAGGTGAATTTGATCTCAGTCTGCATCTCCTTCTAAGGACCATTGGAAACAACCTCCGTGTGTCTGCTATTCTCTTCGTAGTCCTCAGCCTCTGTGCTTGTGAACTGTACAGTCTGTGCTAGCCTTGCTTTTGCTGAAACAGATTTCATACAGAGAACTAACAATGAAGAGTATAGTTAGGTGCATTGATAGAGCAAGGCACTGGACATCTGCTGAAGAACTGACATCTGAAAGGAGCTTACTCTCTGTGTCTTGCTGGGTGGAGAAAAACTGAGTTCTTGTCCATGTGTTTCAGTATTGTATACGCCAGGGTTTCCAAAGTCTTACTTGGCTATTCAGATACATATGTGCAGTAGTTGTTAAACAGACCAATAGACCACAAAGGACCAGCCTATGGAGACAGGTAGAGGGAAACATCAAGATGATCAACTGAAGATGAGACCCCTTATTCTTTCCTTTCAGAAGACCTGTGCCAACCTTACTTTCTGCAGCCTGTGTTTGGCAGTGTGAACATGTAGCAGTACTTGGTTTGATACAAAATACTGTCTGCCTGCTTAGTTCTTTTATTCAATACCATATTAAATTATGGTAAAAACAGTGATGTAACAGCTGTTTGTAAAGGCTTCCAGACAGCATCATCACAGAAAGGGTTATTGTCCTTTGCAGGAAATAAAAAAAAATTGCCTTTTTTGAGGATTTTGTTATCAAAATTAAAACCTTCCAAAGGCAGCTTGAGCAGTACAGGAAGAAATCACTTGAAAGAAACTGGTCTCTGATCTTTACCTGGTGAATTCAGTCACTTGGGGCTTGTTTGCTTTGGGATTTTTTTCACACATGTTCTCCTTTAGAACCATAGTATGGAGTTCAAAGACAACCTTACTAAATTTCTTATAGTAGATTTTTTTTTCAGTTCTAAATAGACAAAAATGCATGGAAAATAATACTTTTATTTGTGCAGTAGGCTTTTGACTACCTTTTTTGACTACATAATGTGTTACTAGGTACAATGTAAGCACAGAATGAAGAATTAGTAGTACTTCTTATTAAATGGACTTTTTAGCTTAGAAATTTTAAAGTGGAATTCTTACTGACCTGTGTAACGATTAGTTTATGGGGCCATGTTAACTCCTTGATTAACATCATTGACATAGTCTGTGGCTTCACCACAGAAAGGAAATTGAGGTGGTGGAGAATTGACAATGCTTTGAAAAAATGATAATACCACAATTACCACAAAGAAGTGAAGATATTGCGACAAATCTACAGGCTTAGAAGACAGAATCTTAATCAACACCTGTTGGCCAAACTCAATCTCAATGCAAGGCACCCTCCAGCTCTGCCAAGGTATAACAGTGTAAACTTTCTGGAAAGAACTCAGGGATAGATTGATTGGCATTGCTAGTGAAATATTGCAATACTTCAACATTACAGGTATATGACGTACAATATATGTTTCAGTAATTCCTAAACACTTTGGATGTTGCTGAAGTACCTTAGATTTAAGAGCTTTGCTAAATAGCTCTGTGATTTCTCATGTGTTAAAAATTAAGCACGTGGAAAAGAGTTTTGAAGAATCAGGCATAATTTTCCTTAATACTACAGTTGATTTCTAAGGGACCAGTTAGGGCAAAAAATTTACTCATCTTGAGTAAAGGGTGGCAGAACTCTGCCTAATAAATAGAATTTTTGAAAAGATACTGCTTTTTTTTGTAGTCTGTTCCCCTGACGATCTAAGATTGTTCCTTATAATGCTGAATGCTCTATTTTTTAGCACTGTATTTAATTTAGTTGCAAATGACTTAAACTGTGGTGCTTCTACCACTTCCCCAGCCTATATCATAAATCTGAATGTGTATGTGTTTGCTTGGTATTGCTCAATAAAACAAATAACAACAGATCTGAAAGAGACATCAGAAAACTATTCATTCTTAATTCCTGTGAATGATTGCTTATTTCACTGTTATGTTTAAGTATATAATGATTTCTGCCAAAAGAATCTGACATGGGTTGAATTTGATTAATGAATACCATTATTTGCTGGTGGCCTGAAGGATTTATCTTTATCTAAATGTTTTTTTCCAGGATGGGCACTTTTAAAATTAGATTAAGCACTTCTGTGCAATATCTATTTCAACTCCTAGACAAATCACCCTTTTATTCAATTAACATTACTATTCCAAGTTTTACCAAATAATTTCCCAATAATGTACTATAGACCTGTTTGACTGGCCGCAGCAATCAACTTCTGCAAGAAAATCAGCTGAAAAGAAAAGTAAGAAAACATAAATGTGTTGACAATAATATGAGACCTAAAATGAGTGTGCACATTTTTGTAAGATGAATCCTTAGATGTTCTTGAATTGTGTTTTTCTAATGAGTACCACTGGGTATTGGTCAAACTTGTCATATCTTAATTGTTGGTATCATGAGAATGGAGTTACTCTTCCTATTTTTATTTTCCTTTTTTCATGAATTTACAGTTCAGCAGTCTAAGCTTAGAAGGAAAACAAATAAGAATTAATTTTGCCAAGTGATTCTAAAACTCATTTTAATTAGTCCCTTACACTCTCCAGTTAACCTTGATTGCATTTCATATTTTAGACTTTCTTGCTTTGTATAATGAGGAATACTCCCTACTAATAATGTTAGTAAAGCAGAATAAATTGATACATTTTTCTACATTAGCAGTGCAGTTTATTTTTCCAAGCTCCTTTGATGAAAAAGTCTTGATATGTCAATTTTGCTAAATTTTGCCATCTACCTGTATATGTAACTGATTACATTTCTTGATTTAAGGATTAAGAAGTCAATGAAAAAGTTATCTGAGCTGGAAGACAAAGCCAATCTTAGCAAAATGTTAATCCATGGATTTCATCATTGCATCTGCATCTGCTTACTGTATCCGGCTATTAATATTTAATGCTTGATGTACAACGGTTTATGAAATTTAAACAAAAACTATCTTGGTTTATATAAATACATAGATCTTAGAGCTCCTGTAGATAGAAAATAACTTCAAAGAGACAAATTAATTCCCAAGTAGGGAAATCTTTTTCCCCACTTATGTCCTACCTGAATCCTTAATCTAGGATGTTTTAATATCTTATAGAGCTTTGCATTTGCAAATTCCACCCTTGGAGAACACATTAATCCCTAGTCCTGCTCCCTTAGAAACCGATACAAATTTTGGTCTTAGTTTTGAGAGGAACTGTATTAAGCCCATGGTAATAGGTCAGTTTGTGTGGTATTTCTGAAGATTTTTGCTCTTTAGATAGGAGTCTTAAGGTAAAAAATCCTGATCCAAGAGCTAGAGTCTCCTTCATAACGGGTAGACTCTGCAAGAGGTCTGTGGCCAATACTGGGTGGTTCAAGACAGCTGTGCAGTATGAGTCCTGGCAGGAGGATTTTTTTCAGACTCCTTCAGCGATCAGACCTCCCCTCTAGTGTCACACAAAAACACTGGACACAACTGGTGCAGACAGTGGTATTGGGTTCATGCGTCAAAAGTCTTTGCATCTGAAATTCGTCAAGGTTCTCATGAGCGATTGGCATGTGAGCCCTATGGGAAAAACATCTGCTCCTCAAACCAAGAGGAATTACCATAAAGCTGTTGCTTTCTCAACGTGTATTCCATAAAATGGAACTTGGGCAAAGTTTATGGTTTGTTACCTCATCTGTAGTTTGCATCTTTTCTTTCAGTATTGTTTAACATGTCCACCTCCATTCTCTTTTTCATTCTCAGGAGAATCCAATTTGCTTATCAAGTTCTCTTTCTCTCTCTTTTTCTCTTTTCTCTTTTTTTCCCCTCTCTTTCCCTTTCATCCAGATGGAATGCCATTTGCTTGGTGGGTTGGCCGTGCCAATGAAAAGCATCTTTACTGGGGAGGATCTCTTCCGGGCATTCAACAGTGTGCATGTGGACTGGAAGAAAGTTGTCTGGATATGAGATATTTTTGCAACTGTGACGCAGATAGAGAAGAATGGTAATAATTTTAACGTGTATAGTAGTGTTTGTGTGAGAGCTGGGGATAGGAAGTAGGGCAAGAAGGCTTAAATCTTTTCCCAATTCACAGCTCAGGAAGTTTGAATGGCTTGAGTATGATCAAATGAGAAGGAAAGTCAAACTAGAAGTTGGACTTCTGATTTCATCTTAAATTTCTTATTTGAACCAAAGACAAGATATCTGGCTGAAGCAGGTTGCTGGAATGGGTTGTCTTCAAAAAATCTTTGTTGTTGAATGCCAAATCCAGTCGTTTTATTTGTTTAAAAATTTCCGTTGATTCAGTTGGAGTATTGCGTGAATAAAGGCTCTAGGAGGTTGGTGCATGGGTATATATCAGAGCAGAAAATTCAGGCATAGACAGCAAAAGTCAGATAGAGACAGCTAAAGAACAAGAAATCTGTATTATCAAAAAGCCTTGTATTTTTCTTATGAAACAGTATATCTGTGTATGCCTTAACTTTCTTTTACATTGGGTCCTAAGCTTTTTAAAGTCAATGGAAGGACTTCTTTTGGCTTCTGTAGGTTTTGGTTCAGTCTCCATAAGAAGTTTTATACTTACAGCATGAACATTCAAAGCCTTCCTTGGGTTCGGACCTTTGTTGTGCCCCGATGCCACATGAATTTGCAAAGGCCACCTCGCAACCTTCTCCCATTCTCTGCACCTTCAGAGACTCTCCAGCAGCTGAGGGCTAGATGGTGAACTTTCCAATTAATTCCATACTTATGTTGGAGGGGACAGAAATGCCAGATAAGTGTTGTTGAAAGTACAGTTTGAAACACTGTGAAAATACATGTGAAAACTCTGCTTCGCCCTCTCTTCCTTCTGGACCACTCACTGATAGGAGCTGCTGCCCTTTCTCTAAAAAAAGATATTTTAACCTCGAGTAGTTCAGAAATTACGAATAATGGAAGTAGACAAGAAATGTCTTTCTGTAATAGGCTACTGTGTTTGAAATAGTGTCTGAATTATCCCTATGAAACCTTCACTTAGAAGAGAACGAGTAGAAAGGAACTGTAAGGGGTCTTGAAACAAACAAAAAAAAAATGGAAATTACTTGTCACTGTAAGTGTTGGCCTTTTTTGGTTGCTCAATGTGTGGCATTTGCAAGAGGGCCTCTTCCAGACAATGTGATTATTCGCTTGGACCCTTTATATCCCTGGGGTCACTATTCACTTCCAAAAATCATATCTGTAAGGGATTTCTTCAGGAAGATCTTTATGTAAGTGTTGGTTTATGAATATCATTTGTATAGATTTGTATAGAAAGGCCTGGCTGTGCATGTTAATCTATCTTTTCTTTAATGTTTGGTTATCAGAAGCACTTTGGTGAGGTTTGCACATGAGCATCAAAAGCATCTGTTTTTACTGGTGCTTGGCTCTGTTCATAATCCACATTTTGCTTTTTACTGCACTGCTACTCAAGCAGAGCAGGGTGTGTTACACTGGCAGATCGTTGGGGTTGTAGTCTGAGATTGCAGGACAGTGCATCACTACATTGTACAAACCAATGCAAGGTGAAAGCTAAATGCAGTTCTATAATGTTTCAGCTGAGTCTTCTAAGGAAATGAGACCTAAGTGAGTTATGCTCACAGAGCTACTTGTTTCTCTTAATTTCATTATAATAACAGGATATACATAGAAGTTTCCTCAGCTAAACTGCCTACTGTTTCTTGGTTTGGGGGTTCAGGTGTTTTGGTTTGGTTTTTAATCCGTTTGAAATTTGGACTTTGGTAGTATTCTAAATTGCAGGTTGCCTTCTTTTTAAAAGCTAAAAAACCCCCGACCTTTTCAAAGAGTTTCTAAACTTAAGAAATTTCATGCCTCTTGAAGATTGCTTTCGTGTTTCTCTGCTAGAACACTGACCCCCTGATATATAATGAGCATTTGAATCTGAAACCTGCTGAGACCTGAACTGTGACTTTAACCTGCTATACGTTATAGTGGAAGGAGCAAGACAGCAGTAGATGCATTTATTTGCCTTAGCATGAAATAAAACGGGTGCTGCAGAGTGGAAAACCAGAAAGTCATTTTTGCTCCTTTTAGATAAATCAGGCTGCTCACTGCAGCTTCGAGGTAGGAATTCACCGGAATAGCTGGAGCGTCCTTCTGAAGAGGAGACAGGCTTAGGATTTTGCTTTGATTTGGTTTCCCTAGACTAAGTCTTGGGTGCAGAAAAGCTACTAATTTCTCAGAGCAGCAAAAGAAATGGAAAACAAGAGAAAACAGACCTGAAAAAAGTCCTGAGCCAGGTGTTTGGCAGCACACAATATGCATTTCTAGGCATGCTGGCTTTTAAATGATATCTAAGCAGACACCTGAGCCAGCTGCTCTCTCTGGCTCTTACTTGACACCAAGTTGGTCCCCCTGGAGTTATGTTGGCCAGATGAACAGGAATATAATTGGTTGCATGTTATATGGGAAAGATTTTTATATTTTTCATCTTTCTTTTTATTAAAGCATTCTAGTGAAAAGTATCTTTTTTCCATCCAGCTCCTCACCATACTTCCAAACTCTGAGATATGATGACAGCTAATTCTGTCACTGCAGAATAGTGGAGCATCCTCATGGTATTTGCTGGAGAATGGGAGAAGACCTCTGCTGAGGGAGCTGAGGCATAAGTTGTCACTCTGACCCAAGCAAGGGGTCTGGAAAGGTGTTAAATGTGACTTGACTGTAGTTTATGCATGCCTCCAAAAAAGAGAGATTCCTGACTGTTGAAAGCTCTTGCTAGTGGGTGGGAACATTCATAGAAATCCAGTGGCTGCAAGCTAAAGCTAAATATAGTTCAGTAAATGTTTTCTTTCTCTCTCTTCCCCTTCCCCAACACTAAGAACAGTTAACTGTTGGGACAAGTTTTGCATAGGTGAGATGGATTTGCCATCAAGCTTCAAGCACTTACCTTCAAAGTGATTGTCTTTCAAAAGATATGCCCTGTTTGAAACAGAAGGTGCATTCTTGATGCAGGCATTATTGGGGAAAGGTGTTAAACTGATCTAAAGAATAAAGCATTTCTGAAATGCAGAGAGGGTTGTGATCTTAAGTCCATTCTAGAGATCCTTTGGACCCCTAAATACCTCTCCCAGGTTGTGTTTCATCTCAAGCAAAATTCTCTTGCCTTGGCAATGAAAGTCTTGCTGCTCATCAAACCTTTCATTTAAATGGGAGGAACCTCTTTCATGCCATGGTGGCGCATGAATGTCCTGAAGTCCGTTTGCTACTTTGGCCTCTCTGTCTGGAATCCATTTTCCACTTCAAATGCAAACACTTGATTGAAGCCAGTCATCAGACCAAACCTATTTCTTACTGACTGCATTCACCTGGAAACCTTGTGAATTTGAAGAATTTTACAGCTTTTTATTTTGTACAGAAAGAGCGGCATCTCTGGAAGTCATTTTGTACAGGAAGCTCAGGCATCTCAGCAGAGGTGGTGGGCAGTGTTGATTCCAACCAGCAGCTGATTGCCCATCTTTTATTTCTATTCTCCAGCCTTACTATTAAAATTGTAGGAGTATCTTCTTCTTTTATCTTTCAGAACAGCCTTCTTCACTGGAGATCTAAGCCTTGGAGTCTTCCCATTTCCAAAGTTACACGCGTTCACCTCTTTACCGTGCCTTTGGGGTACTGCAAGCTACAAGGAAACCACAGGACATGAAAAGAAGTGGGGGCGGGGGGAGCGAGGAAGGATATTACTGTTGTCAGACCAACCTTGACTCCCAGAGATATATCGAGTATATCCAGCTTTGTTCGAGGAGGAGCAAAGCCACGTGGAAGCGAATGAAGCCCTCTTTGGACGAGCTATATTTGTGCAAAGGTGTGCCAGAGCCAGGATGCTAAAACTGGAAGGGCTGAGGAGAGCAGGGCAGAGAAACCCAGCCACTGACAAGCCCAGATTTGACAGGTTTTGTTTGCTCAGCCACTATCCCGCACTGACCCCGTTCCCCCAGAAGCAGTGCAGGCAACTCTGCAGAGCCTGTGAGCTGAAAAATAAACCCTGCCGGAGGTGACCTGGCCTGTATAGAGCTGTCTTGGATATCTGCCTTCATGACTGCATTTGTCAACAAACTAGAAAAGCTGCCTGCAGAGAGCTGACTGTAGCAGGCCCCGAAGGTGTCAGGAATCAGTTCATTACTATCATTACCAAACTCTTTCTCTGTACCTCTTCTCTAATTCAGCAAAATACAGCCACTGCATCTTGCCTTCAATTCTTAGGTATGTCCCCTTCTGCTGCTGTTCTTTTCTTTACCGTGACTCTACATTATCGTACCCAGTAAAGCATTTTTGGATGCAGCTGGTGGGTAAGATAGCAATTAAAATGTATTCCTTTGGATTATTAGTGATACAGCCTGCTCAGGGCTCAAAACTTTCTCTGATGGAAGCCTGTTTCACTGGCCCATTCCTCATGCTGTTCATTGACATCTGCTGATGATAGTGTTCTTTTCCCCAAATGTACTGTATTCATGAAAATCTGTACTGAATATCTGAGCTACTGAGGCTCAGACCCCACCAGAGTTTTCATTAATGTACAAGAAGAAAACATACCAATAGGGGATGATATGAGAAGAAATTATATTTAATGGCACCACTGCTCTACCATCTGTTAGAAAAAATATGGAAACAACTATCTAGAGATTACCAATTTATGATGGCTTACACTGTTAGGATACCATAGAGTGAGATTTTTTTGAGCGTGCTTTTATTAGTAGCCAGGAAGAAAAAAAATAGTCTCATAATGCTACCATCAAAATAGTTATTTGTCACTTACAGGTAAGACTATCTGTGCTACATCTTAAAGTATCCAGTTGCTGCACTATCACCTTTAGCATTGCTGTACTTGCAGCGAAATTTTTTCTTCTTTTTTTCCTTCGCCCCCCTTCCCCCCAGGCATAGAGCTTTTGTTTGATGTGTAACATGCCTCATAGTTTATTGAGGAAGTCCTTTGGGTAGATACAGACATGGATAAATAGATGACATCCAACTGTATTTAATACCCATGACTAAAAATATATCAGTGATTTAATTTAAAGGGCATTATTGGATTTGTTTTGGTTTGGTTTTGCTTGTGGGAAGTACAAATTGATAATATCCTTTATGCAAAGAGCTCAGAGAAACATCTGTTCGTTGAGGGTGCTTTCCACCCTCTGAAAAACCTTCAGATTTTCATCTGAATTTGTGCCGAATTGAGTGCCAAGTCAGGTAAGCAGGAGGTCTACTTCCCAAGTTTGTTAATTTAATTGTACCATTTTCTGCGTGTACAGGACTTCTTTCAGGAAAGGGATCAAACCTGCTTAGATTTTTGTGAAATCAGGACTTAACTTACATTCCTGGCCAAGGAGCATCACCCCTCAGGACCCTCTTGCAGGCAGGACCCACCCATAGTTCTCAATACTGAGAAGCGGGGCATAGCATGGTACGAAAGGCATGCTCGATGGAAGTGGTCATGGAGTGCTATGTGAAACCCGCTAAGAGAAATAAAGTAGCGGTTTTGGCAAACCTGAGAAGCAGCTGTGGAAAACCAAATATAATCTGGTTTTAAGTGTATGTGAGCTGCTAATTTAAAATACATGTAAGTAAAAACTAGCTCTGGGAACAAATGCAAAAATAATGAAATGTAATAAGGTTTTGGTTTTGTTTAAAAGACAATCATGTATGTGCACACTATAGCGCAGATGCTTTCTATCAGAAAATAGCACTTTTTATTTGAAAACTGTAGTATGTTAAAAGTGATCGCCAAGCCCCCTTCAGGCAAAATTCCAAATGTTTTGTCCAAACCTGGAATATTTGTATTTTGTAGTGCCACAGCAGTGCCTCCAGGAAATTATTGTACAGGTACATGAAGCTCTCTTGCTCCTCTCTGAGGCATAATACACTATATTTGAGATGCTGCCATGGTGTACCATGTAAAGAGAAGAGGAACTGTGGTGCTTTGTAAGAAATGCAGTCTGAAATAATTCAACTTAAAGAATACCAGGAATTTAAGACACTCAAACTTTAGCTCCCATGAGGGCCTGGATAGTGTCTTCAAATCTCTTTTCTCAGCTGAAACATCTTAGGTGTTGACTTTTCACCAAAAACTTGATTTCTCACCATGAGATTATAATAATAATAAACTGCAACAATAGGTATGTTGTTCCTGTCATTAGCACATTCTCTGAAGGGTAGAATGTTTTTCTGATAGGTTTTATTTCAGTGTCTGCTTGTATGAGAATACATATCTTTACACAAGTCTTTTTTTTCCATGTGTGGGAGAATAAAATACATAAAATGTGCTGTTTGAGCTTCAAGAGAAACTTGATTGAGTTTTCAAGGCATTAACATAAAAGTGTAGATCTTTATTAGTTCTAGAATATTTTTCTTTCTCACAGTTGAGCTATGTTACTAAAATTCTCTGTGACACTGGCATATAACTAGTAAAAACTCAGAGTCATAAAATTCGATATAAAAGAACTTCATGCGATATAACAGAATATCTAATAAGCAATGCAGTTTTCAGAGATGTGGAATAGATATCTTTAAAATGTCACCATTTCATTTTTTTTTGTAGATATCTTCAGTAGTAGCTGTAGGAAGAGACTGATTTTTATTTTAATGCTGATCATAGCTAGTCAAAAGACTGCACTATTTTTTGAATGAAAATAAATTTGCAGGAAACTTCCCTAAATATTTTGTGATTTTTTTTTTTTTAATTTTAAAAAAAGTAAATGCCAGCTTAGTTATTCATGTGTATATTGCATATTTTATGTCCTCTTTCTGTGCATCTTTCTGCCTTGCTTTCATTCATTCTGCCTACTCTTCTTCCTCCCACCCACTGAAATACCTTATTTCATTATCTTCCTAAGAAATACTCAAATAATTCAGCTTTTGTTTCATAATCTGTTGAGAGCCTTTACACTAACTTTCAAAGATTGATACAATAAGTTATATGAGTATGCTGCTGAGAGACCTCTGTGAAGAGATTTGGAGACCATGTACTTTGATTCATACATGGTATTTTTCCTTCTGAGTCTGTATTGAAGGCATCACTCTGCCTTGTGCCTGGGAATTTCATCTTGCTGCACTTTGTCTGTAATTATCTGCATGTCAGATACCCACTGAAGCAAGAAAAAAATGTTAAGGTCGGAAAGGGTACCTCTCCTTTTCCCCTTGGAATTATGAGACAATTAACTGTGCTGCATGCAATTAGAAACAATGAAAAATAAATGAAATGTATGCAGCCTTTATCAAAAAGATCAAAATACCCCTTCTATCTTTTCTAACATTAATCAGAGTAAAGCACTTAGCCAAGCAAACATCCAAGGTTGTGTGTCAGAGCACAACCGCAGTGTTCATCCTGATTGTTATTTCTTTGCTTAAGCCCTGTGTCCCTTCCCACAGCTGGAACTATAATGAGAGGTATATTTGTGGAAGATGGTATTACGGGTAGCATAGGTAGTCTGGGATCCTGGCTGGGATGTCAGACTCTTCGGCAGTGGTATCGCTCAAAAAGCGACACCTGTTTCCGGTGGCTTTGTGTCATACCTGCCTGAAAGAGCAGTGGGTGTAAATTTGGGATTATTGGCATTTTGGATCTGGTCATTGTTGCCATCCCCACGTGCAGCATGTAGTTTTTCACCTCTGAGCACAGGTGAGTTGAGTCCAGACTCTGCATGCAGAATGCTGGGCCATGCAGAGGTAGGGATCCTTTTCTTCAAAACTGTTAAGATTTGGCTCCATGAAGAATGCTTTGCCAGGCTTATGTGCCCAGATGGACAGCAGATCTTAACCCTGAGAAAAAGAGCTAGGAGAAGAAAAAACTCATTGCTGTGGAGATAAGATTCGGTAGCACTCGCCTCTCTATAATCAATCGATAGAGAAATACCTCAAGAGGGCAGTTTGGTTCTGGTAAGGTCAGGGTTGGATGCCTGAGGGACTCAGTTCAGTTCATGAAGTACAGTGGGATGAATGCACATCCGTATGCCCTGCCAGAGTCAAAGCCACTGAATCAGCTTAGGGACCAGAGGGCTGCCATGAAATGCCGTGCTGCATTTTGGGGACAACAACTTACCCAGCACACTGAGAGTAAAAACAAAGAAATGGTCCTTTAGGAGTCTGTCTTTCTTTTCTCTTCCTTTCTAGCAGCCATGTGTAAGTTAGTCGCAGTTGAAGAATAAGCCTAGCTGATACAAACAAGAGACTGTAGTTCGACAACGTGGTAAATCAGCCTTCAGTATTTCAGTTGCTGAACAAAATTTCCACAGGCGCATAATGCAAAGGGCTGATTCAGTGCAAACTCACTCACAATTCAACCGTTCTCGCAGTGTGCCGAGTCAGTTGTGTACCAGCCATCTTGAAGCTGGATCAGGTATTGTCTGGCTGCCCCGTGCTAACAGCGAGCTGGATCAGGTACCGCGTGTCCTCTTCCTGCCCAGTTAAAGTATAAAGCCAGCATAACTGCCATTATCTGTCTCCAGCTAACTTAACAGAAATGCAGACTTGGGCTTATACCTGATCCACATCAAATTCATCCTGCTGAGGAAACTCAGCAGAGCCCAGTTTACATTAACGCCCATTGGGCAGAAGGGCAGCGCTCTGCCTCAGCTCCGCCATCAGTCTGCACAACTGAAACACAGTTACAGTCCATACCAGATAGCATCATGTATCCAAATACAGCGTCTTCAGGGGTCTGAGTTTAGAGCGTACATCTGCACGTATGTATCTTAAGCAGCGTGTACCGGTCACAAGTCTCCTAGGTAATTCTGCAAAAGACTTTTCATCTTTAAGTAAGCATCTTTCAAATATTGCCTTGCATAAGGAATGCTGGGGATTTTGTCTGTGGTTAATCTGTCTCTTTCTGTCTGTTTATTATAATCCAGGACAAATGATACTGGCCTCCTTGCCTTCAAAGACCATTTGCCTGTAACTCAGATAGTGATCACTGACACAAACAGATCAAATTCTGAGGCTGCTTGGAAAATCGGCCCTTTGCGTTGCTATGGAGACAGTGAGTACTAGCTCTTCTCAATTTCCATAGGTACAGAATGTTCCCTCTTCCTTTTTTTTTTTTTTTAAATATATTTATGTGATGAAAGGTGGCTTTCCACGTGCAGCTCGCAGCTGCTGTCCTATGCCAATTAACTATAGAGAAGGGGGTTGTGTTTGCAGGGCAGTTCTGGAATGCTGCTTCCTTCAACACAGAGGCCTCCTACCTGCAATTCCCCACCTTCCATGCCGAGGTCAGCGCGGACATCTCCTTCTTCTTCAAAACTACTGCCATCTCTGGGGTGTTCTTGGAAAACTTTGGGATTAAAGACTTCATACGAGTTGAAATAAGCTGTAAGTTTCACCGTCGAGAAATCTTGGTGTATTCACCCAATTTGGCAGGTGCAGGGAAGTGGGAAGGACATATTTTCTTCTGTCTTGAGATGGTTGGAGCAGCCTGAAGAGGATAAGATGGAGACATAAAGACTCATAAATCTAGACATATCTACTTCTTCTGTCAGAGTTTCCCTGCATAGCCTTGGTCATTACATTTGATTTTGTTATGGCTAGGTTTGTCTTTCTTAAACAAACTGGTGACTGAATTTACTTTTTCAACACTGATAATAATTTTTTTTTTTTTTTCTCTTTAGAGGAAAAGCTACTGATTAGCTGTACCTGTAGACTATAATTTTAGTTGAAAGATGAAAAATTTAATACAACCACTGTGATGGTTACTTTTATTTCTGTATCAGTAATATACCCAGTCTGATGCAGCCCTACTGCTTCAGAGGAACTTGGAGTGTATGGTAGAGCTATGAGGTGAGAGTCTATGAAGGACAGGATACTAATGCAAGATAAGTCAGTCACAGTTGTAATGAGCCTTGAATACTTCGAAATCTAGTAAGTGACTGCAGTACAACTGCTACTTGGTATATAAAGGACAGTAGCAGGGAACTTAATTAGTGAGGTTTTGCCTTACTCCTGTTCTGATGACTTCAAATATTTGTTAGTGACAAAAGAGTACCATGGCTTTCACATGAAATATGACTTCTGTATTCTAAATTCTGTCAAGCTTAGGAAAAACAAACTGAGTGCTATGCATTTTACAATATGCTTATAATACCCCCAACATAAAATTTAATAAAACAGGGCCCCAAGGCCCTGTGATTCATTAAACCAATAGTAAATGTCATGGTGCATTATCACAAGGTAATGAGATATGATTTACTATTAATTGCACATCAAAGTCCAATTTGGTTGTTCTTCAGTGTGTACTGCATTTTATTCTCAGGGATATAGAAGTAAAAATGTCATTTTTATATCAAATATAACAAATACTGTAAACAACTAGGAGGATTGTTTAGTGAAAGCTTTTGGATGTGTGTTAAATCTGTACTCCCAGAGAACTGAGTTATTTAAAAGTTTCGGGAAAGTCTTGTCTTTTACTCTTGGGCTTCTCATTAATAGTTTGGTGTTGTATTTCTTGCTGCCAGATGGAATTTGCAGCCTAAAGGCCTTGTATCAAGGAAGTTCCACAGACCAGCTGCTTCGAAGTGAAGCGGCCTTTTAGCAGATGCAGGGGCTCAGAATAGATCTTTGTCTATCCCTGTGGAGTGTTTCCTATCTTAACTATCTAAGAAGCAGCTTCCAAAACCAGACCTATCCAATTTGTTGGGCTTGAAATAACAGGTTTTTATGAATTTTCAATCCACAACCTTCTGGTTGTGTGGTTTGTGGACCTGGTTCTTGGTCTTTTTGGTGTATTTAGCATTTTAGGAAGACGAAAAATAATCAGTAACAAGAGTGTTAAAAAGTTCTGGCCCCTTTCAGGCTTCCAGCAGAGCAAGATGGACTCCTTTCTGTGGCTGTTGTTTTTCAATTATCGTCTTGTTTCTAGGAGCCTTATTATCTCTGGACGTGTGTTACATATGCCCCTTTAGTTTAGGATCACCAATGAACAAGTTTTTTTCCCTTGCTTCCTGAGTCAGGCTTATTTGGGCAAACAAATGCTTGTAGGATTCTCTCCTACCATTTGCAGCCATGTTCTGTAATTGTTAAGTACGTGCATTTTGAAAAATTTAGTCAGAAAGAGCTTCTTCATCCTTTGCCCTATCTTAACATTATTTGTCCAAAATCTTTTGCTACCATTGTGTGACTTTCGTACAGCATTTGGCACTTTTACTTCAAAAAGAGAACAAACTACAATTTCTAGAGCACTGTAACTGTTATAGCAAAAAAAGATGGGTACCCACAGCCAAGCATAATCACAGCAGAGATCAAACAGTGAGGCTGCAGGCTTAGATTTATGTGTAAGCTGCTGTGTAGGAGATGGGAGGTAAATGATGCTGTACTATTTGCTGACATAAAAGTTAATGGACCCTATATTTATGTAAGATTTCATGATGTCAAAACCACGATTTAATTCAGACCTTCACTTCCTCTTCACATCTGTTCATCTATTCCAGCCCCCAAAGAGATCACCTTCTCCATAGATGTCGGGAATGGTCCCACAGAAGCCACTGTGCAGTCTCCCACACCCCTGAATGACAACCAGTGGCACTACATCCGAGCGGAGAGGAACCTCAAGCAAACCTCTCTCCAGGTGGATAGCCTCCCCAAGAAGGTCCTGGAGGCACCTGCTGATGGGCACTTCCGCTTGCAGCTCAACAGCCAATTATTTGTAGGTAAGGGCAATTTAAGGGTTTCTGTAGGTATGTACAATATTTCTATGTCCATACCTTAGTAATGCTATCGTTTCACCATTGAGCTTGCATGTGGTAACCTAATTCTGCTTTGTCTTCTTTCACTCCTGCATAGGCAACATAAATTAAACCCAAACTACTGCCTTTATACTCCAAGCACTAACCATAGTTTAACCATACTATACTAGATGGTATTTTTAGCATCTAAGATTGCTTGAAACATATTTATTGCCAAAGAATTCATAGTATTTCTTCTTGTGCAGCACTGGCTGTGTAATTTGCTGTAGGAAAGGTGATCTCTCTTTGTAGATGCAATGTAAAAGGCACAAATTCATATAAGTTTCTGGGGCAAAGCCTGATGACAGTATGGTCTTAAAGTCTGTTCCTTCAAACATGCCTGCCAAACCCTTATTTGGCCATAGAGTGCATGTGTGAGAGAACTATGAACACAGTCAAAGCAAATACAGTTATTTTAACTGAAGGTGATCTTTCAAAGGGGGGGGGGGGGGGAGAAAAGAAGAAAAAAAAAATCTCTGTTTGCATATAGTTTGTTTCCCTATCTACCTTGCAAATGAAACCTAGATTGGGACCAGCTTGTATTTGTTAATAAAATCAGGGATTACAAAGGGACTTCTCCCTTTTCTATATTCAAACACTGTCTAGTAATCCACTCAGTGATGGAGTGGGATGTAACCTGCTTATTATTCAGGGACACCCAGGTAACTACTGATTCTTTTCTTAAAACGGATTCTCTTACTTAGCTGAAATGCTATAGCAGCAAACCTCAATCTGTCAATTCATTTTAATAAAGTTTACCTGTGTATCCACACCCTTTGATTTAAGAAGATTTTGAGGTATTTACCTGACTTTTTATAGTATATGTGTGCAGCAATTACTGGGCTCTGAATGTAAGGAATCAATCTGTTAATAAATAGATATAGCTGCATCAATGGCCGGGAGTCCTTCCCACATAGCTGTTGATTTATACATAAAATGATCTCTGATAGACTCGGCCAGAGAAAAGTTCACTGAAGATCTCACAGAAGGGAGGCTTAAGACTGTCACAGTGCAAGGTTTCTTTTTTCTGGTATAAAACATGCTGGTAATCACTTGTTTCTCAAATACTAAGATGATCCTAAGAACATGTTCTGCGGGAAGCCAGGCCTGAAGGCAGTAAGGTTGGGCTGCTAGACACCTTAGAAACATCAGGGAAATCTAGCCAAGGTACTGTTTCTGGTTAGAACACTTAGAGAATTTAATAACTGGATAGACTTTTGCAAATTTTTGGTTCTGTCTTTTTAAAGGAGTAAAAATAAAGGATTTATCATAAGTCATCTATCAGATATGTCATAGATATCAGCTGCTTACCATCTCACATCTGAAAAGCAGTATCTGCCTATAAGCTTCCTTCTCTGCCTCAGCAAAATAAACAGGTTACCTGAAAAAACTTCATTGTTTTAAAGTGACATAATTGATGAATTGCATCATAGAAATCCATGGTAGTTAAGGACCTCAACAGAGAAATATGCCAACAGGAACCCTTGTCAGCAAAGACAAATGCAAAGCTCTGCACCTGGGGCAGGATGGCATCATACATCTGTACAAGCTGGGGATTGTGTGGATGGGTAGCAGCTGTGCAGAAAAGGTCCCATTGGTCTTGGTGAAGTGAATCTGTACCTCATTTGAATATAGTGTGCTTCGAGGAACAGGTTGGACCAGTTGATCTCCAGCAGTGACTTCCAACCTAAATTTTTCTCTGATTGTCCTTAATATTTACAGTAAACTCTAGGACATAGTTATCTCAGCCAAGAGGTGAAAAGATCTCATTGTGCAGTAAATAGATTGCATTCAGTTGTCCATCCACACTTTTACTGAACCCTGAACAAAAGGGACACAAAACTTAATATTTTTGGGAGTGCTTTTTCAGCCCTTAGCTCTACCACCTTGAAGGCCAAAACTGTCTGTGACTTATTGAGTTTTCCTAAGAGCAGTCAGAAGAGATGGAAATCTGGGCAGCCTCCTGATTCTGACACTGTTTGTCCCCGGGTGCTCCAGGGAAAAGTGGCAGAAGTCCAAAAATACACAGATGTGGCATAATTTATCTCTCCTGAAGGTCTCATTCCAATCTCTAATAGGAAGCAACTGATTTAATACCTCAAACATGTGGAGTGAATTTTATCCCATCTGAAAAATAAATGCATAAACACCACTGTAAAAAAGAAAGAAGCAACAGCACATAATATCACTCCCTACTCCCCCTATAATCCACAACATATTTGTTTCTGCAGCATTCTGCATACTGACAGTGATTAAGGGGTTTCCACAATTAGTATGCACATTCTTAATTAATAATCTATATAACTGATGTGATTTGCTATTTTAAAAATGTTCCAAATAATTTTTGTTTGAATCTCCCTATTTCATTCCATTTAAACATGGAACTTTGTTTGGAGGTAGCTAGTCATTAAGATATAACCTTTTTTTTTCTTGATTCTTCTCCAGAATCAATTCAAATATTTTGTAAATCTCATAAATAAGGCTCAACGTCAAAATTTAATTTAGTTTATTTATCTTCTGGAAGGATTTATTGATCCTTTGGGATAAAGGAACTATATTAGTATCATGTAGCATTATGATGATGATCGAATGGAGATCCACTGTAGCTTTCAAACTGCAATTATTCTCCTGTTCCTTCAGAGACATCAGCCTATATGCAGTATATGTGAGGTGGTTTTGTGTCTTTTCCTTTTAAGGAGTTATATACAGTAGATCAAAAATATAAAATAAATTAGGACATTTGTAAAATTTGACTACAGGGTGGTTGGCATATAACATATTTTTAAAGGATTTCTGTTAATTTGGACCAATTAATTCCTGGTCAACTGTTTCTGCCTGTTTTATGAATGAGTTATTTACTTCTGTTTTGGCCAGATTTTTCCTTCTTAACCCAAAACCCAGATATATTTGGGTCTGTATGTAATAGAAGAATATAGCTTTTGGGTTTTTATGTTAGTTTGTTGGGTTTTTTTAAAAGTTGGCCTGTCAAACGGACTTCTTACTTTCTATGATTTATAGTAAAGAAAGTTGAACAGAAGCCTTCTCCAGCAATGTTAACAAAACAGTTGTAGGCAGTTGTGGAGCTGTACTTCATTTACTTCTGATCTGGCGATACTGACATGTTGTGAGGAAGTTAATCAGCCTTTAAATACTTCGTAAGGATGGGAGTTAAGAAGGCCTGACTTTCCTTGGAAGTTTATCTTCAGATTGACTGACTTAAGTATTTTAGGAGATTTAGGCTTTTACTGAAGATTTTCCAATGACTAAGCAGTCAAGGATTTCTCTTTCACGTGTGTAGGTTCTTTTATGTCCAGTAATGGATTAATTCACACTTCCATCTTCTTGAGTGAAGACCTTGATGCTGTTTCTGTCTTTCTTACCCTGCTACCAGTTTTCCTGAAATATGGGAGAACGTAATATTCTGTCTCTTAAATTTGGGCAAGGAATTAAAAAAGACTGCATTCAGAGGTAAAAATACTCCGTGTGTGTGAGCAAATATTCTCTTCCATAAGAAACCAAACAAAAAAAAATCCAAGTCACAACAACTGCCTAGTGCTTTTAGATGGAGAAAACACTGATTGTGAACTAATGCAAAGCTGTGTCCTGATGACTGTGAAAAATGTGAACTTGAGTTGTCTCAGAGGGACACCAACTGATATATAATGACAGTGAGCTCAGTGTTTGCTTATTCCAGCAGAGAAATCCAGGTGTTCAGAGACTATAGCAGAACCTGGAAGTCTCACCATGACTTACATTGTCCCTATGCTAATTTTGTGCATGTTCTTGAACTTAAGCCTGCCCGGGTCATCGGTAGAGTAAAAATCAATTTTCAACTTAGGTATAACCATGGGTGTATTTAATGTTCTTAAACTGCATTTCTGTGGAGTATCTCTGAATGTTAGGCATGTCTTACTGGGCTTGAACTCACATTACATTACCTGGATTAACAGTACTATCTGCGAGAAAGCTTCTTCACTTCTGGCCTTGGTAAGCATAAAGTAGGCATAATTCATTATCTGCACACTAATGCTTTCAAAAATACTTCCATTTTGGAGCTGGTACAACATCCCAGATAGAGAAGTTCACAAGGGTTTTACATATCCTGGAAAGATGCTCTCATGTAGTTTACCCCAAAGTCTCTGTTATACATCGATACTGTATAAAAGGAATTGATAGAGCTGAGAATTAGATCTTTTTTCCCATATGCTCATACTATTCATTGTATTCACAGAAATCCTGGAATTTGGGTGTCATTTCTCTCCATACCACATGTTCTCCATTCAGTTGTGCCCTGCCACGTTTCATTGCCCTGCTTTGTGTTTGATTCAATGGTATTGGCTGTTCTTATATCTTGCTGACATGATGTCTGCCCTGCATGTCTGTCTTTGGGGGATGTTCCCCTTGGGGGAGCAGAACCTAAGCATTTGCTCTGGCCAGCACGCCACATAGCATGTGTAAGAAATTGTCATTGCCTGATGTTCCCAGGATTCCACTGCAGAGATGATTTCTTACACATGCTGTTCAAAATAAACCATAGAAAATGGCTACCTTCTTATTGGATCTGCCTGGGGAAAACCAAAAGGAGGGGAGTCAAAATGGAGGTGTTCAATTCTAATCCCTCTCCTTTTATCTCCTCATCCATAGCAACACAATGTGACAGGATTCAAATTTGCAATTCTTGTTTTATTCCATCACTTTCTATAAATATCTAATTGTATTCAATTATGGTTTCTCTCTGTTATGGAGAAACAGTTCTGCATAGTCAGTAAGAGACAAAAGTGTAGATTAAATAATGTTGGTATGAGTAGCTGTTGTGTTAAACGTCTAATTGACTCACAGTGTACTTATGTGTTTATCTATGTAGTACCAGAAAGAGTTTTTCTATGGCTACACTTCCTGCAATAACTTAGAATAAAGACAGAAAGTCTGCTTAAGGCCAACATTGGCATACATGGAGTATGTGGCAGACTTCTGAGACAGCTTCTGTGTGTGCAAAGTGGAAGGGAGAAATGACTTTTCATTGCCAGTACACTCAAAATCAAACAAGCCTGGGTTTTAAAGCAGCCTAAAGGAGTTAGAAAACCATTTCTCACTTTCTTTTAATGTGTCTTGGGTATCTAACTGCTTTAGGCTGCTTTATAATCCTCAGTCACAGCATGGATATCCTTGCACCTGGCTATGTTTCTTCTGTTAATTTTAAAAAAATTACAGAAGAAAGAGCGAACCCCAAAGAAATGTACAGGCTGGATAATATCAACTGCACCAAACTATCCAGCCACAGGCCAATTTGGCACATTATTTGCTCTGAAGGGACAGGCAAAAATCAGTCCTTTCAATGGACACTCGCTTTCAGCATTCAAAATGAGTGACATCATTATGGATAGTGCAGCTGTCTCCTCATATATCCCTGTGATCCTGGAGGAGGTGTGTCATCATCTCCTCTCATGGTGTAGTCTGAGATGAAACTCTGCTTATCTAGTGGAGAAGGCATGACCATAACACTCCAGTATGGGGAAGGAAGGGGAAAGACAGTCCTCGCAGACCTCTTTGAGAACAAGATTTGCACTCGGATTGGTGACATCTGAGAAGCAAAATACTAAGAAGTTAATTTGATGCATAAAGTCTTGATCAGAAGTTTTTGTGCTATTCATTTGGTATGTTAAGGAGACTAGCAAAGTTAAGTGCTTGGGTTCCTGGTTTTATCTTGGGAGCAAGGGAGTGAGGAATCCTTGGGTGAATCTCTTCTGTCTGTTGTAGACAGTCCAAATGCAACATACCCCAGAGGGAGTCAACATCTGAGAAACTTTCTTGGGAGACAGAGAAAAGGAAGGAGAAAAACAGAAGAGGCATACTTTGTTTACTGTTGTTGTTTTTAAAGGTATCTGGAGGTACTTTGGGATATTTTGGAGCCAGGACGAAGAACTAATGCTTAACTCCTTGTGTATCCTGACTGTTTTGTACAACTTTGAGTTTGAGACTAACAAGTGTGACGAGGATGTTTTCTGAGGAATATTGTAGCAAGTTCTCCTACTCCTGAGTAATAATAATGATGTTTCTTACACTCCCATGCCTTTTCCTTCTCTTTGTATCAGTTACACAAAGCAAGAATGCTCCTAATATTTATTCACGCTGCTTCAACCTCCCTAATCCCATTCTTACCAACAAAAAGTCCTCTTTTTTTTTAAAGCAAATCCTCAATTCATTGATGGAATGTTAATTATTTAGCCAATTGTGTTACCAAGCTACACTATGAGTGCTCATAGTGTGAGCTTCTTGTGCCCTCCTCTCTGACTCTCTCTTTCTTGCCCCAAGGCTTCTCAGTAAAATTCAGCTGCATAAATACCTTGCTGAAAACAGTATGGCTCATTTGACTGTCACCTCCACTCATCAAAGAGCACCCTTAACCTCGGTGTTTATGGTCCTGAGGCTTATCCTAAAATCTGTTTTCCTGAACAAAACATTTAGATCACATCCATGAAATTGTCCAGTCCAGCAGACCTATTGAAGTAGAAAGAATCTGCAAAGCCTAATTTGGGGAAGAGTTTTGTTTGTTTGTTTTCAGTTTGTATCTGCTTCACAGGAATGTATTTGAAGATTAGGCCTAGTCAATTGAAGAAAACTGCCCAAATAATAAACAGATTTGTTTAATAATACTGTGGATCTAGGATCATATAGACGGTCTCTGTTAAGCTCTATACTCTCCAGACATTAGAAGAGGAGAAGAGCAAGAAACTTACTTTGTGTGGCTTTCCAAAGCGCTTTAGAGAGTAGTAAGAATATAGGTAATGCAATAAACATGACATCTGTGGAATAATTAGCAATAGTTTATACTCATTCTTTAAATATTACAGCTGGGATTTGTATGTGTGCAGAGAGAAGAGGCAAGGAAACTGTCATTTATCTTTGTAATATTTGTGGTTACCTCCCATGCAAAAGAAAACGGAATAACCAGTAACCTTAAAGGGAGAAATAACATTTCTACTTGTTTGGACATTACTGAAAATTCTGTATGGTATGTTTGATTTTGGAGCAAAGTCTCCAAAGAAAAGGATTGTACGTGCACAGTGCAGCAAATGCAGGCCCGATTCTTGTGCTCAGAGGGCCTTGAAAATAAGTGACTAACATTTGCTCACCTGAAAAGAATAGCTGGCTAAAGAGGAATTTTAAAATATTTGTTTCTCTGAGAAAGGCATCATAAAATTAGCATGAAATAAACCTGTCTCACACATACTATCTATAGTTCAATTATTCTATTTAAAATCCAGTATTTCTGCTATTAATGTACCAGAAAGAAAAATATGCTAGAATGGTATAGCAGAACAATAGGATTTTGGTGAGATTGCTTTTCAAACCGTTGCTTCATTCTCTTAGTTTGCAGAAGTCTTGTTTTAATTAAACAATTTATGAAAAAAGAGATACTGTTCTACAAGGACTTATCAAAAGATGTAATCTCTTATCTCATGCACTTTGATATAGAACCAACTTCTACAGAAGAATAATTTGGAAAGATAATTTCTTTCATACTACTTTTGCAGGAGAATCACCAATAAAGGTAGCATTTCAGAGTCAACAAATGCCGATAACTCCTGAACCAGAATTAGATTTCTTAGCTGCAATCAAAATTACAGTATCTTCAAAAGCAAAACATTGGCAACTGCCAAACAAAGCCTACAATACGAAAAATGGTGATACTTTAACAAAGTACTCTAATAATCATCATTATTATCATTCTTAGAGACCACCTCTTATGGAACAAGTCTTCATTGTAACACTGTTAGCAATTTCATTGGGCAGATAAGAAGCTCGTTAGCTTGTAGAGACTGAACTGTCCTCTTGCATAGATCCATACAGATCTGGTATTTAGGAAGAAATGCAATTATGTTTAACAGTTGTAATAAATAACACAACTGTGATCTGAACTCATGTTTCTTGCCCACAACAACCATTCACATGCAACGTCAGGTTGGCAGTCATGCATAAATTCTGACTCAAGTCATTTCCCTTCAGCCAGCAAGCCTGGTGCTGAACATGATTCATCCCTGCTATCTGGACTCATCAGCATGTGTAACTCACCTGCTGTTGGGATTAGGGTATTATTTATGCTCTGTACTATGGCAACAAATAGGAAAAAAAAAAAAAGGTTTGGGTTTCTCATATATTAGGTGATATGCAGACATACGATAAAGAAGCTAATCTTTTTCCCAAATGAATTTGTAGTTTAAATGCCAGATGGGGCAGTAGACAAAGCAAGAAAGAGAAGAATGGCAACAAGAAGGTGTCACATACAGCTTTTTAGTCCTTTCATAAAGATAAATAGAGACCTTTAGTTTCCAGGGCTGTCCATCTGTCATCTTTTGCCACTGTATGCATTGATATATAATAGATAATGTTTTTTAAAATTCATGGATTCATATTTGTACCTGTGGATTGGACTTCAGGGCTTTGATTACATTTGGTGCAGACTCACCAATGAATGCATGTCCTTTTTTCTTTCTTTTTCAGGGGGAACAGCTTCCAGACAAAAGGGCTTTTTGGGATGCATTCGATCTCTGCATTTAAATGGACAGAAACTTGACCTTGAAGAGAAAGCTGAAATGACACCTGGTGTTAAACCTGGATGTCCAGGACACTGCAGCAGTTATGGTAACCTGTGCCATAATGGAGGAAAATGTGTGGAGAAGTATAATGGTTACTCCTGCGATTGTACCAACTCTGCCTATGAAGGACCTTTCTGCAAGGAAGGTAGGCAGTGAGCTTTGATCCTAAGTCCTTAGTGGTCTCTGAATTACAGCACAGTTTCACCCATGTCAGCTTGGTGTCCCCCATGTTACAAGAAGAATTTCTAACATTAACTGTCCCTTCAGCATTACTAAGTGTTTACCTTAAGCAGGCTATAACACCTCCTTTTGTTGACTTTCGTGTTGGCCTCAGAAATTGAAATGGTGTTAGCTGTACTATTAAAGTTACCAACTATATCCCATTATGATTCCTGTATTCGATTGCATATAGCTTGGCCCAGACATTAATAAATAGGGCTGAAATTTTTCATAATAGTTGTCTGCCCATATCTGAATGTTTAGTTCACTTGTTTTTAAACCTCATCCAGCTTTGTCCACCTTAACAAAATCTTGAGAGCTTTTCTTTACAGAGTTTTTGAGCAATGATGTGACAAAAAGAGGTAGTCTTTTTATGTTTTTTTGCCATTCCTGTGGCAACCCATTCAAACATTAAGAGATTTTAAAAATAAACGTGAAGTTTTCAGGAGAAAACTGATTTGCATGGTTCGGTCTCTGGTGAATGTGTCCTCACTGAATCTTTCTGGTGGCTCGTAGGAGATGTTGCCAACACCAGAAAAAGAAGCAGGGCAAATAAAGAACATCCAATTTAGATAGCATGCTGTTTGGGAGAGGAAGGAACTAGCAAAACTCCTGCAAGGTGCAATCTGAGTGTCTTACTTTCCATGGCTGCCCCTCACCTCACAAACATGACAGGTTTACTAAGTGGGCTGCATCATCTGCTGGTGTAAATCAGCTTAGTTGTACTGCAGTCCATGGAACTGTGCTCACTTACATGAGCTGAGAATTCGGCACCGATGCCACGAGAGGCATATCAAATAACCGCATAGTGTCCTGTTAGAAGATGCTGCTGTAGAGGTGGAGCTGCTTTGTTGGAGAAAGTACTCGCAGTCAATCTGTAGCTGAAGATATCACCATCATGACTTTACTGTGCCTCACATTAAAAAAACCTGCTGTTATCACATCTGTGTATTTCATGGCCAGACTATGTTGTGTTTATTGAAAACAGAAGCATGAGTTCTTGGTATCTGAGCATGCACAGGTAGATGTTTCTCTTCTTTTGGAGCTACCAAAGACAGCTTCCCTCACTGGCTGTCTTTGGGTTAATGTTTTGCTTTAAATAATGACTTTATTTAAAAAGGAGACTACAAAGGACAACTATATTGTCTTTACTGTGGGGGGAAGACAGAGAATATTGCCTTACATGTCAGCTGTCAGAAGATGGTAAGCCGAACATTTATTTGGCTGACAGATATTTTGGCCTGTTCCATCTTGTGGAGCGCTGATTCCAGCACTACAATTGTTGAATTTAGAGGTCTGTCCCCCTACTTTGATCTTCTCTGTTCCAGACAAACAGACTGTAAGGAAGAACACACTGCTGGTCCAAATTAAGGAATGGTGATGTCAGCTGGGTCAGGGGCATTTTGCAGTGTTCTGCTTCTGAGGCAGTCAGCTCATGTCCATGCCTGTCTGGGAGATCTGAAAATGCAGTACCTGAAATTATTCCCTTCCTTTATATATGCTTTCAGAGGTTTCTGCATTATTTGAAGCCGGCACTTCCATTACCTATATTTTCCAAGAACCTTATCCTGTCACAAAAAATGCAAGCACCTCAAGCTCTGCCATTTATGCGGATGCTGTCATGTCCAAGGAAAATATTGCATTTAGCTTTCTCACGGCACATACTCCAAGCCTTCTGTTGTACATCAACACCTACTTTCATGAATATTTGGCTGTGATTCTCTCCAAGAATGGTAAGTACTCTTGATTTGTTACCAAAGGGAGACCGGTGTAACTGTGTTAAGTTTTTTGTGAGAATAGTATAGAATCCTGCACTGATTTAAGTTCATTTCTGTATCTGCAACTTTATCAACTTCATGGTAATCAGTTCATGTAAATGCCCATCACTCTTGTTTATGTCCCTTTATTTGGCATTCAGTGCTATACTTGCCTATTCAGTCTTTGAATAATCATGTTGTTGGGGCTTAAAATGTGCCTTGACTTTCATTTGGCAAGACTGTACAATAGCAGTTCCTTGCTATTTATTCCACACTGAGATCCATTAGGCCTCCAAGGTAAGGCAATGAGAAATACCATGAATGAACAAGAACACTTGGTGCAGAAATATATTATAATTTTATCTTTTGCATTCTGTCTTGGCACGTGTTGCTCTTCACTGCCTGTTTCAATGGAATATGGCCAGTATGTCTGAATATTAAAGCCAAAAAATGTCAAAGTTTTCCAGGTTCACTGACCAAAACATTAGCTGTGAATCCATTTTCTATTAAAAGGTACATGGTGTGGGGACTTTTTAAAAACATGTAAAGCTTTTGGGACCATAGGCCCTCTGTCTTCTCAGTAAGGCTCTGGCTCCTGAATCCTTGTACTGCTTTCAGAAAACTCACTCCAGACAAACATCATCCTAGACAAATGGGGATGTTTGAATTATTCAAGAGTTATAAGGCACAGGAGCACTGGAAATGATGAGTAAGCATATTGGTGAGTCACTAGCCTGTGGCAGAACAATAGAAAGTTAATGCTATGTGGTTGAATATGTGCATTTGACCGAATGACCCAGACCACTCTGAAGCCTTGCAAATTCCAAAATAGCTAAGCTTTCAAGTACCGTCAAATGAAACTATAAGGGGGAGAGGGGGAAGGTTTTATTCTCTGTATGGGCTTTTCAGTAGTTTATCTCCTCGTTATGTCATGCGGCTAGCATTCTGGCTGGCATGGGATGAGTATCCAAATCCCTTGGGAAGGGCGGCTGGGACAGTATCAGCCTGGATCCATCTCCCTTAAGCGAAGTCGCAGCAGGGCAGTGGACTATTGAGGAAACCCTCTCTCCTCTCCCATCCAGTCCCAGATTTCCATCTCTGATTTGCTCTCGGAGGCAAGTGTTTCTGATTTTCAGATATATGAATATTCCAGTGTGTAGCTTCAGGGTGGCAGAGGTTAGCCCCTGCTGAGATGAAACCTTGGAATCTGCTTGCCAGTTACACTTGAGTCTCTTGATGCCACTCAGGCAATCGAAAATAGCCCTAAAGTGAATGAAAATGTAATATCCATTTAAGTCACCTTTACTGTTGCCAGAGTAGTGTAAAATGACCTTAGAAACATGAGTCAATTGACTTTTATTGATGAAATACAACCATAAGCAAGCTATAATTGTGAAGTTCTGGAAAAGGTGACTCTAATGGTGGTTGGGGAAGGGGTTGGGATCAGGACACCGGGATCTCTTGTAGCAGCTCAGCAGGAGCAGAGATAAGCCTTGCATTTTGGCAGCTGCACCATCTGTAGATATCTGCTTTGGTTCAGACGGAAATAGGGACTCTCAGTACTTCTGGAAATTAGATGGAGCAGCTCTCGGCACACTCAGGCAATTTAAACAATGGTGCTTTTCTCAGATCTGTACCTTTATTTACTCACTTGTAAAATGAAGGTAACCGTAGTTTAGAGGGTAGGTGATGTGTCAGGCTCCAAAACTCTGGACTATAAAATATAGCACTATATGCAAAGAATTATTAAGATAACTAGCTGACCTCGGTTAACTCATGAAAGCCTCTTTCAGGGTTACTTTGTGCATGCTTCGGTGTCATTCTTTCAAGACAGTCATTTCAGTCATGTATATTCTCTGCCTTTTGTCCCAAATGTAATCATTTTTAAAATCTCTTATCTTCTTATTTTTTAGTCTTGTTGGAATTGAAATTATTCCAATGAAAATAACGTTCAGATATGTTACTCTCTCTTCCTCCAACAGGTTTATGTTTGCCATAAAGTTACTGGACTATGAATAACAATGTCCTTTGTAGCATTAAAATTGAGCGTGATTCTTTCTCTCTTATTGGCTCATTTTCAAGGAATCTTGCTGAGTCTGACAGCATATAGTAGGACCTAAGCAGGTCCCTGCTGAATAACTGATTGGTAAAATAAAGGTTAGACTCCTGGTGAAATGGGAATGGGCATTCTCACTTTAGAGGTGAGCAGTAATATTCTTTGCCATAATCCCAAGACCCTTTCCACTTGTTAAGAAACTATATTGGAACAGTCTATGTATACTTTAATGCTTCACCTTTTGTAGGTATTTTTCAAGCTACTACTCATGTATCCTGTCATTCTTCTGTTCTATTACCCACAAAATAACTAGGCAAATTATTAGTTAATAAAAGTGACAATGAGAAGAATGTTCCTGGTAATTCAGACTTCCCGTGTTAAACATTTAACATAAAAGAAGTGAAAGTGTCTGCAAGGCTTATTCATAGTTAGACTGTATTAAGAAGGGCTTATATGAAGGTGAATTTGTATAGGCAGCTATGGTCTAATCCAGTCAGGTGTGAAATGTTTCCTGTAAAATCAATTGGTTTCAGTAAAATTAATAAATAATCACATTTAACCCAAACACACTTTGGACTGTCAGTCTGTAAAGAAAGTCACATCCCTAGAAGATACAGTACATATCGATTGAGACACTAGAATCGTGGTAGTAAAATGATTCATTTAGTGTTACCCAACAGGCCAATGTCAGGTCTCGAAAAGGAAATAAAATCTCCTCATGCCCACACATGGCTTCACCCACCCAGATCAATGCTGCCCACACAGAAAACCTTTCCAGTGCTTGGAGCCTTAGAGGGCAGGTGGTTCACGAAGGAGGTGAAGTTATGACACATGTTGGGTACCACTGTATGTCAATGTAGAAGCTACAATTCTAGACCTAGACAGATGACCACCTGTTATAAAATGAGATGCTCAGTAGTGCCTAGCAGCTAATATTCATCAAAACAGTTCCCCCTGAAAGAACTTATCTATATCACAAGGTTGTTCTTAGTTCTGATCAATTGGCTCATGGCCTGGCACCTTATGGGTAAGTTTTCGAAAGTTGATGTTTTTAACGACGACTTAGGGATTCTTTTCACCATTAGTTAATATTTATGCTTCTAAATCGTACATGTGCCTTTGAAAATTTTATGCAACAACTTAGCATTGTCCTCTCCTCCCCAATCTTAAATATTGTACCCATGAATTTTTAACTTACACACATATATAGATGTGTATGTATTGTATATAGATGGGTACGTATACATGTATATAGATGGGTGTGTATGTAAAGCTCACATAGTCCCATTGATCCCACATCCAAAAGATTAACAGTACTGTAATAATTGGCAGTGCATTTTTAATATCAGTGTCCATAACTAAGCTACAGAAAATGGGTAAACATCTCTAATTAACCTTTTCAGTGTGTCAGTCCACAGAATTTATTCACATCATATGTGAATGTGATGCCAAGAAGCTACTGCCAAGAAAAAAATAGATTTTTCTGTCCCAGGCTAAATTTTCACTGTACATTTTTGCATTTACATGATTTCACCAAGTTACCAGTACCTTAATATTATTATCTTTGCCTTGATCCCTAAAGACAGTAATTGATGGGGGAGAAAAATGTTAAGAAAGAAAGTGTTAGTGCTTCTCCTTTCTCCATTCTTCCTTCCCTGCAAGTAATCAAATGTGATATGAATATGATAAAGTATACTGTCTCGGAAATGTTTTCCTAAGTCTTTGATTCTCAGTGTTGTTGGCTTTCTCCATGGAAACAATATGATTTCTAATCTAGAAAAACAGCAGACAGCCAGCATCAAAGAAAAGAGATAGAATCTCAAACTATCCTAGAGTGATTGAAAATTTATCTGTAGCTATTATCTGATCTCATAAGAAACTAAAAAATTTGAGTCCTTTTTTTTCTTTGTTTCTATCCAGTTCCTGTTGCCATCACAGTGAGCTCTGTTCTCAATTTCTTTTGGAAAGCAAGACTCTGAAATTGCATAGGAAAGATTAAAGACATGGAAAAAGGCACAGTTAAAAGTACAAATGAAAACAGATTGAGTAATTCTTCTGTTAGGTCTCTGATACTCAGAATATAGTAGCAGGACCTATATCAACTCCACTGTCCTGTCCTATAAGGTCTTGAAATCAGCTGATATTTGAAGTAAATAGGAAAAGAAACCAAAACTTGTAATAGAAGTGAGCTGAATTAACACTCTGCAAAAAAAGAAGCAAATGCCATCAGTGAGAAGCTACTGATCTTTTTCTTTTTAATAAACTAGAAATCTACTGTAATCTCTTCCTGTCTCGAAATCAGAAGCAGCCTTTCTGTTGAAGGCATGTAAACTCTCCTTATTGTTTTTGCCTTGCAAGTCTGTTGAGCTGATCTCCAATAACTTTTGTCAAACAAAACCAAAGCTTTTGTCATTCAGTAGTAAAGAAAAGCAAAAAATCTAGTTCAGTCTTTGAGGAAAAGAATCTTTTGATTCTGTTCACGCTGTGCACTCTGGAGTTCAATGGGGCAAAGCTAAAATAATTAGGGAAAATAGGACTTCTTGAAACACTGTGGTGGGTTTCGGGGGTGATTTTCCTGGTTCTTTTTCTTTACCACCTTGCAGGTTTTAGTTTTGGGATGTAGGTATCACAGGACATAACTAACTGCTGCAGAAAGACCCTCTAGGCTATGCTATTACTAGTGCAATTGTCTTCTCTTTTGAGAACACCTTCTGGCTTACAGACTTGCAACACCCATTGAACAACCTGCACAATTTATGTGACTGAAGTGGAAAATGGTGCCAAGGTTCAGGTATAGTTATTTTTAACCGATCAGGAGCAGGAGAGTGAGTCGTGTTGGGAAGTGTGGGAGACAGCTTTGTTGAGAAGACTAGTTTTCAAGCAACTGTCTGTGAGTGACTGAGAATTGTTCCCAGTCTAGCTCTCGTTCACAGCCATTAATTTTTTTCATATGACAAGTAGGACTATATATCTTCTAAATATAACTTCAAGCAATTGTTGTAGTTGGCCCTGAAGTCCTATGTTATTCACTAAGTGAGAGGTCAGTGAGAGTTTGACTGGGAATGGTGAATGTAAAAGGAATTTTCCCAGTTGCCTGTAAATGGGAGGCTGGCTGTGGCACCATCCATAAGTAGAAAGGGTTGGGGTGGCAGGAGATCTCCCAATCAGTTTCTTTATGTAAATAGAGAAACTCCTGTGGTTAGAAGCATCTCTGGTCCCTTGGATGATTCTCTGCTGTAAGCACACTTCACAGAAAATAGGAATGCTGATTGGAGTTTTCAGTTCAAATCCAGCACTAAAAAGTCTTTGAGGGAAGAGGTGGACTTGGCACCCAAAACTAATTTTTTTTGTTTGTTTTAGCATATGGCACTCTAAATCTCTAAGTGTGCAAAACTAACTTGAAAGGAGAAGCAGCCACAACATTCAGCCAAGGACTCTGACAGATTTCTTCATCTGCTTTCAGAGAGGACAGAACTGAAAGATCTGTCTCATTAGCTGCATTCATGGACATGTTTGCACTCATGAAAATCATTTTGCCACACTGAAGGATCAAGAAATGTTCTGGAGACCCACAAGGGAAAAATAAGGGAACTGTAATTGGATTACATTGAGCAGGAAAGGCTGAGCATGCAGTTAATAATTGATCTGTGCTCTGCATATATACAGACTGACTTTGAACTTACTGGTATCTGGGATAAAACCCCAGACCACTGGCTGACGATAATCAGGTAGGAAGAAAACATACATTCCCATTTTCTTGGAGGAGGTGTTTATCTCCTAGAAGACTTAAATTCCTAGCTCGCATTTTGCAGTTGAAAAGTGATTTTTGTTGTTGGATTTCTGTGGAGCTGTCCTGAAAGGGGTGGGGAGGAAGGACAGAGCATCACAAGCTCCTGTGTTTAAATGGATGCTACAGATATATATATATGCTCTTCAATAATTCTGAAATGAGGGTCTTTTCAGAACCCATTTTACCAAAACCTTTAGCCCTGAGGATTGATAGTAGTCATTTTTCAGTTATTCTTAAGTTGTGAATTATCTGTATTGTGGACACAGAGAGCTGTGTAGTGAAAGCTGTAGTCCAGCAGAATCCCTGGCTCAAGTGCTGCCTTGGAGCAGTATAGCTGTTTCCACACAACAAAGAGCCCAAGCTAATAATACTTGGAAAAGCCGGCCTGGGTCCAAGCAAACCTCCTTCTCTATCTTGCTTGTAACTTCCCTATTAGCATGTTAATTTTTCCCATAACATATCAGTTATGCTGGCTGGATAATGAAAAGGTGACTTTGTCCTTCTCGCCTGATGAAATTGCATGTTTATGCCTTAGTTCTTGTCACGAATGGGACTGGCCTTCAGGAATCGCAGGTTGAGACCAGGGGAAAATTCTGGAGCAAAGAAGATATACGCTTGGTGGAAGAGGATCAGATCAGGGAATGCTCGAGCAAACTGGACATACATAAATCCATGGGCCCTGGTAGGATGCACCCATGAGTGCTGAGAGCACGGGCAAATATCACTGCAAGGCCACTCAAGAGGCAATGGGCACAAACTGAAACACATAAGGTTTCAGCTGAACATCAGGAAACTCTTTTTTACTGTGAGGGTGACTGAGTACTGGCACATCTTGCCTAGAGAATTATGGAGCCTCCATCCTTGGAGATATCCAAAAGCCGTCTGGACATGGCCCTGGGAAACCAGCTCTAAGTGTCCTTGCTTGAGCAGGGATGGTTGGACAATATGACCTCCAGAGGTCCCTTCCAACCTCAACCATTCTATTATTCTGTGAAAGATTGCAGAAGTATGCATTTGAAGGTAAAGTAGTGAAAGTATATGTGTATAAGCATGTATTTTGCTACCGAAAAGTCATCACAATGCTACCATTATATGGTTCTTGTACTAGGATTGTAACTAAGTAAATGTTTCATCCTTCCTCTAATTTTCTCCGTTAGATGACTTAAGAACACGAGTCAGTTCTTTGTATGCCAATGGTTGTGGCTTGTTATTAAACTCAAATATTTCCCTTGAGAGTTTGTTATAATCAGGAGAAGGTCACTGATTAGAGGATCCAACTTCTCCAGTCACAGAGGCCAGTATAACCTATGAAATAAGCAGTGTTTAGATGTACTTACTGGTCAGAGGAGCAGAACATTTCCCAGAGATTCGTGACCAGCCAGGCAGTGTCTATAGAGCTCAACACAAACAAGGATCATTAACCTTAGAAAACCATTAATCCACAAAGTTTTGTGCTGTCTTTATTATGAGTTAAGAATGAAAAGGAGGTTTGAGAAGAGAGGCATATGATTATTTTTCTCTAGTTTTAAAAGATTATTACTCGCTCTCCTGCTCCACAGACATCATGTAGTGCTCAAATTGATTGTTTCTTTTTTTCTGTTCAGACCATATTTTTTCAAGTTCTCATTGCTGAACATTATGGTTATTTGTTAGGTCAGCGTGAAACAAGACCTTGCTTGAACAGGTATCTGTACTGCGAAAACTGAGACAGGAATGGTTGAAAGATGTTAGGAAAAGAATGGAAACTATGAGCCAGGATCTCGGTGAGGGCAGGTTGGTATGAATTCCTCAGGGTTATCACAACAGAGGATCTCAGTCTTTTTTGCCTGTGAGCTGTTCGCACAAAGTTAGTGATGATGCATAATTTGCAAAGCCAGGCTGAACTTTTGGAATAAAATTCATAGGTTGGTACTTTTTATTTCATTCACTGGGTAAAGAATAAAAGCCCTTCCTGCCAGCCTGGCTGCTACACCAGTCTTAAATGAAAAGTACAGTGTGAGATGAAAGCCTGGCAAGATTCTTCTATATGCAAAGGTGAGTAAGCCATAGGACCTACTGAATGTCTGACCATGAGAAGACTAATGGCATCCAGTGTGTATTTAAAGACAGGAGGAGAGATCTGAGCATCAGATCCAATAGTATCATACAGATAGCTTTTGTTAATGAAGGGTCTTAAAGTGACTTTTAAAATTCCAAAGAATGTGTAGAAAAGGTATGGGTTAAAATTTACCAGAATAAATCTCACCATCAGAAAGCAGGTAATTTCAGGGAGATTTAACTGTATCTGATGCCCTCAGCGTTTTCCTTCAGTCACCTTCAGGGAAAAAAGATAATTAAATGTGACATCACTTTGTAAAAGAAACAACAACCAGTTCCTTCACCAAAAAGAAATATCTAGGAATGGAGAGATAATGATAATGGCCAATAGCATTTTTTTAAACTGCTGCTCGCCCAGAGGTTTCATGTCATTTTCCAAAGGATATTAACATTCATCTATTTCATCAACAAAAAAACTGTGACACAAAGAAGGAAGACAATTTGTCAGCAGTCATCAAACTGGTAGATCCCAAATTGTGGCAGTGCTCTGTCCATCGTCTCCAGGGTACATAAATACACCATTGTGTATGCTTACCCATGATCTAAACCAGAGAGACAGCGTTTAGTGTTATCCCACATCCATGGGTTAGCCCTGTTCTCATTTCAGGCTAGCCACATCGGCATGGACATGGGCTGTTTTGTTTAGATGAGTGTTCCCCTTAAAATCACTGGAATAAGCTCTGTGTTTAAGCCACTTAGTATGTGCATGATGAGCTTTATGACTGTGGTCCTCTGGGTCATCTTTTAGGCTTGCAATATATTCTAGCTTTGGAGCAAGAAGCATCTGCCAGTTCCTTTTTAATTGCTGGTCAGCCTATGTTAAGCCAACTGGTGGCTGGTGGGAATGAGATATCTACAAAGGTTAAACACATTTGTCAGTCACGTAAGGGAACTAGCTACATTTGTTGATGTTTAAGTGACATTCTCTATCTGGCTCCAGCTGCCTAGCAGGATTGCAAAGTGAACTGAGGTTGTGGACCTCCAGATAGGCTCCTTTAGGGGCTTTTGGGGGTGTGTTTTTTTTTGTAAGTTGAAGAAATGCAACACAAAAGTGGGGTTTTTTTTAATATAGGATGGCCTAAATACCATCTCAAGTCCTGAGTGTCTCAAGCATTGAGTGGGAGGCATTCAAATAAGCACCTATGTGTTTCACTACCATGAGAAATCACAAAAAATTGGGGGGTGGTTTTTTTTTTTAAAACCCTATGAAACAGTGCCATCTAAGCAAATGCAATAGCTGAGTAATCATATCAGCAAACATGTTCAACAGTTTCACCTCTTTGTTTTCTCCATGCAAAATAAATAGCAAGAGTCATCTCCTAAAAATGTGTAAGTACTTTCTTAGTTAAATGCCACTGGATGCTGAAGAGATGAGCCCTGTTCTTTTGAATCACCAGCGGCACTTCCACTGAAGAGTAAATTTACTGAGTAAATATCCCTGGGGAGAAGCTGCTAATTAAGGAGCAGGTTCTTAGCCAGCTGCTCCTAACTGAGAAAACAGTGGTTCATTTTTAAATATCTAAGCTATGAAGAGGGACACTGTCACGCTGAAGACATGCAAGTTGCCAGAGAGATATTTTGTGGTAGAGATGACTGAAAACTGTCAGGTGCTGTTCTGCAATCAGGAATGAACAAACATTTCCACCTTATGAGCTGCAAAAGACTTTCTGGGCTAAATACCTTAATTTTTTTTTTTTTCATAATAACAACATCAATAGCCTCACTAATATATATCACCCTTTGTTTAATTTGTGCCTTAATTATTTTCTCTTTTAGCTATAGCTCAGGTGAGTGCTGAGGGTGAGTGCTGAAGGTGGATGTGGTGGTGTAGTTAACATCCTACAGTCTAAAGAGAGTGACTGCCGGTTTGAGACAGCTGTAGGAGGCTCTGTTGGTCCTAACCCCCTTTGTTTCTGGGTGCCTCTGAGGCAATGGGACATGCAGGGGTAGTCCAAGGCCCTTTTCTTAATGCAGTGTTTCATTATTTTATACATACACATTTCTCCCAAATCAGAGTTGTCAGCTGCCCTGATTGAAATGATTTTTCCTGACGTTACGTGATTGTGATAAAGTTGTACGTGTGCCACTCTCATGTGCTCCCTGAACTAACCTCAGCTTCTCCGAGCAGTGCAAGATGTCTTGTCAGCTGCTCCAGCCAGTTTAAGTCATTAAAAAGTGCTATTGAAGTTGGTGGAGATGTTGGGTTCAATCTGGGCTCATTTAAAATCAGTTTCTGTAAATGAAGGTCCTGCAGAGAAGTCTCAGACTCCAAGGGCATGTCATTCCCTTTCTTGATGTTTGGTTCTTCAAGACTAAATGACACAAGACCTGTGGTCCTGGTGACATGTGTGACAAGAACCTTGCTTATGAACGATGGATTTATGGACCAAATTCCTGGTATCCGTTGTTTTGTTTTCTGCAGAGCTACTTTAACTTTTTTGCCAAATATCTAGCCCTGGGTGAGTTCTTTCAAGCCAAGAAGTCTTTTCCTGAGATAGAATGCTCTCTGTAACATTTTCCCATGCTCCCTTTTCCAGCTGATGATTTAAAAATTACTATTTGATTTTCAACACAAGCTTTGGCAGTCCAGAATAAATGTAAAGTTAGTAGGCATAGGCTACAAAGCCACCAGATGTTTCTGACACTCCACTCAGGCACTGCTGTAGACAAAGAAAGGCAAAAGAAAGACGACTCTCCTGTTGACATGTTCAATCAGAAAAGGTTTTGGACATAGACTATGTAACATCATGGCCAAGGTATTTCTTCACACTGTGCAGTTTGGGAATACTTTTTTCTTCTTCAGGCTGAACACTTTGAAGTCTCTAACCAGTTTAATGTCCTTATTAGCACTAGACTGAAGAGCTGCTACTACAACTTTCTTGTCCTCAGCAAAAAGATAGAAGCAGTTTAAAGGCACCATGCTATTCCTGTAGCTGCCTGGAGGTTGGTAACACTGACACTGATCATTAGTGTACTGCTAGCAAGTATTGACCCTGGCCTTCATCACCACTGAAAGAGTGTCCTAGGAGTGTTTTGTTTCAGAAAAGTCATCCCCACCTGGTCACCAGCATCGATGGTATAAATACTGCCCTTTGGTCTCTATTTCCCAGAACTTCCCTCTGCACAAGGGGATCCCCAGGAATGCTGTTAAAATGGCTCTGTAGCTGTTTGATGTCAGCAGAGGGATGCGATTCAGCCCTACGGTCATGGATTATACTACTGCACATTACAGATTGAAGACCACAGTGATGTGTAGCAAGCCAGCTTTGATACTGGTAGTGGTCTCATCACAGTAGTATGGCAGCCCACGTGGACTCATTTCCTCCAGAAGTGGCAAAAAGAGGCCACGCTGCACTCTATAACACTGTGGCTAAACTATGCCTGCTCACCTCTTGGGTGGTTCTGGAGCTAACACAGCATATCGCCATGCTGATCTGCAGTTTGCAGAATTTGAAGCTGAAAGGGATGGCTGTAATAATCAAGTGTGAATCTACTCTTACCTAAGACTGCTAGGGTAATATGCCCAGTAAAATTTTCTAGCCCAAGGCCAAAAACATGATACCTTTCTCTCTCCTTCCCTCCCTCTTTTATGGACTTAATAGAAATTGCCTCCAGCAATTCCATACACATTAGAGAAGGAAGAAAACACAACAGGCAGTGCATTGCTTGAGCATTATGGCACTCCAGGTGTGCATGCTCAGACACAGGGAGCTGAAAAGAGGATGACAAGCATGACTGCAACAAGACTGCCAGAAATTACACTGCTCATGATTAGTGTGAATCCCTATTGTGAGTCAAAAATGATGCAAAATAGAGAAAGAATAGAGAATAGGGAGAATAGAGCTGGTTTATGCACAGATTTTTATTTGCAGTTAGTGACACTGGGCTGATGTGATGGAGAAAGTCAGTGGACCAGATAATCAAAATTCAGAGGACAAAAAAAAATTCTTAATAATAATCCTAATTAATAATCCATTTATTTTGCTTGTCAAGTGGCAAAATGGCAATGTAATCTGCCAGACAAATTATTCTGTACTCTGAAAACAGAAGTAGTTTTGGTACTGAATGCAAGCCAAAATCAGCTCTCAACTACACTGGTGTAAATTCCAAAACACTTCTGGAGAGATAAGCCCATGTACTTCTGGTTTATCTTAATGCAAATTTGACCCCAGGCAAAATGCCGACTTGAATTCAATGGTTTTGAAGAGCAGCCATTCAAAAAAAGTTGCCATTGGAATTCAACGCAATTTGATAAAATAAGATGCTATTCACTCTTTAAATGATTTAAGGTAAAATTGTACCACTATAGAAAGTAAGATCTGTTCTTAAGGGATGTCAAGAACCTCCTCCATTGTCTCCCAACAAATGGAACAGATGGTTTCTGGTTTAAAATCAGTGCTTCTCTGATGAAGTCAATGGGTAAATCCCTGTCTGCAGCAGCTGAGAGCCTAGATAGATTGCATATCTTGCTGTCTGTCTGTCGTGGTTTAACCTGGCAGGCAGCCAAATACCACGCAGCCGCTCATTCACTCCCCCCACCCCCAGTGGGACGGGGAGAGAATCGGAAGGGTAAGAGTGAGAAAAACTCGTGGGTTGAGATAAAGACAGTTTAATAGAACAGAAAAAAAGGGAAAATAATGATGATAAAATATACAAAATGAGTGACGCACAATGCAATTGCTCACCACCCGCGCTGACCAATAACCAAGTAGCGATCGGTACTTCCTGGATCAAGCCTACCCTTCATATACTGAGCATGACGTCACATGGTATGGAATACCCCATTAGCCAGCTGGGCTGGCTGTCCTGATTATGTTCCCTCCCATCTTGTGTACCTAGCTCAGTCAGTAGGCATAGGAGCTGTCCTTGGACTAGGAGGGCACTTAGCAACAACTGAAAACATCAGTGTGTTATCAACATTCTCCTCATACTAAATCCAAAACACAGCACTAGGAAGAAATTTAACCCTATCCCAGCCGAAACCAGGACACTGTCTTTGAACACAAATGTGCTGGTTGCTATGTTGATCACCTGGATATAGTAGTACCATTTATGTTTTATATACTGGTGTGTTCATAGCAGTCGAAAAGAACAGAGAAGTTTTTTCACATTTACAAACTAAGCAACTAGTACAAGGTCACAGACCGAATCTATGCCCTGTTCCATTTTTCGCATTATACCCCTTTCAAAGGTTCCAGGTAAGAGGTGGCCTATAAAATTCTTCTGTTGGGACATGATTTTTAGTTTGGACCAATCTGTTCCACTATCACATCTTAGTTTCAGCTTATTCTGTGTGGTCATCTCAGCTGTGGTGTACAGGGACAGGCAACCTTTCCATTTTTTATTGACTCTCCCACTGCCCTAATGAGCAAGTCTGAAGAAGGTCCCTGAAGTTCCTTGCACTTCGGCTTCTTTTCTCATGTCCTTCTAGAGTAAAATGATTTTAGGATGTTTACACTGTTATTCCCTGTTGATGCATATTTCATTCAGTATGGGATTGTGATTTAAGTTTGGACCTTTAAGTGTGACATTAATGGTGATAGTAGCTCCTTGTCACGGCTATGCAATGAGGGGATGGGAGTATGACTTGGAGCAGCTGAATCAGGACCTATAATATCATACTGAATAATTTAGCAGTTGTTACTGATCTTTATCTCTTCACAAATTCCCCTCTAACATCCATGACTATGTGTGAGAAAGTAAATGCCTTTTATCTTCTTTTTTTTTATTTTCACTTTAAAAGCTCACCTGATCCAGCAGCCCTCTCAATCAGCTAAAAAGCCTTCATCCTAGTAGTTCATTCTCATTTTCCCTCTCATTTTTGGAAGCTTTGTTTCTATCCTCCAAAACTCAGAACATGTCAGTGCCCATCTGGGATATACTGAATGTTACAAAAAATGCAGCTCTTAGGAACCTGAGCAGCCAAACATCCTGGTGAGGGAAAAGGAGGAGGGATGATCTTAACTGGGCTCTGGGTCCAATCTGAAAGGACTACCGACTTCACTGTGAGTTGTGTAGAGGTGGCAATATTCCACCTTTACAGGAAATTTATAGATTGTTTTAAGCTCTTTATAAACTGGTTTTACAGCAGCTTGCACCAGGCATATGCAGCAGTTCATGCAGGTGTACCGCAGACTTCTCTGACATGGTGCTGCATCGCGATGTGCACCTAAGCGCTGCCTCTGCAAACACTGGAACCGATCCTAGAGCTAAAACAGTGTGAACACATCCTTCAGTGACAAACAGTCACACAAACAGTCGGTCCCTATCATTCAGCATAGGTAACATTGGCCTGTAGCCTTTTGCAAAATCTAGTGATACTTGGAATAGCTTGAACTTTTGCTAACAGAAGCGCTGAAATGGAAGGAGACAGGAGGGTTTTTTATGATGATTTTCAGAACAGGGAATAAATGAAGGCCCCTTTGCTCAGGGTTGTGGTGCTGTCAGCATTCATTTTCTCCTAGGAGACAGTAACAAAGTAGCCCCAGAAAAGCTTTTTAACTCTGGTACCACTGTTGTTCCATCTATTTTGGTTGCTGATGCATAAAAAAAGCTCCAAAAGTTCAGAGAATTTTTTTCTCCCTGCTACTTAATTCCCAGAAAAGTAATCTTGAAAGAATTTTATCAGAACAGGTTCTTTTCCTTTCAAATTATATATATGTGTGTATATATTGTCGTGGTTTAACCCCAGCCGGCAACTAAGCCCCATGCAGCCGCTCGCTCACTCCCCCCACAATGGGATGGGGGAGAGAATCGGAAGGGTAAAAGTGAGATAACTCGTGGGTTGAGATAAAGCCAGTTTAATAGGTAAAGCAAAAGCCGCACATGCAAGCAAAGCAAAACAAGGAATTCATTCACTCCTTCCCATCGGCAGGCAGGTGTTCAGCATCTCCAGGAAAGCAGGGCTCCAGTACATGTAACAGTTACTTAGGAAGACAAACGCCATCACTCCGAACGCCCCCCCCCCTCCTTCTTCTTTCCCCAGCTTTATATACTGAGCATGATGTCATATGGTATGGAATATCCCTTTGGTCAGCTGGGGTCAGCTGTCCCAGCTGTGTCCCTTCCCAACTCCTTGTGCAACCCTAGCCTGCTCGCTGGTGGGGTGGGGTGAGGAACAGAAAAGGCCTTGACTCTGTGTAAGCACATATTGGATTTCTTGTTTTCTTGTGCATTTTGATTTGTTATGGTAGTGTTATTTATCAGAAGTCACAGTGCTTTTTTTGATACAAAGACTGAAAGACATGTTTGGTATTCATTTTTATATGAATTATATTTATTTCTTCAAATACTTTAGAACACCAAAGTAAAAATATCTTTTCTGTATAATCATTTACAATATATCTCTTCTTGTATTGCATATAAATTATAATGAACGTGAGCCTTTAAATGCTTAAAATTAAGTTATAATTCTCACAGTCGTCGCTGTCTTCTGCATTATCTGTTACATCTTGATGAAAAGGAATAGTAAAATCCACCAACATTAGTTTAATAGAACAGTGCAAGACCTGCATGCCCTCTGGTGGAGACGATCCTTAACAGACTAATGTAGATCAGCTTTTGTGGCAGTGCTAAATGTCTGACCTGCAGACGGACACACTCTCCTTTGATGTACTTAGTTACTCAATTAAGTTATGTTTCTCCATAGCCGTTTGTTAACTAGTAGGAAGGAAATCTATTCCAGTGCATTTTTTTTTTCACACTTTTCATTACATTTTGAACTCTTTCATTTCTCTTCAACCTCTTTCTTGACTTTTTAACCTTGTGACTCCACTGTAATAAAAAGAAAATGAGTTATATGTTGTGTAAAGGTATTGAACAGTGTCTCATTATTGACACAGGTTTTATACATAAGATTTTGCTCTGCTTTTAAGGAAGTTTACAGGTCCGATACAAGTTGAGTAAGGATGGGCTCCTCATTTTCACCATTGACTCTGGAAATTTTGCCAACCGAGAGCTGCACCATGTGAAGATTAACAGAGAAGGCAGAGAGCTTGTTATTCAGGTATGCCATGGCTTATGTTGAGTGTTAAATAATACTTTATGTCACAAACAGACCCACTGAATTCAGTGCCTGATCGCCAGCAGGAGGCAAAGGTTTCACATTGATCTGGTGCAACCAAAACAGAACAGCCCTGTAGGCTAGACCAAAGCTCCATCAGACCCTGCTTCAAAGAGTGCCCAACTGTGGTGTTTTCCATTGAGTGATCCTTGCCTTGTCTCTGACAGTCTGTGAATTAGGAAACACCTTTGGCCAGAAGTTCATCTGGACAATTGGAGTGGTTCTGGGTCTTAGAGATGTCTGTGTGACCTGTAGTCCCAGAGGAAGCACACAGTATGGATCATTAAAAAGCTGCCAAAGGGAGAAAAACAGCTGAGGAATGAGCACCTGGGAATGTAATTTCATTTAGGGATGAATGGGAGAATGTGACCCCAGCTGCCTTGTCCTCTCACAGAAAAGGAAAAGCTGACGGGACACAGAGTACAGCCACATGTGCGTGACAATACCCTGTCCCTTTGCTAGAAGCAAGCCATGCTGAATGTGACAACCTGATGACAGACGAGAACCCTCCTCTGCCTTGTTGCCCTGCAATGCCCATTTTTCCAAGGCAGGGAGAAAAGGACCATCTTACTGCTCCTTCTCCCAAGGAACTGGTCTCTTCTCCCAAGTAACTAGCGATAGGACAAGAGGAAATGGCCTCAAGTTGCGCCAAGGGAGGTTTAGATTGAACATTAGGAAAAATTTCTTTACTGAAAGAGTGGTCAGGCCTTGGAACAGGCTGCCCAGGGAAGTGGTGGAGTCACCATCCCTGGAGGTATTTAAAAGACGTGTAGATGAGGCCCTTAGGGACATGGTGTAGTGGGCATGGTGGTGTTGGGTTGACGGTTGGACACGATGATCTTAGAGGTCTTTTCCAACCTGTATGATTCTATGATTCTATGATTCTATGATTCTGCTTTCCTTTGAGGCTGATTATAGCAGTTCATATTACAAATCAAAATGGCTAGGTCTGGGCGGCAGCCGTTTAACAGGGAAGGGTGGCAGAGTCTACAGAGAAGCCGTGTGTTAAGGAATAGAATGAGAAGGAGACAGAAACACAGGGAGTGCCACAGTTTTTCTTTCCTCTACAGTTTCCATGTCTGGGTGGTAAAATGATAATACAGTTAGCACACAACTAGAGTGGGTAGGTCTGATTATCTAGGAAGGAGGCTTATGCTAAAAGCCAGGGTTTTCCTCAAATACCAGTCTTCTATTTTCTGCTGCACTGTGGTTTTCTTCTAGGCAGAACTAATTTTTCACAATATATTTCTAAAGAGGCCTCCTTTGAGTGTATTCTGAAGTGACTAGACATGGATTTTGGGAAGCAGGGGGATTTCAGTGTCAAACATTTTAAGCTTTTCTGCAGGGGAAGTTTCTTCAAAGACCTTTATATGACTATTCTGGTGTACCTTTCAGCTTCTCATGCTAAAATCAAAGCACGTTCACTTTGCTATCTTTAGAAACTGAATCATGCTTGGGGGGCAGAATTAACTGATTTGCAGCTGAGAGCGTTCCCAGAAGTTTGCAGTAGAGAAAGATCTAGGGGTGTTTACATGCTGTTGTAATGAACTAATTTTATTGACCTCTTCCAGGTTGATCAAGTTCTCAAACTCAAACACAACTTTTCTGAGATTGATTTTAAGGCCATCAAATCACTCACTTTGGGCAAAGTCACAGGTAGGTTCTACTAAAAATATTCCTGATCCATCAGTTGTTATAGTGCTGGAGTTAACCTGTGCTGTGTGTTGAGTTTTTAATAGGATTGGGGTTTTGTTTGGCTGGTTTAGCTGTAAGAGTTGGCCTGAACATTCCAGTACTCCTATTTGTATATCTCGTCAATGCAAAAATTTGGCAGCTTTACTTGTTTGCACTGATAGCAATATTAACTTCTCCCATTGCTTCCTCCAGTAAAGTGATTTATACTGCCTGTGTGGGCTGCACAGGGTGGCATCTTAGCCTAATGATATAATTTTGCTGACTACAGCTTGCTCCTCTCAAGCCATCTCTGTTTACTAACATTAGGAACAGCAGCACTGTGAGCCTTCATCCTCTCTACCCTTTTTTCACTCCCAGTCCTTTTCCATTTGAATTCTGCAAGGAATATTTATATTACATATAGCACTGAGACCACAATTCTGCACGGTCTGTGCATGGACCTTCTTGATCTTTACCCCTCCACACTACAAAGCCATTACAAAAACAGGAAAACTCTGCCTGAAATTTGGAAAGCAGAACTCCTCTATTTTGTTGTCAAGTATGTTATATTACTTTATATAAGAGTCTTATTCACTCCCAGTAAGATTCTAAATGCTTCCTTGGTTATAGACGTGTTAGTCCTTTGTTAGACTTGGACCTCCATATCAAGCCTGACATCTGTTTCACTATTACAATTTTGTATGTTTTATTAATAACACCCAAGGCCTGCGGGACTGGTAGCTAGACAGAAACTATAGACATCCTCTAGTGTCTACTTGTGCAATATAATTGTATGTAATGACATTAGTGCATTCTGCATCATGTTTTACTAAGTGGATTAAGGACAGGAACTGATTTTTCCCTTAATTATATTTAATGTTTGCTCAGAATGCAGCAATCTTCCAAGCCTTTGTGGACAGGTTTGGGGCCCTGACACTTTTCAGCCCAAGTCAGAGCTAAGCTAAAAATCTCATTTTGTCAACAGTCAGCTGTAGTGCTGAAAATCTGAAAGAACATTGCTTGTCATGACCTCTACCTAATGCTCCAGCTATAGATACCAAATCAATAAACTAAGGCTTTTCTAACCAGCAAGATGTAACACACCACAAAGACCTTCAAACATGTAGCCAGCACGCTGACAAGCTGCAGCTCAGCATCATGGAGAGAAACTAGATTTAGTCACAAAAATATGATTAACTTTACAAGTACAAGGTTGTTGCAAAGCCAAAAAACCCAGATGTATCTCCAGAGGTCTGGCATTCAGTTCCACTGAATACCACAGACTTGTCTCCAGACAGCTTCTAATGGATACATCCTTCTGTTATTTCTCTCTTTCCCCAAAGTTTGTTGGGATTTTGGTTTAGTAATAGTAATAATAATATCAATAATTCATATTCTGTAATGACACTAAAGCCATAAACTTGGCCACCCAGATGGTGGGAAATCTTATTGCTGTACCAGGAGCCACACAATGCATCCTAGCAAGTCACTTTAATTCCAGCCTAATCCTTATTTTGGTTTCTTCATAAGTTAAGTGAATTTCTACAAACCTTTTCTTCTATGTCAGGATTTCATTTTCCAGGTTTTATCCCACAGCTGTAGCTGTGCTGAGTAGAGTCCTTGTGCCCTCACAGAATCACAAATCCCTCTGAGTCTTCTCCTCTCCAGGATGAACAGTCCCAGCTCTATCAAGCCTCTCCTTACATGAAAGATACTCCAGTGCCTTAATCATCTTTGCAGCCCTTCACTGGACTCACTCCAGAAAGTCCATGTCTTTCTTCTACTGGGGAGCCCAGAACTGGACCCAGCATTCCAGTAGTGTTACACTCATGCAGAGCGTGGGGAAAGGATCACCTTCTGTCTGCTGGCAATGCTCTTCCTAAGGAAACCCTGGATGCCAGGATGCTGTTGGCTGCCTTTGCTGCAAGGGCACATTTCTGGTTCATGGTCAGCTTGCTGTCCACAAGGATCCCCATGTCTTTCTCTGAAAAGCTGCTTTCCAGTTGGTCAGCCCCAGCCAGTGTTGGTGGATGGGGTTACTCCTAACCCAAGTGCAGATCTTTGCGTTTCCTTTGTTGAACTTCATGAGGATCCTGTTTTCCCATTTCCACAGCTTGTCAATGTCCCTCTGAATGGTGGCACAACCATCTTGTCTACCAACTGCTCTTCCCAGGTTTGTATCATCTCCAAACTTACTCAGGTTGCACACTGTCCCATGCTGGCAAAAAAAAAAAAAAAAAAAAAAACAAACCAAAAATCCCCACTGCTACAAAGTCAAGAGTATTGCCTTGTTGTATCAAGAGGAGAGCTGGACCTTGACATTTTAGGAATGTAGAACCTACATAAATATGTCCATTCATCATTTATGCTATTGTATAGGTAAAATGTCAACTATAACTTAACTATAACTTTTAATGATGGCTCACCAGAAGGTGAATATTTGTGACCTAAATCAATATCTTCCAAATTCTTCCTCGTCATTGTTCATCCCCTCAGCAAAGCATAAACTTCTAGAGCCATGTGATGCTTCGAAGTAGACCTAGACTTCCTGTAGGGTTTGTTTTGGATGCCACTGAGATTTAGATACCTAAAGGCATTCATTAGGAACATTTAAGTGTCTGCTGAAATAGAACCATATAAAAAAACTCTGTTCTATGTGTCCTATATATCTGTGCTATACTCTTCTGGAAATTTGTCTCTCTTCCTCTTTCCTGTCACACCACTGCTCATTTGCCTGCTCTAACAGCCTGATCCTGGCTGCTTAACCAGATGATTATACCACCTTCTTTCTCGACTCCACTATTCATTTCCCACTGGCTGAGAAATCTCAAAGAGAGCTTCCAGCAGGACATCATAAAAGCTTGAAACCTCTTCCTCACCAGATTTTCTTATGATAACCATTTTAGCACAGCTGGAACTTTTGAAAAGTGCACTTTTATACAATGACCACTTTTTAAATAATGGTGCTTGCCCTGCTCCTACCCCACCCCCAGCCCCATTACACTTCCTTTAGTCAAAAGTTACTTAAACTCTGATATTTTTTTCCGCTTTTCAAGTCTGCTATATTTTCCAATGGCTGCCCTACACCCAGCTCTGAATTCCAGGAAAAAACCCTCCGTTTAAGGCAGAGGAGGCTCACCTGGAATTCAAAACATAGGGACACTCACTCTGCCACAGACTGCTTGAATGACCTTGGGCAAGCCATTTATGTGCAGATATAAGGGTAAGCAGGCATTTTATTCCCTCTGGAACCAGTCTGAGCTATACTATCTCTGTTCTCTACCAGTAAAGCATGGATAATAGAACATCCCTACATCAGAGGGGTGCTAGGAGGATAAAAGCATTAAAGGCTGTGAGCTGTTCAGATCCACAGTAATGGGGCCATATAGCTGCCTTAAAAAGATCAATCTAAATATAAGTGTGGCTTTGAAGACAAGGGAGTAAAAAGAAGCAGCATTCAAGTAGCCAACAGACATTTGTTGAATTCATCCTCACAAGTATACAACAGCAATAGAAAAATATTATTATCCTGCAGTTTGTTGTCATTTTTACTTCACAAATATAGAGACAAGACACAAAAAGACCTATCCAAAGCTCATCAGTATCAATGGGAGTTTTTCCATGGACTTTAGTAAGTACTGGATTCAGGCCCCAAGTGGGTCATACAGTTTATGGCAAAGCCTCAGTGAAATCTTAACCAGAGTCCCAGTTCATTTACTTTAAGTACTCCTTGCAGAGATCATACTGCTGTATTTAACCACATGAGCTCCATCGGCAGTCTGACCTAACTGTGAAGCTGGCTCCGCTTTGAACAAGGGATTGAACTGCATGACCTTCAGAGGTGTCTTTCAACTTAAATTATTCCTTAATTCTCTGATCTCAGAGGCATATTCGCATATGTTTAGGTCTTGTCTAGAAAAAGGTGCTACCCCAATGGAAAATATCATTTATTTGTTTTGGGGCTGACCTTAATGAATCTTTGAAAACTTCTTACTGTGCCCCAACATGTCTAAATCTTTCACCATTATAGTCCCTGGAAAAATAATCACTGATGCAGAGAAGTGAATCTCATTGTCTGCATATTTGCTTCTGAGCAATTTAATATACTAGCTCTGTAGTGATACCAGAGTAAAAAGGTAGCATTGAAAGGGATTCAAAAGTATTCTGAAGAAAAAGGTCGCAAAGATTTCTTTAGCACCTATTAATGTTGACCTAATTTACTTGTGTCTTCAAAGTGATGAATTAGCAGACCTTCCCACACTGGCAATGTAAAGAACTGTGTAGTCTAGTACATGATCATGATATCTTTTATCTCTAAAAGCCTGAGTTACAACACTCTCAAGTTGTAGGATTCTTTCCACTGAATCATTCAGCTTTGATATAAAGTATACATAGAAGAAAGTTTATCTAGAAAGTAATTTTATTAAAATCATTATGTAGGTGCAGTACAATTTTATGATTTCTACAATAGCTTTTCTTATTAAAAGTTCACAAGAAGAAAATGGAATCTATACACTGAAGTGATCACAGAGCAATTCATCCAAGAGCGATATCATATTGGGCGTGATGATAACGGGAAAATTAAATCAGAAGGGGTAAGTTGGCATTAACTCTGAGATACAAAACTTCCCTAAAGAAGCATCTCCTTTTACAGAGTTTCTATGGAAAAGACTTAAGTCCATATTTTGGTGGAAAGTCATTCCCTTTTTCAAGCTCACAAGATCACAATTTGTTTGAGAAATTTAAAGTCACAGTCTCAGAATATTGTGTTCTAGCATTCTAATTTTGTGTTCTAGCATTCTAAACAATACAGCAATGGCTGTAAGAGATATTGGCTGGACTCTTCTAGTCACTGCAAAGCTCTTTTCTTTACTTCAGAATCTTCTTGCCCTAAATACCTATTTCTTAGAAGGATCATACCCTGGAAAAAATTTCTTGGGTGCGTAATAGGGCACTTTTAAAAATAATTGTTATTCCTCCTGGTAGCCTTGCAAAGCATTAAGGAAAATGGAAATGACTACTTAGGATAAAAGAGGAGAGGTATTTGGGACCAAGACGGCAGCAGTTAAAATAAGGAAAGTTTGGCTACCCCAGGAACTTCAAGCAATCCAAGCTCTAAGCCAATAATGCCATCACGTCTCTATCAAAAAGAGACCAAATCTATTCAGACTTTTTCCCCAGCAATATAATTTACCATATGATGATAACATCATCCTTAAATCCCCGTTTTCTTGATGATAATACTGCATAAATAAGTGTCCAAGGTCATCTACTTCTATCCAGAAATTTTATTTTTAGTCTGAATTCTTGCTACTTGAGTTGATATTAGCCATCTGCTACTGAGAAAAGCATGTATTCTTTTGCACATCATCTCTCCATCTTCTTGCATATTTTATTCTTTTTTAGATTATATTTTGAGCTCATGCAAAATCACATGGAGCTAGCTATGTTGTGACAGATTAGGATTTAAATGTCAAAAACTGTGACGTGTAACAAATTTCACATTGCAGCTCCAAGCAGTGCTTCATTTTTTATGACAAACTTCTTTAAGAAAACATACTAAATGCATGTCTGAAATTATTTCCGCTAAGCCTAATGAAACAAAAATTCTCAAATGTTTCACTTGGCACTAAACGTTCGATTGCTGGCAAGCAAAGCCTGGCTCCTTCTGCTCATTCCTGAGAAAACTTGTGGGAAAAGTACCTTTACTTTGCTCTTGCTGTCCTTTGCATTTTCAGAAGTGTCTTGGAGGTGCATTGAATGCCTGGAGCCTGTCTCCTGTTCAAACTCATCCTTTTCTTAAGCAAGAGCCAAACAGTTTGAGCTCAATGGTTCTAACCAGGAAAAATTTCTGTGTTGTTCAGTCAACTGCTTCTGTGGCAGGCTCACACCAGGCTATGCTTTCTGTCCTTTCTAAATTAATGATTAGTATCAGCAATGTTTACTGAGGTTGTTGAAGGACATAGCAGCATATTTTTTGACCTAACTACACAGTACCTGCTAGTCAACTCTTCTAAGATAGGTGTAGTGTGGAGACTACAAGAGTCCTTTACTTCAAGGTCATGGGCTCAAATCTAGCGACAGCATCCAAGAAGTAATCTTGCTAGCGCTGTTCAGCACCTTGGCAAAATGAGGTCATGGATACACTTTTTAACTCCCACAAAAATCATCTTCCTATTTCTCAGACTCAAAAAAAGGCCAACCAGTGCTTCAACATACGGAGTAAATTACCCTTTGCGCTTCTACCAGTGATTCACTTAGATTAATTAATTAATTAGAGCATAGACATTTAAAACAGGCTGTGTCTGCTCTCACTGACATTAAAAATAAATTTTGATTAAGGAAATCCATGATGGAACTTCCTGGATGTAAGTGAGCAGACAAGTAAACTTTGGGCTCAGATTTAAGTTTCTGCGTGACATGAAATGAATTTATAAAGAAAGAACAAAAAGATATTGGATATGTTTATGGTTCTATTGTCCACAGTGATATCTTTAGAAAGAAGGTCTTTTGAGCTACTCTTCGTGTATGCAAATAACACTTTTGATTTCTCTTTTATTCCAGTTACGTGTCATATTATTTACTGTTTACTATATCAATTTACTGATACATTGCTGAGCAGCCTAATGCTTGGTCCTAAAGAATTCCAACAGAATTCTATTTATGATGAAAATTAATTCCCCATTATGAGATATTAAGACTTAAAATTGCTGTATTTATTTAAGATCTTGAAACAAGTATGTTGCATATGGCAGAGATGGACAAGAAACAGAAATGGAACAGGATGTCTGTTTTGGTGAATAGGAATGAATCAGCAGATAAATTATGTTGATACAATCAATAAAGTTTAAAAAATACGGCTACATGTTAGGCTTAATCCTCATTATCATGGAAAGTCATTGCAAATACATGGAAAAGTATTTGTCGGAAAGCAAAACCAACACAAAACTTACTGAGCTGTGACATTACAGACAGCTTCCAGGGAGCAGCTAGAGGACCCAGCAAGAAGCCAGACTAACTTATACACAACTCAGCAGACAAAGCTTAAAAATTACTTCCTAAAAATACGGGTAAACTTAAGTTGTGAGGAATGAACAGTTAAATTACTCAAAAGTTGAAAAAGATTGCCTTCTCACCCCCCATATAGAGATCATTCAAAGTAACTCGGTCTCCAGTACCGAGAACAGAAGTCAGAAGATCAAACCAAGCCATCAGCAGCAATTCAAGTGTGATTTTCCAGGCCAGTCAAATGCATGGGAAGATTCACAGCGTAACCAGGTCAGAGGAAGGCCACTGACGTTTCGTATGACCTTGCTTCAACACAGACCTTGGAACTTCACTGAGTTGCTTCTCTTGCTGAGCACTGTGTCATGTAGTGAAAATACCTTTTGGAAAAACATTTTATCATGATTTAAAGACTTCAAGTGACAGAGTGGCCTTTAATAAGCCTTTCACAGGGGTAACCATGTCATAATCACAGATTTACATTATACACTCAAGAATTCAGAGGGAACACAAGTTGTTCACATCCAAGTTGTGCAAGTTTCTTGTTGAGAACAGTGAAAGCCCCACTTTCCGAAAGACACAAGGCATGCACCTAAAGCCAAATAATAAAGCAAACTGTATCTGTGCACGTGGGATTTTTACCAGAGGACTCTGGGGTTAGTTTAGGTTTGTTCTCTGATTTCTTTTTTTCAAATTTCAAAGCCTTTCAACAACAAATCTCCTAGTTCTCTTTCACGCAAAGCTTACTTTGACAGACTCCTGGAATTGGCTCTTAATTTGATTTTTTTTAAAAAGCCTTCAAAAGTACTGTATCTTAGACTTTTCAAACTACTGTACCATGCAAAAAGAATTAATTATTTCTTAGGCTTTACCTTTTGCCTATTGGGGCAGAACAAAGCAATTTAGATTGCCTGATGTCTAAAAGATACCAACAAATCCACCTTTTGTGTCAGAGCTAAGAAAACAGGAAAGGCTGAGAGTAGGAATGTTTACAAAGGGTTTTATAAATTCAACAAAGACGGCAAATACTGTAAATCAGTCTTATAGTGTTATATAAACCTTCCTGCAGAAACTTGGAAACAATTCTTTGTCTGTTTTATCACACCTCTGCCAAAATCTCATTAAAAACCTGAATGCAGCCAATTCCTACACATTTTGAGAAGAGCAAATGTGAACCTCTGTAAACTAAAGTTTTTCCAGTGGCAAAGCCTCACTGTTTCCCTTCCTATCTCTCTTTCCTGCAGTTACGCACAGCCCAGAGGCTGTCCCCATGATAGCTCTGCAGATTAAGCATCTCTCCTGTAAGACCCCTTGGAGAACAAGCTCACACCGTACCTTGCTTTGCTGAGAAGCAGCCAAACTCTTTCACATTGTACTTCCACGAAGACATTCAAACATAATCAGAAATCTTTCTCTGCTAATTCCCTCTGACTGCATGACATAACAGTCACAGATCTTGAGCACTAAAATAATGTGTGATTTGGGCTAGTTTTGAGATTTCTTTGTATTTTCTTACATGCAAAAGAAGTTTATGTAATTCAGGTAGCAATGTCAGTTATAAGAGAAGGTCTACTTTTTTCCTAAATCCTTGCAAAATCATTGTATTTTAATGATAGTGGAAAAATTGGACCTTATTTTAATGTTTACCATCTTACTCTTTCAAGCTTTGAAAATAAACTTGAAAAGCTGAGAATCATTATTTTACAATGTCATTAGAATTATTTCCAAAACTTTCAATGCTAGAAGTTTTTTTTTAAACTTTGAATAAGTTTTAATACTCTATATGCGTACATTTGTGGGGTTTTTTTTGTTTGTTTGATTGACCTAAATATAAGGCGCATCATGTTACAGACCTCTGAGCAGTACGAATTTCAATTTCTGGAAAGTAAATAAATGAGAGCTTGGAGGAAAGAGAAGATGGCATCACTGTCCTTCACTGACTTTCCTAAATAATCTTTGGTATTAAAACATTTGGAACTAAATAAAAAAACCCTTACCTTTGAATTGGCTTTCTCTTTGTGAAATTTAGATGAACCCGCACAGGCCAACAGATAAATTAATTGTGCTATCTCATCTTCAGGCTGGAAAAGAGCATAGAGATATTGGGTTTGGTTTTGATTTAGATAAAAAAAAGGTATAGTTTTGTATTTTTATTTTATTATTGGAATGGGGCTAGCAGAGGGAGAGCCTGCTCATAAGTAGGAGGATTCCTAGGAATTCTGATTATAAAAATGTAGTAACATGATTAGGTGCATCAGAAAAGTAAGTTGAAAAATAAACCCTTGAAGAAGGGTGGAAGCCTATATAGCAAGCCATTCAATATTAGGTCACATGAAGCATTGTATAATAGACAATAGAGAGCAGGTTCCTTCATTAAGAGTGGAGGAGGTAGAATGCCTTGAAGATATGGTCCGAATCTGTGAAACTGCTGTTGCTAACAGATGCAAAAAAAGTTAAAGAACATCATCCCCAGGATCCTGTGATATTCAGTGTTATTATTATTATTATTATTATTGTTACTGCCATGGTTAGCACCTACGATGTGTTAGATATTGTCCAGACAGTAGAGAAAATGGATGAGGAAAGAAGCACAACGTAGGCTTTTATGTCCAAGACAACTTGATTCAATGTAAGTAGCGTTGTAGAGGAAGGACTAGGGATAAGAACCTCATGGGTCAGGCCAGGGAGAACTTGTAGGCTGCTGAAAGAGAACCTGAATGGTTGAGATTGGATGAAGAGAAGTAAAAGGGGTGGATAAAGGCAAAAAAGGATTCATTTTTTTTAATGCCTTCCTAAACCAGATAATTCCCAGAGTGTTTTTCTGTTGTACTGCAGATAGTTTGTCCCTGGACCCTGAAGTCTCAAAGGCAAATGCCTATGGTTTCACCGGCTGCCTGTCCTCTGTTCAGTATAACCACATTGCTCCCCTGAAAGCTGCCTTACGCCATCCCAGCATTGCTCCCGTGACTGTCAAGGGCTCCTTGACTGAATCCACCTGTGCGTCCATAATGGAAGTTGATGTGAACACAGTAACCACGATATATTCCTCATCAGGTATGTCCTGCCAAGAGGGGAATGGGGAATTTAAAGGATACTGTAGAGTGAGGTTTCCTTCCTTTTTTCTGTAATGCGATTGTGATAGTGTAAATATTGGAACTGGGAAATTGCCTTTTCTCTCAGAATTAGGAGTGTTGAGTATGGGCATTAGGATTAGTCAAGGCCCCTTTAAAAGTCATCGTACTAAAACAAAATTTAGTTTTAGGATTGCCTAAAGCATAGCTAGAACAAACAAAAAAGTCCCAAAGCCATAGTGGAAACAGCTTTGGAAGTATGGTTATGCACCTGATTTGCCATTCCTGTCCACTCTAGATAGCTCCAGTACTGCAGATCTCAAAGGAGAATGTAAATGTTACACAGATTCCATATCCCAGTAGTGACGAAGCAATAGGAGTCATACAACAAACAAGTCAAATTTGTTCCCACCCTAGCAGAAACAAACAAAAACTCCTTGTACAAACCCCTTGACACATGTGCGTGACTTCCATTGAATGCTTGTACTTTATTCTCTCAGGCTAAAGAGAAGGAGAACTACTTGAGCAGTACCAGTAAGATGATCCCAACAGTTCGTTTATCTTTTGCAATCCTGAAACTGTCCTCTGGGAACCTTAAGTATTTTGCATATGTGAATTTGTATGCAGAGAAGGAAACTCAGAGCAGCTGGAAGTGTTGTCACCAGGAACAGGGGCAATCAAGTTGCTGCTTTAGTCACCAGCGGATGTGGAAGGATTCTTAATGACCAGAAAGGGGTACAAATTAAGGGCTATTTTTTGCCCCTTGACCTATGAAACGATTTTCTCTTTTCCGATAACTGATAAAACTCTGTTTTAGATCATAATATGATTCCTTTGACATTTGTACGTGCATCAAATCCCCATTTCCTGCAGCTTCTGCCTAAGATATTCAGCAGAAAACAAATGATGCTATTAGCATTCTGCATAGGGAAAAAGGCTGCTGATTACTCTGTGGAGAACGGCTGCCAGTGTGCGTGTGCTTCTCCCCACCCCCCAATCTTCTTCTCAACTCTCTGCCCAGAGTTGTCTAAGGTATCTGCTCTGATGCACAGAAGATACCGAATGGGCAATGATACTGAAAATATGAACTCCTTGACCTGTGACCTGTCATCTCGGTGATCTAATTTTTCTAGAGTTTAGAAAGCAGTAAAACCTGAAGCTCAGAACTGCAGAACAGAACACAGAGCAGAGTGTAACATCTTTGGTCTTAAATATTTGAAGCTTACAATCAGTTGCACTCTATTGTCAAGGTTAAGCACTGTTACATCAGAAATGCAGAACTATTACAAAAGCTCATCCCTGTCTTTGCCACTCTGTGCTTTAAAATATGATTTCCTCTCAATATGATGAATTAACTGACACTACTGCCTCACTATTCACACTGGATTTGATTAAGCCTGAATAAGATCTTTAGAACAAGTTAGTTCTGAAGACTTGATGTCTTTATATGCTACAGTAAGAGCACTGGCCAGTAGATTCTTGTTTAAAAAAAATTCCAATTTGTGGCAAATTATACTTTGTATAGATGTACTTGAGAATTACATTTATACATGGAAAGGACACATTTTAAGAAATAAAAAGACGACAGAGTTAAGGATTAACTTTCAAATTTACTGCTCATATCTCAATTAATCAGTTCCCAAGTTCTCATTATTGAGAGTCTGAAAAGAAAAATAGAACATTAAAGTTGACTGTACATGTCTGTGTCAATTTTCTAATATACTACTTCTTCCTTGCTGAGTCATATGTAGAGGTTTTGGTGTTCTGAACTCTACACTGATGGCACAGAGATAATAGACTTTTAGTATGCTATTTTTTTTAATGTTAAAATACTGTAAATGCTAGAGCAGATTCAGCTGTGTGAATGGTGGAGTCTTGAGCTTTCTGTCTACGCCAGCTGAAGAGCAGGTCTTCATGCACTTAAAGTAAAAAATGCCAAAGACTTTTATAAGTCAGAACCTACACAGAAAAATTTTGCTTCTGAAAGGCAGCTTAAACAGTGCAAGCCCCTGTCTCACTGTGCTAGTTGTGCTGGACCTGATATTTCCAAACAAGGAGGAACTGGCCAGGCATGTGCCAGGACAGCCTTGGCTGTACAACTATGAGATGGTAGAGTTCAGGATCCTGAGAGGAAGGAAAAATAACAGAAAGCATGACTGTGACTCTAGACTTCAGGAGAACAATCTTTGACCTGGTCATGGACCTGCTTGGAAGAATCCCATGGGATACACCCCTGGTGAGAAAAGGTATCCAGGAGAGCTGGTTCAATGATCACCTCCTCCAAGATTAAGAATGGTCCATCCCAATGAGCAGGAAATCTAGCAAAGGTGGCAGGAGGCCCAGAGAGGTTGTGAAGTCTTCATCCTTGGATATGTTCAAAACCCAAATGGATACAGCACTGAGAAGCTTGTTGTAATAGATCCTGATTTGAGTAGGGGTTTGACTACATGATTTCCAGAGGGGCATTCCAACCTCAGTGATGCTTCCAACCTCAGTGATTCACACCGCAATGTCATCAGTTTTATTTGAAAGGAAGAGGATATCCTGTTAAGGTGTCATATGAGACACAGTATTGCTTTTCCTTGGCTTCAGAGTTTATTGTGTTCCCACTGGAGATGGTTCTGCTGTCACATGCCATCTGCTCTGCTGTAACAAACCCTCCTCTCCGTGTATCCTGATTTTATTTCTCAGGCAAAACATAATTCTTAAGGCCTATGATTGTTGACCTCCATTCTGAAACTGATCTCCGACATTTGTTCTGGTTTCCTCTTAGTGCTTAAATTCTGGTAACAGTCACCAAAAAATAGTGGAGTTTTAATAGCATATAGTGTCAGATCTTACACAATCTTTTAGGCATGAATGATGTCTTATATAATTTTTAAGGTAGAAATTTAATTTCATGCTTTTTTCATGTATAGTTAATAGTCTTTCATGATTCTATTTGACCAATACCATGCACCAGATACCAGCTGGAGATTTTTCTCTAGTACAGGAGGACTGATGTTCAACAGATGTGAAGTTTTATTGTAACTGATTTCACTGGTGCCAGCTGAAGGCTGGGGTAGAAAATATCTTACCAAACATCCAGTATCTGAAAGTTAAATGATCTTGAATCTAAAATAATGATTACTCCTCTGTTCCAGTTTGTGGAAAGAAATAGGAGAATCACACTGTCCATCTTTGACAGCCATCTTAGGGTATAAACTATCTGCAGGTTCTTTTCCTCTGTTTGACTAAATAAAAAAAGCCTAAATTACTAGTTTTGGTAAATAGGTCTCAATCTGAGTGTCCAAATCTGTCATTGGCAATTACCATTCACGTTGATAATGGGTGTACTGGAAGTGTTCAGTTGGCCCCAGAAATCCCTTTTGTGCCTGTAGCTCAGTCAATGAACTGCAGATATGGGGAACCCTGACTTTTCAGTGTGGATGTCTTTGATGAGAAATCCTTGCACCCCTAAAACTAGCAGTAGAGTTGCGTCTTTTAAAACATGAAAGCCTCTTTGAGGCTGATACCTTCTGCACATCTTTGGGGCTGGTATCAGTGATATAGAGAATAAAGAAAAAGTGCCCCCTTTAAGAACCTAAATAGCCCAAAGCCACCATCATTACAAACTCAGCACCTTCTGATACACAAATATGAAATTGTTGCTTGTTTCAATAAAAATCTCTTGGGCAATGAGATACCAAAATATGGCTGAGTCAGCTACTAAGGCAAGGATGTTCAATTACAATAAACCTTGCAACACCGAATTTCTCAGTTAGGCTTCCACCTCTTGCATCGGAAAGATCAGTTTGGCAAAGCAGTATAATATAGAGCAGAGACATTCATCCGTAACTCCCACGTACATCCTCTGTGTGATAGCCTGGAGGCTTATAAAAGAGAGAAACACAGATAGGAATCTCGTCAAAGGAAAGGGTGAGCTGAAAGGAAAAAAAAACGTGAAGGTGCAGAAAAGCTGGATTCAGCTAGCAGTAGAAAACACGTTTTCTGAAACATGCAGGATTAAAGTAGGTACACTGCCGTAATGCCACTGACTTCGTGGAGGGCTTGAGCTCTCAGGTTTGGATCTGAATTTGAAACTGCCAGCATGTAGACTGTTTGGCTCAGTGTTTCAACAGTAGTCATTTATAGATAGGGTACAAGAGAGCTCCAACATCAAGGAGCCTTTAATATAGGAATTCATTTCTGACCCCTCTCTGTTTTGAATCCAATTTGATCACTGCATTTCTGCATGGAGAGAAAAACATCGCTTCCAAGAAGTTGTCCAAGCAGGGACTCTGCTTCTCTATATGAGATTGAATTTGACTTGTATATCTGCATCTACAAATGTAGGTCAGGTCTAAATCTGTCTAGCCTTCCTTTCCTTTTGCTTCTTTCCGATATTGTTTCTTAGGTATCAAAAAGAAAAAAAGAAAAAAAGAAAAAAAAAAAGCTCTGACTGAGAAAAGCTCCCAATGGGCTATTTAGTTCAAAAGTCTCTCTGATTTTTCTACCACTAAACTGAGACAACACTTTCAGATGTTAGTGTGAGCCTTTCTGTTTCCTTTTAAATATACCCTTAACAGACTTTGCTCCTGAAGATGTAGAAGAAAATTGTCCTGCAAGCTCGCTTTATTTTTCAGAGAGCTTTCTGGTTTGATTCTCCAATCCCCCAAATCACATCTTTTGAAAACAGATTAGAATTCATGAGGGTAAGAGGATGCTTCTGTCTAAGCCACAGAGAAAATGAATATAGTTGATACAGAAAATAAGTCCTGTTTTGTTTAACCAACTGCAGATCCTTTCGGGAAGACAGATGAAAGAGAGCCTCTCACCAATGCAGTCAGAAGCGATTCAGCTGTGATTGGAGGTAACTTCATTTTTAAAGATTACAATTGAAGAATAGTTCTGTCAAGGCAAGCATCTAGAGTATTTTAAATCTGGGTCCCATAAAATCCAGTTCAAGTTTTTTGTAATCTAATGCAGATCTAGCGTTTGCTGTATTTATTAGCACATATCTGTATCAAACAATGTAGATAGGCACCTGTATTATGCATGAAGCCAATCGTGGCGGCACATGATGTTGGATGTTACCCAAAAAAAGGCATTATGGATCATCAAGAACCTGAGTCTTCTAAAATATAACCAAAGTCTGTCTATCTGCTTGCTTGAGCAGGGGAATTGGACAAGATGACCTCCAGAGGTCCCTTCCAACCTCAACCATTCTCTGTTTCCGTATGATTCTGTGATCTAAGACCCAGTTAACTACCACTCTGATGAGAGCCTCAACACAGTATTCGCATATCCCGTATTTCTTGAGCTCTCTCTTTGCAAACTGGTGGTATAGTGGAACTCGCTAAGTCATATGGAAGCATTTATACACTAGGGAAACTTGTCCTTATAGCTTCATGTAGGTTTTCATTTTCCTTTAACAACCTGGAAGGCAATTTATCTCTGTTTATTTTATAGGATGCCCTGTAGGGAGCTGCCTTTGATAATATCTAGAAGCTATAACCAAAGTGTACAAGGCTCATGCAAGGTTTCCAGAGATAACACAGAAGAAAATACCACAGATCAGGAATTTGTATGACCATACAGATCTAGTTTTTTAAAAACAAAGACACTGACCCAACTTTACTTCCAGTGAAAACAGAATTTGACTGAAATTAGAAGGTCAATTACATTAATGCTTGCTGCTTTAAGTCTTGCTTAAGGTGACAAAATAGAAATAAAAACTACCAGGGAGGGTATGATAGGGGCAGATGATTGCATACAGACTGAAATGAACTGATCTATCATATCCACTAGGTATTGTGCATTAGTAATGTATTTTTGAGGTAATTGGGGGTTTTGTTTTGGTTTCGGTTTTTACTCTTTCTATCCTTCCTTTTTTACCCCTCTTCAGGTGTAATAGCAGTTGTGATATTCATCATCTTTTGCATCATTGCCATCATGAGCAGATTCCTCTATCAGCACAAACAAGCACATCGAAGTAGCCAGGCAAAGGAGAAGGAATACCCGGAAAACCTCGAGAGCTCCTTTAAAGCTGACATTGACTTGCAGAACACAGTGAGCGAGTGCAAACGGGAATATTTCATCTGATGGACAATGCAATTTCTTCTTACTCTTACTCCCCTAACCTTCCTTCCTTTATTCCTTTCTTCCTTCCATTTTTCTTTTTGTAATTTTTTTTTAAACATTCATTTTTTGCTGAATTCTTTTTCATTTGGAAAAGACCGCCCTGCACAGGAAACACTGACAACAACCACAGAGCCTCATTCTCTGCACAGGTCACAGTTTACTTCTGCAGCTCAAGAGACCTGTTATCCCACTCTACACAAAATAAGATCCACATGCACACCTGGTTTCTGCTGTGGGTTCCTGGACATTTCAAAGTCCGTACATTTATTTGTGTTTTTCTCTGGAGCCATTTAATTAATCGCTTTTACACTAGAGCTGGACTATGTAAAGTAGAGGTAAAGTAGCTGAATACATAGCTCTACAGATACTGGGACAGGATAGAGGGAAAGAATGAGACCAAAATGCCTGATTTATTTTACAGGCTCATTTACAACAATCATAAAGAACCGGCCAAATTCTCAAATGATATGAATTGATGTATAGCTATTGATTTCAATGGTGTTACATTAATTTGTACCAGTTGAGAAGCTGGTATGAGGTAAGGAAAAATAAAACTCCTCATTAAGCTCCTTCCCCCAACTCCTGTCCTTTTACTGTAACTTTTAGGCTTATCAGTACTTTTCCAACAATATATGTATCAACAATAAATGTCATTCCCGTGCACCTCTTTCACCTCCACCTCATAAGGCTGGCCATGTAGACCGAACATACTCTAGCATAACTCTAGCTGAAGCATGGAAAATAGTAGCTTGAATCTCCAAGGGTTTTAGGAAGCTGCTAGGACTTAGGTGCTCTATATTTGTGTGAAATGTTAGAAATGCAGCATATACCTGTTCATGCCATATGGAGGATTATCACGCGCTGAGGTTAGACACTGTTGCCACTGTGGCAAAGAAAAAGTACATAGACAAGAAAAAATAAAAATAGTTTAATCTTGAACATGAGTCACACCTTCTGCCAGTTCTTCTAAAAAAAGAAAAAAAATCCAACTACTCAAAAAAACCCTCCAAACTGCATGAAAGATTGATTGGTATTTCCTGTTTGTAGAAATTGGAATATCTTCTCCAAAGCTAAATAGAGAGGTCTAATGTCACATCTCAAAAGGTTAATATGTAATCACCCTGTTTACAAGGAAGAATGTCAGGGAAACAAGTTCAAAAAGATCCCAAATACTCCACTTCGAATTAATCTTCTCTCCTGTTTTTCTAAAGTCTTCTGTCCTTTCCTGATTGGGAACAATACTGAAGACTCGAATCCTGCCCATTTCACTTGTGCTACATGATTTCAGTGCGAGACTGAAAAACCTTCTTTTCAGTCACAGACATCCTAAGGGTAAGAAATGGAGAAGTCCCACCAAGGAGGTTTCACATCCTGTTTGTGTCTGTGTCACATACTGCCTTCTCAGGGCTTATGAAGAGTATGTAGAATTTGTTGTCAGACTTGAAGGTTTCTGACAGGAGTTGAATCAATCCAACAGCTAAGAAAAAAAAAATCTTGTTTATTGCAGTACTCTTGATAAGAATTAATTCAAGATAATTAATTGTGCAGCGGAATCTTTCTTCACCCCCTACATCCTTTTGCAGTCATCCTGGGGTTTCCACATGGTGATCCTTTTTACATAGATTAAAATCAAAGAATCACAGTATGACGTAATAACCCACAGCAAAATACAGATGAGGTTACACATGCAACAGGTGCTGTTTTTCCAGGCAGTGCATTGCAAAGGTATGTAGCTGGTTATTTTTTTGATGGGAGGAGGGGATAGACAAGGAAGAATAAATAAATGACAGTTTGGATATGGTGATTCTTCACCACTTCTTTTGGAAGACTTTATGAGAAGCAGCATCTGGTGAAGAGAAAGCAATCTTGGAACGATATCACTCGTACATGAAGAGGAATATTTGAGGCCAGCCCCATAACCAGAACTCTAACCAACCAATTTTATAAAGCCATTTATATTGAAATGAGTACTGGTGCCATTCTTCCTCGACTGTGGTCGACAACAGCCCTTTTGCCTCATGCTGGCTATTTGCATGATACATGATTACTTGAGAGTGTTTCTGCATGATGAGATGCGTAATGATGGACTCATGAGCTGTGTTCCCTTTACGTTGCTGTATCTTTTGCAGTGAAATCCTGGCACTCCTTTTCTCCTTCCTCCCTCCCTCCCTTTCTCCCTCCCCCCCCCAAGATAAAGGTGCTTTGTTTGGCATGGCGGGAGGGGAGGAATAAGCGAGCGCATGGGCTTCTCTGCCCATGTTTGAGCCATCTCATCTGAAATGGCCACTGTATGAGACATCTCTGAAGTCCTAATGTACTTAATTGGCTTTATGAAGAATGGAATAGGAAGGAGGGGAAAGGCCACAGGCGTGTATTTTTCTCTAGCCAAACTAACAGACACAAATCCTCCTTCTGCTTTCCTACATGTCCATTTCCAGGAATAAAATTATTCCAAAGAGCAACAATAAAGAGCAAAGCAGCTCCAGCAGTGGAGTAGCTGGAAAAGGGAGACTGAGCAATGAAGCAGAGTCCTCTTGTTTCTCAAGTGACTAAATTACTTTCAGCCACCTTAGGGCATGGTTCTGCAAGATGCTGAGGTTTCTCAAGGAGGGTCAATTTTCCATCACCAAATGTAGATATTAGTGTTGCTGCAAACATGTCAGATACAGCTCAGTGGCTCAGCCCTGGCCAGAGCAGGTGTAAGTGGCATGCTGTGTGCAAGCCCGGACCTGGCAAAACAGTGCAAGTGGTTTGTTTGTCCATTTTTCCTTCTTCTCATTTAATACAGCCCAGGTTGGTAAAACTTCTTGAAAATTTAGCTACATTGGTGTGCACCTGTAAAAAGAAAGAACTGCACATACATAAACGCATGCATGAGTATACAGAAACACGTGCATCTATACCTATGGATGTAATGAGATGTGAACGTTTATATGCTACACGGCTGGATAAATGAACACATTTGTATGGACTTGCCATTTAAAATCCTATCTTCTAAATCAGGATGTCAATATTCTTCTTACCAAAAGGTAGCTAAAAGCTACTATATGAAGTATCCTAATACTAACTCCTTTTTTTGTTTCTTTTTTTTTTTTTTCCTTTTTTTGTTATAATGCTTTCTTTAGTAAGGGCATCATCTGATTTACTTCAGTACCAGTTAAAGGCAATTAAAAATATTTTTTTTAAAAAGAGAAGAAATTCAATTTTGCAAAAATCTACCAGCGTTAAAATTGCTTTTATTTTCCACAGTTCAAGTTAGACCTTTTTTCCCATCTATTACAAACCATTTCTTCTATTTTTGTTAAAATTTTTCTTTAAATGGGGGGTCTTTCCTTTTTTCTTTTAGCTATAACTCTAGATAACATTTTTCAGTAAATGTGGCGATAGTACTTTTTATATATAAAACGTCAGGATTTGTTTTAATGGAAAACCTGAGAGTATAAAAGAATTTTTTTGAGGATTGTTTGCGTTTTCTTCCTTCTCCCAAGACAGGTTTCATAATAAAAGTAAGGGGCTGGCAGAAGGATAACAAGTCTCTTTTCTTCTCCTGGTGACATGGTATGTAACCTCTGAACATTATTATTGCTAGGCAGGGATTTTTAGGTTACGAAATTTCTAAGTCACCGAGATATGGATTTAGGCCTGCAAATTCCTGTTTTCCAGAAATGACTTGGCCAGTAACAGCCATGATTATAAAGATATTTAGTCATGCAAAGTCTGAGTTGGATGCCTGGAAGGAATGTCTGAGAACCCTGGTGTCTGGCTGCAGAAAACAAATGAAGGCTGTCTCTCAGAAAGCTAAATCCCACTAACTTTCAGTGAGACTTAGGCTGCCACCTGAGTGAAGTGTGGGTTTTCAAAGGAATTTAGTCTCCTGAGGATGTGGATCAATGCTTAAGTGACTAAACGAGATGAGCACTTGACTCAAATTAATTTCAGTTGCATTTCTGCTTCTATCTTGCTGTGAAATGTTTTAAAATACTACAAGACATTTAAATACCTTTGAAAATTGAGTCCCATTTCTCTTTTGGAAATAAAACGTTGGTCCTAAGTAAGTCACCTATGTAATTTGCAGAAAGTATGTCATCTGTCCTTATTCACTTACTAGAGACAAGACAGTGTATTTTGAGTAAATTTTTAACACTTGAAGATTGCTTTTATCTGAGTCTTTTGGGTTTGTTTCATTTTGCATTTGGTTTTACAGACTACCTGTTTTACATTTGTCATCCAATCCTTTCCTGTGGTCAGTGAGGACAGGGCAAATGTCTCAGACATCCTTTAAGATTAAATGAATCACTTTCTAGAGGTCCATCTTTCTCTCCATTGATTATAGAGACAGGGTAGGCTCCTGGCAATAGGTTAGCTACTTCTAGCAGAGTTTGCTTGCATATAGGAATCTTACACTAGTCTTGCAGCTCTAGTAGACACATCTGCACAGGTCTTAAAAGAGACTTGTTTTTTATTGAGATGCCAGCTGGGATCAAGGAATGACACCGCCTTGCATCTAAAATTACACTAGACATCTCTGCTTAGGAAACGTATACATCTACTTATAGCCGAATACATGAAAATCAGGTGTCAAAGCACCCATTGGAGTCGGTGGCCATCCGATCACTAATCTGTGGGGCTTGGGAGAGGATAGCTCTCCTTCCAGTCTATTCTAGATCCAAGATCCATTCATTGCCTCATGTGGGAGCTTTGGCAGATAGCATACATATAGACAGATGTACACAGATTTCATAATCTAAAGCTAAGTCAGACCCCTAAGATGCCTTTTGAGCCCTGCATGTCTGGTGCCATTTGCGATGAACTAGAATCTCTCTGCAGCTCCAGTAAGGATGTAAGTCTCCTGTCTGTCACGTCTCATATCTGCTAGCCCCAAGCAGATATGTCTGATACCTCTTAGCTTTTCAAATTACAGTAAGTGCCCATCCAGAACCCCTAAGTATTCAATGAGATGAATCTGAAAAAAATCCCATCTTCAGAACAAAATCAACTTTCTCTTCCATCAGCGTAAGCCAATCAGTAGAAGTGCGCCCTTCATCTCAGCTTAACAAGAGTGTAACAGGAGGCAGAATTTGACCCCTTTGTGCTCTACCATCTCATGCCGTTGTTGTTGCCGTCACCTACACAAAGCTTACACTGAAGAAGACCAATTTCATATATTGTTCTGCACTGCCAGCTTTTCACAGGCACAAAGGAGGGGGGGGAGGGTGTATTTTTTTTATTATTTTATTTTTCAGACAACCACGCTTTGTAAAAGACTTGAGCAAAAGCTGAGACCTTGTGAGGCTCTCTAAGACAAGTGCTATTTCAAAGCTTTCATGCAGTTTTGTAATGCTTACTTATTAAACAAGCCAAGTTATACAGTTACATCCCTGCCAAACCAAAGCCCTTATCCAGAGTCTTTTGAGGTTGGTGGGAGGCCTCTTGGTTGACTACAGTTAGAGTTGCACCATGCCTTTGGGGGTTTTGGGGGTTTTCTTCACAAGTTACTATCACAACTTCAAAACTTTGTTTTCTGCGCTTTTCTGCACTTCCTTTTCCAATCAAAAGTTCTCCACATCCCCTTTCAGTGTGGGCAGCCCCCTCCTCTGTGCTCCTTTTGTACATGAAACTTCTAAACACACTTCTTTTGGGCCTGAAATAGTTTTTTCTTTGGATATTTATTTTGAGTCATGCATATAGGAGTTTGGATATTTCTATGTATTGGTACTTATTTTTGTGATCTTTTGCACTAAGTTTCTCTGACAAAAACAAAAACTGGAAAAAAAAGCACACTTTCTGGTGAACTATTGTAATTTGTAAGCTTGTTGTTTGTTGTTTGTAATGTACTGAGTCTACAAGCCGAGCTAAGGAAGGATTAAGGCAACAGTTTGTGTTGACAGTGTTACTACATAACTAGTTCACCTCTCTTTTCTTTTTCTCTCTTTTTTTCTTTAACATGTGGGGCTATCAAATTAGTGGTAGGAGGCAGAGGAACTTGTGTTATGATTCTAACTAAGGTTATGATTTTTCTCCTGGCAGTCACAGAAACCAGAAATTTGAAGAAATTGCATGATTCTCAAAATGTCAGCTGGGTGTTCAGCCAGAAGGGAGACTGCTCTCCACTGTAGAGATGTAGTCACCTAGAGGTGGTGACCTGTGAGGTGGAATGGGGACATTAACTCTCCAAATTAGAATTGTGATGACGCAGTACAGGAGACAAAAGCTCTCAGAAAGTTTATGCTGTTGGAAACCAGGCATGGTAACCATCAAGTGGATATGAGGATTTCAGGTCTTTTTCCACGATTCATTTTTGCCATGGAATGAATTACTAGTTAGCCTGACAAAACATAACCTTAATTGTCCTGATAATCTGTAAAGTATCAGAGATGTGCCTCAAACATGGGAGACAATTTCAAACATCTGGCTGATACTAATCTGAATCTCTCCAGTCAGATCACTGGAGCTGCCCCGATACCCCAAAGAAGAACTGGGGATGATTTCTCTCAAACAATCGTAACATTTAGTGAAATGTTGGGTACAACAGGTGATCCAAAGAATGGTGTTTGCTTAGACACTCTCCTCTCCCCATCCCTTCCTCACTTAGGATGCTTGTGGCAGCTTTTTTCTGAACTACTGACTGCTGTTTACATTGCAACACTGTTTGCTTCTCGATGCCAGTCATTACTCTCTTCATGGATTTCAATCCCACAACCGTAAAGACAGTCTGATGCAATTTCTGCATGGGAAATTATTTACTCACTTTTGCATGCCATAGCCCCTTACAGTTCTGTCTTGCATCATTTAGGCAAACCATTTTCTGATGTGTTTTGTTGTTGCTGACAATGCTGAGCACGTGTATCATTAAGAAAGAAAACTGATTGCTTCTGAGGTAAAGCTTAGATACAGCCAGCCTCACATCCCACTCATGACACAGAGGAGTACTTGGACACCCAAGCCCACTCCTTGAAATTTCAGATAGAGTTTAGGAGAGCAAGCAGGTACATTTTTTTCCCAAGCATCCAGCCATAAAAATCTCTATTCTGAGTTTTGCAAATGAAATATTTAACACAGACCATTATATCTAAATGATAGTGAGAAGCTAAACATTGTAGTACCTGACCTGCTTTGAAACCCACATCGTGAAAGAAACAGAGCCAGCTTCAGACCTCGTCGTAATCCTGTTGAGGACAATGAAATACAGCATAGATGAATTTAGTTTTGGATTGCCCTAGGCAAGGGCAAACTGGGGCTGACATATATGAATTCAAGTCAGGACCTTATATTTGTCATCCCCTACTGCTGTCAATAGGAGTTGCATTCACTGCAATTATGTGTGTCTTCTAGCAGAACTGTGGATAAAACTTGGGATAAGGCAATGAACTTCAGCTCATTTAAGCCCATGACATGGCTTAAGTCACCTTCAGGAGTTTCTGGAAATGCGTGTAGGGGGAAGGGTGATCTGTGGGTGATCTGTTGCCAGCAACTTGGGAGCCCACCCACTGACTTTGAAAGGATTTTGTGGGATATTGATGGAGTCCACCCCTGGGTTGACTGTGGTGATCTGTATCCTACTTGAAAAATGAAGGCACCCTAAAAAGCAAAAAAAAAAAAAAAGGCAAAAAAAAGCAGCTTCACAGGCTGTGAAAGATAGCTGAGATTAAATACTTATAATAATAAAAAATTGGCTCTTTCTACAGATGAACCCTTCATCATTCATTTTACTTTGTTCTACTCAAATTATACTAGATAAATCTCTCAGAACACTGCTCATTTCAGTAGCAAAGCAAAAAAAAAGACTTTTTTTTTTTCTTTTAATGGTCCGTCCAAGGGTAATGCAAGAGTCTCTCAGTTACAGTAAAAAGCAAAATGGAGATTTAGATTATTCCCCTTTCACTATCTGGTTTTCTAAAGAGAATTCCACAGGACGTTGCCTCAGTCCAAATCAGTTTTGTAGACAATGTAACATGTCTTAATACACTGTTCGGGGATTGAAAAAAATTAGCCTTAGCTTCTTTTGTTTTCTATGGTTACTGTTGTACAGAAGAAAGACTTAAACTGTAAATAATGTATATTTAATAAAAAGAGACTTTTTGTATGATTTTGTGTGGAAGACAAATGCCTCCTCCTGTGTTTTTATTTTATCTTATACCTGAACGGACATTAAAAACTGCTGATTACTGGAAAACTAATTTTCAGTCATTTACATGTTAACTCTAAGCCAACAGATCTTACTGGATAGTAATAAAAGCTGAAGTGCCCACAACCTGGATTTATTGATTTCAGCTATTGCTGAAAGTTATTGTCAGAGGATATCTAGTCATCACCCACATCCCTGACATAACTGATTAATGCTTGTTTGCAGTACCTTCCCTGGGCTGCATAAGGGCACAGATGACTAAGGGGTTAAAAGTCATGTCTGGAGACGTGCTTTCCTTCCGGTTACAAAACGTGTAGTCATAGCTCTATAGCTTTCCAGGTACCCACGCACACATATGTATGCGCACACAATCTCTCCCCAGCCTGCCATGCATAAGCAAGCGTGTCCTGCTCTATCCATGTGTCCCCTCATGCAACAACCGCACTTCTGGCTGACAGGGATCACACTTGCACACTGCTGCCTCCACGCACACCCCTGGCATGATAACTGGAGCTGGCTCAGTCTCAGTGATTATGCCTTTGCTTTATGCTTTCAGTCTCACTGATTATTCCCCCCACCCCACCCTACCCTGTGGAAACTGAGCACATACATCACTTGGTCTCCTTTGAAAGTCACAGTCTTTGATACTATCAACCAAGAATCAGTAAACACTGACTTAGAAAACAGCAAATCCTAATTAAGTACAAAGAGGAGGACTCTCTCAGGAGTTTTATGTGCTTGGATTTGGCGCAACCCCCCATCCAAAACTTTCAGGGTTTATGCATTCTGTGTTTCAATCAGACGAAGACTTTTATATTATACAGGGTTGCTGTGCATCTCATTATCTTAGGAACTTCTCTACGAGTATTATTTTTTTCCCTTCATTTCTGGATGGGCTGCCATCCAGAAGACAGGGTTAACAAGCGTTTGTGGTCCTGCGTGGAGGTGTGCTGTTCTGGCAGGATAACATTGCAGTACCTACATTGGGGTTCTGCAGCCAACGGCGCATGAGCGCCCATCTCAGGGCTGGTCCAGCCTACCACAGGTGTCCCAGGCCACAGCCAGCCATGCAGCATGGCAACACAAATGTCATCATACCCAACAGCACCCTCCTGGTGTCCCCTTGTTGCTGGTGGGGGTGGGAGAAAGGGGTAGTTATCACTTGACTTAGCAGAAACTTCAAGTTACAATGAATCCCACGCCAAGTTACTTTTCTCAGAAAAAAATGAGCAAGTGAGAGCAATATCCGTATAAATCTTACAGCCTTCCTTCTTCATAGCTAATATAGTGGGAGCAGTAACCTTACGAAGGCTTGTAAGGACAGTACCGACTCCTATAATTTTAGTTTTAATCCAACCCTTGGAAATTAAGTTTGTATGGCTTACAGTCTGGAAATGTCACTGTGACTTGTTTTCTGTTTTTCTGAGTAGAAAGAGAGATTTTTTTTTTCTTCTTTAACTCTTTAGGTGGCTGCTTTAGCCTTCCCTGTGCTTTTTCCCCTGTTTTTAAGTTCATTATGCTTCTTTCTTCCTGAACTCTCATGTGATGAGTTAAAGACATTATTCAGAAGGTTGCATTAAATAATTGCACTAGTGTAATGGAAATGCATATACCTATTTGGCGGCCTGGCAAAACATCATTAGTTGCAGTTTATGGTTAGTTAACAATGTCTGGAAGAGGCAACAAGATATCATGGTGGGATGTCGTGAAATCACCCTATTCCTCAGCACCTCCTGTCCTTTTTTATCAGGCAGAATAAAAAAAAAATCACCTCTTTTGCAACATCCGCATGAGTAGCAAGTGTTTTATGTTAAAGCTTTGTTCCTTCAACCAAAGGCCCATTGGCAAATGTATATAGGCTAATATTATTAAGTGAGCACTGCTGTGAAAGAAATGCAGGAGAACGCTGCTATAGTTAGCTGTGGTATTTTTTTGCTATTTCTCCACAACGTGAGTCCTAGGCTGCTGCAGTTAGTGCTTATTTTTCTATACCTGTTAGCCTAGCAAGAAATTGTAAAAAGCAGCCATACAAGGTCATATTGTTCCTCCACCCCCCCATGCTGGTGATGTCTGTATTTAACTCTTCTTAGCTTGAGACCAGTGCTCTTTCTTTCTCAAAGCCTAAGCTAAATAGTCTTTGCCTCAATTTAAGCCCATTACAGCTTGTCCTATTCCCAAGGGAATGGAAAGAACATCTCCATCCCTCATGCAGCAGCCCTTTCTCTCTGTTTAACAGCTATCTTATCCCTCCAGCTCCCCACACTCTTCAGCCTTCCTTGTTTTCAGTCAAACCAACCCCATTTCACTTACACCTTTTCTTGCATTTTTTTAACCCTATACAATCACAGAAAGCAGCCTGATAAGAACTTAATGCTTTATTTTACCTGTTGGGGTAGAACTCACTGTAACATAACTAATCTACAGAAGATTTTTTTTTTCCCTCCCCTAATTTATTTTCCTCAGCCCTACTCCCTGCACCCTTCTCTAACAAAATGTCATCAGACCTCTGCAGTGATGGGGGCTAATCCATGCTGCAAAGCCAAAACACTGATGAGGCACCAATAGTATGATTTAGAGTCTACTACAAGCAGCTCACACACAGCAAGTATTACTGTGGCAAGAAATCCACCGTGTGATGGATTACAGTGTTTCTGCCTCATTAGGAGGTACAAAGGGGTGGCCAGTTGTCCAAACAACCAGTTCTTAGTTCATTCCCACTTTGCAAGGTGTTGGGCAATAGGAAATCAGGAACTGACGAGTCTGGCAGATCTCTGCTTTATCTTTCACTTAATAAGGAGACCAGGTCTAAGTATAAGATGGCTGCTGGGTCTCTGCCATTGCTAAGCTACAGCTACAGCGAAAAAATCTTTAATGTGGAAGGGAAACAGATATTTTGTGTGTTACAAGTTTCACTGTAAAATAATGTGTAATAAACAGGACAGAGCAGGAAATGAACAGGATCTGATGGAGAGAACATGTGGATGATCAATGTATGAAAGTCAACGAGCTGCTATATTACAAATGAAGGATTCAGGATGAAATAGTTCAGCTTCAATAACCTAAGCTAGCAGTTTGCTAGCAAGTTTATATGGTTAAAATGAAGCATTTTTTCCTGAATGAAGGATTGCGCACTTGAGCAGAGTATTGGCCTTGGGGTAGCAATATCAGTGATAACAAAACAAGTGAAACATACAATGAACTTTTTACTTCCATATGGATGTCGGTGCTAGGCAGTGGTCCTAGGAACTGATGCCTAAAATATCATAGTTCCCCTGATGAGACAACTGCTGGAGATGGAGTGACAGAAAGATTTTTTTTTTACTGGCAGCTGAGGAATTTGCTATTTCTTTTAAATTTTGGATCCCACCCTAAGTCTTGTTTAGGACCTTCTATTGTTTAAGGTCATCCCTCACCTGAATTTGGTTGGGGAGTGAGAAAACCAGGAACAGTTTCTCTATTGATTTCTCTCAGTCATAGTAAGCCACGGTAAATAGTCACATGGGCAGGACTGCAGACTTCTCTGCCCTAGGGTACATCTGAACCCATTTATGTGTGCTGTCTTCCACAGGTAGGATATGCCAGAGATTTATGCAAAAGACTGATTAAGACCCACAATTAAGGTCTGTTTTTAGTTACATACAAACACCCCCCAGAATTCCCTGTTCACACCGAGTATAGCCAAGCACTAGGCTGTGTGTTTCAGGCTGTTCCTCTGCTCATGCAGCAGAGAGGAGCTGCCTTGCACAGACATCAGCTTTGTTTCCTACTACTTCTGGTGTCCGGGATGGAGGAGCACCTCAACCCCAAATGGTTAAGCAAAAATCTGCCTTCATTAGTTCACTCTGTCCTCCTAAAATGCCACAAGCTGATGTGAAGACAGAAAGATATCTGCTTCCCACTGGGAGGACACCATTTAAAAAGTGATCGCGAAAAGATGATGTGGCTCTGTCTCCCCAACAACACTGCCAAGAGCTCGGTAAATATTGCAGTAAGAAAGTTACTGCAGAAGGGAAGGATTTTTATTTTTATTTTCCAGAGCAGACTGCTGTGCAGAATCCTTACAATCTGATCCAGAGGCTCCTCAGCATCATCAAGTTCAAGAAATTCTGTAGCCAAAAAGAAGAGGTTATTAAAGGGACTCCATCTATCTGCGAGGGCAGACGGTGGTCCTGGGATCTGAAACCCGGCATATCACTTTGAGACACTACTGTGAGAAACAAAGAGAATCAGTCACTCCTCAAGATCAATATTGTTTTGTGTATACATGTACATATATATACACACACACACATATGCACAGATAAAATATATATACCTACATACACGTGTTTGTATATATACATATATATGGGGGGGTGTATGTATGTATATATAAACATATACATTTATATGCATAAGCCCCCCTCTGGCGTAGGTTTCCACTTCTCAGCCAGTGAAAATCCCCCTCATCCCTATTTCCATGCAATAAGATTCCTTCCTTCACAGTAGGAGGACCTGGGTTTGCTGAGGCAAAAGAAGCGATGCGCTGCTTCTTGCCTCTTATCCTATGCGGTACTTAAAAGCCTAAATTCCACTTGCTGACTGGCACTAAATACCCACAAGGCTTGTGCATTTGGGACCATGGCTCACGTGCTGAGCTGTTGACTCCAGGTACAAAGGGATGAAGGGAAAGACTGACTTTGGAGGCTGCTTTGGATCTAAGTAACACCTGAGATTATTATGGTGGGTGTCTAAAGAAATTGAAAACCATTCTTATGATGGCAATAATGAGGACAATTAGGGAATGTATTATGATCCACTAAAATAGACAGGAGATAAAAAGCCATGAATTGGCCAATATATAAATATCATGGTTTTTAAAAAAAGCTCCTTTATATTTTCTTCAGACACTATCTTTCCTCTGCCTATCATAACGCTAGCATGGCTGCTGTCCACTGGTGAGGTTACATGTTGATACAATTAAAATAAATAATAAGAGATAATAATTAATAACAATATTTCTTTCTATTATGAGAGATTATTGTTAAAAAAGAAAACAAACTGATCATCTCTGAGGGAAAAGTCGAACATCTCAAAGAAAAGAAGAATCAAATTGCAACTTCATTACAAAACTCTGTACGACTGATTTTTTTTAGTGTTTTGCAAAGATTTTTCATTCAGTGGGCAGCTCCATGAGAAAGACTGTGGAAATGCTCTTCAAAGAAGAGCAGCAGCAGGTCTCTGAAACATATCAAGTAAGATCTGCAAAATAGGTTCCTGCGGCCATTGGAGCTGGCGGGTCCAGCAGCAAGACAGGCCTTTGTAGATAAGGGAACTGTGTTTGAAAGGGAGTCTAACTGGAGGAGAGCTGGGTGTTTCTGAACTTAGGCATGCTGTGATTTTTGAGGGGCAATGGGTCTCCCCAGCTCAGTGGGCACTGCTGTTCCACCCCAGTAATGGCAGGCTTGGGTTTGGGGGAGCACCTACAGAAACCATTTCCCAGGATGGAAATGGGAAACATTCATAGCAGCACTACATATATGTACCAAGGAAATGGTTTCTGGATCTGGAGCCATATTGAAAGTGGATTTTCAGGGTAAGGTTTGTGTTTCAGGTCCATGTATTCATGTAAACTAAACAACAGAGGGATTTGCTACCCTGGTAGGGAATTAATTAGATTTAAATTTGCATTAGATTTAAATTTGCATTAGATTTAAATTTGCATTAGATTTGACAGCAGTCTCATAAAATGCTAAAATCTTATTAAAAGACAGGTGATTGACTGAATATTTTTGAGGCTTTATGCATTTGAGGCCCAAATCTCCATGATGTTGTCTCATCTATTGACATTCGCCACCTTGTGCCAAAAATCTGTCAATGTTTGCTTGTCTCAGACTAGAACTTCTGTTATCGGATGTTTGTTTGGTCCTTTCTTAGAATCTAGTAGAAGAAAAAGTCTCTAGAGAAATATTATGAAGAGTTAACTTGTGGGTTGCCAAAATACAAAGATATAACAAGCTTGCCCTTGCCTCTAAACATAAACGATGTTGCAGACGCTATGGAAAGAGCCCCAGAACCAGGACTAAAAAGAAATATTCAGCTGCAAGGATTTGGATTAGAGCAACTTCCAGCAATGTTCAGAAGAGTTTAAATTGAAAGTTCCAGTATTGCATTAATTTAATCTGTTTGGGCATGATCAATGGGCAGGAACCATACAAACATATCATTCGCTTCCATGGGCTTTTCGGTGCTCAGCATCGCAAAAGAGCCTGATGCTGAATATGCAAAAACATTAGTGCCATTATCAGTGTTACTTTGCAGGTTTAACATTATGCATAATTGGAAAAAATTGGCTTTCACAGCTAGAAAATCATATCACACATATTTTGAAAGCCTAGTTCTCATACGCACGCACTCTCTCTGCTACTTTCTCACAAGACGTATCAGAATAACCAAATGAGAGTCCAAACACAAACTTACAGCATTTGTGGGCCCATAAAGATGAGCAACACGACCAGGATTAGAAAGGACTTATGTCTATTGAGAAGGCAACAGACAGAGTACTGATGCTTATCAAGCATAGATAAAAAGGCCAGCAACAGAATCCTTCTAATGATTAAATATAAATTGATGCCTTTCTAAGGTTAGACACTGCCCTTCTCTGCTTGCCAAGTTAAAGATGTGAAGGTGAGGTTGAAATCTGTCCTGACTGTTTGACAAGGATGGGATTCAGCTTCAGGTTAAGGCACCTAATTTAGGGGTTCAACTCACTTTCTTAAAATACAGTTCTAGTGCCATTTGCAATACCCGACACAAACTTACGGTTGGCAGACATGACGGAGGACTTCTTATGAGAAACTGGCATAGTAGATAGAGGAGTAGTGTACCCAAAAATGTCTACAATGGCACCAGATGCCAGTATTTAGGCAACCAGATTTCACCCTTAACTCACGTGTCAATACATAAATATGTGTCCTCCTTTGCAAGCTGAATGCCCCCAACACGACATCAAGCTGCAACAACTGCATCTATGTGCGTGTGCATGTGCACGCATGCAGGCACACATATGCACAAACGTATGCATAACAAACTTAAAAACAACACACTTTTGCACACTTTCAAAACACGACCTCTTGCAGTGTGCAGAGCTTTGCAGTGCAGGTGCCCATTTTAATCAAATCTGTACCTTTTCTCACACAGGCACAAAATCCAGTGAAGTCGCAAGTCTGCCAGATAACCCTCTGACTTCTTGAACAGCATGAAATCTGAATGAAATTTCCTTTTGTATTCTCAGTGGAAAAGGCTGAGAGGGGAGGAAAACAGGCTTGCTGCTAAGCATCTGCACCTTATGGGCAAAAAACAAATTTCAAAGGGGAACTGCCAGAAGGCAGATTTCTCAGAGGTACGGTGATAAGGGAGCAGTTCAGATTTAAAGAGGCATTGAACTAAAAATAATCAGCATAGTTAAAAAAATATTGAACAGCTGTTTTTCACAGCTAATGTTCACCATATATAGGCTGGAGCTATTGACATTCAGGTGAAACAGTGAAGCTGACTGCCTTTCAAATGACTTGCATCTGGGCTGTCAGGACACACTGACATTTCAGCTCAGAACTGTCCCCTGCCTGCTCCACCCTGTCGCTACTCATGTGCTTCAGGAGCCTTTAAGCAGTTCATCATTACCGGAGTCAAAGTCCCTAGAAAATCAGCAGGAATTTTTCCAATGACTTCAACAGGTCAAAACTATCTTCTGAGTGAGTCAGAGGGGAGCTCTACTTTTCCCATCTCTATTGTTCCAGCAGCTTTGCTATTGTTAGCCAGAATCATCAAATAGTCCAGCTTCTCGCTTTCAGTATCTTCACTTTTTTACGGCTTATTCCCAAAGTACTTGAAAACTGTTTTTCTGGAGACAGTGTGTTTGAATTTTTATTTTTATATTATTTATGTTTATGCTTGTGTTTATGTTTTTTTTAAATTTCTTATATATAAATAACCTCTACTGCTAAAGAGGTGTCTTAAGTTTCTCCACTCAACCAAAATGTCTTTTCACTAGTTTGCACTACAGACCAAGCTATTCAGAACAAACAAATTACACCATAATAAATTCCTTCACAGTTCAGTCGAATTATGCTAGCGAAGAATTACCTACTTACCCTTCACCTCATTAGCATCTTTATAGTATAGTTAACTAATGCAATGTGTGGGCCAAATTCACTAGTAACTATTAAGGATTAGATCACCTTGAGAGCTCTGCATTTATATCATTATAAACCTGATGAAATTTAATGCTACTCAGAAATGAATCAAGCTCAAAATTTCCATTGATTAAAGCTGAGTTGTGCTTTGTAGCCCTGTGACAAAGTTCTGGCTGAAATAAAACAACATAAATTAATAAATTATTTTCTACCTCCTGCATTTACTTATCCTTGGAGACCTGGGAGAAATCTGGTTTGGGTTTTTTCTTTGTTGTTGTTTTTTCTTTCCCCTAGGTCCCCAAAGCATTAATTAACTGCTTATATTTTTCTCCACCAAATAATAGTGACGCAGTTTGTTAACCCAACTAGGGCATTTATCCCAGAACTAGCATCCTTTGTTATTAATACACAGCTTCCTTGGGATTACAGTTACAGTATTATCTTCTAAACCATTACAATATCTCAGCAGGAATTTCCCCAGATAATTTCTTATCTTACCCACAGATTTGATTTTTGAAGGATTATCACTTTTGCAGTTTTGTATAGTCTTCTGGTTCTGCTGAATGGTAGCCAGGTGTCCTCTCTAGGATGAGAACTGTCTTGCATCATAACACCCATGTATTCTCACCCTCATCCTCCAGAGAGATGTCCAATTCTCTCTGTTTGCTTACTTCTGCAGTTATTCATTTTTCTTCTTCATCTATTCAATCTGTGCTCAAGGGTCAACTAGACCTAAATAAGATCTCACTCCCTTTCTCTTCCCCACCTCTCTCTCTCCATCTACCTTTTCACCTCTCTGCAGGGAGAAGGTTCTAAATCTAAATATTTTAGCACTTATTGTGGGAGGTTAAATTCGATGATCTGATCTCTCTTCAGTATTTAAATTATATGAATGCAGAAAGAGGTAATATTGTAGCATAATCCCTGAAATCTGTTCCACTAACTGACTCACTGTGCAACTTGGGCAAAATGTTTAGTACCTACTCCAACACAAGCTGAAGCCAGTGTTGGCTTCCCAGTTTCAAGGAGTAGAAGACCAGCTCCTTCGCCCCTAAGGGTATCTGTGTGAGCTTGATTCATGGAAAGATTCTCACTGATATAATTGTGTTTGAACCAATACTCTAAGGCATTATAAAATGGAAATTCAGATTTTATTTGGGTCACCAAGGCTGTCTGCAAGGTTTCATGAATCAGTGTTTCTGAAGCCGCCTTACAGGAAAAGGTTTATAAAAAACAAATGTAAAGCTGGGTAATAATAAGAATTCTGGAGACAGTTTTAATGGAAAAACATTGATTTATTTTCATATAAACAATTTGCAGAAATGTGAAGGTTTTATCAACATTTTCATGAGTAAGTTATTCAAAATCTTCTACACAGTATGAAATATGCCATATTAGTAAGGCTAGAAAGAGGTGCTCAGATGTATTATATTATACGGCAATGGAGTAAAGGTGAAATTGTTTGAAACTATGTGAAAGAAAAACAAAAACCTTCTCAAAAACACTGTGCATTTGCTTCATGATAAGTTGTCAAAAATATTATTCAGGTGCTCATTTGGGATTAAAAGACCCTTTGCAATGCCAGGCTTTCTGGAGGACACAAATGCGTAATTTTGCCCATTACTCTGGCAAAGTGCTAGCAGAATTTCTCTCTCACATTAAGGCATGCTGTTTGCCTCCGTCTACAGCTCTGAGGTCCCTTGTGGTAGAGTAGCTAGGAAAATGGTAAGTCATGTCTATGAAAAATTACATAAATTCCATACGTACACACCTGGTATTTTTCTCTTTTTTGTTTTTTTCAGTCACAATAAATATCTCCTGCCTAGCCTTTGTCATATAAAGGAATAACCGGCTATGGGACATTTAACTTACTAGACTTCCGTAGTGCAGAAATAGCATGAAAAATAAAACCTAAAAGTAAGCTGACTTAAAAGCCTTTCAGCATTACAGCACTGGTGGCAGAGCTTTGAAGAAAGTGTGGGGACTGGGTCAACAAGGGCAGCAGACTTTTTGCTACCCTTCCCTTAAAACAAGCGACTCAGAGCAGTAAAATAGAGCATTGCCTCTCCCTGTAGCAGGCACTTCCCCAGCAGCCACCCAAGCGTCACCCCACGGGTTTTGCTGCAGGATATCTGTGATCTCTTCAAATGGCAGCATGAAACACATGGAGGAGGTACAGCTGCTTCAGCATTGATTCCCACCACCATCAATAGTCCTAATTTAATGCTCTTTTGCTGTCACTGCTCTCTATAGACCATCTTCTGCTCATGTTGCCTTTCCTGTGCAACATTTTTCTGCAGAAGCTGGTGGGGATGACTTGACCAGAAGGGGAGGAAACATCACTGCAAGGAGGGGGAGCTTCAGGGGAGGTCCTGTTGTCCAGGTGAATCTTCCCCTAAGGCTTCTGAGCACCAAAGACAAGCATTGCCAGTCTTTCAAGAGTCACAAGAGGATCTCTATATTGGAAGGGAAATATGAGGAGTCAATCTTTCCAGGGTATATTGAAACAAGATTTGTGTCTTTCTCTCTGTTGTAAGAAAACACGGGTCACCACATTAGTGTGGTTTTATATTAAGATAGTCATGTCCAAACTGTTATCCTTAACCGACTGGTGATAGAAATAAATCATCTTTCCTTCAAGTGAAGAGTGATGTTCTTCTGCCTGGTGTGGCACAGGAAGGCTCAACACAGCGGAGGCAGGACCCGTGGCACTGCAGTGGCTCCACGGCTTGGTACACAGCTGGCCCAGGCTGCCCATCGTTGTCATTTGGGGGGGTCATACAACTTAGCTTTCTTTTTACTTGCCAGGTATGTGCCTGCCCATTTTGCAAAGCACAGCTGTGCCCCCTCATTCTGAGCAGCTTACCTTTCAGTATTCAGAAGAGAACACAGTATCTGTAAGCAAAAGCAGTGTCTCCTAATGGACCACCATGTTTTCACCCACCCCAGCTGCAGGCGACTCTGAACTGGCAGGTGCAGCTGCCTCCAGCGGCCAGGAGATTCCTGTGAGGGGGATCCTGTTAGGAGTGTTACAAAAAGTTCTACCGACACAATACCCTCATGGTGCTCAAGAAGAGGATTTATTATGCTCCAAAACCCAGGAACTGCACTGCGTACTCTCAATCGCCACCTACTGGTATTTTACCTGGGAACTACTTATTCGTGTACAAACATCTTTCATTTTGGCATTTGGCAGGATGTGTTTTTAACAATTTTGTGTTCCTGTGAGTTTTAAGAAAACACAGAGCCATGTATAAGTCAGGAAAAGAGAGATCCTTCACCGCCGCCTGGAGAAAGGCAGCTGCTAGAATCGTCTCCAGAAGGAGCTTCAGGCAGGTTTTCATTACATGAGAGCAAAGAATTCAATCAGAACATCCAAAGCCACATGAAACTGGACTTCATTCGTTCTGCTTGTGGAACTGCTTGTTTCGATTTCTTCACCCATGTAAAGAAAAGTCTGGAAGCATTACAATCATATTCAGTAAACCAAGACCTCCTAGACCATATAACTAAATCCCTAGAGCCTGCAAGATTGTTTTCTACAAAAGCTCTCTAGACATTGTATTTCTCTGAACAGACAGTGAAGCAAAACACCTTTGTTTGTTGACTCTGTTATTCTTGATTGCTTTCATTGGCAAAAAAAAAGAAAAATTATTAAAAGAATATATATTATTCAGTTTTACTCAACACTGTTTCTTTTGCCTTTTTTTCGTTCCTAATTATCTTCCCTCCCTTTTTTAAGTTAGTTAGTTTTAGAAAAGAACCTTTTTTTCTTTTCTGTCAAAACTTTGTTGAATTTCAAACACGTTTGCTAAAATTTTTGATAGTTAAGTGAAGGATAACTACTTCCTAGGAAAAGCATAGATTTAAAGATATATTCAAGGTACCTTTGGATATTCTCAGTTCTGAAAAAGTTCTTTGAAGATATCCAGCTCTCTCACCTGGAGACTTTCATACCCTGAAGTAGCTCAGAGCATCTTCTAAAGTGTTCAGAGCCTCAGTGGCAGGTGTCTCAGAATTCATTATGATAATGAATTCCTAATTTCCAAAGACTAACTGCTTCCTGGCAGAAATAATCTTACATGATATTACTGACCCATACAGAACACGTTAGTGGTGTTGACCGCTATTACCAAGTCAGAATGGCCCACAGCTCCCACGCATTGATCAGTAGACTGGTTTCTTCAGAGGACCAAAAATATTACACAATTTCATTTCCCCTCAGTAATAATAGGCTTGGAAGTAATTTAAAATAGAAAGGCATAACCTCCTGCCCAGTAGTCAAAAGATCTGCAGGCACTGTCTGTGAAACGTGGTTTGAAGCATTCCTTTATATATTCTCACACAGCAAGCCAAATCCTTATCAAAAGGACGGGGTGGTTTTCAAATCACGTTAAAGAAATTGGGACTTGAAATAAACCTTGGTGGTGAGTGTCACTAGATTCTGTGTTACAAACTCTCAAAATCTGGTGAGCTTTCTATACAGAAACCTTCCCCTACCCAGGACCTCAAATATCTGTTAAATGGTCTGTACAGATCTCAAAAGATTATTTTTGCACCAGTAATGGTCCTGATCTATAACTTTGTTACCTGTGAGAAATTTCAGCTATTAGTAAGAAAAAAAATAATCTGGCAATGTGGCCTTTTAGCTCTTGGCCCTTGAAATTAATGCTAATGCTCCCTTTTATCATGAGCCCTGCAGGCAGAGGGGGATTGGCCTGTGGCTAACGAACTTTCCATTTTAGGATTCAAGATAGGCTGGGTCATTGTCTAGGCTTATCAGAGGTGTGGCATCTTTCTGCAGACAACTTAGTCATTCTAGCTTTTGGTCTGGCTTTTGTAAAGCACTTGCTGGCTGTCCCATCTTGATCCAGTTTTTTGGGGCAGAAGATTGGTTTTACATTGTGTAGAGACAGTGCCACTTGTAGAGGTCCTAATCTTATATTGCAGTTCAATATAATAAATCACTGTTTCAAAGGAACTTCCCATGATATTGTTGTACTACTCAAATTGGCTGCTCTGTTCCCTAGATCCCAAACAAAACTAATTGCCACCGCATCCCTCAGTACCCCAGTTATGTCCCCATACATTAATTATAATGAAAATGACCTTCTAATATTGATAATCTGCACTTTTTTAGCTGCATTTCCCTTCATATTGGAGGTTAGTGAGATGCATATAAAAGAGCTGGATGAAGGTTAGTTTGCTTCTCCTGTTTACTGGCTAATCCCAAAATCCGGGACATTAGAAGAAGAAAAAAACAATTTTAATGAAATCATTTTGCTGAAAACTCAGTGGATACTTTTTGGGTTTTTTTTAAATTTTTATTAAATCTTTTCCCTGATGGAAATGTAGTGCATAGAATTTGTTATCGCCAATGTAGAATGGTGACAGCACGTCTGTGCACCAAAGGTCAGATAAGATTGAAAAAGCTAGTCCTATTGGGGTGTTTTGTTAATATCTGATTCTGGGTGCCAGGGAAGCCAAAATGAAACTGTTGAGCCTCAGAAACCTCTTACTTCAGCTTACCTAAAGGGATAAGCCAGGCCCTTTGCAAGTCATCAGGGATTTGTTTTGTTTCTCAGCTGATTACTAGAGCAAGCTTCCCCTAGAATAATCAATGCACTCTATCCCTAGCAGAATTTGTACCAGGAAATGGTCAAATATGCTTAAAGAATGGTCAACACCTGAGGTAAATGTCTCCTAGTTCCTCTGAGATCTGAGAGACTGAGTCTTTGATACAGGTACTTTAGCATTTTTATGCAAAGCAAGCCCATCTCCTTTGTCTAAAACCAGCCAAGCTCCTTCTCACAGCGGTTCTTAAAACCACCAGCCTCTCCTCAGAGAGGATGCCAATATCAAACACCTTTTGCAAAGGCCTAATTCAACATTGAACACTCTGTACATGAGGGCTGCAGTCATTTCTAATCATGTCCTCTATTTAATACATTTTTATCTTTGCTGCTGTTAGGCCTCGTTTGGCTTTATTTTGCTTATTCCTAGTTGCCATTTTCACCTATATTTCTACCTAGATTTGTTTGTCCTATACCCAGCCACCCTCATATTACCCCTTATCTTTTGAATTTGGGAGAATTGGAATGACATTTATTACCTGCCTCCTGTCAATGCAAGCATCTTATGCTGACTTCCAAAAATACTGGCCACATTCTGCAGAATACAAATTCTCTTGGATACTTCAGTCCCAGCATCTATGTGGCTGAACCAAATTTATGAAATATTTATTAACTCGTGGGCAGTTAGATCTAGTTGGACCTGTTTGAAACAATAAGGAAAGGAGTTTGGTTTGGTTTGGCTTTTGGGTTTTTTTTTTCCTTGTTTGTTTTAAATAACCTGACCTGGAAATTATTGCAGTTGATATTTTGGACATTCAGAGAGCTGTTTGGATATGCTGTGTCGTAGCACAGTGTGGTATGGAGCATAGGCTCAGCAGTTAGCTAAAACACCGCATGCTTTTTTGACATATATATATGCTGCATGTGCAGAGATAGCCCAAGTGTGGCCATGTCTCATGTATGATGCATCTATAACACCATTAAAGCAGCAACAGAGTTCAGTGTATTGCAGCAATTCCTATCTGCATACAACACTGAGCTCTCCCAAAAGCCTTGGCTTACTGGGCTGCTTGGCATCAGTCCCATGACTTTTCCAGCAAATGGTTATGATTAGCTACACTACTGGCTGGGGTATGCTTGGCCCCCACACAAAGGCTTTCTCTCCAACAAGTTTCACAGCTCTCAACCATTGCACCACACAGTTAACATCATTCACCCATCTTTTATCACAGGAAAATCTATCGTATGTTTTCACAACATGTTGGCCATTCCATAAAAGCAACTGTGGAGTAGCTGATGTCGGTAAATCCTTGCCCTCACTTGTGTTATTTTGTTCATGTTCCCATACACCTTGTCAGATCCAGGCTCTCTGTTCAATCACACGATAATGAAGCCCCCCCTTTGCAATTCTCAGCAATGCTCAACTGATGTTCCTGCTCGTTAACCCAAGTAAGCCTTAAAGAGCTTAACTTCTATTTGTCCTTATTTATTTAATCCATAGACTATCACCAGTTTTCACAACAGTCTAGATATTTGTAAGTTTTTTTAATTAGTAGTAGCTAATTAAAAGGACCGTTGCTGGATAAAAAATCAAAGTGATTGTTGAAGTAAATGCATGGGACTGCTGTACTGTACCAAGTTAGTCAAAATGGAAAAACTTACAATGGCCTGGTAAGAAAGCAGCACTTTTACAAGCTGTATAAATATACCTGTGTGTGTATACGTATACTAACACCAGCTAACATAATTCAGCCACCTGTGTCAGCTGGGCAGGGGGAGAATACTATCTTCCCTGTATGACACATCCATCACCTTCATCCCAGGTCCCCACAAGCATTTTGTGAATACAAATATTGCCCAGGAGTTATTTCAGCCACCACAGAGATGAATGCAGCCACCTCTGGGGCAGAAGAAAACAACCTCTAAGTAGCACATAGTAAATCTCTGAAGGGGCAAGAAAGCAACAACAAAACCAAAACAGAGTGCAGCATCTAAATGAAGATAAGGGAAGATGGGACCAGTAGGTACTCTGTAATGGGATTAGGACAAGTGACCTAATCTAGCCGTCTGCGTGGACAAGAGATGGTGTTAAGGTCTGTGGCTAGGCAGCATTTGATGACATTCACTGGATCCCCCAGGAGCCAGTAGGCAGCTACTGAAACATTTCTTTATTTTTAACAGGTGACCTTTTTCAGGGTGTTGACTGTGACTCAGTCCCATTGCCTCTCATATACAACAATTTCAATCCACAGCTGAATGCTTCCAGATTTGGGGGGGTTGCCTTAGCTGAATTGACGGAGATAAGTTTCAGTTAATAATGAAAAGTACGTTATACTTATAATTTGAGTATTATTTTTCTTAATTGTTATAAATGCCATTGTGATTAAGAGACTATATCCAGATTCTCAATATTATTTAAAAGTCTAATGACAATTTAGGTCCCTAATCCACACTGATTTCACTGGGAATTAGAGAGTAAAATACCTTTAAGTATCTGGGTTCTAGTTCTTGTAAAAAAATTAACATATACCCTCAAGAAAGATTATAAATTATTTGATATGAGATATTCCAAAGTCAATGGCTTTAGAACGCATTATGTTTTATAAGTGGCTGATTTGTTTCAGTATCTTGAAAACTTTTAAAGAGAGACATTTTCTGAAGACATTATCTAATTATTTCTTAGCCAGCTTCAGAGAAGGTTGTGTACATACACACACACATGGACACACAGAGAGATGTATATATGTATATACATATATACAAATATATATGTATATACAAACAGGCTGTTAACAATATTTTGTATTTTAACAGAATTTTTAAAAAGTACGTATCCAGTTCAATAGACCAGGTCTACAACACTCAGTTTATACATCTCTAGCTGTAACATTTTGTTTGACATTAACTCTGGCAAACATTACTTTTAGTATTAATTCCAGATCCTATCCAGCATTCTTGCAGGTCAGAGTAACTCTGATCATCTTGAATACATTTGGAATTAAACCTGTTGATTTTAAGTAGGAGACCAAAACATGTCAGTTCAATATGACCACAGAAAAAAAATATCCTCTAGAACCACCAAATTAGGCCCAAAAAAATAAGGCAAAGGGGTTTTTTCCTCTTTATTTTTTGTTCAGAAAATTTCAGTTTTCTGTAAAGTGGATGTTCTGTACATTTTCAATAGAAAAAGAAAGAAAATAACATATCCCCCAAAGTTTGGCATATGTTGTGAGTGAGCAGCAATCTGACTGAGGTCTTTTTGTGCACAGAATAAGTTAGCGTTTCAATTACAGAGCTTCTCAAGTTTTAAAAACAGCTAAGTATCTACTTCTAACTGCTGGGAAATAAACCTTCTGTGTGAAATGTGAGTGGAAAAATTGCTTGTACTGTTTTAATTCAAGCAAAGGGAACAGACTGCCAAAGGGGGAGTCACAGTCCCTTGTTGTTAGAATTTAAAGGCAGACCAGTTAGAAAAATTCAGGGTATTGAGTTATTTATTTCTGTGGTCAGATTAGCAGGTTTTCTGCTGATTGCTTCTCTGCTATGAAGCCCAGAAGTCTGAGGGAATAGAAGTGTCAAAGGTAACCCATAGATCTTGAGTAAACAGGTTTGAAGCTCCCATCCTTCACCAGCTGGAATATGTCAGCTATTAAATAGGTTGTTCTCACCCCTCCTCTCTCACTGAGCAGAAAGAACGGGGTAAGAAGGAAACAGGAGAAATAAACTAGGGCATGATACTGGATAATCTAGCTCCTAACTAATTTACTTTATCTGCATGAGGTTGGAAAGTTCTGGGTAATGGCATCCCAAACTCACTTTGGCTGATACTAAAGATGTAGTTAACAAGAGAGGTTAACTTCCCTGAGTCATATGGGCACCCATATATTTGGAGCTACTTTGATATCCACTAGTAAAAGACAGCAGTTAAACACATTAAAAAGTATAATTTCCATTTAACTACAAAGATAACTACTGACCTATCAGAATTTGCAGATTATATCATTCAATTGCCTGATTTTTCTGAGGAGAACATATTTTCCCATTCTGAGCCACAGTTCATATGAACTTATTGCTTACCAACTAATTTATGGATATGAAGCTTTCAAGTGTTTAATTGGAAATATCTTCTCTTCTGTGTCACTATATTACATTGATACAGGAACTTCATACAAAATGTTTTCCATGAAAACATTTTCTAAATCAAATTATTTTTAATGTTGTGAGTTTTTTGCACATGAATAAGTACCTCAATTGAGATGTATAAAACCAATTAAACCCCTATTTATCTCTGCTTAGCAACTTGGCTCCACCAATTTCTTTGGTCACTGTGTTTCCCTTCAGAGCTCACTCTGTTCACACATTTTGATGATTGAATTACTCAACATTTATTTTAGAATGCCTTTAGTTAGTGGTGCCCTTTCCAAACAACTTCCTTTTTATCTGATCCTGAAAGCCCTTCAATATTCTTGCATGAAGCTCAGAGAGTGACATAAAGAAGATGTATTAGTTACCTTTTAGGTGTTTGCACAACTCAAAAATTCTAAGAAATAAACAAGCAGTAATTGTCAGGAAGAGGAAAATTTCTTAATTGTTTCCCATTGTCATATTACAACTTACATTTTGTGAAACATTTGATTACTAACACAAACATACCTGGTTATTTACCATTTCTTTTTTTTCATTTCTTTTTTTTTTTTTTCCCTTCTGTCTCAGAAGTGGTGACCACTTTCAAATTTTATTTCACTTCCATAATGCACTGTCTTTTAAGCTTCTGTTTTCTTCTATGTCATCTGGATACATCCTGCAATGACTCTTGCTCTCTGCCGAACAGAAAGGCATGCTCTTCATTAGACAGAGCTTTTTTTTTTTTTTTTTTTTGTAACATATATATCCAAAGAAGGAATTTGTCCTTTCAATGCTGCACCAGTTTGGTTAAATGCATCACTGATGTTCAGAGTTTAAAAGTCTAGAAGGATATAGAATCACAGGGCTGGCAGGATGCTGAAAAGTAATCTTCTCTTACAGATAAAATACAGCTATATCATGACTAGCAGATGTTTGTCCAGCCTGTTCATACTCATTTTCAGCAACATAAATTAGTCTGTTCCATATGATCCACGAGCTTAATTGTTAGCATTTTTCCTAATGTCTAACCTATGGAGCTGCATTTTGAGCCTATTACTTCTTGAGCTACTTCTCTAGGAACATGGACAATGGTTATTTGATTTTTACATATATATATATATGTGCATTTTGCAAATATACCATTTTTGTTATATAAATATTATTATATTACATATACATGTGTATTATATGTTTATATATTAGATATTATGTATTAGATGTTATTATATATTATACAAATTAAATATAAATTATTTATTGTTTATTTTCATTTTATTTATTCAAAATTCTTTTTTTCTTTCCCCCTGCCTTCTGTGTTGACCAGTGTTATTCATTACTACTTGAACCATGAACAATCAGCAACAAAATGTATGTTAGTAGCTTTTATGAATTATAATTCAGCTGAGGAGAAGTCAACACATCTATGCATTATAGATTCATACCTCACTTATTTAGAACAAAGATGTCCAGTTGGATGTCTAATTTGCCACCTTAATCTTGCAAATCTGTTGTTCTTAGCTTCTTACCTCAGCCCGAATATCACATTCTGCTGGTGAGCAGGTTTCAAAGATATCTAATCTTGTTGATCTCATGGTACAGTGGGCATGATGATGAGGCATGAAGAGGATAAAAACATCAGAAGGAACATTAATCTCATCTTAATTTTCCAGTCAGTATTTTCCAGATGTCCTAAAGAACATTAATATTTGATACCACATTGTGAATCATCATTACTGAACTACAGAACAAGTGTCTCATCCACAGTTTGTAAAAAAAAAGATATTTTCTCCTCCCTGCTGAAGTGAAGTAATATACAGAGTGTCAGTGACACTGAGCTTGCAGGAGGGCTCACATGGCATAGGTCTCGCCTCCTTTAACTCCAAAAACTTGCGGTATTACCAGCTCTCAATAATTTATTGTGATTCTTGAAGTATTTGTAGTATCCCAGTTCACAGAAATTCTCAGCTTTTGTTTCTGAAAGGAAATAAGTGCCTGCACATTGAGGCTGTTTGTTTTGTTTAGCGTTATTATTATGAACAGAGAAAACCAGGAAAAAAAGGAAACAATGCTGCCTACTACTACTACTACTTCTTCTTCTTCTTCCTTCTCCTCCTTCTTCTTCTTCTTCTCCTTCTTCCTCCTTCTTCTTCTTCTTCTTCTTTCTTCTTCTTCTTCTTTCTTCTTCTTCTTTCTTCTTCTTCTTCTTCTTTCTTCTTCTTCTTCTTCTTCTTCTTTCTTCTTCTTCTTCTTTCTTCTTCTTCTTTCTTCTTCTTCTTCTTCTTCTTCTTCTTCTTCTTCTTCTTCTTTAAAGTCTCATAGTCTCATAGATTCCCTAGATCTTGAATTCCATTGCCTAAGTCAGTCCTTCTACGTGTTTGGCTGGCAAGACATGCTTGGTTATACCTTTACATTTGGTGCATCTGAATTTTGGTGCTTTGATCAGCCAAACCGGGGAACCCCACCACTGTGGGCAGCTCCCTCACTGCCCATTTCCCCAGGTTTACTTCAAAAGGCTGTGACCCACTCACAAAACTGGAAATATGACTCAGGGGTACACACAGTACTACAGACACAGAAACTAAATTCTTATGTGACACTTAAGTGCATCTCAACACCTCTTGTTATGCTAAATAGGATCTCTTAAGCAATTTGGGTTTTTTCTGTTCTCCTGTGAGTTGGAGCTTTAAAAAAAAAAATCCAGCTCTTTTCATTTTTCTCTTGTTTGCTCTCTCATTTAACATACTGTACTATCTCCTAATGTTGATATATCTTGGTTATACAGATCTTAAGAATAATTGCTATCAAAATTAATAGAAAATTACCTGCTTTCTGTAGCTCTGTTCCTTTGTTAATTTGTTTTTTTTAAGAGTTCTACAGAATTCTATTCCAGAGGGAGAATATTTTTCAGCTGTGTTATTGGTTAACATCAATAAAGATGAATATTACTGCTTTTGACCAAGATCTGTGAAAATTCCCACAAGAGGATATTCTGTCTGTTTCCAATCTCCAGTTTGAGCTATTAAGCTCTATTAAGAAATAGAGCCATTTTTGGAAATCTGGGCACACAATGCCTCACAGACTTGATGCCAGAACTCCTTGCAAATGCCACCTGGGAAAAAAACATATCCCGCTGCTACACAAACAAACTGAAACATGTCAAATAATCTCAAAACAAACATCCTGGAATTATTGCACAGTTAAGCTTGTGCTTTCTTGCCTGGCAAATTCTCCTTAGCCATTTATAAAAAGGGAACAGTTTTTGGAAACTGTTAGAAAGCAAGAGAATAGTAAAGCCAAGGACAGCTTAATTGACTGTATATTTCTACCTGATGGGCACTTCTAGCAAAGTGTTAATTATTTATATCACAGCACTGTTAAGGAAGATCAAGCCAGACTCTGCTAGCCTTGAAGGTTGAATTTTCAGGAACTTACCATGAGTTTACCTTTGTTTCCATGGAGTCTGCACCTATTTTATCTTGTCTTACATTTAAGTAATAAGATATTTAGTGTCAGAAGAGCGCTATTTCTGTTTGTATAGCATGCAGCACAATAGGGTCTAGATAAATCCTTTGGATTCCTGTTTCTGTGGCAGTAAGGTTTTCTGTTTGTTAATTAAATTCTGGCCTAATAAATCCTAAGGTTGGGAAGCACTGTGATACTTAGTACATTAATAATAATAATTATGAAAACAGTGGAAATCATACACTGTTTGAGATTAAAAGGTCTTTGGGCAAGGACCTGTTCCTTAGTAGATACACATAGCAAAGCAAAAAAGGATTCTGGATTACAGCAAGAGCACTTAGTGCTATAGCAAAAATAATACTTCTAGGGACATGTGGATCTAAGAAAGCTGTAAATTAAAAACAACTCCCTTTCTATGGACTTCTAGATGTCACCTTTTAAAAGGAGAAGAACCATTTCTTTGCAGTTAATACTACTAAATTAAATGGAAATGAACCAAAACAATACAGCTGCATTTGAAGCCAGAATCATATATTACTACAGTATTTTTTGTTGTGGTTCTGTAATAAGGGAAAGTGTATCTTGGAGCCATGCAGAGAACAGCAAATTTACTGTAACTGCCACAGACAAGTGGGCATGAAAAATGATCAGTTCCTAAAAGCTTTTAAAGCAGCAATGTTTGTCCTTCTCGGCTTTATGAAGGTCATAAGTCTCTCTAGTATGATCTAAGAAATGCTATAACAAGGTTCACTTAAATGCAGCTGTGTCCTGAATCTGTGCTCAGAGAGACAAAATTCCTTTACAGAAATAGCCACTCAACTTTTATCTGCAGGAGACAATATTCTGCAGCGGACTTGTTCAGAGATGCTGCCAATTCCAGACCACAGTCCAGTGACAGAAAGATATATAGGACTTTTCCTGCCAGGAAAGCACTGTCCAAAACTAACATCATCTTCATTTACTATTTACTTGGCTTAGACATCTCTTTACTGTGGCTTCACTAGCTATACATAGTGTGTACATAGATACATACACACAAATATGCATCCGTATTTTTATATATAGATATACTTACATATTATATATACATATATACACGCATATACACACAGACATATATATGTACATTCTTACTTGATTTTAGATATTATCTAGGGCACCCTACAATATGGCCCAAGTGAGGGAGCAGGCAAGTTGCAACTCCCAACACAAAGGAACGACCAAGTTAAACTTGACTTTTCCTTCAGGGAACCCAACTGCACCTGGTCTTTCCCTGCCATAGCTAAGTCCTGTGTCAGTGGTGACTTAGGTGTGTTGGACACAACATGAGGAAAAGGAGGAATTGAGGCTCCATCCAGACCCAGTTGCATGCCTTGGGGAATTGGCAGTTCTGTAGGTGCTCACACATTCCTGCTTACTGTACATTGTCCTGTACATCACTGTACATTCAGAGACGTACAACTAGTCTTGTGCAAAACCTAATAAAAGAACTTGGCAACAGAGAGGAGGGACTTTCCTTGATGGGTTCCTCCCTGTATCCTTTGTAATTGCCTTGTACCTGGAGAGTAGCAGTAGAGCAGACACTTTGTATAGTGACTGATGATCCTGTTCAGTGCCATTAGATATAGACCGTGGAGTCACCCCTTGCAATGCTATATTATTCCACAGAAGCATCTGCCATAAAATATTTCCCAAATGTTGGAATTGATACCAGCAAGAATAACATCAATTTGAACATCAGAATGGTCCTGGTTATAGAAATGCTGTTATTTTGCCTCAAGTTACTTTTGGAATCAATTACAAAAATGATCCCCCTTTAGGAGGGACCTCAGCTTGCTCTCTGCTCCACTGCCTCTTCCCAGTAAAAGTGGTTTCCTTTGTGATGGATGATTCCCTGACCTCTTCTTCAAAATGGTCGATGATGGAAAATTCACAACCTTTCTAAATAATCTGTTCCAGGGCATTGTCAGTGTCAGTGCTCCTTATCTTTTTATCCTTACTGTTAAAACGTATGTGTTGCAATTAATACAAGGTGAAATGTAGAAGGCGGCTTTATCCAGCTGACTTCTTGGGCTCAGAAGACAGAAGTATGTACACAATGTCAGAGAAAAAATGAAAACGAATAGGTACTTCTGCAATACCTCTTTTACCTAACTCTTCCATAGCACTTTTCCTTCAATAGATTTCCAAGGACTTTATAAAGAACATCTGTCTTATAACTCCTTTTTAATAGACGGGCAAGGGGAGCAACAATCAGAATAATTTGCACAATTCCTCCATCACTTCATTGGAGGGGAGGGAAAAGGGGACACAAATGTTTGAGTAAACACCATATGTTTTTATACTTCATACTTTTGAGGTAGTTTTGAAAATACTGCCCCAAATGACCAAGGAAAGATGAATTACAGTCATCCTAGGTAAAGAATCTGATCCTAAGAACATGAATGTCAAGATATACCTTTTCATCAACTTTAATGGGGGTCAGATGAGATCCAGAAGCCTTAAAGTGAGTATTTATAGTGCTGTTAGTACCCTGGAATAAAAACCTATTTACTCAATCAAGAATAATGATATGAGCTCAACCTTTCAAAATAATATGAAAAACATCTCTTTTTATCACCCACCGCATTTATGCTAATAGTTAAGTCAAGTTATGGAGTTGAGAAGTATGTTATATAGTCCCAAACTAAAGTTTGACAATTAACCTTTCAAAGGAGCTCTGTAACAAGAAGCCTCAGAGAATGTAATGTGAGCAATTTATTATGAGATCCTACATCTGGATAGCCTGGGATATAAAAAAAATCCAAGGTAACTCATCAGTGCCAAAGGAGCAACTGTTGTTTCACATTTTGCCTTTGCTTTAAAGGTACAGTGATTCCTTATCATCACACACTTGCTGCAAGAAGGGATGGATTCATAATAATATGTCATTTTTAGAGTGAGATATGAAACAAATCATCACCATGCTGTCTTTTAGAAGATAGATTATTTCAATTTTAGACTTAGGGAAACTGGGATAGTGAGGATATTTTGTCAGTTCAAGAAACCAGACCAGAATTTCTGGCTTCTTTATATCCCACAACCATACTTGGGGATCTGAATTGAGCCTAGGACTTCTAGGTAGTATACAGTGTATAAACATAATTTGTTCACTGATAATGAAGATAAACTTTAGGGTTTTCCTAAAGTCCCATGTCTGATCATTTCCCATTCTGTATAATCCCTAGTTTCCCCCATAACATCTCACCACCCCAAATGTAGAGACTTCTTTCCGTTCCGTGTCTGAGGGAGATTTAAACCCTGCACTTACCTGAGCTTAGCTTTTTTCTGCAATGTTTTTCATATTTATAGAGGAATGGAGGCATCAAGCAGAGGAAGCCTGCTGGAAACAATCCCAAAATTCCTGTTCCTGAATTCCACCTCCTCCTCCCTCCTCTTTATTTCCTGTTAAGTAAAAACAGATATTATGGTGCAGTGAATCAAGGGCACATCCCAGCATGCGGCTCAGTAAGAGAAGAGCTGTTCCATGGGCTTGGTTACAGAGCAGCTGAACTCTCCTATATGTTCACCCTTCAAGCCATGCTCATAAAATGAAGCGCACAATTGCAATGGTTACTGTGGGGTTAAAAGGTATAATTTAAGGAAAAAAGGCATGTCCTATAGACCAGGCTGGGAAACCCCCTCAATCGAAGCCAAAAGGTCCATAGACATTATAACCCAGCTTTTTCCTCCTCCTCTTTTTTTTTTCTTTTTCTTTTTTTTTTTTTTTTAATTAAATTCACACTCTATTTCAAAGGTATAAAGTCTCTGTTGGAATCTGAAACCAAATCCAAAACACAATAACAGTCATAGTTAGCTCAGGGGAAGTGCGAGAAACAAGAACGAAATCGCACTTTCTGATGAGTATGGATTCACAAATCAATGGAGACAGGAAAGAAAGCAGCACAGGCTCGCTTTGGAAGTCTGTACTGTGGTTTGACAACAGGGAGGCTGGCTCATCATTTAACTATAGTAAACTTTGAAGGTCTGCAGAATCGCTGGGTATGTGAAATGCCACTGCAGCTACATTTCACAAAAAACCCACACACAACTTCCTAGTTGCTAATTCAATATCAAGAAATTCCTGGCAGCTCTGAATAAGGAAGCACAGGGCAGGTTTTCACAGGGTTTTCCCCAGCACATAGGCACTTACAAAAGAATCAGCTCAAAAAATTGCTTTGGAGAACCCAACAACATAGAGAGACAGTTGAGCTCTGAAGAAAGGCTGAAAAAATATACATAGTTCAACTGTTGGCCCCTCAATACCGCTTCTGAGCATGTTTGCAAGGAAGGTCACAACCCTTGGTTCCAGTGAGTCCTTTGTTGACCAGAGGAAGATGTTAAGTGCAGACTTAATGAGGACAGGACACCTTTATGCATAAAGTTATTCTAGAATGACAGTCCTCAAGTCTGTTGGTAAAATCTCCTTTTGCCACTGAATGTAACAAGAGCTTTACCAGGCTTTTCCATGGATCTCAGCCTGTATGCATGAAGCAAAGGTGGCAAAATTGCCTCAGAAGAGCAAGACAAATCAAATTTACAGGTGTGAATAAACTTCATTCTTGCTGCATAATTATCCTCAGCTATAAGGAAAACAATGCAACTCAAGCTGTTGGCAGACTTGCCTCTACACAGAGACAGAAAAAACGTGTTTCTTTGGCTTCCTTAATATATTCCTAATACTGGTGCATGGAGTGACCTAGTAGTAATGCAGCCACCATTCTATAAACATGGAGTAAAACCAAGATACTTCAATGCACTTTCTGAATAAGACAAAAATATAGTATTATTTAATATTATTTGCAATTACGCAGTTGGAAGCTCTTTAGGAGAATATGAAGGCTAAATTTAAGACTGCAGGGACTCTTTTAGGTTACCTTTTTTAAGTTACTGTCATAGTTTCTGAGTACTTATTCAGAGAGACATGATCTCAAATCTCATTGAATTTCAAGAAGGATTTGTGTGCCTCATACTTATCAACTCTTTTCAAAAGTACAAACCAAAGAGAATGGAAGAGGCAATTTATCTAAACTCAGATCAGTCCATCCATACTAACACCCTGATTTTATCACTGACAAAATACCTAAAGTTCCTGATTTTATCACTGACAAAATACCTAAAGTTCATTGATTGAGGAGTAACTGAGGTAAACACCAAATATCAGTGGTAGGAAATATTTCAGCATGAGACAAAATTCTGTTCTGAACCATGAAGTGTACTTAGAAGAGAACTGTAAAAATGTCTTAAGTTTATATAATGTTGCTCAGATGTTGATATAAAGATGTAAGTGATCTGGGCACTCTTTCTTTTCCCTAAACACAGGAGTAATAAATTTAATGATCTCTATAAAGAACTCCCAATACCTCATAGAGATGAACAAATCTGCAATTACAAAAACAGTAATAAAGAAACAAAAAACATTCTGCTTCTCTCTCTTGAGACCAGGGGAGTTGGGCAGTAAACAGTAATTTACTCTTGTAAAAGGAGTCTTATGAAAAGGATGATAATTAAATACATGTCTAATTTATACTAGTTACAAGCCAATGGGTGTTCACTCTTGCACACTCATACACAAACACATAAACTTGTTGAGTATTTCTCAAAATGCTAGGAAGATAAGAAAAAAAAAAAAGGTAAAATAACTACTTTCTTTCCATATAACTCCCCCTTTCCTGTTGTTGAGATAAACAAGAACCAGTGCTGCAGTTCAGTGTTTGAAGCGCTCTGCAGTCAGCTCTGAAGCAGTTGCTTGCAGGCAAAAGAGCCCATTGTGCAACCTCACCAGGAATTGTCTTGGTATGGGAATAAAGAGAAACACTGACACAAGAAAAATGTGCATTGGTTTGCTTTAGAGCTCGCAGAGCAGTTTACGGCAGCAGAAGGCCAAATGTTTACAATTCAAGGCACCCACACAGTGCCTGATGAGATGAAAATTTCATGTCAGATAAGTGCTCAAGTGAGACAACTTGGTTTTATTTCTACTTTCTAGAGCATGCAGTGAGAGATGGCTGGTGCCCTCAGTGCAAGCTGCCACAAAAATCAGCACATTAGGAAAATTTACCCTGGCACTTGAGCTATTTCCTCGGATTAGACTAGGAAATCCTGCTAGAATGGTTGTAACGGTAACCACTGTGGAGATGATGAGCAGATTGAGTTGTAATTGCAGTGCATGTTGGAATTATATCACTTTACACCTGTTAAGAATCTCTGTTTTCTTGCTATAGAAACCACTTCCTTTTTGTATTTTTTTTTTTTAACTCAGGTTGTTTGATGCACACCTGAACACACAGCTTTACTGACTGAGAAGGGTAGATCCCCGACTTCCAGCAGAGATCCCTGAAACCAAGTGTTAGCACTTCGTGTTTGTTAGGAAGATATTAGCCTTACACATTCCAAAACAGTTTTGACACACAGAATACTCACAAGCTGTTAAAATCTGTCTCCTGAAAAGGTTTAGAGTATATCAAAGCTATCTGCTTTGGGGTTTCATATATATATCCATGAACATGGGGAGACGGTTAATACAACTGAAACACTGGTTTCAGTTGATCAGAAAATCTCTTTCATCTCTTAGACATATTCTAAGTGCTTTTATCATTAACATATGATTGGAGTAGACACTTTGGTGAAAGCCTGTCACCTGCTTTTTGCCACACTTTTTTGCTTCAATGATAAATACAAATAAGCACCCAAACGCATGCAAAGCTATATTAATAATTTTGACATTTCAAATACTGTGGCTCATTTTACCTACATGAATCCACTATTTGAGTGTGAAAAAAATTATTTTTTGCCTCCTTCACTATGTTCTGGCTCACATACATTATATAACATATTGCTGGAATCTGGGTAATTTGAAAGGATACAGTAGGATAAACTCCAGAATGGCCTGGAGACAAGACATCCTACATCCTACATGCTGAGCTATTGGCAGTGTTCACAGCCAAACCCCTCTGGCTACCTAGTATTTAGCAGCTCTTTTAGCATCCCGAAGTCATTCATTCATTTTTCCTCACAATGTTCCCTGTGAGGTAAGTCATGTTCCTCAGTTAAAAAAGGAAATTACTAAGCTATTCAGAAAGAGTACTTTTGAAAAGGGATCCATATTCTCTTGAAAGAAATCAGGTCTTTTAAATGCTGTCCAGCTATTTGGAGAGAGTTCTAGTCCCTCTGAAAGTCAGAAACCATCATCCAATGTCTATTTTAAATGTATCCATAGCTAGTTTATGCCCATTTTTAATAATATTAACATTGCCTGGTTTTCCACTGCTTTTGTGCCTTCTGGGTCTTCACCCTTTTTTTTGCCAACCTAAATAAATTAAGCATGATTGGTTTCTGTGAGGAAATAGCCATTTCCTCTTTCTCATGTCCCTAGTGTCAGGGAACTGAATGCTCTTATCTACGCTGCCTTTAGTAGCTACATTTGAATCTGCAGAGCCAATGCACGGAGCCAGCTGTACCCACACTGGTGGTCAGGATGAAGCCAGCAAGCAGACTGGTCATCTCACTGTTGGGATGCTCTAGACTGGAGCCACAGTGTGTGCAGTGTGGCTAACAGGGGATTAGTGTGAGACACAGCATCTGAGCTAACATGTTCATACAGACCTTGCCTGAAAGAGGAACTGAATAACCAGCCTGAGCTACTGGTGGAAACCTGTGGCAAAACAACCCAGTGTCCTTTCTACAACACTAGGCCCTAACTATACAGGTTAATTTCTGTGTTTTATAACCCTCAAATTAGACTAGATATGCTAATGGTTTATAAATGAACTTCAAACTCTTTTTTTTTTTTGCATGTTAAAACCAAATAAAACGCCTAGTTGTGTGCAGCAGTAGCATTATAAAAACAAAGAAATCAAACTCAGGTGAGTTATAACACAGTCAGAAAGACCCTACTTTATGCGTACCCAGATTAAGCTATTCTTTGTAAGGCAGTGGCATGAAATCTAGTGTGGTCCCATTCAGACCTCAACTCTGCAGATGGAATGTGCATGACCTTGGGCAAGTCACCCACATACAAAACTTCTCAAGGACTTAAGTACCTAATTCCCAAGAAAGCCAATGGGCCTTGGGCACCTAACTCTCTGTGAGGATCTGGGACTAAATTAAAACATGTCTAAATCCTCCATGTGTTAAGAATAAGGTAAATTGATTTTCTTCTACCATTTTCCATTGCTTTCCTATCTTCTTATATCCTAACATCTGTAGGACCAGGATTTTCTGCTCCTGTATGTGGATGGAGTCTCACATGAAGGACAAACTTGATCTCTATTTCTTAAGGCCTGTGGATATTGCTTGAACAAAATCATTATCATTAATGTTTTACGGAGGAATGTGGGACTGGATTGCCATGCCTTATCTGCAATGGACTCTGACAGCACATCTTTCTCTGCACTAATGGATAGTTAAGAAATATCTATTTGTCACCAGTTCTTCTCTAGCCTGGTTTCTTAAGACACAGAATGTTCCTGTGGTCATCTGACATTTATGTGCCCATTCGTTTTGACTCTACTGGCCATTTTCAACCAAATTTGTCACAGACTTGAAGGTGCAATATTCCTACAAGTTTAATGATGAGGTAAATGAGTGAGATAAAAAAATAGCTCTACCTTCTTTCTAATTTATCTTTACCATGAACATTACCTCAATCATGTGTCAGGAATCTCACAGACCAGGTTCCTAATCCTAGTCAAGAAACCAATTATGATAGATACTCTACAAATACATAAGTCTCAGCCCCAGGCACTTTGCAATGTAAATGAAACCAATCACACCTTCATGATATCAGAATGTCTCAATTTATTCTATTTTTAGTTAGAACCGTAACTTACAGATGCTGCTGTATAAGAAAAAAGCAAATGAAACAAACATAAAAATTCTATGAAGAGGTCTGGAAAAAAACCAACATTATTAAATTCAGGGGTTTTGAAACAAAAGAAAACCAAAGTAAGCTAGGTGAGAAAAACCATTTATCTAGGCCAGTCCAATCTTGCAAGAAAAGAAAGGTCCAAAAAGGCATTAATTCAACTTCGGTGTTATTATCCCCAAAATACATCACTGCAATTTGGACATATAAAATGTCTTCAACAAGCTTGGAGAGTAACATGCTGACAAAGAAATATGTGTTATTAGTTTGAGCTGCTAGGTCACCCGCGGGACAGTAATACAAACAACCTGGCTAATATAGCCAAAAAATAAGCAAGTGGTTCAGACTGTAGGCAGAGTAGGAGGGGAAAGAAAGAACCACTAATGTAATGAAGAAGGACAGAAAATGAATACCAGGTTGAGAAGAAACATGTTTGTGGAATAGGTGTGTCAAGAGAGATAGCTGCATAGTTCATCTAAATGACAATATGAATGTTCTCTCCTCAGGCTCTGTTTCTTTCTCTGTCTTGTATATATTTTTTTTTTCTGTTGTTCTTCCTTACAGCAAGTTGCTGGAAGGGAAAGAGTGTAAACCAATGATTACTATCTCACTACTCGTTTAAGTCTTCAGACTTCTCCCCTCTCCAGAGGCAACCTAGAAAGAAACAAATAATCAGTTTAGGGAATGTGGTAACATGGTAAAGGAAACAATGCAGCACAGGGATGAATGTTTGTGGTTTTCATTCAACCCTTGTTAATAGATAGTTTAAAAGGTGAAAGGCGTTATCTATAGGTCTGCAGTTAAGTTATGTGCTTCAGTTATTCACAGTTGATTATTGGTTTTTGCTATTTGTCAATCACCTGCCAACTATCTAAGGAATCATATATATCTTATTTCAGCTCCATCAAACTGTACTCTGATGGTTTTTTTTAGTCAGAGCTGTGACAACAGGGAGTGCACCTGAGGGGAAAAAGTGTAGGGAATCTTTCGGTGCTTCCATTCAAGAGAAAAGCATGCAGAAACATAGAAGTACTGGGATCCACCTGTGAGGAGGTAAAGGCTCCCAGAAATGGAAAAAACCTAGAAGACACGCTGGGAAAGAAAAGCTGTACTCAAACGTTAAAATGTCTTGACAGTGCCCTATCCTTAGCAGTTTCAGAAGTCAGTACCCAGAGAAGTCCTTTGGTGGTTTTAAAACTACAGATCTACAATAATTTCAGTGAATCATTACAGGAGCTGAGGACATGGTTGAAGAGACTCTTACTTCCAGAATCATAGTCATAGGGAAACCTGGGCTGGAAGGGACCTCTGGAGGTCTCTAGTCGTTCTACCCCCAGCAAAGTTGTCTTCAGAATTATGGCTGTTACAACTGGCTGAGGCTGCATGTTTAGCTCAAGCAGGACAATTCCATGCCACAGAGCTTGCCAGGGTTAGGAAACACTGTGATGTGCATTTGACTTCAGACTTGTGTCGCACATGATGCCTGGATACAGCATATGCTGATGGTTCCCATCTGTTCTTTAAAGAAAATCAAGTGAGTCTTCCCAAGGTTTTGTTTCCTCTTGCCAAAGCTAATCAAATTAGGATGTTTTGAATGTAGGCTCTTTTCTACCCTTTCACTGCCAAAGAGCACTAAGCATAACAAAGGCAGGGATCCACAGTACAATAGTACTGATGGATTTATCAGGAAATCTTCCTCTGAAAGTCAATCACACAAGAGGACCCTTGAGGGGATGAGACAGTTGTCCCTAAAAGAGGTTCAGCAGTGATCCAAGATGCTGCAAAAACATGGGATTCCTTGATGGGTTTTCAAATACTATAAACCAAGATCGCATATTTTCAGCCTGGAACCTACAAACACATTTAATTTCAGGAAAATTTGTCTGTCAGTTGCAGGGTATTTTCTTTTAATAAAGAACCAAAGATTCAACTTATAAAACCAAAGACAAATCCTAGGATATTCAAAATGTGCTGAATGCTGACTGAACACTATTACCACTTAAATAGAAAGAGCAGATTGACTGCTTTTGAAAATCTCATCCCCAAAGCCGAGCAGAGTGTTTAATCTACCCCTCAAGTCCCATACAAGTTCATGTTCCGATGGATATATTGTACTGTCCCATTTTAAATGACCCACAGCATAAAATTCAATATTCATCTATAGTTTTATCAGCTTTCTCCTTAGAAACATTTTCCTCACCTTCAGCTCATTTCTAACTACTCTCCCCTCACTTCTAACTATTTTTTGGCATCTGGGAACAAGAGGCATTTGAAAACCCTGCAAACCATTAAGTACTATCGCAAAAACAAGCTGCCCACTGTGCTGAAAAAAGTAGAGATCAAAACAAACACTTTCCTTTCAACATGACACAATGAAAAGAGGCAAAACATTGAGAGAGGGTGACAACATACAATTATAAAATTGTCCATATTTGGAAGTTCCATTTCTTTACATCCTCTCTGGTTAGTTAGAAGTAGCTCATGGAAATCTTGCCCGGTAACTCAAGAAGGCAAGGTGAAGTTTTACAAATATTTCTCCTAGGTTCTTGCTTGATTTTAACTTATTGTTCCTAGATTTGCTCTTTTTGGTGTTGTGTCTTTCCTTTCTCCCTAAACAAGACAAAAATCCAAGATCTGGATTGATTCACAATGTCTGTATTACATGCCTGCTGGGAAGTAGTAACCATATGTTGGCAAGATTACATTTACAACTTGGAAGTGAAAAAAAAGGCAGCTCAACGTGACAAGCCAGCTTCAGCATATTGAGGAGGGGAAAAAAGAAATACTCTTTGAAATTGAAATTGCAAGCTCACCTGCTGCTGCCTACTAGCCTCAAGCTTAACAGTGATGACTGCACAACTGCAGCAACATGCTGCAAAAGCCTCTGCTCACAGCTCAGGCACAACTGAAGTGATAAAGCCTGTGCAAACTGTAACGCATGTGAGACTTTTTCCCCATAGGTAGTTACCATTTGTGGTGATGCTTCTTCAAGGCAAGACTGGACATGGACAGACCAACAAAACAAGTACATCAAACCACATATATAGGATGTGTCAGGCTGGCTCAGATTTCTAGCCCAACATCCCTTCACTGATGTTGACAACTGAATTTACCTCCAAAGCTGGTCAGGGGACACCAAGGGAAGAATTACCAGGACATCTAAGAGTTCGTGGCCCCCTTCATCTCCCAAGAAAGGCAGGACAAGCTCTGCGGCATGTATGCTGTGAGCGGCTGCGGTGCTGAAGAGACCATGGACTGTGGAAGAGGGAAGACAATTAAGCTCAGATGGCCCTAAGAAAAGTAGAGGATGCTGTGGATGTGGGAATATGGGACATGCAGCAAGATATTCTTTCCTGCCGTGTACTTCCAAGGACCTGTTGGAACTGGGAAAGGTTCAGAGAAGAACAGCAATGCTTAACAAAGGTATAGAAAATCCTGTGGATGAGGAAAGACCTTAGAAACAGGAGGACCGTGGAGAGTATGGATGGGAACTGATTGTTCATCTCTTCATGAGTACAAGAATTAGGGTATGCTATGTGAAGTTACTAGTTGCCAAGTTCAAAACGAACAGAAAAAAAAGGGGTTATTTGCCCCATAGGAGGGCAAATAGAAGGAGACGTGTAGAGCATGTAGTTAAAGGGTGTTGTAGATGTTAATAGTTTATATGCATTCAATAGTAGAGTGATTAAGTTCATAACTGATTATTATTAATGACATGGCATTTTGGATGCACTGGGGAAGTGTTGTATATGCTTGTGCCATTCTTAATCTGCTCTAGACATTTGCTCACGACCACAGTTAGAGACTGGGCTAGAAGAAATTTTTTTTTTTCTTTTTTAATCTGACCCACTGCATCTTTTCTTACATTCCAGGAGGGTGGCCATAACCAAGGCAGCTTCAACGCACTGGCATTCAGCTTCCCTATAAGAAAATGCCAGCAGGGCTGTACTGACCAGCGCATGCCACTGCACTGGGAAAGTCTGACAAATACTGAGATTAAATTTACTTCCTCCACCCCAGTGAGCTCAACCCAGAGTGAATCTGGTGAGGTTTCCTCATCACCAGCAAAGCACGTTCAGATATTTCTTCCTGTTGTGCTTTCAAGTTGGCATGCAATCTATCTGCTCCCTTTCAAATGACTTTTTAAAACATTGTTTTGCAGCCCTTGTTTCAGTCCCAGCCACTTGGTGAAAGGGAACACCAGAGCTGGAGTGAGAAGCTGCAAATGGATTGGGAAGCATGGCTCTTACTGAGATTTCTGGAGAAGGCTTTTTCTGTTTGATTGTTATTTTTTGGGTTTTTTTGTTTTGTTTTGTTTTGTTTTGTTTTGTTTTTTCCCCAGTTGTTGACAACAAACAGTGTCTGTAATAATTCTGTGCCTAATTTGATTTTCAAGCTGTTAGAGGCCTGGCACAGGCATAGCAGGTTTTGTCAGTGCTGAGGGATTTTTCATCTGAGAGACTAAATTACCTCTCTTTTCTTCCGTACTTCCCTGAACAGTATTGAAAAATGTGGAGCAAAAGCAAACAAAACCAAAAGATCCAAAAGTCTGACCATGGAGAGGAAGATGAGCAATTAGATCTTCACTTTAGCCTGACCACTGGGATTAGCAATCTTTAGGGTGAGACACAAACAGAGATACCTGAAACAAAGGTGAGACACCCTGGGTTGTTTTTTGCTGAACTTTTCGTTATCTGACCCTCACAAAGAATTCATCTGGAACAGAAAGTATTAAATCAGCACTCATAATAAACCATTGCTTAGAGAAAATTAAATAAATATATAAAAGCAGGCGCTTGCAGTCCTGCTCCTGCTGAGACACAAATGCTATAACCCAGAGCCTTATAGTTAGCTATACTTCAGTAGCATAAAAAAGTGATGAGCTCACAGGCATTACTCAAAGAGATATACTGTACCTTTGGATAACTGAGTAAACTGAAGCTATTTCATAAGTGATGTCAGACATACTGCACAGGAGGGCAAGTGCCGTGGGAAATCCTGCCTTTTGCTGAATGTTTCTGAAAGTCTCGGTCAGGGCTGTGCTCTGCTCAGAGCTTGCTAAGCACCAAACACTGCCAAAAAGATGCTGTAGTGACCATTACGTAAATGCTGCCTAACTGGTATGGTTAAAGACAAACTGTAATGAAAGCGCTTCAGCTATTAGTTACAACAGTAGTCTATAATAGATAACGAGCAGCACGCTTGATAAAGCCTTGGAGGATGTATGCAGAAGAAGAAATAAAAAAAAAAAAAGCAGTGTCCTGAGACTGAAGAGACCTGGCTTCAGCTCCTGGTGCTTCCACAGGACTTTTGCCTTGTGATGGACGCACTTGACCCCTTAACCAGACCGGCAGTGGTTTGGTACAAGCTCCGGAAGAGGTAAAGACCTGAGTCGTAGCTGGGCCGTGAACTCCCCTAGTTTCAATCTGTTCTCTGAAAACCCACAAAGGAGCAGAGTCACACAGTGAACATCAATGCATCTGAGCTTGGATCGCTGATCATGCAATTAATACCTGAATAGCAGGTGGCTTTTCCAAGATTCATTTATCAAGGAACAAAGAAAGTTGTGGAGAAAGGAGTCTCATATATACCTTTTCCATTGCATGTAATTTGACTATGAGCCAACCACTTTATCCCATAAATATGACAGCCTAAGTGAGCTTTCTTTGACCTCTCCCTGCTAGGTAGTATGCCTGCATGGCGGTGATCTCCCCTTAAGTTGGGACACCTCTCAAGCTTGCTCCTTGAGGCAGAGAGACCTTTTACCAACAGCAGATCTTTGGTAAGCAACCAATATCACGCATAGTACGATAAGTTTGATTTTGTCTTGGTAACTTTGATTGCGTGCTGAATTGATGTTAATGAAACATTACATAAATTTTGCATATATAAGCCCTTAGACATAAACCATTGACCAAGTCTGAGACTAGGCTTGGACCTAGCCGTACCTAGTCTCCTCTCTGAGAAGGAGTTTAGAAAGCATGGGGGTCCACTCTGAACCTAGTGACTCAACGGGAGGGTCCTCCTTACCCTTTTGCGTCCCCGGTCTCTCTGTGACTCATTCCAACTTGAGCATAACTCAGTTTTCCTTTGTATGTTTCTTCCATGCAGTAATTAATAGAGTAAACCTTGCCATCGAACTTTGTTAAGTCACACTTTTACAATACCTTATTAAAACCACTTTTGCTAATACCTTTGACGGTGATTCTTTAAGCAATCTAAATCACTCATCTGTGATATGCCTCATGGTGGACAAGAGGTCTTGTCTCTATTTGACTCTCCTTAGTGTTGGAGGATCTGACCTCAGGGCCCAGGGAAGACCCAGGTCAACTTTCAGGAGCCCAGGCAGAGCCCGTCTGTGCTAGCGTGTGCCCACTTCACCTCTCCGTGACTCAGTTTACCACCTTTGAAAAGGACTGAGAGTTGTTTCCAGTTGCCTAAGTGGTTTGTAAATCACCTTGAGGACTTTGACAATAGCAACTGCAGCAGTTTGGAGCCTGAACTTTCACAGTCCATCATCCCCGTTGTTCACCAGTGAGATGAATTTCCTAGCAGGCCTTGGATTTTGTGAGATGCCTCACTTAAACAAATTTTGGCCAAGGTTTTTGTGATGGGAGCCTTGTTTCCTAAGCCTGAACCTATGTTGTAATGCTAAGAAAGGCTGAGGATTAAGTGGTGGAGTCTTTATTTGACATGCAGGGCCACTAATTGCTAAAGAGAACAAGCTTTTGAATAGCCTTGACATGCACACCTGCAGATACTGTATTTTGCTTCCCTTGTTCTATTTCCAGGAACTGCCTGCAGGAAGGGGGAAGACAAGGCCCTTTTTCAGGGCTCTGACCTTCAGAGACAAATGGAAAGAGGGAGGTTGGTTCCCAATGCACCTGCATAAAGGAGATAAATTAAATCTTCTACTGCAGAGGGAACACACACAGGGGGTCTTCCGTACACTAGGAAGGAGAAGTTGAGGGAAAATCACTATGGTGCATATACCCTTTATCAGGCAGCCTAATAAATGGCACATTCAGGAAATTTGAAGTGTCTATGATTTATCTATAGTGAACTTTATTTCCTCCCTCCCGCATTCATTTCTGAATGGAAAGGCAAGGAAAAGGACCTGGATATTTATCCATCTGCAGCAGGGACCAAATTTGTGACTGGTTTTGTAAGTGCAAGTCACTACTGAACTAAACATTCAATTGTTAGTTTAAGCCATATGAAAATCACTAACTTTTTAAATACAGTCCTAACCCAGGAGTGGCTTCCTGAGGAGAAGGCTGAAGAGACAGGAGTGCAATGGAGACTCACCCTCCTGTCTTTTTATCCTGTCTGGTGTAGCAAGCAGCAGAGCAGAAGGTGCAGCATCCCCCTACCGCATCCCCACACATCTGCTCTCCTCAAAGAGTAAATCAGACATATCAAAAAATGGTATGCTGGACATTGTGTGAGAAGACAAGACTGAAATCTGGAATTTCCTGCACAGGGATATGAGCGAATTTCGGTTCATTCAAACCTGCACTGAACACAAAAGGCAGTTTCGTAGACTTCCATAGTTCAAGGGTGTTGTAATGCATACAGAGTGCTTGGGAACCACAGTAATTGCTTGGAAAAATAATCAATTATTAATTCAAAGGCCAATTATTAATACATATAACAATATAAATTCTAATGCAGTCAAACACATCAGACAAAACCAACATGCATTTCCGAAGTGGAAGGCAACTATGTGTGTGTAAGCAGGGTACGTAACTAACTGCATTTTTCTGCACTGAACTGGAAGGATAAAAAGAGCCAGGACACAACATCCTTACCCTCCCCACTGTTACACGCCAGCCGGAGGAAAATAATTCATGTAACAATTAATAAAAAAATTGGCTTTCTAAAGAAAAGACTGATTTTTCCGCATTTAATTGATTTTCTAATTCCTCCCCTTGAATGGAGTGACAAAAGCAGTAGAATAGGTACTTTAATACCAAAATTACCCTGAAAATTAAGTTTAATCACATACCTCAAGGTTTTCAGAAAAGAGAGTGTAAAGTATAAAATATATTTGCACTTGCAAGGAAGAAATGTCTTGAGTTGGGATGGCTGAAAACTTTTTTTGGGAACTTCCTTTTTTATTTTTGCAATTTTATTTTACTTTTTAGGTAGGCTGTCCTTCCTGTGTTATGACTCTGCACGTCAGTCTAAACATCCCACAAACAAGTTTAAGGACAGGGTAGCATTGCAGTTTCAGCCTCAGTCACAAGGTGATGCTGAGGAGCGGGGTGATGAGATGATCCGCAAGTAGTGCCACATTTTGTCCTGCTCTCCCCAGAGTTCATTTGTTCCCACAGGCAGTGAATGGGAAGGCTCCTCAGTACAGAACAAAACCCACTGCCGACACAGCGCAAAAGCACGACCTGGACTTCTGAGCCCCATTTCAATGCCTTTTTTAGTCCCACACTTCTGAGACCTTGAGCATTTGTATTCAAGACAGAGAGGAGGGAGAGGCAGCTCAGCTGACCTGCCAGCTTTCAAAAAGCACTCGAGGACCGAGTTGATAAAAAAAATAAAAATAAAAGCAAACCAGCTGATAAAAGTGTAACTCAGAGATTTGATAGCAGCCAGGAAAGAGCATTGCAGAGTGCTGATTGCAAAGTGATAGACAGAGGTTTCCATTTCACACATTGTCATTCTAATCTTGCAGTCCAGTTCCGCAATGTTAGGACAGATCCCTTATAAAAAGAGGAATAATAAAGGAGCAAAAGAGGAGAAATAACTACATAGCCCAGGGTACGAAACACAGAAAGGGGAGGGGGCATTTGTTTAAGTGTTCAGCAATTTGCAGCACAGAGAATTTCCATTCACAAACTGATCTTCCCGATGGTAAAGGCAAAAAGGCAAGATGAAAACAGAAAGAGCTTTTTGGCATAGTTTGAGGAAAAGTTCCATCTGCAGCTATAATTGACACAGTTTAAATTCCAAGAGTACAAATGCTAAGAAATTCACAGGACCATCAGACAATCAGAGGATCCTCTTATGACTCACCCTAATCCTCTGAGATAGTTGCCTCTATCTTGTGAAGAGCCAGGGCCCTTCAGTGGAGGACAATGACATAACGAAGACCTTTGTAGCTCTGCTCTTAGGAGTCTTTATAGGAATGCACAGAATGAGAAAATTTCAATTTTATTCTATCCACAGAGGCACTATTGAGAATACGCAAAGCTAAAATCCTCCAAAAAAGTCACTGAGAGCCTCATTGTGAATGGAAGCAAAAGACTGTTGAAGGAGCAGGTGCAAAGGAGAGATGTTGGTGACTGAAAAATAAAATCAAAGACAAGGGATGAGGGAAGGCCTGGATTTCCAATTTCCCACAGGATAAACAGAGAATACAGTGTGAGGTAGGAAGGGATGTAATGCAAAGCAAAGAACTGAGCAAGCAAAAGTAGGAAGAAAAGTTACACCCTAAGGCCAAGATCTATCCCAATATTTCCATCTAACTATTTGTAAAAGATGTGAAAAATATACAACATACAAGACGACACGGAGAGACTAAAAGGGAAGATAGCAATGCAGATATGAAAGATGATGAGACATGGAAGAAAAAGGATGACAGGAAAGTGGGCAGAGTAAAGGGTAAATGAAGTCACTGTTCATTTGAGTTCTGATTTCTGCTTTTCATCTCCAGCAGGAGGATGCAGCATTCATGTGTATCTTATTGCCTAAAAGTACCCCAGACTCTTTGCTGATGTAGTCTTAAAAATGCATCTTTAAAATGACGGTAACTCACAAAATACTCATGCCAGACTTAATTTCATTTCAAGACATCAACTGAACTGGAATAGAAAACCTTCATTTTCTTAGCAAATCTTTGCACCTCATAAAGGTTTTATCTGTTGCTATGGCAAAGGCTTTACCCAAAGGAGTTATTTGCAGAACACCACAAGAAGGGGGAATTTTTCAGTTCCTTTCACATACGCATTTTCATACCCCAGACATTTTAATTTAATCATATTTTCCCTTAATCTTTCAGAGAGTTTCTTTTATTCCTGGATAAGCTGCAAGTCTACATCAGCAATATGGAAGGATCCATTCTTATCATCTTCCCCACAGTAAATCAAAATCTACTTTTAATTATAGAATATCATCTATTTCTCTGTGATGACATTCAAGTGCTTATTCCAAATTGAAAGAGCAATAGAGCAACTGCCATGGTATTTTCATACATAGAGCGATGACCTTTTTAATATGATTTCATGGAAACAATGGAGTTACATTCATCAGGATATATAGAAACTTGCTGCTTCTTTTTTCAGAGATTCCACTTTCAGTTCACAATGACATTTGATAGGAGACATAAAAATGTCAGTAGATCAGGTTTTTTTCAGCCACCTCATCTGACAAGAATTCCCTCCTTCCTGTTTCTTTTTACAATGCTATGTTGTTCATTCATTTGGGCCTACTTCAATTTGCTTATTAAATATGTAAGATCTTCATTATGCAACCAGGAGCTGAATCATGTTAGATTAACACAAAGCCCTTGTGAGAGGATTTTTTTAACGTTATTAATATTAATAGTATGTGCAGCTCACGTATTTTTGTACTTTCCAAACCCAAATGTCAAGACAGTGGATAAATTGTACTTTCCTCCTTTGTCTTTTTTGTCTTCTTCAAAGAAAGGATGACATTCAACTTAACTAAAAGCAAAACTTCACACATTTCCAGCTAAGTTCCATTTTGCATCCCAAAGAGTCATAGTTATAATGGACTGTCTTGCCTGGCCATTGATACAAGAGCAAGGGTAACCTGAGGAAACAGGTAAGCAGCACAGGATTTTATTCTTTGTGTTGACTTATGCAACCTCATAAATCACACACGTCTTAATCAAGTAAAGGATTTTACTAATGACCTAATGAGAAGTGCTATAATAGCTAACTAATAGGAACCTAGACTTGAACCCTTGCACAGAACTCAAGGAAAATTCAGAGGCTTGGAAGGGATCCAAAGCAGACAGCATGTTGAGGAGGAACAGCTTAGACTTAATCAGTAGGCAATATGAAGGAAGAAAAAACCCTCTTTCATCCCCCTTCCTATCAGACTGAAGCCTGAAACATGCTCCTGAAATGTTGGCTTAGAGGATCTTTTTTTCAAAGAGCTTAGGACACCTCATTCCTTTCTTTCCAAACTTATCTGGGGGAGGAAGTATCACGTACTTGTCCTGGATATACAGAGACTTAGTAGATGAGGGTTCACTCAAGAAATGGCTTCAATTCTCTGCTATGTCTGACATGACTCAATTTCACATCTCAGAGAAGTTCTACAGTGAAACAATTTGACAATTATTGTGTTGTTACCTCTTCACTTCCCCACCTCCACTTCTGACTTTTCCATGCTGCGTTTGCCTCCTGCTCGCATAGACTACAGCAGAACTGCTGTATCTGTAGCTGGAAGGCAATGGCAGAAAGTGAGGCTTGGCATCACTTCACCAGCCTTAAACTGTGCCACTCCATAGGAGACTGTCTTGAGGACCACATTATTGGATTACTTTACTGTCAATGTACAAACAACCTCTTTTAAAAAGGGTCCCTCTATTCCTTTCTCCAGGATGGTTATTTCTTTTACCACCAGCTAAAACACAGAACCAATTGTTAAAGCATCTTCTAAAACCAGACATCCTTTCTCACAAAAGGAGAGAGACCTGTTAATCGGCATGCAAAATCCTTCTCTCTTTCTCACTTCCTGATTCATGATCAAGTAATATAAATATTTTCCTCTATACAGAGACAACGTCAAAAGAGAAAGACCAACCTATAGTCTGCTACCTGTATCACTCTAGGGAGAGAAGAGATATTGAAAAGCATCACATAGAGACTGAAAGAATCTGAGTCTTCTGTTTATTTCAAGTTTTCTATAAAAGAGAGAAAATCATCATTACCACCTCCTTCTTCAGCTACATCTTAAAAGAAAGTAGCAGTATTATTCTAATCTCTGGAGGGTTCACCCCATGTTCACAAGCTATTCTATGTGACTGCTAATAAAACCCATGAACATTCAAATTTATATTTTAAGACCACAGTCCAACAAAAGAGAATGAAAGTTCACTATGATCATGTTGGCTGTATGGCACTGAAGCTGTAAAAGAATAAAAATACTTTGCAGTATTATAGAGCTAATCCTAAACCTGTCAGATAGGTCAGGATGAGACACAGTTCTCTTCCTTCATACTGATACCAAGTGACAGCTTGTGCATAGCTTCTACATTCAGAAATGACCGCAGTGATTTTGTATTCAGACATCTTGTTTAACACAAGACAGACCAATTCTTCCAAGTCTAATGTTTTTAAATATTGGGGGTTTTTTCTTTCCTTCTTTCTTGATCTTCCTACATCTTTTGTGCTTCTGATACACAGCAGGCCTGAAACCAAAAGATTTAAACTAAAAAAGAACTAAGAAAAAAAATAAGTCTAGAAAAATATATGACATGACTGGAAGCAAGACACACTGGAGTATAAGGAAGGAGCTTGTTCACGTTATACTTTCAGCCTCATTCCTCAGGCTGAGGACACCCTCAAAATTTTGAGGCACTGATCTAAAGTAAAACAGATTAAAAATTTGATATATCTTAACCATACACTGTGAAATGGACCTTGAAAAACGTAACCCATTGGGACACCTCCTGATTCAAGGTGGTTGTGACTTAAGCTTGGAGTCAGTAAACAATAAGCAGCTCTCTCTTCTGTGATGACTATAAAAACCTTACGTTTGCATATACAAGTAAATGAATCTGTGTTCTGGGAATGACTCAAAGAAAATGAAATCAATCACATTTATAAGCATCTTGTGACCTTTACCCATTTCTCTGGAAGAGAAATAAAATGAAGACAATTGTACCTTGGTTTCCACAATGTTGTCTGGGTGTTTGATAGGAATCTGACTGGGAAATGATACCGACAGTGAGATAACAAGAAAACCTATTTATCACTGTGACAGGTGCTTGGTTTTATGTGAGTTTAAATTACCAGTGATGGAGTAGGGTTGTCTTTCTCTCATCTCAACCTCATAACCAATGTTTAGACTCAACTAAAGTTTCCATTTCATAGTAATCAAGTTACATGGAGTCAAATTGTTATTCATGAATTCAAGGAGGTTAAGACTTGAGATTCATTAATGCGATGTTGTCAGCCACAGTGAGCAGGTCCATGGCCTAGAACAGAGTGGTAATTGGTAAATCTGAATGCTGGGTGGTTAATGGCTGTTTATTAGCCTCTAATACATTCTGTGTTATTTAGTCTTACAAGATTTGACACTAGATATTTCTACTGAGTCACAGCACCCTGACAGTTCACCTTTCTTGTACATCGGTGGACGTGTGTCAGAGCTTAACTGTGCTATGTTGGAAAAGAAATACAAATCACCACTTCTTCTCATACCTGTTGCTGTACAGTGTGATCTTCCCCATTTGGACACATGAGGACGAAAGGAGCAGTCCTGAAACCCAGGGCATCATTTACAGACAAGGCAGTGTCAGCTCTCTTATTTCTATCCGTGTATTGAGTAACCTCAATTTCTTTTGGCCTAAATCAGAGTTAGGTGTTTATTCCTTTCTTAGGGAAACTCTACTCATTTGACTGGCTTTTCTAAGGAAAAAACAAAATCAAAAGAAACAAAAACAAGTTTACGATTTATCTGGAACTTATGGTTTTCTCCATCAAAAGCAATCTCTTCTGTTTACTTTTGAAGCACAAAATTTTACAAGGCATCAGTCTGTAGTAGAAATATCCCTTTTCACATCTCATTTTGGTGGTAAGATAGATTGTTAATATGAAAGTTCGCAAGAGCAAGTTATATTCACGTCATGACACTCAGCTAGGGAGAGAGGCATGTGTACGGCTAGACAGGATTCAGCTGAGTCATCAGGTCCATCACAGACTATCAAAGTCCCGTCAACCGTTGCCACCTCTTATAATTCCTTTCATTAATGTAGCTCTGTGCTTCTCTGTGCTTACATAGGCAGGTTTCTCATCATTCAGTATGGGATACCCTATCATAGCTCTGAAAATGAGGTGTTTTTTTTCTGGTTTCCAACCTAAATTCATCTATACATATTTTATTCTTTGTCCACCTTGCCGTTTATCTCATACTCATCCTGCAGGTTCTCCTGAGGAATTTAGAGAAAGCAGTCCATAGCTTTGAGTTTATTAGGTTAAAAAAGAAAAAAAATCTTTCATTCTCCTATATAATGTCTCCAGTTCCTTGATTGTTCTCTGCACCTGTCTCAGTTTGAATTCATTCTCTAACATAGGTGAGCAGAAAAATATATAGGCAATAAAAATAACAACTATAGAGGCTTTACATGGAGTTGTTAATACTTTGCTATTTCTATTGCAAACACTTTGCCTGAAACATGGTAGAGCAATATTTGTTTTTTTCCACAGGTGTTATATAGTCATACCATGATTGACGAAAACACCCAGCTATTTTCCTTCCCTCCTAGTGCTAAATAGTGACAATGCCCAATATTTTGTGTTAGTTCTGACATGCATGACCTTCTGTTTCCATTACTCCAGGACCTCAAGGTCACTCAGTAAATTCTGTATAGTATCTGGATCCTTCTTCTTTATTGGCATCCTTTCTATCTTTGAAATATTAACACTTTTCAAAAGCATTGTTTGTCATGCTAGTCACAATGACTAGCGCCGTAGACAGTATTAAACAAGATGGAGGTTCGAGGATCTCAGCTACAAAGCTCCCTTCAGCTTAAGACTTTTCCTTTGTTGTATTTCAATTTTGTATGCACCTTACAGTCCTTCTACTAATTCTGTTCCTTTTCATCTTAATTAATCATTTCTCTTATAGTAAAATATGGCAAGCTTCACAGAAGTCTAGCTAGGTTAGATCTATGGAAGTTAGACTGACAGGGAGTTTTTAACAGTATAATGCTATTGAGATGCTTTTCGTCAAAACTCATAGGAACATTTAAAATGAAACATAAACCAATCAGAAACTCCCTAGTTTTTGTGCTTTACAGCATACTCTGGATTCCTCCTAGTTTCTCGAAAGGGTGCAAATATGCATTAGGGCCAAGATTTTGGCAAAATTCACAGCACTACAAGGCTTTGAGAAAAAAGAAGCAAACCCAGGCAGTTCCAATTCAATTTGACTTTCATTTGGAGTAAGGGCTGTTCAGATGTAAACCCAAGTCACAGCTCTGTGGGTGCATATCCTGAGCCAGTGTTAATTGAAGGTCTTTCAAGGAAACTCGATAGTGTTTAGATTGTACAAGCCTCAAAAGCCTAACTATGAGAAAAATAGTTTTCATGTATATTATAGACCCAACTGCTCTTTATGAATTTTATGTAACAAAGGTATTATGCATATAAATTAACATTTCAAAACCATGATCACATCTTAGAAATATGAACTGAGATTGAGCCTATGAAAAGACACTGAGATCTTATTGAAAGGGGGTGGTTTTGATCTTAAATTGCTTACCATCAAAAGAACAACAACAACAATAAAATAAACAATCCAGGCTTGATAGGTTTCATATTGTGATGCAGTGTCATGCATATTAATCACCATAATGAAACTTATCCCAAATAATTCACATACTGCATAAACAGCTTTTTAAAGTGATGCATTTAAATTTTTGGCAAGAACACATTGTTCAAATCTGTAACAATTAAAAAAAAAAAACTGTGTTTGTACCATTTTCTTTGGACTGACTAGTTTTCTTCTATCCAAATTATAGGTTTAATAGAATCTAAAGATGGACCCTTAGGAAACAGTATGAAAATCCTTCTTTTTTTCTCTGCAAGCAATGGACTTGGAGAAGAATGCTAGACCATGGCAAAAAGCTCCCTCACCTGATGGGTTAAGCCTCCCACACATGGTGGGTTGTTGAGTCTTTCCAAAATTATCGCAGCAGCCTCTATTCATCCATGTACACTGGTGGTATAGACAATGAAAGTGACACAGTTGCTTTCATTATTAACTTCGTTATATGATCTGTAACATTATTAGCAGCAAGACTGCAAGTACAGAAGGCAAGCTGTTAATGTAATCAGCATAAGACAAACACTGAAAAATTGTGAATAATATGTTATTTGCATAAAACCAACCTCTTATTAAAATCACAGCCAGGGCAAAGAACTCAAAGGTAAACCCAGAAGTTTTTCGGTAGAAACCACAATAAATTGTACAAAATCTGGAATAGGGAAAGTGTTTTTCAGAGGTATTTTTGGCAGTATGTGATCCTAATTAATGAGGGTCATTGCTATTATTGTTGTCATTCATACTGCAATTGCTTCAGGTAGCCACAAAGAAGAACCAGAATCCTGCTGAGGTAAACTGTTTACCCAAGCGTAAAACACTCTGTTTGCCCCAAAATAGATGATGAACTAAATTCAATGGGACAAATGCTTAAGTGGTTTCCTGAATGGCAATTGATTTTAACCTGGGTTTAAAGTTAGTATGTACTAAATGGTCTTTCTCTCACTGTTTTTTTTTTTTTCCCCACCTAAGCTTTCTTTTGGGTTATAAATGCATCTGAAAATTATCTCTTCTTATGAATTATACACGGTATCTAGAAAAATGACACCCTATGCATGGTTGGAGTTTTTAGGGACTATTATAATATAAATACCAAGGCTGACGTGTGGATTGGTTCAGTCAAGTTATTTACACAAAATGGATCTTTAAAACAAGATGTCTATAAAAGTCAAGTCTTTGCCTTTTGGTCTTTAACCACATAATTCACAAGAAAGGAATGAAAACTTTGATTTTCAACAAAGGTTTTATTATGTGTGACAGCTTAGTCTGTCCCTCTAAAGACTGAACTTGAACTACGACAAATCTGAGACCAAAGAAAACACAACTATTCTTCTCTGCCTTACTCCTTGGTTTTTTAGGCCCCACAGGTCCAAGTCCAGCTCTGTTCCAAGAGGACAGCTGTGTTCATTTAATTGCCATGGGGCACTCTTACACCCAGACTTATCCTGACCCCATTCGAGTGTGACAAGTCCTTGTATTTATAGCAGTGCAACAACATATTCCATGAGTTCTGCCAACAACCAATTGCTCCAAAGTCCATTTTGCACAAGTGCTGATACTTGCCAGGCAAAAGAACCACCATAAGCCAAGATCCATGAAGGTGTTCAGACCTTGAACCTCTGTGAGATGGACCTAGATAACTCTGTTCCCTTCCTGGCATAACTTGCTGCAACCTCCAGGTATTTGCAGTGTTTCTAAACTAGTGGTTTTAATCACAGTACGGATTCCATCTCAGTCATTTAAAGATAAATGCTTAAACAGTGTATATGTCTATTTATACCTATGTCATCATCAGGAGCTAAGTTAGCGTCCTTGAGAATATGGTGACTTTTTGTTAACTGCAGTCAAGGGTTGGTTAATTTTAGTGAGAAATCTCAAGCACTGGAGGCCTCTGTAACTTGCTGTAGCAATTGTTCCTCAGGTGAACTGACTCTGAACTAAACTTCAAAAAATTCCTCATAAAAATATTACCATAAAACAGGATAAGACACACAAATGCCTCTTCAAGAAAATAAATAAAACATCAGGTTTTATCGCTCTCCTCTAATTAACATGGCAACCTTTCTATTCCTTCCTGGAGCCTCCAGGGCAGATGATGTCAGGTGGTGACGTGATGCAAACACCCCGATGAAAAAGGGAAGCATCTGGTGTGTGTTGAAAAAGGGAGTTATTTCCTAGGAATGCAGACTCCTCTGGAACTCATCTCACACCTTTTGCAAATAAATAACTTACACTTGCTGACAATATGTCACCTTTGGAGAAATTACAGTATGTATAGCATGCAAATTTTATACAGTCACTGTGCATTTTGATTTCTCCCCAGTTGTAGAAATGGAAAAGATATACAAGAACATAAAGAGAAACATAGGGGGTGGGGTAGCCACAAGCAGAGAAAACCTTCATTAGTAAGTGAAGTCCTCATGTGATAGAGGAAGACACCCACATCTGATGTTTTGATAATAGGGTTATGGAGGTGAGAATGAGTTACACTCCTCTTATCCCAATTCCACATCTGTGCAGCTTAAGAAATCGTTGTCATGGATGACTATATCACCTGCATTATAAGAAGGGGTTAGACAGTGGGATCAAAACAACTTCTTTGGGCCTTAAAATCTGTGATACTTATTCTACATCTTAATGTGATAGAGGCTATCACACACTCTGAACTAACCAGATAATATGGGTCTTTCCATCCACTTCCTGACTAAATGGCCGAAGCCTATCCCCAGACTTCTCCCCTAAGGCAAGATCAACGGCCTGCATTTTGTTCCTATTGAACAAAATCTCCAGAGGATAGCAACATAACAAGTGATCCTCAACACATTTTGCCAACAGAAAAGCTTTGGTGATTATTTCTTCAGCTGGTCTTAGGGAGGGATCTGATCCAGAGGTTAATGCAATAGGATTCTTTCCCTTGAGTTCAATTGTGTCCAGATCACAGAAATTATCTTAAACTGCTCTTGACTTCTTTGCTAAGTCAGTGGCCGGAGAATATAGCAAACAGTCCAGTGTCCGTGGTCCACACCTTCTCTGAAGCTTTCAAAACCTCCCTAAGCAGCAGCATATGTAGATTGCAAACCCTGATGTAGTTGTACGGAGCAGTGATAGCTACACTTGTGTAGTATTCTCACACTGATAACAATATTTTGAGGAGAAGGACAGCTGGTGGCACAAGTCAGACTGCAGCTGAGGAGTACTGAGCATTCACCACACAAAGCTGTTCAAAGATAAAGTGCTAAATTGAAATGAAGAAGTCTCTGAAAAACTCTCTAAAACTCAATTTAGAGTTTTAGAAAGCAGGTATTCGTTATTGCAGTGCTGGACGCACAGGGGATCACTCCACCTGGTGTGCGTGCCAAATCACGTAACCATAGGAGTTAAATGCAATTAGAGTATACATATTCATTACATTTCTGAGAAATAATCTAAATATTCATGTTATTTCCTGGAATTCATTAACGTATGCAAATGTCCCTGACGCATGCGCCCTCGTACTCTTTGGTGGTCTTTCGGGGTCCTCTGGTGGTCTTCGATAGTCTTCATCACGGTGCCCTCTGGTTGAACTCAGTCTTCACGCATGCTCTGTTAGTCCCTTGGCTTAGTTTACATGTTTTTCACTTGTAACAAGCTAGCTTATTCCAGTATACCCTTCCCTATCAACCCTACAAGGTTAGCTTCTCCGTCTAATTAATGTAAAGTACAAAGTTTCAAGGTTCTTTTATCTATTGAATGTCTGGCCTATCTATTCATGAAGCATTCCTAACCCATCTACATCATTCGAACCAAGGAATCTCATGTCTCTTCACTGTTCCTTTCCTTCCTTATAAGGTTGTTCCGTTTCCGTGAGTACTGCTTACTGGAGCCTAACAATGCTTTCAAGATACACAATTTATCTACATACCTACAAACACAACACCTGTTAGTTACCTAACTTTAAACAACAAATCTTAACAAACTATATCCACTACATCAATTTGAGACTTATGATATTGCTCCCTATCAGAATATAATGATCCTTCTTTGTTTGCTTTCCTGAACATTTTACCATCGGACTGGCAGCCATAGGGCTATGTCAGCATGGGGATGCACTAACAAGTGAGGGTTGAAGCCGTATAGTTCAGGCACTGCTGCCGACACATCCAGAGGAAGCACACAGTGAGGATGGACGGGGACCAGATCTAGCTGTGGAGGCAGGTCCTACCATACAGCTTGCGGCAATCCATGTGGGTGAATAATAATGAGGATGCAAAATGACTGCCCCATATTAACCTATGGCCTTGTTTGCTTGGGAACCATTACAAGAGGTAAGAGATTATAATTAGTAGACAACAGATAATGATGCCAGTGGAAAGGAAAAGGTAGCTGCTTTCTGGATATTATAAATGGCAAAGCACAACTTGCTGTGCAAACAACTAGGAGACAAAAAATGAGACAATAAAAATTTCTGTGTCCGACCCTTTGAAGGCACTGGTGACCACAGAAAATTTCTGCCTTTATAAAAGAAATCCAAAGAGAAAAGGTAACAATACCTGAAAGCATAGCTGGATTAGGGGAATGAGTGCAGCTGTACTAGGGGGACTCTTTAGGATGTGCAACAGACAAAACAAAACACCACCACACCACTTCTGTGCTGAGAAGGATCTAGCCTGAAAGCACATAGCAGAAACTGCTGATTCAATGTGGATTTTTGCAAAAGGCCAGAAATTTGCAAGTGTCACAAACTGTACACAAGGAATTATTGAATCCAATACAAAAGATAACAAATTAAGGTCTTTGCGATGACATGCAAGTCTGTTTATCCTATTACAAAAGCAATCCCAGAGAATTTCATTTCATCAATTTACCATCATGGATACCTTACTATAACACCTTGACAAATGTTTAATTTAAAAGACAGTACTTCAGAGTATGTAATGACTTGTTTTACAGATTAAAGAAACAGAGCTTAAAATGGAATTTGATACAGGATCTGTGCTTTCTTCTGATTTAATCAGAGTTGTCATGCATGTCTGCATAAAAGCGTGATTTTCAGGAAAAACAACAGCAGCAGCAAACAGCAAGTCATATTAGCATTCTGACTTTGATGGGCTGTTTAAGGAGCATATGTTCCTGATTGCCAAGATGCTTGTTTTAAATGACCTGAAGTATTCTATGTGAATTCAGCTACATGGCACAGACAGTAGAAGGGTGAATACTCTCTTTTTTTTTCTTCAAAGAAAGCAGCTCTGGAACAGATTGTAAGTGACGCTGGAACTTAATTCACATCCAAAGAGTTCCAGTTTGCTGAAAGATATAACATCATACATGTCATATCAGCTCCTTGCCATTCTGCCACAGTGCAGATTACTGTCTGAACTGATGTAGAATTAGCAAGCCAGTTGTGTTATCAGCCTAATAAACAGCAGTTTATGGCTACAACTAGCTGCAAATTTCCCAGTGACAAAAAGAATAACCACAAGATCCCAGTTCTTTGAGTACTAAATAGTGAACTGTGAACCACGTTTCTTATCCTTTTGTCCTAAAAATGCGACTCCTGAGGTTTTTTAGTTCTTCAGATCCAGAGCAGTCATTCTTCAAGCTTTTCCTGTAATGTCAGTAATGCATAGACCCTTCACATATTTGTATACAAAATGAGGAGAGTGGCCTACGTGCAAAAGATTTTTTTTGTGGAATCAAGCAGGCTATTGTATTAACAAGGGTATTTTCAGGGTACATTTAACGATCTGGACATGATTATTTTGAAGACTGATCTATCTACAAAGGGACTTCCAAATAAAACAAGCCAAATGAGAAAACAGTTCTGTTGTTCCTCATCTGAGTAACATGAAAAAAAAAATGGGCTAGCTTTTGTTACAAAATGAATGGTGTATTCCATGCCCGCTGGATCTATTAAATATGTCAAGTCAATAAGTATGCCCATAAATAGATAAACTGTATATTCAGCCCGCCCCTGTTTCTACTGTGAATGACCTTTGGTGGCAGAAAGATGTTGCTAATACAGTAAGAACAGAAAGTTTCAACCTTTTTCCAGCTCCTGTGTGAAACGTTGGAGACATTTTCCAGAGACGGAAATTTTGATAACGTTTGTATACCTTTTTACTCTGAAGAAAAAGAATAAGCACAGTACAAAATTGGGTGATGTCCTTTTCAATAGTTTATAGTTGTTTTGTCTTCTGTTGCAGGTGATGATCTACAGAAATAGCCCCTTTGTATTTACATTTAGTAACATTCATGTTTGAAACTTAGGCACAACAATGTTTTCTCACCATTTTCTTGATGTTAATCAGAGCAAAGAGTGATAAGAAAGAAAATGGGAAGACTTCACATTTGAAACCAAGTTAATTACCAAAAAAAGGAAAGAAAAATGTAGGAAATAGTATGAAATTACTTTTTTCCCCCTCTCTCTCATTGCTCTAAAACTAGAAAAGAGTGTCCTTAACTTTTTTCTTAGCATTCTTTTGCAATTTAAGAATAATTCTGGAACTTCCAAGTAAGACTGCTTTGACAACTGCACTAGAGACATAGAGACACAGAGACTGAAAGCAAGAAGTCCGTTAGATTCACGACACATTTACACCCAGGGACTGTAACTTAACAAATAACAATCTCAGTGAGATTCCAACAGCACCAGAAAACTGCAACATCATTGCAAATGCAACAAAGAACATCCTGGTGTAAAACAACAATAACTGAAAATAAGAGATCGATAGGTTTTTAGAAGGATGATAGAACAGCCAATGAAATAATTTGGGCAGAATAATATAGGACACATTAAAATAGCCTTATTGATTCATGTCTAGGTGCCAATACTGTCATTTAAGGTGTACCTAACTTTAACCATTCTGATTCTGATCAATATGCTCTCCTTTCTGCAAAAGGGATTAAACCCCAGTGATATATGACTACTTTTTATCCATGTTCAATATAATCGCTGATCCACCATTTTCAATCAGCATTTCCAAGGACGTGATAGAGGTCCCTATTTAATCATTTGTCAGACTCAGAAAAGCCAAAGAGGACAGTCAATAAATACTTGTCAATAAATACTCTGGAAGCTGGGCTAGAGTTATCTTTAATTTCCCACTGGGAAAACTGATTGTCCATGCCTTGTTCTGGAATGACAGAGGGAAGTGTGTAGGCTCTCCAGATGTTTGTATATAAATCAAGCAATCCAGACTGTATGCAGAAGATGTCTTCAGAGCACCAGGAGGTGGGCCTGGCTGCAAAAACGCATGGTTAAACTCCTTTCTAGGATGAGTGATGGATTCTGTGGACCTGGCAGCTCTTGGTTGCAATCAACAAAATGTTCTGATCTCCAGTCTGTCTCTGATCTCAGCTCATGGATTTGCCATCATATCAGAACTAAATAAAACCATCTAGTTTTCAAAGACAAGATGTCTTTGTATTAATGAAAGAGAGCTGCACACCAACTGATTGCTTGCTGTATTAACTTGTGCTTCTCCTCATTGCTCATCACAGTGGTTTCTAAGGTTCTTCACTCAATGCAAATCAAACACATTTGTGAACTCCTCAGGCTATCCGTGCACACATAACCAAACAAAACCCCGCTGCTGTCACACAGAACAGCAAGCATTCTTGTAAGTTTCTAATCCCTGAAAATATCTGGCGGAACAAGCGTGCCTTATCTAAAATCAAAGCAGAACTACTGCTTGTGGTGTTATTTAAATATTATCAAGAACCGTGTGTGCATCTGGTGTGGTAGAAAACTTAAAGGTACACAAGGTCCTTGCCACAGGGAATGTATGCTGTCAGTACATGTGCTGGTGTGTGACTGTGGATACTAATTGTTTTGCTCAGTATCTTTTTAATGCTTTATATGGCTCAGATGCTGAATGCACTGAGTCTTCCAGTATTAGCAGTGCTCAAGAAGCTCTAGAAAAATTCATAGAAAATTCTTCTTCTCACATTAGCATTTTACTTGCTTTATGTTACCAAAATCCAGTGCCGGTATGAGACAGCGAAGAAATACAGCTAGCAGCTGGAGTACCTGTGTTAGCATTTTGATATGCTCAAGTGATCCTTTCCAGGTGTAAATTTGCCTCACATTTATACTGAGAGGCTCAGGGTACTGGCTCCAGGGCACCACGTGTGTTCAAGCAGTTTCTCTGTTGGCTGAAGCCAAGTGTCAGGTTGCCACCCAGAGAGCCCCACTTGTGAGGTGGGTGCACCATCACCTGCTGGGCAGAGACACAGGGTGTGCAGCTGGGATCAGCAACCTGCACAAGCCTCTTTACTGGCACATGTGGTGCAGACATGCGATTTGAGAGCTGCAATGGATTGTATCAGATCAAACCCCGAATCTTTCATTTTTTTTGCACTTCACTAGTCAGTAATATAGACAGACAAACCTGGGAATCCTACCTTTTATGTACTACTCATTCATGCAGTAATCACAGGCAAGGCTTATGCCCAAATGTCAGTGGATAATACACCGAATACATGTGACCCTTAAATGAGCAGCCTGAGTTTAACTACCGCTTATCTCTGAGATTTCCCAGTGGCATCTTTACACTGTAGCAAGGTGTTATCAGCACTTGCTAGAGACCACACCAATGTGTCTCATCTTTGCAAGGATCACAGGAGCCTGGAAAGAGTCTGAAGGAAAGATGGTAGTGCCATCATTTCTGTTTTATCTAGAAACCATTGTGATTCTGAGTTCCCTTTCCCTTAGGATGTAGCACGCAATTGGTTGTGGGATATTTTTGGAAGTGACACAGTGTGATTTAACACAAGAACAACTGAAAGAGGCTTCTGTGAAGGACTGTTTTACCCAGTAGTCCTGTTTGCGTTGTAGCTGGTGGTAGTAACTAGTACTGGTAGATACAATTACACAGTAAGTTCACTCTGCAGAACAAGTAATAATGCTGAAAACTAACAATGATACATCTCAGTTCCAGGGATTGGAAAAAAAGGAAGTGGCAGGATGTTTCAGAGTAAGTTTATAAAGGAGAAAAGATTTCAAGGTCAGTCACAGCAGTGTTGTTCCTAAGAAAATAGATTTTAAAATTAACTTCTAAATTTGGGATATATTTTACACTGGAATTTGGCTTCCAGTAGAGTTGAAAGGATCATCCTGCAAGGTCAGTATTTTTGTTTCCCATGCCTGGAGTCAATAAAGGAGACAACAATGGTATTTTGAAATCCTCATGTTATTACTTTGCTTAAGTCACACATTTTATTTTCCTTCGGTTGCTTGGTCTGTGATAGATCCCAACTTCTCTCACGTACAAAATGCTCTCCTAAGGATTTTTTTAGTGACTTAGTGACAGGCCCCAGAGCATTATGAGTTGGATAGAATTCATTATACTTAGCACAAACAGCAATTTTGGCAGCATCTGTCAAAAGAGTACAAGTGATATCTTATTATGAAAAAATATGTAGAGTGAAGGAAGTATGAAGTTTCAGTGTGTTGTTTCTCAAGGGAAATGACCTACCTGACCATATTTTGGCTCATGTGTCTATGGTGGTTCTCAGCTGTTGAGTTGCCAGGTTTAGGAAATCCGATGTGAGAGCATGTCACTACTGGGCTGAATTCCTAGTAGATGTAAATCAGATTTCAGCCTCTGAAATGTCATATCGGGAATCAGAACATTCTTTTTTAGAGACCTAACTCCCATAAATGATGAGCAGGTGGATTTACTTAAATAAAACAAGTGAATTAAAAATACATTTCTTATTTCTTTATGATTATAAAGCAAAACTGAACATGACCAGAAATGATGTTATGGGGGGGGGGAAGAAGAGAGAAGGTGTACCATAAAAAAAGGTTAACATAAAAGAATTCTAGATGATAGTCTGATAGTTTATATGTTAATAAAACCAAACCATGATGTAAAGTAGCAATTCAGATTAACCATTTTTAAAGACTGAGACATCAGCTGATCATTTCCTCCAGCATCCTCCATAGCACAGGCTAAGTAACTTCGACTAGTTTACTTACTACCGGTTTTGAATTTCTGCTTTGGAGGATCTGAGACAACTGTTGTTTTCATTTCTACATCAAGGCTATGATTCTGATTTGACCTAGTTTTCAAAAAGTTTCCAGTCTTTGATTTCCAGAGATGGAGAATTCAACATATCTCTAGATGAATTACTCCAACATTTAAACTACCTTGTGTCTGGAATGAGCATCCTGTCCTTGGTATAAAATAGTCTTCAACTTCCTTCTATCAAGTACTGTTTTCTGATACAAAACAGCAGTCTACTTCCAGAAATCTTTTCACTTTGTCAGTATTTGTTGACCTTATCCAAATCGTATCCTAATCCCTTCCAAGTCTAAAACCCCCGAATAGCTACACTGTCCTGATTTTTCTCCTCATATCAGGTCTGCTGTACATAGAAACGTTTTTGTAGATCTTTTTTGAACCTTTCCAGTATTACTGGAACTTCCCCTGCCCCGCAAAAGTCCCATCCCTGCTCAACAAAAATGAACCATGCAGCAAAACCTTTTTAGTCAGCTAGACCCTGTCAAACTTTGAAACTACAAACACATTAGTTAGGTATCAGATCACATCCAGATGGAGAGTTTGGTTCCTACAGTCAGTATTACATTTCTGAACCAGTGCTTGGTGATATGTATACTGCCCTCTGAAGAGTTGTAACATTAATAAATTGAAATGGAAAAATGGCTGTTTCTTCATCTTTGTCCCTTTGGTATTTCTTTTTCTTTTTTTTTAATGACAAATACTTGCTCCCATTCATGTTATGTTTAGTAAGTTCTTTGACCCCTGTACTGAATTAAGAACTAGCAGCAGATCTGTAAATATAATCCTATTTCTAATCACAGTTTCTGAGACTTCACTGAGCAGTGAGCCAGTGCTGGGCACTTTACTCTGAGATCAGGCCCCCATTTTCAAGGTGGCATCACATGGTGATCTCAGCTGAAAGTCTGTGAATCCTCTGGGAATTACCTTCTATGAGGAAAAAAAAATTCCCAACCAAAAGAGGAAGTGCAAGAGGTGAATTTTTCTCCATCCCTAGGTTTTAATTTGATGACAGTCAGATGTACACGTGCAAAAGGAAACACAAAAAGGAAAAAAAAAGTGTCCAAACCATAGGAATGCTTTATTTGATATTCAGTATTTACTATCAGGATGGTCTTGTTCATTACCAGGGCTTAATTAACCTACTTAGAGAAGCACTAAATAATATTCTTGAAGACTCATTACCTACATTTATGCTTAATTTTGAATTTTTGCCAAAAGTTAAGATGAAATTATTTGCTGAAAAAAGATGAGTTTAAACACATGCTTAACTGACTTGTTAATTAGGGTATAATTTCAGGTCAATAAAGATCCTAACTTTACCTAACTTATTATTGGTTTTGAATTTGTGCTTTGGAGGATCTGAGACAACTATTGTCTGCATAAAGCATTAAAAACATGAATTCAGAATAAATCATGTGTGATAGATTTAAAATACCTAGCAATATATAAGATACTGAATAAAAAAATTAATTTTGTTATTTTGTTACTGTGATAATTTTATGCATTAAACACAGCCCATTCTTGTTAGGAAACATTAGATATTATAATATTTTCTGAGCTTACATAATGCAAGAGTTAGGGAAAAATATGCATGTTGGCTGATAATAGCTTCAAGAGCACATTTTGTCTCCCTTCCCTCCCCCTGCCCCCTTAAAGAGGATTAATCTTACTTTGTCTGGTGCTTAGTAGCCAAAGACAATAATGTGTATGAAATTAAATGGGAATTACTTTAGAATTTTAAAAGGAAAATTGTTTTGGGAACAAAGTTATAAAAACAAGGTCAACTGCCTGCACTGAACAACAATACAACTAAATCCAGAACCGACAAGAAAATAAGCTCAGCAAGACAAGGACCATGTAACTGCTTTTACAAAATTACTATTTTTCCAAATTTGCATACTTAATAAATACTTAATAAAAAGGAGATTTGGGATTTTTGTGTGGATTTAAAAAAAAAAGGAAAACAGGTAAAGATTACTTTGAGTTAATGAGGATTCAGATCACCTGCAATACACAGGCAGTCATGGAACTGAGTATAGTAGATGAACATGAGAATAATAAATGAAAGCTGTCTAAAATTCAGGGGTTTGGTAGGTGGTAGGTAATGAATGTTCAGAACACCACTATGTTGCAAGTCAACAGATATAACTAGTTTCATTTTGAGGATAAGGGAGGGAACATAGGAGAAGGATTGGCTCTACCCAACTCTCCCCTGAGAGATGCTTGTCTAACTTTTTTGGATCCTTATGTGTGCCTTGGCAATCCCCCACTACTAGAAATCTTTTCTGATTGTCTAATCTGCATGTGCCTTGATTCAGTACAAGTCCATGGCTTCCTAACCTGTCCTTAGAAAACAGTTTATTCTCTTTGCATTTTCTTTCTCTGAGCTGAAAATCTCAAATTTCTGTCATCTTTTCTAATTTTATAGCTTTGGACATTCTTGTCCTCTTCTGGACTCTCCTCACTGCATGCCTATTATAGATGGATGGCTTGGATAAGGAAAAACAGTGTTATCCCTATTACTGTTGTACCAAGATATTAAATGCTTTGCTTCTAAGAGTTTTGAGGTGGGAACAAGGCAAATTTGAAAGAGATCTGAGCATTTCTGGAGAGTAATACCTGTTTTAGGACTTTCCTAAACGAGTTTAATTTTTGCAGAGAATTTGCCATTCCCCCTTCAATGCTCACTCCAGATGATTCAACATCCACTGAATTTATTAAAATATTTTAATTGATTTTGAGGGGCTTTCAGATACTTCCTCCACCCACTCACCCAGTAGGCAGCTGATGGTTATTGTGAGTGATTAGGGAAGAAGTACTGATGAAACTTTTCGATCTCTAGAGTTCTTTCATTCTAAGTGAAGGAATTAGTCATCTTTGCGCTTTCAAAAGATGAAGACTTTTTGAAATATATTGGCCATTTATACAAACCCCTCTTCCCATTGTAATCACCTCAAGCTACACTATTTATCACATCTACATTATCCTTTTATGTATTACATTCACTGCAAAACTGTGAGAAAACTCTTTGACCTATCTCAGCCCAGGACAGACATGGACCTGTTGGAGCGGGTCCAGAGGAGGGCCACAAAAACGATCAGGAGGATGGAACACCTCTCCTATGAGGAAAGGTTGAGAGAGTTGGGGTGGTTCAGTCTGGAGAAGAGAAGGCTCCAGGGAGACCTTATTGCAGCCTTTCAGTACTTAAAGGGGGCTTATAAGAAAGATGGGGACAGACTTTTTAGCCGGGCCTGTTGCGACAGGACAAGGTGGGATGGTTTTAAACTAAAAGGGTAGATTCAGACTAGCTATAAGGAACACATTTTTTACAATGAGGGTAGGGAAACATGGGAACAGGTTGCCCAGAGAAGTGGTAGATGCCCCATCACTGAAAACATTCAAGGTCAGGTTGGACGGGGCTCTGAGCAACCCAATCTAGTTGAAGATGTCCCTGCCCATGGCAGGGGGGTTACACTAAATGACCTTTAAAGGTCCCTTCCATCCCAAACTATTCTACAATTTTATATATAAATACAGAATAATGTATCTTTGTAAATAACAGAGTGATATGGAGCACACATATCCAGAACTGGTTCATATCTGGCTGTGCATGATGACTACAGATCAGATACAGTGTGTGAAAAGAGGAAAAAAGAAAGCTCCAAAAGTTCAATCACCATTTTTCAGGGAGAAAAAATCCAGAGGCATTTTTCCTTGTAGGTATGAGCAGAAATGTCCTATTTTCACTTAGAAAATTTTTCAACAGTCCAATCAACTTCTAATGACATTAGTGGCAGTTTTTCTACTTGCTTCTGTGGGACCTGGATTTTCATTTCACTGTTAATCCCCATGAACTCATCCAGCATAAGTCCTACATATCAGGTAAGCTCTTTAGCTCTTATAAATGCACTCTAATCCAAATTTTGGGCCTACAAGGGGCTCATAGAAGTCACAGTAAAAGTAATTACTGAGGGATCCAATTCTTTGTTTGTGAAGGGACTGTTAGACAGCTGGTAATCTGTGTTTGACCTGTCTTGATGGAAGAAAATATAACCTCAAGTAGTAGCTGGAATGAGCATCCTGTTGCTCACATATTCTGCCATTAGACACACAAGCTTCCACCCACAGATGATCATGATAGACTAAAAGCAAGTCTTTCTTATTTCACCTCAAAAATCTTTTTTTTTTTTTTTTTTTTGAAGTCACAGCTAGTCATTCCCATGACAGTGTTTGTAAAAGGAATAATTGATTTTGGTCATCTTTAAAAACTTTTTGTGCTTTTGTAAACCATAAATAAAATAACCAACAAATCAACAAAAGATCAATCTTCCGCACAGGGAAGCCTCTTCCCTCTTTGCTACCCACTGAGATATCAACTGAACAGTGATCAAAGATGCACGTGTACACTGGATATTGCAGTTACCACGGGAACAAAAAGAAAAATCTGCAGGTGAAGGTAGATGTGATGGTCAAGTATGAACAGGAGAGATGTTTTCTGAGCTGAAACAAATTATTTACAAGTAATAAAAAGTAGCATTCCTTTTATTTTTGCAATTTGTAACCAAGAAGGACCAATTAGTCAGCTTTTGAAAGGTTCAAGTTCAAGAAAATATACAACTCTGTCACAGTGCTTTCCAAACCACGGATTTATAAGTTTTTAAGCCTTGGTATTAGCAGTATTTGTAAAGAGGTAAAAACAACACACTACATTTGGGTAGCGAGGGAAACTGAGGTATGCAGTAACAGTGTTTGTCATGAGGTCATCGAGATTTTCTTCCACTTTGCTCTGCCATATTATTCTGCTACCCCCCAAATTGCACACACATTGTTGTTCTTACTACACAGGAATATCCTTTTCAGCTGAATTATAGCAATGTGGAAAAATGATCACCTTTGCTCACAAACAAGCAAACTCAGAAATCTATAATCTTTTTGTTGGAAAGCTAGTGAGATGCTGAATAAAGACAATCAAAACCAAAAATGAAAATAAACAAAAAAACCAAACACCTTTTTGTGTGATATTTCCTCTGCCTAAATGCTAGTTTTGCAGATGGATGGATAGTTACCCAGATATACAAACAGAAACAATTTCTCCAAAGCATAATGCAGTCAAAATAATGAGAGAGAGGCCAGGATAATAGTCACAAACCAACCTAGTTCTCTTATAGCATTTTTCCTCTCTAAAGCACAAACAAGTCGACAAACAAGGCATCATTCTTTTCATTTTGCAGAGTCACAAATCAGCTGAATGAAAAAGAATTAAAGAACAACTGTGTACCTAGAAGCATATATACCTGCAGTTCCAACTATACTGGCTTAGTAACAATGGAAAACTATGAGACTATTGTCATACCAAAAAAAAAGCATCAGATGCACTGGAATAAGTCCAACACTAAATGCATGAGAGGTGGGAATGGATAAGGGAGAACTTTAAATTAAATAAAAAAAAGGGATAGATTTGCTGCTGTGGAGGTGTCTCTCTGGTTCCTGTGTTGAATGCTGACTGCAGTCAAATGTGAGAACAGACTCTGGATAAGAGGGCGTGTGGTCAGTCACAGAGATCTTACTGGATAAAGAGATGAAGGCTGGAGTGTTTTGGAGGGGGTACAAAATATTGCATGGCTCATAGGAAGAGGCAGGACTGATAAAACACACTGATGACTGACTTAGTGGGTTTACAGATTGCATGGGTTGTCATACTGCTATTTTATTGTAATCTCTTTCAAGTAGGAAAAAGTTTAGTGTGCTTGTTTATGTTTACTCATACCATACTAAGTAATTCAAATTGCACCACATCATTGGAGCCCCACATTTGTTATTATGTTAATGTGGCAGAGATAGTGTTGTAGAATAAGCAACAGTTTTTTTGTGCATATCACTGTAATGATTGGATATAACAGTCCACAAATCTGAAGTCAGAGAACATCAAACTACGCAGCTCTGCTTTCTTTAATGCAGATCTGGACTAGAGTGACTCAGCTGTTAGACTTTAAAGGGTACGACAGACTTGTAGAGCTCAGGTTCCTTTGAGCTCTCTTGAAGTTTACTCCAAATGTCAGATTTAAATCTGCTATACAATAAAGCCTTGAAGTTAGAAAGTTTGAAAAGTAAAAGGTTTAGGGAGACTGTAAGAGCGCCTTTTTTTTTTTTTAAAAGTAAATCAATACTCTGAATTCAACCTCTTTTAGAGAGATATAAATGCAATGGATTAGCTAAAGATGTTTCTTGACAGCTTTTCAGTTGAAAAAGTCATAAAGTTGAAAACACTTTTACTAATGGAAAATAATATTTTGTTTTAAAATCCTCAATTTATATGAATATGAAGATTTTTTTTTTGCTATACTTTAAGAAAGACTGAACTTTCCTCTGCACTCGCAGAACTCTATGATATTGTTTGATTGGGGATTAACTTCTTTTCTCCTGGATAAAAACATTTTTTAACCACTTCTGTCAGTTCTTAAAATTTTTTTTTTTGTTAAAAATAAAGAAATCTAAACATGTTGGACAAACATGGACATTCTGTGAAAAAGCTACTCTATCCACAGAGATATTTTTTCAGAAAAATGTTTAATCATAGCTTTTTGATCAGTATTTTTATTCTTTAGTATTTCACTCACTGACTTCTTTATTTTTTTATCTGTTATTTCTAACATTTTTTTAGTTTCTACTCAGACGATTAAAAGACTTTTAGTGGAAACAACTCTGTTCATCTGCAATTTGGACACCTTGAAGAAAGCAGAATCCAACCAACAAGCTCAGTTCTCTCTGGTTCATGAAAACCCATATTTCCCACCATGTAGACACCCTCCAAACTCTTTGTGATAAGAAATTTTACAGCAAAAAGTAGCAGTAATTTGAGAGGGAAATGGCACAGAAAATTCAGCTAATGCAAGATTATAGCCTCCTCCTCTTTACTTTTCCCCTTCCAACACTCTCCTCCCTGAAGGTTCCTACTATAACATGAGTCATGTAAAAGTCATTACAAGTGATTGAAAATTTTCATGAACATGGAATAGTTTCCACTGACTGGGAATGGCCAGCCAAGACCTATCAGGTTTGTCAGAAGTTTGGATGAGAATTACAAAAAACTGATTGACTGCTTGGCTGGTTTCCTGCCATTCATTCAACTGCCTTCCTATGCTAACTTTCTTCCTACCATGTGAGCTTCATTGCCTCCCCAAAGAGCAGTTTGCTGGACCCAGCCAGCATTTTCTAGGCTAGGGAGGTCTACAGTTGAAGAGGCCAAAAGATATAACTGACATGCTGGCAGGGAAGAAGCTGGAAACAAATCTAAATTTTGCCTTTCAGAGTAGAATTTTTCTTTAGACTCGTCTATGAAAAATACGTTCTTTTTTTTTAAAATGTTATTCAAATTTCAGATTTTTTCTCTGTTCTCACTGACAAAATATTCCAACATTTTTAATGTATTTTTATTTCTCAGCTCTTCTATAACTCTCTCTATGGAAATGAATTTGAACTTTCCTTATGTGAGAGGAACGGCTGTATAGTTATCGCTCTCAAGGGCTAACTGTATTTAGAAGATGTGTCAGAATTGTGGTACTTCTGGTCATAGTACCTATTTCCGAAACAAATAACGGTAGATATATCTCAGGTATTATCCTTTTATACTGACTTTTTCTTATCAGCTTATTTATTTTGCTTAAAAAAAATGCATGCAAACATATACCATTCCAGTCATAAAATTATCCCTTGTCACTCACCAGTACCATCCTATTTACCATCGGGGCATCCAGCAGTTACACAGCTACCCAGCATGGGGAATAGGGCAGAACCCAGCCTTTCTGTAATAAATGAATCCCAAGAAGGCAGCAGAACCACTGTTTCACATAAAACTGTTTCATGCAGATCAAGCCTTAAAGCCAATGAACGTAATGGCTTCTTGCAACATGTAAAGTCCTCCTTCTACCCAGGGTATTTTCATTTTTATCAGTGATGTCTCACCCCTGAAATGAGTTTCAGAACAGCATTTGAGTTCAGTATTATTCCTGTTTGTTCATATTTGTAATAGTCTTAGGAAGCCTATCAGGGGATTGATAAATAAAGTTTCCAGTTTAGAGTTGAAATTTCCATACATATTAAATGTTCTTTCCTGCCTTTTAGTAGCTAAATACAGAAGTCAAGATATGTGACTTTTTATTACCATGTTCTGCCTAAATTTTCTATGTTTATTTATATCCTTTAGTCCTGGAGAAGACAGATATAACAACCTGAACCTCACAAGCTGTTTTGATCCGGTTGTATGAGCTATAAATCATAAAGTTTGTGTTGAAGATTGACTGCTTGTCAAGGGCAGTGACTTAGAAACAAAGACAGAAGCAAACCAAACCAAAACGAAACGTATAGCAAGAGTATAGCACTAATATTATGTGCCTTTTTGTTATGCTGTTGAAAGAAAGAGATGGGATCATCAGAACAAAAGCTGAAGGCTCCAAAAAGAGTTTCTAGTAACTGAAATCAGAAGTCATAGTACAACAAAAACATATATTTTTTGCCACAGCCTAATTTTTCCCCAGTCCTTATAAGTGATTATTTGACAAAGTGACTAGTTTTTAAGGTTCTTTCAGGTTAAACACAATAATAAAAACAGTATATAGGAAAAAACAAATTTCTCCAATAAAAACAAAATAGTAATCATATGCATCTGGAATAATAATAGTTAATTGATATTCATTATTTCTTTCTTGAATTAATGCTAATTTTTTTTTTTTTTAAATAAAATGTGAGATATCTATCACTCAATGAGATTTCTTTTTTCCAAACAAAGAGACCAGCATAGTATTTCTGGCTTTCATAACTCATACATCAAAATATTTGATGTTTTAAGCCCAACAGCATTGAAATAGTTGAGACTTCTGCCTTCATTTTCCTTTTCTTGCTTTTTCACTGTTTTTAAGTAGATTTTATTCCTCGTGATTTTGGAGAAAAGACAGAAAATCTGACTTAAGTGTAAATTGAATACTTTGAAATGATAAAAAAAATCCATAAAAATCAAACTAGGCTTTTATTGCTGTTAAAAGAACCTTCACACTTCTCTGGCTTCTTATAATCTCTTGGGATCTGAGAACTTTTACAACATTTTGGGGTAGACACTACAGCTGCTCTTTAATACAATTTTTTTTTTAAGAAGATTCAATATATGTAGTAGCACACAGCTGAAACCTAGTATAATATAATATCAACATCTTGAATAATATTTAGCTTAAACTGAGTTTTTAGTCAGTAGAATAGCTGTATCACCAGGGGAATGGGAAAGACTTGTCATTTCCATGTGACTGCACTAAATAAAGCTCCCTGTTCACATAGCAGGCAGTTTGACAGCTTTCTGCCGGTGGTAGGAGGGTATGCAAGTTGCCGATATAAAATAACGCATTTTAATTGCCCACCAAGCCCATCCTGAAGGGCCAGGAGAAGCTGCCAACCCATTGCTGTCACGATGCACTTGGACAGTCCTCCTGTCTGGGAGGCATCCAGCACAAACCATACATCACATGCTGGCTTCAACTTTTTGTTGCATATGTTTTTGCAGGGGTCCTGTCCATGCTGTTCAAGGAAAGAAGCCGCAGGGTCTGGCCCTCCACCAGGATTTCTGGACATGGTGAGAAGAGACCAACATCCACTGCCCAGAGCAGAGCAAAAACTCTCCTCTCTGGACCTCAGGGTAAGGATCAGTCCTGGCTCAAGCAGAGGCCACACGAGGGTCACAAGCAACATCTAAACCAGAGGTGGCCTTCTCTTGGGTCAAGTCTGTCTTTCTACCTACCCGGTGAGAAACAGAGACAGGCTGATGTCTTATTCTCTTCAGTCTTTTGAAAGTGCATATTTTTATTTGGAAACCCCCTACTTAGTCTTAACCAATTGCTTTATCTTTTTTTAATGTTTACTTCTTAAACTGCTGAATTTTTATGCTTTTTAAACATTATTTACTAGCATGTTGATGAAACAACTTAATGCATAAAACCCTACAGATTATTAAGACTTCAAAGCAGGATAAGAGTGCACTTGAGTGATGCACTGATAAACGCTACCTTTTGATACCGGTCAGATATATAAAGATTACTAAGGATCTTCCCACAGATCCCCCTTAACAGATCCTTAAGAACCTGGATTTATTGTGACATGCTTCTATCATCTTTTTTTTCTTAATGCTCTGAGATTCAACTCTTCTAACTCTTCTTTACAAAACCTTAATGGTTTAGCCTTTGAAGTCACTGAGCTCATTGCACACTGCCAAAGACAGGTAAGATGGGAAGGAATGCAACCTTATTACAGTGTGAAATACTGAATGGCAAAATATTCTTTTAAAACCCATGCTTAATGTAATCACAAATTTACTCAGAATCACTTGAAACTAATTTAAGTGAGATATGTCACAAGCTGAAATGTCATTTGTCACAAGTTAATGCTGTGCTATTTCTGGAGAAAACAAATTTAGTAAATAGCCTGATTAATAAGGATTTGTCACAATGTAAATAAATGAAGTCAAAAAAATCAATTATAGGCACTGAGATTTCTCTAGGGCAGGAAGAAAGAGTATCAGCCACGTGGAGAGCAAAAATGGGACAGAGATATTCTGTGATTGCCAGCCCTGTTTCCAAGCCAGCTCCCAGGCCAAGAGACTGCAGAGAAGCATCCTAACAACCTCAAGTCACAAATCACACTATGTTTGGTGCCAGCCAGCACAAAACACCCACTGTTTTCAGCCTTTTCAAAGGGAGTTTTCTCCAAGCAAAGAAAGAGTAAGAGGTACACCAGAACAGCAGAATTTATTCTCTAGATCTGCTTTTTTCAGAACAAATCTACACTTCAGATATCTGAAGAACTGGCCAGCAAATCTCATGGGAACCACATTAGCAACATCCCAAGTGGAAAGAGCCAACAAGGGAGTTCCAGAGCCTGCTTTCCCTCGCAGCCAGATAAATCAAAATGAAATTTTCTCAGGGGGATGGACTACATCTGAGAATCAGGTTATTTGAGGTCAAATAGTCTTTTGAATGTTTTTGCTTCTATAGAACTTTTTTTTTAATAGAGAGACCCACTTTCACTGAACACTTTTCTTTTCCTAAGCTTTCTGTAAAGAGAAATGGTGAAAAAAGATCAGGGAAATGTCAACAAAAACCAAATACTCATTTTCCTCTGCTCCTCTCAAGGGAAAAAAAAATAATCATGTAGTTCTAAATGCAAGTTAGAATCCTTTTATTCCTGTTCTGAAGAACGCGAGATGCTTGTGGCTGCGTAAAAATTGTAAAAATGGCAATCAAAGGGACCAATCAAGCGCTTGCACTAGCAAGCAGCAAAATTTCATCAACTCCAGCTGGTACAAAATGGCAAAGTTCTTATGATAGCAATGTAATTAACAGATTTAAATTATTTCTATGAAAGTTGCTATATGGATCTGCAATGGGAAGATATCTGCCCACATCACTTCCCACAGAACGGAATTCAGTGAATTCCCAATAGTGTGTCTGATAAATTTAACCATTTATTTTTGCTCATCTCTGGGGAGGGTAAAGTTCCTCAAATATATTCATTATTCAGAATTCTACACTGATTTCTCTGCTTCAAATATTAAGCCTATGGATTATTATGAGCTGTTTGAGCTATCCTTTTGTTCAAAGGGTCAGAGGAATCACATGGCACTGTTTCCACAGTCTCGTTGACGGAGCACTAACTTAAAATCCTGTTTCCACCACTACATGCATGACTTTGAAATTCCCTTTCTGTGATTGTTCATGCTAATGAAACTTGATTGGGGTGATGTTAATAGAAGGTGAAGTGCAGGTTCCTGCACCTGGGCCGGGGCAACCCCCAGTATCAGTACAGGCTGGGGGATGAAGGGATTGAGAGCAGCCCTGCCGAGAAGGACTTGGGGGTACCGGTGGACAAAAAGCTGGACATGAGCCAGCCATGTGTGCTCGCGGCACAGAAGGCCAACTGTATCCTGGACTGCATCAAAAGCAGTGTGGCCAGCAGGTCGAGGGAGGGGATTCTGCCCCTCTACTCTGCCCTGGTGAGACCCCACCTGCAGTACTGCATCCAGCTCTGGAGCCTTCAGCACAAGACAGATATGGACCTGTTGGAGCGGGTCCAGAGGAGGGCCACAAAAATGATCAGGGGGGTGGAACGCCTCTCCTATGAAGAAAGGCTGAGAGGGTTGGGGTGGTTCAGTCTGGAGAAGAGAAGGCTCCAGGGAGACCTTATTGCAGCCTTTCAGTACTTAAAGGGGGCTTATAAGAAAGATGGGGACAGACTTTTTAGCCGGGCCTGTTGCAACAGGACAAGGCGGGATGGTTTTAAACTAAAAGGGTAGATCCAGACTAGCTATAAGGAAGACATTTTTTACAATGAGGGTAGGGAAACATGGGAACAGGTTGCCCAGAGAGGTGGTAGATGCCCCATCGCTGAAAACATTCAAGGTCAGGTTGGACAGGGCTCTGAGCAACCTCATCTAGTTGAAGATGTCCCTGCCCATGGCAGGGGAGGTTGGACTAGATGACCTTTAAAAGTCCCTTCCAATCCAAACTATTCTATGATTCCAAGTTCCTGCTGATTGTAACAGGTTGTTGCATCATTTTAGTCCTTAAGTACTTAAAGACACATTTTGTAGGAGAAAGAAAAAGACACATGGTCCCTTTCATAAAGGGTATAGAATCATGGAATCATATTTTGTCTTACGCTGAGCTTATGTCATGCAGAGCCATATCCTAGGTATATGCAATTATATATATAACAATTAGTATAGAGATGGTAAGATTTTGACTCAAATAATGAATGTGTATAGATTTTTTTTTTCCTCATAGCTTTGTTCTAGCTGTGACAGTCAGTAAGTTCCTGAGTATCCAGTGGTAGTAAGATAAAGGAAGAAAACACTGAGAACACAGCTGCTTTTAATTACCTCTGTTAAGCAGGCATGCAGCTCCATCTTGGAGCAGAAGGAGATGCTGCAACCCTCCTTAACGTGCCATTGGGGGAACTGTGGTTTTGTTGCTGCTTTTGTTATGGAAAGATGAAAGGTGAAAGAAAGCTAGAGAATGACTGGAAGGGACCTGGTGGCTAGCTTCCTTCACTAGAAAAGATATCGAGGACTATTACATCAGGGGAGTGTTGGCTAGAGTGTTGATCTTCAGGGGGTGCCAATGCTATACTATTGTGTATAAAAAAAAAAATTTTAAAAACCCACAAAATTTGCTGCAACAGGACACTGGAGGCAGAAAGCAGCAGCAGCTTCAAAATACATAAAATAAATCCTGGTCAACAGGCCCCAATAGATACCGAAGGAAATAGTCAAGGATGTGCCCTCTCACATCACTAATCCAGTGACTGCAGATGCAGGGGAAGCACGAGGAGAACCGCCTGCAGACAGTACTCAGGCTCACACAGTCTCCCTGACCCCTTTGGTGACAATCCCAGGCAGGACGGACCCTTGGTCTGACCCAGCAGGTCACTTCTGATGCTCTTACAAAGCCTGGAACCTTTCCCACTTCCTCAGCAAAATATGGATCTTTTATGGAGATGTTTCCTAGCCTGAAACAAGCTTGTCAGATGGACATACTGATTTACTTATGTATCGTGCAGGCTGTGAGGACCGGAGGCAAACCTGGGTGTGGATGTATAGCACATTAGCTGGCTGCGAGCCCGCTCCACGTGCATTGAGAAAAAGAACGAGCTGCTTTGCCTTTAATGCCAGGAACAGAGAGCACTCAGGCAGTGACCGCAGGATTACTTGCTTTACATTCTCACCCCTGTTTACCTCAGATTAACCAGTTCATGCAGCCATATCCTTTGGCTGCTGCACTGAATGGGAAAACTCTTTGCTTTTTTCTATTTCCTTGCAAAAGGCCCCATCAACATGTTCTTGCCTAGGGTGTCTACCTATAGCATAACTGATTCCTACCTGCCTTGTGAATTGCTCATGCATGTTTATGCCACTAGCAAATTTTAGAAATGATGTATAAAATGCTGCTGTTCTTTCCCTTGGATAGAGGTTGGGTGAAAATTCCCAGCTCCTGCCCTCCTAGTAGAGGCAGGGAAGACACAGATACGATTCCCTGCCCCCTGAAAAAGTGTGTCCCATGGCACACGCGGGATCTATTTCTAAATGTAACAGCATATACTGGGAACTATAACATGTCCCAGTGGGACACAAGGAAATCTGAGCATCAGGTAAATGAAAGTCACATCACCTTACCGATCACATAAATCTGACCACCAGGAATTTAATGAAACATGCTTCAATTTTAGCAACTACAGGTACACTGCTTTGAGACCTCTCCTGTCATTGGCAGGTTGCTCCCAGTGCAGTGCACAAAGCTGCCTGCACTTCTCACTTTCATGACCCTTCACATGCAAAGAAGGACCTGGGTGTATTACTGAACCACGGCGGGTGTCCCCAATACTCAAGTTAGCCATAACAGGACTTATATTCCAGACTGCCCTGGCATCCAAATACTTCAAAATATAAGAAAAAAACTTTTTTTACTCTGAGGGTGACCAAGGACTGGAACAGGTTGCAAAGAGAGGTTGTGGAGTCTCCATCCCTGGAGGTGATTAAAAAAAACAACTGGACATGACTGTGGACAACCTGCCCTAGTTGTCCCTACTTTGAGCAGAAGGTTTGGACTAGACGATCTTCAGAAGTGCTTTCCAACCTCAGCAATGCTGTGATACTATAAAAATATGTTTAATGCTATTCCAGAGCTGTAGGATATGCTGACTGACATCCAGCTGCTCCTTTGGAGAGGTGCTGGTATCCTGCAGGTCCTGTTTGCCCTAGGCTCGCTGCACACAGGCGCTCGGGTATCCTAAGGCAGTCCAAATGGCAGCACACCCTTATGTGCTGAGGGCTCACTCTCACACCGCCCCAGCCTCCCCCAGCTCGTTTTGAAATCAGCTTTCAAAAGAAGCCTGTGGGCATATGCTGGAGCTCTGGGTTTAAGTCCTCACTTGGGAAAGGAGGTGTGGGTTATGGAGGCAGCACAGACTGTCTCTCTCAGCTCAACATCTCTTCTCAAATAGATTTGGCAAACCTAATTACTGATACTACTAATAGCAAACTGACTCCTGATTAGTTTTTGGATCTTTCCTCAGCAACTGAAAATTGCAGAAACATTTATTTAATGAATAAACTGGGGATTAGCCTGGAAAAAAATACATTCTGCACATTTTTCAGCAAACATTTAAATAAGTTTCCTTAAGATATGTTCATAAACCTCTAGAAGTCGCATCTCCCGGTTCTCATAAATTCATGTGTGGGCTTAAACTTTTACTCAAATATTCAATTGTAAGTGAATATTTCAGATTTAATGTAGAGAGCAATTATTTATTAAAAAAGCTCTGCAATGCTGATTCCTGATTGCTTACCATTCAAACAGGAGAAACAAAGCCTTGAAGTTAGAGAATCTAATGCAAACAGCTTGAATGTTGAATCTCAGTGCTCAGTAAACACCATCCCTAAAGAAGCTATATACAGTCAGCGAATCATCCTTCCTCTTCCATTTTCCCCTCAAACTCCATGCTTCAATGTCCCTAATTATTCTCATACTGAATAACTTCGAGAAAACGGCGATCTGTTCACCAGCAGTCCACAAATAGAAGCGAAAAAAAATTCTCATTTTCAAAAAAAATCTGTTATACATTGTAACCAGCTCTGCAAGATAGCTAATATTAAGTGCGGCAGATAGAATTCAAGCTTCTGTGGAACAATAAGGAAATAGCCGGAAAACTATATTTAACCATGTTTATATTCACAGCCTCCTACAAAGTGGGAGAAATAATCACTTAAGATCAAGAGAGTAAGCACAGATATGATAGCCTCTAGTTATCTTGCTCCAGGTAGGATAAATAGTAGGCACTGAACACAGCTTAGGTAGGCATAATTTTAGTGCTGCAGACAATGACACACCTCTGTGAACCCCATCCGTACTGCTGTGCTGCAGAGCAGGTGCCCAAAGTATTTGCAAATGCTTTCTGTTGGGAGAATTGCCATACGCTTCACACGCAGTTCCCACACTTCTCCACTAGCCCATGATTAAGCGTAAATGACTATAAGTCTCCCATAAATTTGCTAATCTCAATTTTTTTAAATTCTCTGCTGTTGGGCATGTGATTTAAATCACACAGGAAAGTGTAAAGCAGACTTATACATACCTCCTTTAAAATGGAGGAATTCTGGGATAGAATGATCATTCTTGCCAGGTGTAGCAGTGTCTACATGACTGATTTTCCAGTATATAGCTGTTCTTGTATGAAAGGATTTTGGAGCTTAAAAATAGCAAGATAGTTCCCATTATATTCCCCTTCCCTTTGCCCAGCAGCTGTTTGACTCAAAAGCCTCACCAGTACGCAAGAAAACAAGATAAGAGAACAGCTTCAATAGTTCAGACCAAAGCCTAGTAACCAGTCTCTGGTGGTGACCAAAAGGAGATGCCTAGTGAAGAATATAAAACTAGACCAAGCACATTCCTTAGCCTCCAGCCATTTTCAGCTCAGGAATTTTCTGGAGATAGTTTGTTTTGAATCTGACTGAAAGAAAACCTCTCTAAATCTAGAAAGCAATACAAATTATGCTTAGAATGAAAACTAACAAAACTAAGGTAGTTCAAAGCTTTCAAATATATATCCTTAACATCAGATGTGGCCTGTTACAGTGAGGCCCATAAATGAGTGGTCTGCTTTCCAAGGTCTCCATTGGAAAATCTGCTGGAATCCAAAGGAAAACCCTGGCGTGCGACAGCTCCAGAAAAAGAAAATGAACAAACCAGTCTTAAACTCCTAATATATGAGTTCAAATGAGTCGACATAAATATCTGGAAAGCTGTGCTCTATCTAGTGGAGCCATGCATCAGAGAGCAGCTGAGAAACTTGCTCTTTCCCCTCTGAATATTCATCCATAAAAAAGATGCCTTCGCTACCTGGGAGGAGTGCTCTGCCCCCATTCTCATGCAAGATTAGTAAGAAAACCAATTGCGTGTAATTTCTGCAGCCGGTGTTCTGTCTTGGGGAAGGGGTTCTGCTAGCTGTTGAGGCTGCAGTGAGATAGTCTCTATCTCTAAGAGATACTTTTATTTTCCTTTTTTTTTTTTTTTCTGTAAATGCCAGCACACTTGCCAAAAGCCATTACTGTTGCAGAAAAACTCATCTCTAATATCTGCATCTTACTCCTAAAACAGTTTAGTTTTTTATTGCCACTGTTTATAGAAAGCCTACAGTAATATAAACGGCTTTCATAAAAGTTGCCAGGTTTTTAGCAGCATGCTGTGCCTCCACAGCAGTTACAACAATTCTGCTGCTACAAAATAGTATCCAATTGCAGTATCTACTGGCAGAAGCACAAATTGTTCTCTTAGCTTGGGCATTGCTGGAATAAGATCACATTTGCTAACACCTTTTTTGTTGTTGTTTTTGGTTTTTTGGCAGGATGAAATGTTTCTTTTTCTTGTGCCACATAAAAAGGAAGGAACAGGGAGATGTTTGGGTTTTTGCCCTGTTAGGAGAATGATTTTATTCTTCTTATGATATGGGGCTTAATTATACTTCCCTGCTTGATGCTTGTATTAGAAATTCAACTTCCCACAACTGTATATCTCCATGGAAGGCATGCAGTGTGTCTAGAGAAATCTGAACTTCTCTCGTTACATGATGCCAAGACTTCAGACAAAACCACTTGTTCTCAAGCACTCTAAGGGGTTGCCTGTAAATCAGAATTAAGCCTGTTTTCTCTATAAGCCAAAACATATCCAAAGCAGCTACCATGCTGCAAAAGCTACGTGGTAGAACACCACTGATAAACCCCTGTCCCAGAAGCAAATATACAGGCTAGAAATGAACATTAGCTTTGACCTGCAGAATGAATTTCACTGTGTAATCAAAAAGCTATGAAACTGCAGCCAAGCATCCAAAAAGTGAAAAACTTCCCTTTGCCAGTGCTGAATAAAGATCATCTCCCTGGACTATCTCACGTCCTGCACTCATTTGTTTCTAGGCCATACATTGTGGTCCCTCACACATGTATTCAGGGAATAACATGACTGATTCCATGACACAAAGGCAATCCCTTGCCAGACTTGTCTTGGCTTTGCCACAAAGCTTTTGAAAACTTTCTGTCACTAAGAGCTTTTGTGCATTTCCGACCTCTCTCCCTCTTTCAAGAAAAAGCACCACTTCCTAAAGCTTACCAAACCACAGCTGCGATCCTTGCAAGTAGCCAGAGATGTCCCATTTGCAGTACAGCATTGCAAGCTGAACTAAGCTTTCCCTTTAGGATTGAGATTAGGATTTGCTGGGAAAAGATTTCAGTACCTTAAAAGGACGCGTGTTTTTCTCAGGTTCATACACTGTTTATGATGGCCAGTCTGGCATTTGGCTGTAGCGTAGAATTTCAAATGTGTTTTTCCTCCAGGGAGCCAGAGTACTAATCTACAGTAACACAGGCTGTAGGAATCTAATCATTGTACCATGACCCCAAATGATCTTGTTATACATTCAGCTTCTGCCCAGTCTATCTCAGGGATTGACAAAAGTTTCTGCAGTCTAGAGATAAGGAATGTGGTCGCATCTGTTTATTCTTACTTTACTAGCCTGGAGACAGCAATATTTCCAGTCATTCAGATGAGAAACTTACTGATGAGGACATGGGAATAAACGGGAACCAGTGAATTGTGTGCAAAACCACAATGTGGCTATAGTGAAGGGTAAAGCATACCTCCACAGAGACGTGCTGCTGAGAGAATCAAAAAAGCAGAGAAGGTGACAGCATCCAGCTTTTTGGGACTATTTGGACTTAAATAACAAAAGACAGCACCAGCACTCTCAAGGACATTTCCGATCAGATCTGGAAAATGTCCTGAAAACAGAGGGTGGTTTATTCACCTTTTTCCTTCCTTTATTCCATGGTAGTTGCTTCCTGTAGACTTGGAGGAAAGGAGTAAGTATGTGGGGAAAAGAGAAACTGCTCTCCCTGACATCATTGCTATCCCTGAAATGATGGATCTGCAGTGAATAATCAGCGCATCTAGACACATGCTTTCACCTCACTGGCATCTCTATCCCAGGCTGGGGGAATCACTTCTACATTAGCTTTTACGGACACAACACTATGAGAGGCCTGAGGGAGGCAAAAATCTGCCTCTGTCTCCTTGCTTACTTAGCACTTCTTCATGTGTTTGGTTCAGGTGATGGTATGGAACTTCCAGGATATAGCATGGACTCACTGCATAAAATTCAGTGAGGAGTGAGGGAATGTTCTAGAAATTAAACACTTTAAATGCCTGGGAAATCAGTTTACTTCCCTCACTCAGTTTACCTCCCTTGTTTTGAGAGGACTTACCATATCACTCTCTGCAGTTCCAAGAGGCCAAGCATGTGAACCAGCCACCTATGCATCCAAACTACTCCATGCTCAGCTCATAAAAGTGACAGCAAGTGATATCACTAATATAATATTAGCTGGATATATGCCTTTCAAGTATCACAACAAATCTTTCCCTTTGCACAGCAATGCTTATAAGGTCAGTTTAGGTAATTTCCAAAGTCACAGCAACTGGCCAGTGTTTTCCATTGTGCTTCCTGGTACATTTTCGTGTTGCTTTCCCAGTGACTCCTGACTGCATTTTGTCTTTTCCACTCAGCAAATTTCTCAGGAAAGCAAATCATCTGCCCTGCCCTATATATCCCCCCATCCCTACCCTATCTGCCCACAGATCTGCTAGGATACAGCACAAACAAGTAGGCGAGCGGCCTTCAGCTTCACTAAGTTACTCCAGGTAGTCTAACATATCTTCAGGAGACAAGTCTAATACAGTATGAACTGAGTTACTTTGATTCTGGCTTGGTGCACTGCCAGTGAAATAATTATCATTTAAAGGTTAATTAAAGAATCTGCCTTTGCAGGTTGTGAGGAAGGCACTTAACAGCAGGAACTGAGCTCAGGAACTGTCGGGTTGTGTGCATAATACATAACGTTACAGGCACTAAAATGCATACATCTTCCAGCCTCATTCTGATCTCACCCGCAGTAGAGTAAATGCCTTCCATCTCTCAATTTGGTGGAGCTGTTCTGAATTCACATGTTATGCGGCCCAGGAAATAAAAATGTTTTGAAGAAATCCATTCCATCATGTCTTTTTATCTGCGGCCCCACACACAGCCTGTTCCTGACATACAGGACAGACAGTTACACATTTAAGGCTTTCCAAACTTACCCATCACTCAGCACTAAAAAATGCATTTCTTGGTGATGTTCTGCTTTCAAGACCTGGTCAACGACTGGAGGACTGAGACATTACATCTCAGAATAATGGGGTTTACCCAGTTGCTGCTGCAAGGAGTAAAGCTGGTTCCCCAGCCAGCCAAGGCTCTCTGAGCCTCCCCTGCCTCCCTAGGCCAGTAGTTATCCCTTCAGCCTTCGATGCCATGGCGAAGCTGTACTGCCTGCCCACAGTACTTCATTTTATTCCTCTGCTGACATACATCATTGTTGCTGCAGCTCTTCTGAGTGCCTGTCTATACTACACCAAGAGGGGTAGCACTTGTCAAAGGATTTTTTGCTGGACCTCAATACAGCACCTCAACACCCAAGTCCATGTGGGACCTAATGCTTCACTCCATCCTCATTACATAGATACACCTTAAGCATTTCATCCCTCTTGTTTTGGCATGTTCTATTGGAACAATAAAATATCTGTGATGATTGTGGTTATTTAACTCACATAGTTTATGTACTACCAAGAGTAATTTGCCTTGCTGCCTCTGTATTCATTTTTTTTCTTAAAAGCTATTGGTTTCATGAAAGAAGATATAATAATGACAGTGTGATCCATCATTTCTTCCTTATTTCCACCAAGATTAAAGTAACATCTTTTTAGGATGTGCATGTGTTTCACATCAAGAGCACAGAATAAGTTACCAAAAATTCAGAATATGGCAAACCTGCCAAGGGTGGAGGGAGAGATTCATCAGACAGCTTGAGAGTTGGAATAAGGGCTTGCCTGAGTAGTCAGCACCCATTTACCCCCTAACAATGCCAACCTCTAGCACGCTTTTCCACCAGCTTTTCCCAGAGCATTTCTCTTGCGGGCACGCACATACACACACACACAGAGTGTCATTCAAGGCTCGTGGCAACCATGCTTTGAACAGAAGATAGTTCTTTGAACAGAAGATGGCTGGTGCCACCATCTTTCAGAAATTTTGCATCAGATGCCAGTGTTACCTCTCGCACTGATGGTGGTTTGCAAATAGGAAATAATTAGCTGAAAATGCTGTGAAACAGGACAAGACTAGTAATCTCAACATGCAGCCTGTGTGTGAAAAGGAGAAGGAGGAGCTGGTGAGAGAGCAGAGCTGTTAAGGGATGAGATAAGGGAAATAGTGTTAATTAAGAGACAAACAAATTAGAAGAATGGAGTTCCAAAAGTCAATATGAAATGAGGGAAGAAGGGAGAAAAAGCAGCAGGCAAGGAAGGGTTCCAAAACAAATTGAAAATGCAGAGGTAACATTTATGAGACCCACATCTCTAGGGCAGCCACCCAGTGCTTTTCCCTGGTTAACTTCCACTCTGTGTCCTTCAGTTTGGTTTTCTTTGCACACACTTCATTCGATCTCCAGCAGGCTGAAGGTGAGAACTTTAAAAAAGCGCTGTTGCCAATTTGGAAACAAAGCAGTGACTCTAATGAGCTACCTGAGACATATTTTCACAAAGTCAAACCTCAAAAGGTTTTATTTACATGATGAAGAGCAGACAGAACAGCTGTGAAACAGGAACAATGATAAACAACAACAAAACCAAAACCATTTAGATGGAACCACATATTAAAAAAATATGTGGTATAATTATATATATATTTTTAAAACCAGGGCAGCTTGTATCTTTCTGATAAATAGCTACTGTCTATTGGGAAGGACTTTCCTGTAACAGCTACTTACTATTTTCTTATTCTTATTTTCCTACTGGGAACCAGCATCAAGGATGTGATGCCCCTACATTTAGCAAACATTTAACTAATAAAGGTTTAATCATTTAAGAAAAAGCATCATAAATAAAATGCTTTGTTAATGAGAATCGTCAGGGAGTAATTAGAACTCTTACTGCCTACAGAATAAATATGACATCCTTCTGTTTCAGAATCACTCTCTAACTCTCCCACAGAGCAGAAATACACAGGAAGCAATTAAGCAAGCAAAAAAAAAGAAAAGAAAAAAAAAAGGTACATTGAGGGGAAACACTTCTGAAGTTCAATCAACAAATTTCATTGTACCTTGGGACTCTGAGACCCCCTAGTGAGCAATAGACCTTTTAACATAACTGATCTTGTATTGGGTAAAATATTCTACTTGGACATCTTTTGGCAATAAACAAATTCAGCTTTGGATTGTCAAAGTTATCTCAGGTGGTGTAAGTAAAGAAAAGGAAAAAAAAAAATAAGGAAGGAAAAGGAAAAGGAATACAATACTGAAGGGAAAACGCTTTCAGTGTGTGCATAAGGGTTTGCTTATTGCCATGAGAGTCTCAGTGTGCGATCAACTGGGTGCTCACCAGAAGCCACTGGAGAAAACACCAAGCTAGAAAGCAGAGACAAGATGTGCCCGGGACTTGAACACTGAGAAAACGGAGACATTCTGGTATCATTCTCTGTAACCAGTAATGTCATTTGTTGCCTCTTGTTGATTTTTAAAGAGAAATTTGGCAAGATCTTATGGGATTTTCAGTAAAAACAAAACCATCCACATTTCATCTGGAAAGAGGCACCAAAGTGGCTCGATAATTTTCCCAAATTGTTCTCTTTTATTTTGTAAAATGTAACTAGAAAGCCAAGCTTCATAGATAGTATCATTTTTAAAAGTCGTCGTCAACATTCCCCTAGGATTTTTTTAAAATCATTTTGGACAAAGCTAAAGAGACTATTCTTGCACAGGCCACAGAATGAAATGTCCTTCTCAGACAGATCCAGTCCATTTCAAATCTCCTTGCCAGTGTGACAAAGCAATATTTCATGGACAACACATCCTGTGCAGCACTACAGCAGACCATGAGGGAGTTATGCAAATAGATTATGGGCTGTTACCATACGTTTCTTTCTTCACAAATAATTTAAAGAGTGAATGCTTTAAAGTTGTAGACAGAACATCAAAATATATCATAGAAAATCTATAACATTTGTCAGTCTGCACATCACATTTTTGTAATATTTATGTTAAAATACAAATATAAAAGACTGTCCAAGTGCAAATATATTCTTTTTATAGATGGAAATGAATGAACAACCTAAGTTTTTTCTTTAAAAATGGAAAATACCAGATGCTTCTAAAGAGATCAACAATATAACCCCTAGTCTTTTTTCAAGAATTAAGTATGAAAGCTTGGAAAAGACTTCATCTTAGCTCAAGATAGGAGAAACAAAGTTGTCACACACGTATAAACAAAGCCACCTGGTTCAGAAAAATCTCAGTGTATTTCTTTTTCTATGATAAAATGGGGCATATTTGACCTCCACAACCTTGTATGGGATTAGTTAATGAAAAAAGGGAATGCAGAGAACCAGTGGTGAGGAGTCTTCTACCTGTCATAACCACAGCCAAACCACTGCGTCTCTTTGTGCCTCAGTTTGTCACTGGCGCAAGACTGCTATGAGGCTAAAACTCTTGAAAACCTGAACTCCTACTCCTGCTAGAGCAGACCTCCAAATTCTTCCAGTGACTTTAGCAAATCCTTTACCATTGTTTTGGGGAAGAACAGGAGAGAAGGTGACATTAACATCTTGACTTTTCAAATAATTTCTCTTCTGTCCTGCAGTCTGTTAAGATTTGTTTGATCCTCCCAATCTAAACCTTTAATTTGATGTGGCTGCTTGTTCTTTATATTGGTGAAATCAAACGGAGTTTCAAAGGAAAAAGGAGAAAACAAATAGAATAAAATCTTGCCAATCATCCTCCCTGCTTTGTAGGAGTCTAATTTGTGACTAAACCTGGTAAAATCACCACTAAAGAAAATATAAAGTGATGCCTTCTTTTATCTGCGGTGAGATAGAGTGTGGTCTCTGGCTGTATGAGGCAGGTTATTTTTTTTAAGTAATCCAGGTTAAGTTCTCCCTTCACACAGATTCAGCAACCTCCAGTGACTCAGTGCGTGCATTTTGCCCTCTCTAACCAAGCAGAGGCTGAGCTGAGTTAATGTGCATTGCTCTGTGCTGATGTTAATTTCAGATCTAGTCTAAGAATGAAAAAATTAAAGGGTTCATTAACTAACTACCACTGTGCTTTAATATAATGATGTAATGCAGAAAATGGAAACGGTCTATCTGGATTGTTTAATGTAATAATTAACATTCCAGAAGAAGGAAAAAACTTCATGTTATTTAAATTCACAGATGATTTAAATTTAGGAGGACCTGCAAACACCACTCAAGACAGAAATAACAGAGGACTCTAAAAAGATTGTGAAGAAGAGCAGAAGAAAATACAAAGAGATTCAGCTCAAGAAATAACATCACAGGCTGATAATACCCAGAGGAAAGTTATCCACCAGGTAAACAGATAGAAGGAAGGAACTGTAATAAGAGGTTTCAATGTTACAGGCAGGTGACAAAAGGCATGCCAGTTGTACCTTTGGAACAGAAGCAAGGGATAAAAAACTAGTTGATTTCATTAGCAGTGCCATCCAGCTAAACCCATACCCTGTTGGTACCTTGTCTGGGTTCAAGGAAACCTCACTGTGCAGGGCATTGTACAAACGCCCTCCATGAAGACCAGCATCCTCTTCCACTTAACCACCTGCTCCATTCCCCTATGCCTTCTCCCTTTCTTTACTCCTCTGCTATTTATTTCTTTTCTCTATTTCATCCTTATAACCTCACACCTGAGAGTGTTACGTCTACTGAGAACAGCTTGGCAACAAGACAGCTTATGAAACTGCAGACCCAGCTGGTGACCCAGTAAAACATTTGATGCCTGGGAATCTGTATAAACTTTAAGTCAATAAAGTACAATCACAAGAGGAAACAGGTTAAAACACACACACAGACAAAAAGAATAGTGTACAGTTTGGTTTTTTTTTTTCTTTTTAGGGGAAAGGAGTGTGATATGGAAGGATTGAGAGAAGAGATAGGAACATTTTCAATAACTTTTTGATCATATTTTCCTCATTTTGAACTCCAAAGCTTCCCATTGTGAACAGTTTTGAACATCCCCATCCCACATCCTAACCTCACTATTTTCTTTTTTTGAAAGGAAATAAAAGGAGAAAATTAATTTCACAGGCTGGTGATTTGACCCCAACCCCATCCTTCAGTCTCTGTTCTGACATGCTGCTCTAACAGCTAAACCATTCTCAGGCACCTGGTGATCAAGGGATCCAGGAACCAGAACCAATTATTCAGCCCTGTTTCTTCAGGAGATGTTACCAATACTGTCTGTGAATGTGACTGTGCTTCTCTAATAATTTTTTTTAGCTCTTTGGCAACTATCAGTCAGATTTGACAGCAGAAGATTAGGCTGAATGATATTAAGTTCTCACATGAAAATAAACAGTAACCAGCCGGAGGAAAAAGAACTCTAATTATCTCACAAGAAAAAAACTAAAAAAAACCCCAACCCCAAAACCCAGAATACTGCACTATGAACTCAAACATTTTTATCTGGCAGGAAATCCACAGGACAGATGAAAAGGGATGTTGCAAATAGCCCATGTGCTGAAAAATATTTAATTAGAGCTCAAGGCTTATTAGGGACTGGAGAAGTTGAGCACCATAACCAAACCCATGGAAACCTGCCTTTATTAGTGCTGCCCCTTGCTTGGCATATTTGACAGTTTTGAGATCTGCATTCAGATGGAGCTTGTTTGTGGTCATTACCTCTGCTGAACAAGCACAAAAGTCACATCAGTTGAAAAGTTCATTACTTCCCATTAAAAATAGATACACAGCATTTTGTCTCACGTGTTCTCAAGGAAAAAAAGCACCTCAAACCATTGTTTTTAAGAATATTTCTGCTGTGCTCTAAAATGTGGACGAGTATATAGCTCATGTCCTATAGATTTTGCTTGCAACAGTAGGAGGCTTAGCAGTTAACTAACTTAGAAGAGGTCTTTACATATTACTGCTACAGCTGTTTATTACACTGAAGCCTTCAGATCTTCTGTAGGCATTAATTTTTCAGTAACCCCTTACTGATCAAGCAGAGTATTTTCCTAATCAGCATGTGGACTTGTCTTGAGCTATATCTTTCTTTCTTGGACTTGTGATGCAAGCTATACTCTACTGAGGAAATTTCTCTCATCTTCTCTTTATGAGTGCTGATGATATGTCCAATACTGAAGGAAAGAAGTTAACATTGGAGAGGATGCATCACATCTCCAGCTTCAGGGACTGCTGATTAGGACACTTACGATACACCAGCTGAGCTGATAATTCCTTCCCCCCTTCAATCACAGGGCTTTTCACGGAGCTAACTCAATAGCTAAATATTTTGTAGTGATATATTTCTTGGTGCAAAAATGACACAGAAAAGGTAATAATATTCCACTGTACAAAAAAAAAAAAAACACAACCAAAAAACCCACAACGAACCACATTATTTTTCACATGTGAGCTGTGATTTTCTTGTCCCTTTACACCTTGAATTTTCAGTATCCTTTCAACAAATGATTTCCCAAATGGGGCTCTTACGAATGGTGTAATTCTGGAAACACAGCCATCGATATTTTTTTCGTTAGACAGATATCAGAGCACAGGTACAATGACACTTCCATTTATTTCATTTTGAGAGGTCACTGATTACAGCACCTTCCTTCCAATTAAATATCTCAATGTACTTTCAGAGGGTGGACTCTTTCCAGACAACAGAAGCTTTGCATGCGATCGACACCTGTAGGTGGAAAATATGAAAGATAATCACATCCTTATAAATAAGCTGTACTTTGTCAGTGTAAATAGGCTAGATTTCAGCACAGGGTTATTTTGGCTTTTTTTTAAGTGTGTGTGTGGTTATTGTTTTTCTTTTTTTTTTTTTTTCTTTTTTTTTCTTTAAGATAATGAGCAAGAAAATACAAAACCTTATTGCATTCTGAGTAGTACTTAGTGAGAGACATAAAAAGAGAAAACATCTCTTTGCAAGAAGATTACACTATAGCAAATCCCACAGGGTATAATCATTCTTGAGATCCTTGGTTACCCAGCATAACAAATTAGAGTTTGGAACCTCTGAAAGCTGTTTAACCCCAGTCAGGTTTGGGGAGGGGAGCTGCTATGTCATTTTTGAGTAGAAGGATTTCAGACATAGCCAACTACACTGTGACATTCATTGAATGATTCCTATGCTTGTTTAGCTTGCTATGCCAGCATATAATTTGGGGAAAATAGCTTTCACTTGATTTATCCAAAAAAAATTTCACAAAGGTTAAGAATAGCAAACAGTCATCTCTTGATATGAAAACATAGAGCACTGTATAATTGCTACACGACATATCCAGCACAATATTGATTTTCGGATAAATTATTTCCGGAGATGAAAACATAAACCTGAATTGTGTGTTCTGCTGGGCACAAGTTATCCAAGCACTCATCTGAAGCCATGCCTTCGAGTATGCTGCTTTCCTCAATGCCATTTAATGTTACCTTTGTAACTCAGAGTAAGAGACAAAGAGAGACAAGAGTGATCGGTTAAGTCTGGTCTTCTGCACCCATGATATAGTGCTTCATTACCTCATTAGACCCAACAACTTTTGCTTGAAGAATGAGATATTTTTAAATAATTCAAAATGGTGAAGCTACCACCAACCCCTCTCAGAAGGTTCATCCAATAGTGAATCTGACGGTCTTCAATGTAATGAAAAGTAATTGGAGGTACCAAAATGAAGCATATCTTCCATCACCTGAAATCTAATCCTCCCACAATCCATTACAAGTGTTTTTTCTAGTTATGCATACAAAATAAAGACCATATCATTTTCAGATGTTTGATCCAAATCAACAGGTTTAGCACAGTCTTTGAACAGTTTGCCTCCAAATTTCATGGTACAATGGGGAAATTTGGATACAGAACAGATTCTGGACACAAACTGCACATTTGTCTGTAAGACTGCATCAAAAGATTTGGCAATGCTGCCAAAAATATACAAGCCATGTGGGCTTTCAAACTCTTAATTACTCTTTTACATGCCTCAAAGGATTGGAAAATAAAGTTGGGTAAATAACAGTCCAAGGTCATCACAGTAAGGAAATGTCTCAAGTTCAAAACACAAGCCCAGAAGTGGTGAACTTTGCTTCACCTGCCCTATCACCAGCAAACTTGGAAATGGAGTAGTTTTTATACCATAGGAAATAGTGGCCTTTCTGAGGCAAAAATGCCCGCAGAAGGTATGCATCACACTCCTGGTACACATCTTGAATTTTACCGCCCTGTTTGTGGACCCATAGTAAAATGATACCAAGAAAACAAAACAACAGAAAACATCAGACTCTGCAAAATGAAACCAACATCCTGGGACTTCAGGTCAAATCAATCTCTGGTTCCTCTCTTCCAGGGTAGAAAAGATTAAATCCTTCCATTTGAACATGTCTGACTGCCAAGAGGTTTAAAAACTCCAAAGATAATAAGTAGAGAGGGCATTAACTGCTCAATAAAAGCTTCAGCATTCCTTCCTTCATCTCTTAAAGAAACATCCCATTCCCATACATTATTTATCACGCTGCTATTTTCTTGAGCAGCTAAATTTGCTATCGTTTCCGTCTTTATTCAAAGCGATTTTTAGTGCTTGTAAACCACCCAGTTCGGCAGTGCTGCCATGCCTATTTGTAGTGCCCAGGCATCTCTGGATCCAGAGTGCTGCACTAGAAGATGCGAGGAAGAGCTGGAGGCAGCATCACACCACACATCCCTTCAGTCCCACACAGGGTACATTATTGCCTGGTGTCCTGGGGAAACGGACATGACAAGGGGATCTTTTGGGTCTTCCATTTCCTGGTGACTTATCCTGGTGGCAGTAAATTGTGGGATTTGTCAGTCAGCCTCCCTCCGACAGAGAGTGAACGAAGTGCAAGGAGATTGTCCCCACGATGCATCCCTCATATACAAATTTTGATACATGATTTCTTTTCAGTCCCTTTGCAGGGCACTGCAGTAGTGATGAGATCTCCTGACATGTTTTCTTATTTAGGTAAGCTGACAATAATGGTGCACTATCCACGAGGGACGCAATCTCTCCCAAGAGAGCGCCCAACCATACCACCCTCATCTGCCGAATAATGGGATAGGATATAGCTGCTTGTAGCAGATGGTACTTCAAACATCTTCCCAGATTGCAACCTCAAATGCAAAACTGAATACACTAGTGTAAAATAGCCTTGCTGGGGACTGCCTTCTCCTCATTTTGAGGCACATAAGTATGAGCTGATCACTACAGTCTGGAATATAGTGAAGCTACTTGGTTAGTAATGGAAGATTTTTGTTTTCTGAACTCTGGTCAGGTTTTGTGCTGTTGCTACCCTGACCTTACATAGTCAGACCTAAAACTCTAACGGTCTTTTGGGGAAGCAGACCCGAAAGGATGTTACAGAGAGCACCAAAAAAACCCTTGGTGTTAATTCATGCTTTTCAGAATGAAAACTGAAAGCTGGAGCTAAACGTGCCATGACCAAAATTAGAAACAGAACCTGGATTTCCCTCAGTGTTAATCGTGATAATTGATGTTCAGCTCCAAGATACACTATTTTTTGTAATGACAACTTAGCAAGGCTTTCAGATCCCCAGCACAGTTAGTGAAGAAACAGAGTATTTTCCCCTTTTATTTCGTATTATAACCGTGCTATGAAATGCATTTTTTACTTTATTATTGACTTCCACTTGTTTGCTTCAAAACTACCAAACCAGACTTTCAAAATGCACGTTATCCTATCCCTGCTCCCTAGATCTGCCACGTGAATTGCATTCACCAACAACCAAGAGGGCTGCAGGTATTTTTTATTTCCAGTTGCTGCAGTTCTGCTTCTCCCCGATACAGCAAGGCTAGATACTCCTGAAAACTTCACCTGATTATATAGGCCTATTTATATAGCTCACAGAGGTAGTCTATGGCTAGCAAGCCTATTCTTGTGAAATTGGGTGGTCTCTCCTCTGCACTCTGATTCTCTGAAGTCAGAGAAGACAGATGAGGAGCTGCAAACCAGTTATTTCACCCAAGTCAAGATTCAATAAGGTAATTTGGGAATCCTCCCCTCTATCCCACTTATTTCACTGGCAGAGCTGGTGACTGGATTTCAAAGCAGTCTGCAGCAGGTAGTTATACTCATCCATCAACTTTAAGATCTTACTATCATGAATGAAAAAAAATGAAAGAAAAAGAAAGAAAAGCATTATAGCCTAACCCACAAAGAAAAAGCAAATAAGGCCATTAATTTTTTACAGAATCAAACACACTCAATTATCTTGCTTTTGTACAGGAAGGAGGAATTTCAGTATAAATTGATTTGAGGTGGCTGCTAGGAGAGCAAGAAGGAAGGATCTCAAACTTAGTTGTTCCCCACCATTTTTCCCCCCGCCTTTATGCACTTTAATCGCCTGCTGCGAAGAGCTTTAATAGTGATGGGGCTGTGGTGCTAATATTGATAACTGTATAGTGCTGTGCCTATTTGTCAGTTTAATGATTATGTACACGAGAAAAATTGTTGCCTTCCTTCAGAGGCTGATGAGCTCTTCAACACATTATTACCAGAATAAATGTGAAAAGTAAAGTAAGACTTTTCAGTGGAGGGAGTAATTAAACAACCTCACCACTGAATTTTAATTAGTGATACAAGGACTATTTCATTGCTTAGCTCTAAATGTGCTTTCTGATGAGGGCATAATATCTAAATAGATCTTGCATAATGTTCCTTTTGGAAGACAGGGGAAGAGCTCAGGTTTGAAACAAGAGGACCATTCTCTTCGAGTGAAAGGCCTGCCCAAGAGTAGGTGACTCACAGCAGTGGAGTTATCAGGGCATACTGCTTTTTATTTCTTTAGGACATAGCACAGAAGGGAGTGATATGGCTGGATCTGCCTCTGCAAAGGCTTCAGGGTCACACAAGCTGGACACCCTGAACAATTTAGAAGAAATGTCAAGTCCAGGTCAAGATTTTAGTATGTGCTGCTGGATCCTTAGCAATATCTGCAAAAAGGAGTGCTCTTGAGTGTCAAAGTGCCAGGAACATTCAAGAGCTTTGGCGGAGCAGCATTTTGCAGGAGATGTTCCAGATATTTAAAATCTGAAGACAGAAGAAAGTTTGACTAAATTAAAAAAAATGCAGGATAGTAGGGAGGAAAAAAATTGAGAAAATTCCAAGATATAGACTTTTAAATACTGGTGGTTATTAATGGGACAATTTAAATTCATGGGACGATTGACTGACCATCAATTAAATTTTTAAAAATATGTCTAGATTGTCTTCCAAAAAGATTGAAGAGAAGCTATAAGTTTACTGGAGGAAAGTGAAATAAGGACTACCATCGGTATTATACAAGAGGTGGGGTGAGACTAAATGATAAAAAAGGTCCTTCCTTGCACCCTTAGAAATTCAGAGCACAGAAACTAATCTTAGATTAAGTCTTCTATAATAAGAAGGAAAAAAATGCAGTTTATGCCAAAATTCGAACTCCTCTGAAGGCTGGATAGCTCAAATATTTTCTTAATTATTTTGCTGTCAACGGAACGCAAGGTAGACTGTCAGACTGGTTGTTATAAGCCAGTAGTTACCAAAATTTTTGCCCCACAAATCATTGTCAACCTTCAAAATTTCTCACAAAGCACTTTGTCCATGTTTTTAAATCACTCTTTTATTTAAAATACCCTCATAGTAATATTGTATATATAAGGTGTACTTTTACCATAACCTCAAAGACCACCAACACCTGTGCACCATGCCTAGGAACTACCACTACTGTTGTCTTCTCTTCTATGTTGTTGTACTGGTACCCTACTGATTTATAATGGTATTACATCTTTTGTTATGCGGAGAACAATTTGAATGTACAATAATCTCACTTAAAATAATTGCTTAAGTAAATTAAAAATACTGTTTCATAGCCTTGCATTCACCTGATCAAGATTTGTATGTAATCATATGTTTATATGTTTGCATATACATGTATGAGTGCAAACCCATGATATTACACAGTACTAACGGACACAAGACCACAGGCTGCAGCATTAATATGCAAAAGCCATTAAGTTCCTGAACACACTGCTATGATGAAACCCTTAATAGGATGTAGACTGCTGAATTAATAACATTCATCGTGATTATAGTGAGGTGCCAAGACTAATTGGAAAAGGTGTTTGATCATAAAAATAACTATCAGGAATTTTTTTTCCTAATTTTTTTCCATAATGAATTTAAATGTGCAATGAATAGAGAGGGAAAGCAGGGGAAGTTAAAAAAAAATTATGCCTGGTATTGTGTGTGTTAGAAATACAAGTTAAATTAATTGCACATTTATTTCAACACTCTTTTATGTTTTGTCAAATTTCTGTTTTTAAAGCCCCAGTTTAGATCAAACTTTGTGTGAGAACAATGCTCTTAATAGAGTTGCATACCTTAGCAAACCTATTCAGAAGTGCTTCACCTCTATGGTTAATATGCATGTAGGAAAAAACCAGGCAATTAAACTTTACATCAGAGAAAATTCTCTGTTCTCCCAACTTTTACTAGCTTGCAGCTTACCTGCCCCTCAGAGGCATGCCTTTGGAAGCAGATACCAATAGATTTTCTTGTTGTTTAAAGAACTGGCAATATGAAACATGCTCCTGACTTCATACATGTGATGACTGACAGTGTCAAAAATATTCATGAACAAAAAAGACCAGAGTAAGAATAACAATGCTGGGCTGTTTTCAGTGTAATTCTTTAATATTTTAAATCACAATTAATTTATGTTAAATATGAGAACTCAAATTAATTTCCACAGTTTTTTCCTTTTTTTTGCTTTTGGTAGAGGAAATTCTTTTAAATTGTCCTTTCCTAAAGAACACTTTCAGGAAGAGGTCTTGAAACTCACTGGGGGGATGGAGAAATCCTTGTGGACATTATTACTTGTGATATACAAACAGCAGCTGCAGATGGGATCAGTAGTCTTCTTCATCTGGTAGCCAGACTCAAGAAATTCATAGACACTGCTGCAAAAGGTACCTCTACAGAGTAACAAAACAATCCTCCTAACCTGAGCTGACTAAAAGATTAGTCCTGAAAACTAAAAATTTGATCATTTTAAGAGAGATTTGTGTACAATGAAACTGGTTCAAATGATTCCGATAAAAGCTTCCTTCCCTCCCTCCCTCCAGGATGGCATTCCATAAGTTTGTTATACAATGCTTAACATAATAAAACAAAACAGAAGACACACATTTCCGTTACTCTGTTTTAATATGTTTCTGGAGAGCTTAATTATTCCTTGATTATGTAACAGAAGAAAATGGAAACACAAGTAACTGGGTAACCTTCCTTCAGAAATCTATCATTCTCCCTCAGTTTTTCTTTTTATCTTCACTTCTCCAATGCTTTCAGTCTCCTTTTGTATTGAATCCTTCTCATACTTCCTATCCTTTTTATTTCTCTATTCTTACCCCCTACCTCTGCAATAGCCTTAGAAGAGCAACTGGAAATGCACAGGCAATATACCCGGCAGAGGTCTTTTCCACTCCATTTTATCTTGCTGACTATGTCAGCGTATGCTATATGGGCTGCTTCTTTGTGTTCAGTTTTGGATCCCTCCCTACAAGAAAGGCATTGAAGTGCTGGAGGGTGTCCAGAGAAGGGCAACGAAGCTGGTGAAGGGTCTGGAGCACAAGTCTTATGAGGAGCGGCTGAGGGAACTGGGGTTGTTTAGTCTGGAGAAGAGGAGGCTGAGGGGAGACCTCATCGCGCTCTACAACTCCCTGAAAGGAGGTTGTAGCGAGGTGGAGGTCAGTCTCTTCTCCTAAGTAACTAGCGATAGGACGAGAGGAAATGGTCTCAAGTTGTGCCAAGGGAGGTTTAGATTGGACATTAGGAGAAATTTCTTCACTGAAAGAGTGGTCAGGCTTTGGCACAGGCTGCCCAGGGAAGTGGTTGAGTCACCATCCCTGGAAGTATTTAAAAGACGTGTAGATGAGGTGATTAGGGCATGGTGGTGGGCATGGTGGTGGGCATGGTGGTGTTGAGTTGACGGTTGGACTCGATGATCTTAGAGGTCTTTTCCAGCCTTAATGATTCTATGATTCTATGATTCTCCAGAAACATAACCACGCACCTAGGAGGAGGCAAATCAAAGACCCCAGTCCCTTTGAACTGCACTGCAGATGTTAACCTATTTCCTATGTGTCTCAGGCAGTCCCGCTTCAATTGGGCAGGAGCATTTTTTTGGTAGTATAGGTCAGGATAAGAATATCAAATAATGCGTCACCAACATTGTTTTATTTTCCTGCTTATATTCTTTTTTTTTCAGCTGACTCAGAGTCCTTTAAATATGTAGATATTTGAGAATAAGTCACAGAGACCCTACATCTCATGAAATTAGAGGCAGGAAATTGCAGAAGGAAAGAGAGTAGTTTACGAAGAAATCACAGATATGAAGCTCCAAGAGGAAAGGAAACTCTGGGTTAAACTTCCTATTGCATGAGAGACACCATCATTTTTTGCTGTTAAAACACAGAAGTTTTTTTTGGTGAGAGGATTGTTTTAAAGTACCGATTACCCAAGTTATATGTATTAAAACATATATACAAGTACATACATACATGCTTCTAGGGTCTCCTGAGAGCAGCTTGTGTCTCCAGACTAGATCAAATAAGATTCTTATTCAGTTCCAGGAAACACCTTCTAAGCGTGGCAAAATTTAAATTAGTTGTCCTTACTTGAAGCTTAACAGTATCAGAAGTAATTTGTAAAATACAATTTTTTTTTAAGTTGCGAAAACCTGTGTTGTGTGAAATTCAAGAGATTCAAACAGTTCTTGCTACCGTCTTTGGTACACAGAGTCTGAGTAGAAATACGCACGTTCTATGAATTTTGGATACTAAAAGAAAATCACCACTTAAGAACTTGTAAGAGCATACTTCTTACAAATGAATGAAAAAAAGTGATTTTCATCAGTAAATACTTCAGATATAGTGTAATATTGCAACTGAAATGGGGATCAGTTTTGTCTATATTTGTATCAGAATTACCGGAATTTTCTTAGTGACTGAAATTCTTAATTTCATCTTTAAATGGACTGTTTATTACATTAAAACTATACCACAATATAAAAGTAAAAATGAAACATTGAAATAAAAAATTTTAACCTTATCAGGAAGAGACAGCTTACTAAGGTAGTTTCAAAATAAAATAAAATAAAATAAAATAAAATAAAATTTCCTCCCTTCCTTCATAAATTGTATGTTAATATAACTTTATGTTTTATTCAGTACCAAAAGAAATTTGGAAACACTGGAATCACCTACAGTGGAAATTCCAAATTTAAGACAAAAAGTCCAGGCTCAGCACTTTTTACATCATCTTACATTGAAGACCAGTGCACTTTAAATAAGGAATTTCAGAGACAAAATTAGTTCACCTTCATTACACTATCTTCTCATGCAAATATGTGCAATGTTGCATTTCTGATGCAATGTTTATAAATGAATATTAGGCAGAGCCTGAAGTCATCAGTCATTGTTCAATAATAAGATGATATATCAAAACAAGAACATCACGAGTACAAGAAAGAGATTTGGTGCTCTTGAATCAGACATTTCAAAATAAAATACATGAGGTTGAATTCAAGAAAGATAGCCATACTATTTCACTGTTCTTTTCATTAAAAAAAAAGATGCAAATAGAAAGAAGCACAGCTCCTAGGAGAAAGAGACACTTGCTAAGCCTAAAGACTTTTTCAGGCTCCTCAGATGCTTATTACAGATCATAACAACGATTACTTTACAAAACTTCCAGTCTCTTACACACCTTCCCTGCATTCCTGGTACAGAAGAATCCAAGCACAGTAAGATAGAAAAGGAAAGTCTCTGTAGATGTTCAACAAATGGCATCAAATAAGGACACCAAACTTAAAACTAGAAGCATTTGAGAATATACTTCGTGGGGCAGCTGCAAATAGGATGCTCTGGAGTATATTACTATGTCAGCACACATTGCTCGCATAAGGGTAATAGATCACCAGGCAAAGAACAAGCACTCTCTTAATGAATACCACTCAAAATAAAGCTTGCAATTATAAGATGCATATTTTAGTTGACTGCAGAATATCCCTTTAAGATGCAAGACATGGTGGAAATAACCATAGCAAAGAAAAGCATAGGTGGTGGTAGTAGTTTAAATACACTGAACTGACATGAAATCAGAACTGAGAGCCGGGAGAAAAGAGATATTCAGGTCAGTGCTGAAGCAGAATTCCTTTCCTCACATGAGTTTAACACAGGCAACTTCTATTAAAAAATCAACATTGAAAATTATTTTTAAACCCCCTATAATTTAGTGTTAACAATGTCTATATAACTGGAATTTCAAACTATGTGTTTGCACACTTTATTCTTTTTCCCCCTCACACCTTTGGGAGAAGAAGTTGTTTCATTCATTTTAGTAGTACTTGGACCAGTCCATGTATAAGCACGTGTTTTGGTCTTTGTAACTCATATTTATAAGTAAAGTCAATGTAACGCCTTGTTTAATTCTGCCTAGGAAGAACAACTGCACTTTAGGGCAATGATGCACCTCAGCCAGTAGTGCTAAGGTGAGGAAAGGGATCTGTCTTACCTAGGAGTGGTACAAATAACAAACCTGGCTGCTCTAACATCCAGAAACATTTTTCAAATGGTGGTATATAAAAATAGATTTTTTACTAACCAATGCAAACATATTGAAGGAAGCTTATAAGGCACATGAAGTTATTGAAAATTTAATTCATGCTGTATTGCCTTTGGAGTCCTGCTGTAATCATAAATGTTGAAAGCGTAACAAAAAATAAGGTTTTGGGATGGTTTTTTTAATGTTTAACTTTAAAAAAAAAGGGAGACCGAGAGAGAGAAATGCTTTGGGAACTATTTTTATTCTGGCAGAGTTTTCACTGCTTGTTTAATTTGGTTCCCGGACTCTGTCCCCTTTTAATTCCCTTGTCATCTAGAATCTATTATGGGGAGCTAATGCCCTCATGGCACCATCTGGCATTATTTAATATGTAACACCATCTTATAAATCAAATTATAATTTATAATTAATCAAACAATTTGTATTTTTAATAATCAAAATCTCTATTAGAAAAAACCTGAATATATTAATGCACCATAACATTATAAAAACATTTATGATCTGTGGTTTTTCTTTTTCTCTCTTTCACTGCTTGAAGACAAAGGCTTTCTTTTCAAAAGCAGATATTAATTAAAATGCATCTTAAAATATAGTATGAGGAATTTTTCCAAAGTTTTGTAGAAATATGCAATCCCAAATAATGGATGTTTTAGAAAAGGAATACAAACAGACAGCTGAACTGGAAATCTTTTTCCACTATACTCACTGCCTATATCAGTCATTATACACACTGCACTGTGTTCTGCATAGCTGGGATCACCAGCAGGAATTCTCTCCCTCAGTTTAAGTATCCCCAGCTTTACCCTTTTGTGTGTCCAGCTATATCCAAGGAAAAATATTTTTACCAATTAGATGCTGCCTAGGCCTATTCAATGTTTAGTCTTTCTTCCATCCTACCACACAAAAGATAAATGCTGATTGGCTTGGCAATAGGGGAAAAATAGGATATGAGTGTTTTACCACAAAATGGAGTAAAATCCCCCCCTTTTTTTTTCCCCAATATAAATTATTGGGTAGGTTCTAAATCAATTATTTTTCCCAGTCTGGGATAATTCAGTTGGTTTTAACAAAAGAGCTAGTAAGAAAAGGCCAAAGATGAAAAATTAGTAATATCTGCGTCATGCTGCTCCACATTACAGTCTGAACTCTGAGTACCACAATATCAAGTGCACAAGTAGCAACCAATATACTTAAAAGAAATAGCTAAAGATATTTGTAGCCTGAACACTCCAGCACTATAAAACTTCTTTCTAAGACAGTAAGTTTCACTTCAGAGGATTCCTGCTCCCACCCTCCATGAACTGCTGCCAGTGGCTGCAAGACAAAGCAGGGCTTTCATGAAATTAATGAGAACTACAGAAGTCGTAATAGGAGCAGCAGGCATCTTGCAGCAAATCCTTGTGTTGAAAAACCCGAGGGGAGAGAAGGAGAAGAAAGACTGACTGGAGACATGCTTTAGCTCCCTTCAACAGACCAAACTAGAGTGGACATCTGAGGCTTCTCATCTGCACCTGTGTCACAAACCATGGCCTGAACCCTGCGAGGAGCCACGCTTGAGCCGTTTAACACTAGATGCATGTTGACAGGCACGATTGGGAAGCAAAGTGATGAAAAGGAGTGTAAATGTGAGGAAGTGCTCTGAATCTGGCCAATGTCCCCATCCACACCAGGTCATATGCCACCTGAGCCCAGTGACAGGGAAGCAGGTGCCCCGCCAGCCGGTGGGGTGTCCGGGTCGGTCTGGCTGACCACTGGAAAATAGACACTGAAGAAAACCAGTAAATTCTACATCCACTTTCTCATTCTAGCCTCAGACCTGTGCTTTTTATGTAAAACTTCCTTCAAAGTTCAAAATCTGTTTCAGTGAGACATTCCTGACCAGATTTTCAAAGAAGCAATATTCATTTACTTGATGGCTTCTCATAGCAACAACAAGACTTTATGGGGCCTTCAAACAGCACCTTGTAAGTACTAACTTACATTAATCTTAGAAATTCTCATTTTTCACCCTTCCATAGACCTTTATTACTAAGCTACACAAGAAATGGGAACTTCAAGGAGAGTTTAAAGTGCATGTTCCTCTGCTACCTCTTCACTGCATGCAAGCATAATCCTCTGCTTGTAAAGTCACAGTTGGTGCTTGTGCACAGAAAAGATTAATTTGTCAGAAACAGAGGATTACACATTTAACAGGGGCACAGACAGGTGAACAGGGCAGACCCCTGGGAAGGGAGCTCCACTGGCATGCAGATCTAACCCGCCAGCTCCTCATTCGCTGAGACTGTACGAGAGAAGAGTTGGGATAACCAGGGTAAAGAAAAAAAAAACAGAAATAATGTTAAGCGTTCCAGTATCATTTAGCTTTAAAAGCATACATTGAGGTTACTATGGAGAAAAGAGAATTTGGGAAAGCAGGATATCTGAGCTAATGCAGACCTGAGCTACCATGTCCACACTGAGCGGTACCACACAAATATGATATTTAAATTCTCTGTCCCTCAGCCCCAATAACTCTTGCTAAAGAGCAACATCGCACCATTCTTTAATTGTATGAAGAGAGAGAAATCCCACTGGTCAGCCACAGCAAGGAGCAAAGGAGGTGAGATCCGTGGGACCCCGAGTGAAATGCCCATGAAAGGCAGCAGTTCACAAACGTAAAGGGACTGGCAGCTGCTGCCTCTGGTAAGAACAATAGATCCTTAGAGAGATAACATGTGGCACCTGGCTTCTTTGAGAGGCAAAAACTCTCTATTCCTTCTTCGCACCCTCTGGGAAAGTCTAACTCAGATCACATTAGAAAAAAAAAAAAAAAATCACTGTAGATAAAGGATTTCTGTATAAAGAGAAAAGCCTCCTTCCATGCTCTGCCAGTGTAAAAAGGATTTTAGAAAAGAGCAGTGCATGTGAGTTATTTATCTTCAAATCCATCTGTATTTTCCTCCCCCAGCTTCTAGAGCTTTTATTTACTGTGTAACGAGTCAACTAAGGGGCTAAAATAATACACACAGCTTACCTTTTGCAAGGCCTTTTACAAATACTAGTCAGACACGGAAGAGTCCCTCGTCTGTTGTAATACACATATAGTCCCCAGCTGCCAAAATATCTGCAAGAGCAACCCTGAGAGCAAGCGGCATGGCGACAGGGGTTTTTCTCTGCACTTAATCCCCTTGTGTTTTCAGGCTTCCTTGGTCAGCAAATGTAATGCATTAAGCAGGAGATTGTGGAAATGGGTTCATGTATTCAATGCAAGGTAAATCCTTGCATTGTATTCTGGCCTGTATAATTCATGATGTATATCACATTCAGGACATTTGCGTGTTCATGAATTTTGAGTTCAGTCACACTGAACTCTCATTATAGCATTTCAGGGAGCAGAACTTGCACCACTTAAGCCACGTGGCTACACGTTTGTATGAGGTGAACACGTAGCTGGGGCTACAGAAAGAGGCTTGCGAGTGGATGGATGAATTAGAGCAGGAATCTGTGCACTGTAGCGCTCTGTAAAGTGAACTGCTAGCAGCTCCTCTGGCCTCAGCTACAGGTGTGTGTTGGCTCTTTCATACTTGAGCAGTGAGTGGGGAACAAGCTAGGCTCCAGGCTTTGTAATACAGCCAAATCGAAGGATAACTCACCGACAGCACCGTTAGCTGAAATGTAGGCTTTGGCCCTCGGTGGAAACCCCATGGGTCGATGGAAAATTCTGCTGAGGGGTTTGGGATGCACTTGAAGTCTGAATGCAAAATGCAGTCTGTCCTAAATTAAAAGCCATGCTTAAATTTGCAATGAATACCATGCTCACATGTAATAAATACTCAATTCTGTATTTAACTGAAGATCATCTGCTCTTTCAGTTTGTGAACTTATAAAGCACATGGCCTTATGGGCCCCCAAACTTCACAGGGAAGCTTCACTCTGCAGTTCAAGATACACTTAAAGCCCCTTCCAGTTTGGATAACTGGAGTACTTGACTCTGTTCAAATCATGTGCATAAGTCTTTCTTGAATTGGGATCTACAGGAGTATGTATATCGCTACTAACAATGACATGTCATATATTATTGCAGGAAGAGAATGCCTACAAACCTGCAGGTTAGCCTGCCACTAATTTATTGCTGCTGGCACCACTTTCTACCTTAAATATTATACAAATTTACTTTTCAAATACTCTTTGAGTAAATATATGTCTAAAGGGGAATATTTTATCAGATGAACATTCCAATGAAATATTTTATTTCTAAGGTAGGATGAATGGAAAGTAGCTAAAGAAATATGCTGATAATAAAATATGCAGTCAAGGAAAGCATTTTCATAGCAGCAGCAGCAGCTGCATGAATGACTTGCAGAAAAGAATAAATTGTGTTTATAAATAAGCACATGAGGATAACATTAATAGACGTGTATTTCAATTAAGAAACCTGTAAAGCCGGTGAGATTTTTATCTCCTATGCTTTAGCATTTTTTTTGTTCCTGTGAAAACAGAGAGCAGCAACTCGGGGTGATGACAACGGGATGTTGATTTGGATACGCTGTGAGTTAGGGGCAGCTCTGAGACCCACCAGAGAATAGTTTTTGTTAGTTCCTATTCTACCATCAGGCAAGAAAATTCACTCTGAAGCCACAAACACATGCTGGCTTTTCTGTATTTAGTGGGCAAAAAGCAGCTTCACAATATGCCTGGGAGAGCAAATGGCACCATGGCTGTTCACTGATCACTGGTCCAGGCTGGCTTTTATTGATTTCTCCCACTTTTATTCATTTCTTCCACTTACTCTAACTAGCAGTTTCTGTGCAAGATCCAGGAGCGGTCTCAGCCTCTTTGCATCTCCTGGGACCTCTGTCAGACCCTTTGGCGTGCATTCCTCCTTCCTAGGCTGTATTGCACACATCGCTGGATGCCTCCCCCACGGAGAAGGTGAACCCCAATTGTTCCGCTTCTCCTGCACAGAGTGGCAGCAGTGGGGAGCACAGATGGGTGTCCTGGTTCCAGTGGGGCCAGAGTTAACTTTCTTCCCAGTAGCTTGGGGGGTGTGCTGTGTTTTGGGTTTGGTATGAGAGTCGGGTTGATGGCCCACGATGCTTTGGTTGTTGTTAGGTGGTGCTTGCACCGGGGACTTTTTTTCGGCCTCCGATGCACTACCAAGTGCAGGCTGGTTGACCCAGCTGTCCAATGGGGTATTCTGTACCATGCGGCGTCATGCTCAGTATAAAAACCAGGGATGGAGGGGGGGGGGCTCGCCCCCTGTTTGTGACATGCAGGCAGTGAGCAGTTGCATTGTGCATTGCCTGCTTTGTATATTCTGTTATTGCTGTTGTTATCATTGTTATTATTACTGTTCTACTTTGTTTTATTTCCATTATTAAACTGTTTTTATCTTAACCCGTGAGCTTTTCTGCTTGTGCCCTCAGGATTCTCTCCCCCATCCTACCAGAGGGGCAGGTGAGCGAGCGGCTGTGTGGGGTTTAGCTGCTGGCTGGGGTTAAACCACGACACTGGGAAGCAAGATTGAGGATGAAGGGAGAGGCAAGACACAGGCAAAGAACCTAACTTCTCCCAATTCTCTCCAGTTCCTGTGAAAGAACTATGAAGAAAAACTAGATGGCAGAACTTAGTCTGTATGATTCAGCTTTGCACTACCTTCTTTTACGTGGTTTACTTGTCTTGGAAATTTGACTTTGCATTTTTATTTTATTGTACTAGCAATGGTTTCTCTAGGGATAATTGCAACATCCCTGCTTTTCATGCCTTTTTTTTTTTTTTTTTAACTTAAGAATACTTGATAGATCTTAAAGTTTAACTTCATCTAACATTTATATGCTAGGTGAAAATTAATACCAAAGCATTAATCTCCAGCTGCCTGAAATCTAAAGCAGTGTTGTGTTTAATGGATACACAATTTGCATGTGTCCAGTTTGTGCTGTAAATAAAATCTGCTTAATCATCCTAAGGAAGCGATTCCCTCCTTTCTCTTATATCTCCCATAAACCTCTATCACCCTTATACTGTGGCACACTGTCTGAAAATGTTATATGCCTTCACTCCTGCAAAGCTACTTCGTAAATATATTCTGAACCTAACAGAAAAAATATTTCATCAGATGGTCAGCTTGGTAAAATATTTTACTTCTAAGAGGGGATGAACAGCAGGCAACAAAAGAAATACAGCTATAATAAAAGACACAGGCAGTGAAAAGGCTGTGGTAAAATCAGCATAAATGTCACCCCCCAACCAGAATAAATTTTCTTTATAAATAAATACTGTGAGAATAACATTAATATCTTTAGTGAGAGTGGGAAAGTGTAAGAACAGTAAAAACTGCTCTTGTATAAGCATACTTTTCTCTTCTAGTGCAGGAGATACAGGACAAGAGTTATGGTACTTATTTAATTCCAGCTTGTTCCATGATGGATTTTTCAAATGAGTCTGAGGATGGTCACCGTCATGCGGCTTGGGCAAGACAGGGCCAAACGTTGACTGCCAGTTAGATGGTTTATTAGTTAGCAGGCTTCATTGTAGTCTTTCCTGACTACTGACCTAGTGCATGGTACCATTTGGTTTTATTCACATCTTTAGACCCTCATTTGCCTTCTGACTCTGTCTTGTTTGTTGAGAGTGTTTGCAATTTAGGGCCTTAATTAAATATACGCGCAGCACCTCTCCCACCAAGCACTTCCAAAGCTGCTATATCACAAATCAAAGTAAAGGGTATTTGCAGTCTGCGTTACATTTGGTGGTGAAACTGAGTCTGAGATAGCTGAGGAATATTATCAACCCTGTGTCTCTTTCTCACTTTCCCCATTTTTTTAAGTGTTCTTTTTCTTTAATTTATTTTTAAAGATTTTACAACTAACAAACACACCATTCACAGAATAGAACAGGTTTTGATTAAGTGGAAAAGAGCATGAATATAAATAAGGTTGATAAGATGAAAAATACAGCAGAAAAGCAAGCATCAGACAATACTTATCCCTACTAGCAAACAGAAATTAAAACCTTTGTTCTAATAAGACTAGTGATGGCCTTAGATGAGAAGATACTTGTAGAACACTGCTGACATAAAAAGAATCTTGTCCTTGCTGGTACTAGAAGATAAGGTAAGGGAAGAAAGAAGAAAAGCTGAAAAGCTGGACCAAGCATCATGAAGAGAGTGTCTCTGCCGAGGCTGTTTGTTATATTAGTTTCTTTGTGGGATAGGAAAGTTAGGGTATCTTTTAAGACTGGGAAGACCTGCATTCAATTCCCTGATGTAATTTAAAGCCCTCCTGTCACTCTGAAAAAAATAGTTGGGCTCAGATCTTTAAACATACCTCAGATTTCCAAATATCACTGATATCAAGAAAATGATCTGGACGAGGGGATCGAGTGCACCCCCAGTAAGTTTGCAGACGACACCAAGTTGGGCAGTTGATCTGCTTGAGAGTAGGAAGGCTCTGCAGAGGGACCTGGACAGGCTGGATCAATGGGCAGAGGCCAATTGTATGAGGTTCAACAAGGCCAAGTGTCAGGTCCTGCACTTGGGTCACAACAACCCCAGGCAATGCTACAGACTTGGGGAAGAGTGGCTGGAAAGCTGCCCAGAGGAAAAAGACCTGGGGGTGCTGGTTGACAGCCGGCTGAACATGAGCCGGCAGTGTGCCCAGGTGGCCAAGAAGGCCAATGGCATCCTGGCCTGTATCAGAAATAGTGTGGCCAGCAGGAGTAGGGAGGTGATCATTCCCCTGTAGGCGGCACTGGTGAGGCCGCACCTCGAATACTGTGTTCAGGTTTGGGCCCCTCACTACAAGAAGGACATGGAGGTGCTGGAGCGTGTCCAGAGGAGGGCAACGACGCTGCTGAAGGGTCTGGAGAACAAGTCTTATGAGAAGTGGCTGAGGGAACTGGGGTTGTTTAACCTGGAGAAGAGGAGGCTGAGGGGAGACCTTATCGCTCTCTACAGCCACCTGAAAGGAGGTTGTAGTGAGGTGGGGGTCGGTCTCTTCTCCCAGGTAACTAGTGATAGCACAAGAGGAAATGGCCTCAAGTTGTGCCAGGGAAGGTTTAGATTGGATATTAGGAAAAATTTCTTCCTCGAAAGGGTTGTCAAACATTGGAACAGGCTGCCCAGGGAAGTGGTTGAGTCACCATTTTGGTTTTGACGTACCTCTGTGTAACCAGAAGTGCAAGAAATCTCAGGAGAAACAATCCCTGGGCTCATTGCTTTCAGTTACTTCCTTTAACAGGTGTGCATGCAGCCCTGCCATGTGATATACGAGCCTCTTCTGGGGACCTAACACCTTTGATCTGCCCTATACTGTCCTTTTCAGCATGTTGCTTCAGTACCAATCGACATCCTCTTGAACACCTGGGAGGGACAAGCTCTCCAGGTTCACAGCATGACAGAAGTCCTGCTCAACACCTGCAGACCTAGTCAGCACTGAACACTGAACCTTGTAGATACAATCTTCTGAGGATTTGTAGCCAACTTTTTAATAAATAAATGATGTACAAACAGTGCTTTTAAGATCATTATAACTTGGCCTAGGTTTCAGTGTTTTTCTCCCTAAAACCAGAGAGGCTGGAATGACACAGTGCTGTCATCCTGTAGACTTACAAGGGGGTGAATTTATGCAGAAGATTGCTACCTTCCTCAACATGGGGAGGAGACTTTTGGTTTCTCATTGCTCAAAAAAACAAACAACTACTTTTTTCCTCTTTATATATAATAACAATTATACTTCCCCCTCTTTGTCCCCCCAAAAGCTTTAACAATTCAGCCTAAGGCAGACATCATCTGGCATGGAAAAGGTCATGTTTTATAGAGTAGATGGGGAGAACAGAATCATATACGAGAAAGTCTTTAGCAAACATCACTGTTGAGACATTTAGACAAACTCCACACACAGAAGAGAGACAGAAACAAGACAAGCACATGTCAAAAGCAAGGAGTTTATACTAAACATTGTCTCCCCCCATCCATTTTCCCCTCTCACTCCTTTGTTCTCTTAGCTAACAAGGTAAAACTGAAAAATCAGAAAAGGAAAAGAAAAAAAAAAAAGAAGACATCTAATTCCTGCTCCTGTTGCTGAATATGTTTCCTTACATTCACAGCATGGAAGCTTGTTCTGGGCATATTCCTGTGCCACAGCAAATTAGACCATGCATGAATCCTTTGGTGATGTCTACTCATATGGTCTATGCTAGAGAGAAAGTCAGCAACGCGAGCTAATATTTCAAGCTATATCCTGATGGGATACACAAAGCAATTTCTTTCACAAGGAACCGCCAGCTTGCAGAACAGCAGCAGATGGGTGATCTCACATCATTTCAGAGATAAAACATGGGAAGTTCACAGTGTGCCAACCACAGCACTACTATCTATTCCAGTGCATGCTTTAAATGACTGGCAATATTCTCAACATATATTCTTCTCCACCATCTTGTATTAATAATAATTATATTTACATATCTGTCATTATATATCTGCTTTGTCTGTAAAGGAAGCTCCCTTAAATTTCCTGGGTGCCTAGCTCGTATGAGCACACGCTCCAGCTTCTGTTCTCCAGATCACATTTATGTCTTCTCTGTGCTTCTGAGGGCCAGTTCAGTCATCAGTCTTGCCCTGGTTGCCACACTTAAAGGCAAAGCAACACAGTGAGAGTTACTAATCCAGGAACACACAGTTCATCTAAACCATAGTCCTATCTCTGTCCATGGTCGCATGCCAGATGTTTTGGGTTTTTTTTAAAGTATTATTTGAAAGAGTAAATAACTTTGAAATATGATTCTTTCTGAATAATTGTCTTTAAAAATATTTTCATAACTGGTTAAATTAAAATATGAAAAGCGGCCTGTTTTCCAAGTCAGTGCTGTTGCTTGCAAACAGAGAGCCAATTCTGTGTAGAAGAGCCAGGTCACAAGACATGCGACAGACACCCGTGTGATCTTTACCACATGTTTTTTCAGATAAGTGATCGATATGAACTACTGTTATTTTGTGCATATTCACTATTTTTCAGGGATGCACAGTTTGCTCACCCCTTCACAATATCTCTGGCACACCCCATTTTCATTACTTTCTGCTGGACCAGAGCTGCTTCTCTGGATTTGCCCAAGCTGTTACACCCCCACGTGATGTTAAATTAGATGGTGTGACCAAATAGCTCAGCTCTGGTGGTTCATTTCCAAACACCTCAGGGGAAACCATAACAATGCCAGTTTGCATCCGTCTTAGAGCAATGGATTTTCCTCACCTTCTCTTCTCAAGCTGCTAACCTAAGGACAAACCCATTCCCACTATAGTTGCAAGAAAAGAGGAGCCAGACTGGAAAAACACACTGACCTCTCTGCCAAATCCAGTGGCCTATGCAGGGACATAGGCATCCTGCCTGATGACCCCTAGAGAATTATCCCTTCCAACACCCTCCATTGGTGAACAGATCATTATCACAAGACAAAATAACCTGCCCACCCCTGATCCGAGGATCTTTATGGCTCCGGTCGTGCATTTCTTCTGTGTCCTTTGCTCACGCAGATGGACTGAGACAACACAAATATCATTGTACAGATCTGGGTGGCCATGCCATCTGAGATGCCGCTTGCTTCTCTTCCTGTAGCTCACCGATACGGTTTTATTGGGAGATCTCTGCTGTCAGCTGCCAATATAAAGCCAACATAAATCATTTGTTAAGCCATATCATGCTTATAGCTATTGTGCCAAATTAAACTTGGGTGTAAGCACATGCAACTTGCAGCCATGGCTGGCTGAAATCCATTGTGTCTAGAAAGAAAAATTGGTTATACTCCCAGTGATACTTTTATACTGTTACCTTAGTGAAGACTACAGTGGGTGTAAATCAGCACATTTTCATTGCTGTCAGTGGATCTATACTGACATAATTCTTTTTCATCTTTATCTCCCACCATACTTGTGATTCTGCTCCTATATTTCCTGCTTAGTTGCATTGTTCCTGCCCGTGTCAGGCTCTCTATATCAAAACCAGATTATTTTTTGTAAAGATTTTACATGTATGGTGGATATAAGCATTGCACTGTGGTGGAGCTGAGCCCATCTAGCTCAGCCTCTCAGCTCCAGCGGGGGTCTAGACCTAACTGAGGAATATAATAATGAGAACATATTGAGTGCAATTTTGTCCTCAGTACAGTTTCCTGATTTATTGTAATTAATGGTACAGAGACATCTGGAGTTGGAAATAACAACCAGGCTACTATTAAGAGACATGAATTTATCTAACCCTTCAGTGAACCCATTTGTACTTTTGACATAAAAAGAAAAAGGAGTGTTTTGCTTGTATCTGCCAGTTAGATGTGCAGAAACCTTGCACAGGGTAGGCATAGGCACCAGTGTTTCACTGCTTGCCCCAAAATGAGTATATCCGTCTGAAGTTCCCTTTTACAAGGTGAAACTCCATGAGATTGAAAATAGTCCTATTACTTTGAAAGAAATTCCAGAAAGGAGAAAAGAAAAAAGGTGAAAATAATAAGGACTGTTTTTTCCTCATGGTTTTGCATTTAATTTATTAGAGGTAAATGGAAGTTGTTGGTGCATAGGACTATGTAGTGCAGAACTGATGGGAATGTAATTTCTCCTTCACCAAACTGGAACTGTTGCACTCAAGATGCCTATCCATAAGACTGCTTTTTAAGGCTTCTCTGTATCTTTGCCCACCTCAAAAGATGCATCAAAAACCAAGCCCAGTTTTCAACACAACTTTTAGGTATTGTAATAGTTCTGTTTCATCAGCAATAAGCAATTCAGCAAGGACATAGAGTAATAAGAAATTATAAGCCAGAAGGGACTATCTGTGAGACAAAGCTTCATTAAACCTGATGAAAGGGGTACTGCATGCCAAGTGTCTACTGTTTTTCTAGCAGCAGCTGGCTTTAGGTGCATTCTCAAATGTTACACATTAATCCAGGTCCTTTCCGAACCTCTTGCCCTACTAATCATACAACGAGGTTCAGATCAGAGCTTGCTCCTTGACCTGCACAGAAAAGTCTTTGGAAAATGACAGGCCTCAAAATGGTGTGATCTCACCAAGTAATGTATTCCAGCCATGTAATTTATTTTTTCTGGTGTGTGTTCATTAAATTGGCTTCCTGCGAAGTAGGGCTTTGGTTTTAAAAGGCCTTCTTTGATATTCAAATGTTTACAGAACATTCGCTCCTGCTTGCTTAGTTGGAAAGCTGAACTATTTTTTCCTCCATTCAGGTCATCTGTACAGGGCCTTCTAGTGGCTCCTACAAACATGTTTGCAAATCCCTGAGTGATCAAACTTTATTTTGTTCCTTTTTCACATGCAGCTAACCTTTGAAAATAATTTCCAAGGGCTATTCTGAATAGCAGAATCCCAGCCGGAGTTTAAGGTCGTGACATAAGATTTATCTTTAACACACATTCTGATTTTCTTTGCTTTGCTTTTTCTTTGATAAGATTTTTTTCTCTGGTGTTTTGCTTTGTATAACATTACGCTCTTTGTGACCATACACCATTTCCAATGGCTTGCAGCTAACTTTTACTTTATCGTAAGAAGTGCCTTGCTATTATAGAAAGCTGTTCATTGGTGAGGGAGGCTCTATGCCAGCAGATAAAAATGGGAAAAGATAAAAGAGATCACCATCTAACCTTGCCCATGGTGGAAAAGAAAGCAGGTTTTCGTGCAATACACTGAATGTTCACCATCATTGGGTGCACATTCACCAATGCATGGTGAATGCATGACTCATAAATTTGTAAGAACCAAGAGCCAAAGGGCTTTTAGCTGGAGATATGAGGACTAGTAGGACCTTGTTGTTTTGACTCTAGGGAACGCCTTCTTGAAGCAGCCCCTGAGAAGAGGGCTTGGGTGTTTTATTGTAAAACATGGAATTATTTGGAGCTTTACTTGATACCATTGATATCAGTGGAGATTTCACTAGCGAGGTCAGTGAAGGGATGGTCATGCCTTTAAACACTGCAAATTATACGTATTCAGGAGTATAGGGGGAGTGGCAGAAGAAAAATGGGCATCATCAACTAGACAGGAATGGTATGACACCACCTCAGGTGTCTGAGCAAAAAGGTTGATCTTGGCAACTCAGACATTCAGTGGTGAGAAGAGCTGATCTAGACATTTGTTCGCAGCACTTTCATTAATATATCTAGTCAGATGAAAATATCATCCTAGAATAATTTTTCTTCATTTATTTTCTTTTTCTATTTTTGACAGCATTTTTTATGGAGAGAAGACTTTGTATCCTCTCAAGCCACCAAGGACACAGCTAGAACCTCCTTAGCACTGCACAAACCACTGTCCACAGACGAGCAATAGAGGCTTTTGGTGTGGAGGTAGAGTCCCACTTGTCTGTGATTTTGCCTTATGACTAATTAGTGAAGGTCAGACAGACTATCTTGAACTTATATAAATTAACCGTGAAGTAAAAAATGCAATTTCTGGTAGGGTCCAGCTTACGCTGACTGGTCAATTACTTTGTGTTGGCAGGCCATGGTTTGGCACTTATTTAAAGATTAGCCTATTCATCTAGCAATTCAGCTCCTAATTTTAACCTCAGAAACAGAAACAAAAGAACGCTTAATATTCATAAGCTTGGCATTCCCATTAAGTCAGGTCCACGTAGATCTGAGTGATAATGGAGTATGGTTTAGTCCACCACGAATATAATATTAACCGCACATGAGGTGTGACCAACTGAAACAGTCACCAGAAAAAAAATCCAACAAACTTACATTTTAAAAGCATCCACTGCATCCTCATATATATTGACCACATCCCCATCTAATACAAACTGATTCAGTTCGGCTGGCTTCAGCAGAGCTCTTCTAATCTACATTAGCAAAACATGAAGACCTGTAACTACTGGCCTACCGTGCTGTGTTAGGGATCATGCCTTTGATACCTACTGCATTGAAAAAGATTCCAGTTCCACTCTGTGTCAAACACAAAAAAAAAATCTTTTCAAAGAGACGTAGCAAGAAAAGGTAGGGCTGACAGCAAGCAATTCATCTAGTAAAACATGAGATCAACAGACTTTGAACACAAAGCCAGAATGTATAACTAGAGATGTGCAGATTAGCTATCGATATCCTAATGAAACAGCAAATAGAGGATTTTTTAAAAATAGAATATGTGTGTGTGTGTTTGCATATGCACTGCCTTTTTGAAATCTCATGGGGAAAAGTAATTATCTGTAAAAGAAAAAGGATCTTGTGAGACCAGTCTGCCTACAAACAGCTAACAAATTTCAGCTACTATCATAAAATTATGACATATAAATATCATGAGTTAGCCCAGCGTGGAGTCTATCTTCTGCTGAGAGAAATTCTAGCTAACTAGGGACAGCACAACCTGCTCACTGCCTTTGGCAAAAAAGAAAACAACACCAAAAAAAAAAACCCCAAAAAAACAAACAAAAAAACCCAAAAAAACCCAGGAAAAAAATAATAGCAAAAGTCCTTGAGACACTGCTAGGGAGAGAGTCTAGAAATTTTAATACCTTATCAGTGCCAGCTGCAAGCTTCATCTGGTGCATGGAGGTTACCCTCTGTGGGACAGGCACAACAAAAGGGAACGGGTGCTGACTTCTCAGCTGTTACGCTTCAGACTAGCATTATATGTCTAGGGCTGGGGAAGGCAGGTTTGCACTGTGACTATGAGCTCTGACAGCTGAGGGATCCTGCTTCTCTTTTTCCAGTCCTAGTATGGATGGTAACTTCCCAGTAAAACAGGCAAGGCAAGTGCATGACTTTTTGTTTTGGAGGCCGAGACGGTTTTCCACTTGATGTAGTACTATAACAGCATAACAGAACCATTTTGATGCCAAAACATATATTTCACATTCACAAGCAGAGAGGTACAACATTTGAACATTTTCACTTCCCATCACAGCCGACAGTGGACACTCTACAGCTCTCACAAGGCATTTCATATTTTGCAGGATCAGAACCTACACACTCATACATCAGTCCATCCAACACAGTTGACTAAAACTTCATTGACATAGCAACTCACAGACACATGGTCAAAGTCTAAGATAGGAGAAGATGATGGTACGCTATATTTGAGGATTGACCTCATGTTGCAGCTCTTCTGTCTTCTGATTTGTTGGTAAGATGCTACATACTCATTTCTGTCATCTTACTTCACAAGTTTACTTCACAACATTTTGACAAGATGCTTTAGTTACTAGTAATAAGAGAAGTTTTTTTTCATGCATCCTTGAAGTTGGCAAAGGAAAGTCCTATAGCATATTAACAATCTATCTGTGTCTAGACTGATATGTAAATGTGCACATTAGGAAAAAAAATTCTACATAGTTACTTTGTGCTAGGAATTACTATTCCTTTTTTTTTTTTCCTCCAATATATTTTACACTCAAAGAAGAAAGAAGACATTTAAGTCAGTCAGACCCAGTCACAGAGTATAACGTGGTTCTTAATTTCTCATTAACAGTGTGTCAGAGGAACTGATTTATCAGGAAATCTGTCTTCCTGCAAACAGCATTACAAGAGCACCTGTAGTCTTCTTTCTAATTGATTTAGCCATGGATCTCTGCCTCTGGTTCATCTCCAACAAGAAAAAAAAAAAAAAAAGAAGAATCTATGATTGCATTGAAATACCTATTAAAAGATTGTGGCATCCACAAAGGAAGCATAAGGAAGTAACCGGAGAAGGTCAGTTTGTTGGTGTCCTTTGCCAGATGCCTATGGATCTTGCAATGTGTGAAACAATGAAATTCAGATCTGGTGCCTGCAATATCTGCCTGCATTTCAATTCACTTGCTGACATATACTAATTTAAATGGTTAATTCCTTGAAAAAGGACAGTTGCCAAAATGTCTGCGGTATTTTGTTGAATTCTGTGTTATTATTAAGGGTACATTAACATCATACAAATGCTTAAAATATTGCAAGTAAAAGAAATGTGGTGATGCTGCAGAGGAAGGCTTGGCTCTCCCTCACAGATCAGCTGTCATACCAGGACCTGATGGAATTTTACCACAAACTTTCAGGTTCACTTCATTTACAAAGAGCACATCTTCCTCCCTGCAAAGACAGAAGCACTCAGAAGTAGTGCACACTTCCAGGCATCGGGTGGGGTTTTGGAGGTCTTCGGTCATCGCTGTGAGCTGATTGCTCATTTCTTGTTTTTTGATGTCTCAGAGGATGCATTTAGCAGTTCAGGGAGCATTTATGGGCTACTTTGGAGAAGCTCGGACTAGGAGTGGCATGTATGTACCACAAGTGAGAATATGAAGAACTAAGCAGACAGTTGGATTTGGGACCAGTTCTTGACTCTGCCACCAATCTGCAGCATGACCTAGAGCAATGCACTTGCTGTCCCTGCTTCTGTTCCCTCTCAGGGGAGTAAAGATCATGATTCTGTGTTTACCCATCTTTTTCTAGCTCTCTAAGAAGGAAACTGAAATAAGCTGGCAGGAATTCAGACAACCAGTTAAGCCAGTAGAGGTTTAACCTCCAAGTGGGTCATGACACCCACCAGTTGGTGACAGTAACATCTTCAGCTGCTGGGGCAGATGAAAGAGGATGCATCAATACAGGCACCAAGGAAACTACTGAAAAACAACTATTTTCAGCACGTTCCATTTTTCCATTGCACTTCTACCAGGTTTTTGTTTTCACATGAAAGTTTTGCTCCCCGAAACTCCCCCCCTCTTTTAAGATTATATTATTTTGGAGGAAAGTACTTTGAGAGCAGGTTCCTCTTGAGCATGCCTAGGATGGAAATTAGTCATTAATCAACTGAATCCCCACAGAACCACTAACTTAATGCAGTAAAATGAATGATGGAAGGAAAAATAAATGCTTCTGAATTAAACAAAACAGAAATATTATATCAACCAAAACACAACACACACAGGCTATTCTTGTGAGGGAGGGAGTCGAGGAGTCCTCTTTAGATTTATTATTTGGATTATTAATACTGATGGGTTTGGGAGAAGCAGTGAGAAAATCAGTCCTCCATCCTGCGGTGCAGAAACCAAATAACACGTGGTCTAGAAATAAACATTACAGATGCTGTGTGTCTGGAGTGAGGTTGTAGCAAAGAGAAACATTTTGTTTTTTCCCCTTACTTTTCTTACCTAAAGAGAAATCTGTGTAGAAGTTTCCTGCCACAAAAAGACATTGTGCACATTTGGGATCTGGAAGACGGATCCTTCTAAGGGGAAATACATCCTAACTGTTCACTGTACAAAACTAACCTGTTCTTTCAAGTAGGAGAGGGATAGAAAGAAATATGGTCTTTGGTGAAGTGGTTCTGTACCTTTCTCACTAAGAAATGTTTTGCTTTAATGAAACTGGTCCCAAACAGGTCAAAAGGATCGGATGCAACATAGCAGTTTCTCCACACCTGGGTATATGAGATTTCTCCACACCTGGGTATATGAGAAAATAAGCTTGCACCCTTGGAAAATGAGAACTTCTATATGAAGGTTAGCATGCCCTGCTTCTGGGGTACAAAGACATTCTCAGAGCCTGAAGCCCCAGTCCATCACGCCTGGTGCGGCAGCGGCAGCCGAAGACTGGCAAAACCTCTCTGCTTCCCCATAGCTCCGTTCTGCTGGGAACGTTGCATCCTCAGTTCATTATGAAAAGAAATCACTTCTAGCAGCATGAGGGCAGGAGAGGGAATTGAGGACTGAACAACCTCAGGCCTTCATTCAGGCCCCACTTATGCTCTTTACGGTTTACAGGTTTTGGTTGGGCCCAGGAAAATTAGCCTCAAATTAAAATGGGCTACTGTGAACTTCATTAGCTGTAAACAATCCATGTTTCATTAAGGGGTGAGAGAGCAAGCACACTAACAGCTCTCCTAGGAAAAAGTTACACTAAACCAACAACTGGATATTAAAGGTATAAAACAGGTAGTACCACAGTACAGGAGGGAAAAATCAGAGCTGCAGAGACGTAAATTCTCCCAACTTTTTATTAAATACGCGGTAGCTTGCAGCTGATGAAAATTTCAGCCACTGATGAGAGAACAGGTTAGGATTTCAAAAAACATTTAAAATCAGTCCAGTTGGGATCAAATACTATTTCTGACTAGATGTGCCTATGTCCTTTTAGATCTAACTGCACAGTAAAGAAAGGAATATTTTGAGCATCCTTACATGCATCATTTTCCCTTGAGAACAGGTAAGTCCTTTATTTTGATTGTGTCTAAGATTTCCCACACACTCCCTCCTCCATACAAAGAATTCAGTTTACACTTTCCTGGCAGAGTTAAAGAGACTGCCCCAGGAACAAGTTGACGTGCAAGTGAATAAGATTCAGACCAAAGAAACAAGCTGTTGTAAAGGGCAGCCCCTACCCCTGTACCAAGCAACAGGGAAAATTAGCTCTACGCTCTTTCTGATGCTTTACTGAAATGTGTTGGTTTCTCTGCACAGGATAAAACTACCTCTGGTTTGTACAACACAGTGCAAACTCACAGGTCTGCGTACACGATTTTGGATAATCAAAAGCAGCCAGAAATCTGTTTACCTTATGCAAAGAGTGTTACCTTGCATTGATTTCCTCAGTGCATGTTACCATAAATCTGACATTAACACTAGCTTACCCACCACTCCTTTCATTGAGAGCACACTGATTTACAAGCTGTGTTAACATAGGATGTTTTCAGACTAACAACTCTTGGTCCTCTCTACACAGTGATGAGACATCATTTGCCATTACCCATCAGATTCCTTGCCTGAACGCATCTTCTGTTTGATTTCTCTTTTTTGGAGGCTCTACCACATTACTGGTCTGTTTTTCTGGGTTCTGCTGCAATACTTTGCTGCTATGCTAGGCAGGAGAAAGACTCAATGAAATTTCCCCCCCCGCCCCCCTAGGATCCCAACAGGGGTGACTGCAAGGAATCACTCAGGAGACAGGCTGTCACGTCTTTAATTTATTAGATGTCATATAACCATTCAACCTGCATTTAGGTACTTTAAAAACAACATGTCTCTGCCTCCCCAAATGGAAAAATCACCAAGCTTATTTACAGTTCATTTGACATATTTCCTCTCAAGTAAAAACCAGGTACCTCTCTTCCATTCTGTTTGATGGCTTCAAACATGTTTAAAAAAAATATTTTAACTGTTTTGCAGAGGATTATATGTTTTTAACAAGACTTCTCTTTTTAATCTTTCCTTTCATGTAGAAAAACATACACCAACATTATTAATATATTTTGTGCCACATGTTCTTATTTTTTTAGGTTCTGAAAACAGTCTGGCACTAATCCCATTGTGAGGTTATGGGTGTTTTACATCTCTACTTTAACAAAGAAAACAAACACAAACATTGCAATTCATTCTGTTAAAATGTTTTCCCATACACCATTTGCCTTCTCTGGCTTTGGCCTATTCAAGCCAAACCCTGACCATCAGTCACACTCACACACGTGGTATGAGTAACGGTAACACAAGGAAAATTCCACGGGAAAACAAGACGTACATGAAACGCACCCCCCTCTGAAACACGTGGGAGCACTCTACATCCCAGATTGTCAGTACCTCATATCCTGCCTCCACATTCTGGCTTTGCCCCTAAGTTGGGTATGTATATACCTTGGCAGGAGCTGTGTATTCACACGACCTGTTATTGACTTCCTTTTTAATGTCATTTTTGGTACATAGCAGCTATTCTTTGCTTATAGATGCTTTCACCAACTTTTTTCCTTCCTTCTGTAAAAACAGGGAAGTGACTTTAAGTACATAGTTAAAAATAATAATAATAATAATAATTTTCTGAATATAATCCACACAGACAATTAGCAGCAATGAGAGATTTGAAACGAGCAGAAGCAGAAGCAAGCACTATTAGAAAAACAAGCAACAAATCAGAAACCTGGAGAGTCATCACTGTTATTATGACAAGCTGCCACTCTAAAACCTATTAAACAGATTCCCAGTAGTTATTGGGGAATTGGCAGTTGGGTACAAGAAAAAGGAAGGGAGAGAAAGAGAGAGAAGGAGATATTTTTGAAAATATTGAAATTGCAAAGCTATTTGCCTCCATTAGGCCAAATGCTACAATTTAAGCACTCTGTATGTCAGCCCATGAAGCTGCATTGACAGAAGTCTCAAAAAAGGCGTTCTTTCCCTCCCCCCGCCCCAGTCAGTAATAGCTAATAATCAGTCTCAAAACCAAAAAATCCCTCTGCTCATGAGCCAGTGGTTTGCAGAAATGTGGAGTTGTGTTATTGGCTTCCACAAGGTGGCCTCTTTCAGTAACTTTACCCAGCAGTGACACCTCTGCACAAGCTGTGTGTCTTGTAGGTGCAGCCTTATTTCTGCTTCTCCCCCCACTCTTTCTCCCTCCCCTAAAGGACTGGGCAGCACATGAGAAAGACATTGAGATCATGAAAAGAAAGTACCCCTCTAAAAACTGTGATGGCATATCCCAGAGATCAAACCCATAGAAGCCAATCCCCAGATTCTCTGATTTTTAGGGTGGTAATAATAGTAATAATAATAATGGCCCAGACCTTCAGGTTAGATGAGCCCACCTTGATCTGTTACTTTCTCTTAACAACTGCAAAGTCCTATGCTCTCCAGACTGATTCTCCAGAATTATCACATGCCAGGTACTGGCATAAGGCCAGCTGATCTCTACCATAAACAAATAAATCTAGAAAAAGTATAGAAACACTCTTGATTTGTGTGGGTAAATATTTCCCTAAGCTATTCATGCTGAAAAGATAAGATGCCTCTCTTGTCTCAACTAGCAGTGCAGGCAACCAATGATCATGTTAATCAATTGAGGCTCTATACTTATAATAAGGTTTTACTCAGATCATTTCTGGTACAAATTCAGTGAAAGTGAGTTGGCAGAGCTCTTTTCACATACCATGGAGAAGCCTTCACAAAAAAATATTCCCCTGCTTTTTTTTTTTTTTTTTAAAAAACTCTCTTCATCTTAAATGAAGCCAGTGTGGCCTTATCAAAGCTGAAACACTGAAGTCAAGTGTCAGGCATTAACACAAATGTCAAGTGACTGCAAACTTCTGCATGAAGAGATATTTTAGTGATAGCAATGCTGGCCTCAGATTCAGCAAGCCTGGTTAAATCTCATCTCTGGTGCACAGCTTCTGAGTGATTTTGAACAAGCTCTGAACTTCAGGTTCCCAGCACTTACAAAGGTGCTGATTTTTTCTTCACTCCTCCTCTTTGTCCTCTTGTCTATTTGGCCTACTTGCTTCTTCAGCACAGAAAGTGTAGCTTATTGTGTGTTTGCAGTGTCTCACACAGTGTGGTTCTGTTTCTGTAGCGATATTCAGTTTGACTAGAATAGAATAAATGAAGCAAAGAGAGAACCTATACAAAGAAAACTACTTCTGATTTAAGCCCAAGTTCTTTACCTAAAAGTAACAGTTCATGGAACAAGGTCACAAGTAGCTTTAAGTCCAGGGATGTAAAAATTGTCCTATCTTTGCTATCTGCTAGAAAGAGGCCCCAAATTCTTTTATTGGCAATATGCAAGTTTTACAAGGAAAAGAGATAGATACTATGACTCCCTAGTCAAAGAAAAAAGCCTGTCCTTAAAAGCTGGAATCTTCACGTATCTATTTGTGCAGTTTCCACAATGAACTTCATAAATGGTTGATACCAGTTTAAAATGGAGAGTTTAAAATTTGCACTCTTTGTGCAAAGCTGTATGTTTTATTCGAGGCACAAAATATCTTCCGGACAAAAACATGTTCTGCTGGAATAAACAAACACAGATCAGAGAACAGACAAACTTGAAAGAACCCTCTGGGTTTCAGCAGATTGCAGCTTACAAGTGACAGTGTATTTTCTCCCCCATGCAGCCTCCTTTTGGCCATCAATTGCCATGTTTTCTTCCTTTAAACTCGCTCCTCAAAAGCTGCAAATCTACTGGAGTATTTTTATACATGAACACTGAGGACTCCTTATGAACTAGCTTTCTGTGCCTAAATTAATCCCTGGCATTCATGGATTAATTGGAGACATGAATTTTCCCTGTAGGCGGCTGTTGTGAGGCAGTTCGGAAGGGGGACAGCAGCTGGTAATAGATTATAAATTGGGGTGCCAGAGCTGCAGTAAGGCTGAAGGACTGCCTAAATGCACAAAATATTGCCCTGGCCTTTATGGAGTGAGAAGAAAAAGCCAGAAGTCAGAGATATGAGCTATTGTGGACAGGTCTGGAAATGTGATTCTACATTTTTCGAGTAGAAAAAGCTACATCATATGCCGTCAGCATGCACGAGGACAGCAGAAATGAGACTGAACACATGAGGACAAAGCAGAGGGCACATGTCATCTCCTGACAAGACTGAAGAAAAACGTTTAAAGTTTTATCAAAAACAGAAAACAAAGGGGTTAAGTCCTAATTTTCAGCACACAAAGTCAACTTGAGAGGAAGACAAAGAAATAGGTTAGGATCAGTTTCACATGGCCTCCAGTTTTGTAGATACCTTTCTTAGGATGATGGGAGATTGTTCTTCTCTGTCAGGAGGACCCTGGATAATTAGGTTAAACTCAGCCTGGCAAGATGAATCCCTTGTCAAGCAAAGTCTGAGATCTTGACCACTGACACCTTCCTCCTGTCTCAGTTCTAATTTTTCTAGGTTTTTCCTGCGTCTCCCCACCAACTCCACCAACCCTGCAAAACCGAACAGAGAACAGCCATTTCTGCACAGGCAAATATCCCAGAACAGTATATATATCCCTGATATCTGCCATGGGGAACAAATTCCTTGAAACTACCTTTCAGAATTTGTTTTTAGAGAATAATTTCTTACCAGATGGACTAGGAAAAAAGTGAGTAGCTTCTGTTCTGTACTAGTTCATCTTCTAAACATTTTCTTAATCAAAATTTTCAGTTTTGGGAGAAAAGAGGGGTAAAATCAAGAAAAAAAACCCAAAGAACTTGTTCATTTTTTAATGAATAATGGAGGGAAATTCAGGACTTTTTCAATCCAGACTATTTTAATTTCTTTCCTCACATTTTCAAAAGGAAGCAAAAGCAAACATTAACATGTCAACTCAATTGTCTACACACAGGCAGATATAGTGCTATTGCAGACCCCTTAAGGTGCCTCCGAGCAGGTACGGCACAGGACCTACAGAATAACCATCCCTGTTCTGCAGTGTTGGCTGGAGCCTGGTTATGCCACTATCTCTGTATTTATGCTCGGGCAACTGAACTGATACCTGACTATCATGGTTCCATGAAAAACAGCAAAGACAAAATGTTGCCTAACATATCCAAAAGTCTCAAAAAAACTGATAGGAGGTTTTAAAAGGAAGACAAATGTTCTTTAAAACTTTTCAAACTAATTTCAAAAGCTAGCTGAAATGTGGTTCTGGAACAGTTAAGGATTTTTATGACTGAAAAATCACATTAACCTGGTCTCCGACCTCTATTTACATCCCTCATGTGAACAATTAGAAGCCTGCACAGTTCTTAACACAAACCCACGTCATCATTTCAGTGGAAGTAAGACTGGAGTCCTCTCCTCTATCAACCCCATTTACTGTTGCTGTCTGAATCCAAAGTCAGGAAAAAAAAAAAAAAAAAGAGGCTGCCAGCAAAAACAAAACAAAAAAGAAAACAAAATAACAAAGAAAAACAAAAACCTTATAAACTCTATGCCTTGAAGAAAGATGAGTGCTTTTATAGCATCTCTTTACCTGAAACCTTTATTCAAATATTGGTAGAAGCAGTGAAGGCTTATCCAGTGATTGCACTGTACTTTGGATTAGATTATAGCTGTCAAAACACTTAATGAAAAGATATCTGATCAGAAAGCCAGTACTTCACTAAAAAAATACAGTTGCATTCAGAAGTGTCCAGAAAAAAAATCCAACATGAGAATATTTGCCACCCACTTAAAGTTCCAGACCACACTGGAACTCATTGCAAAGACTCATAGAAAATTCAAATTAAAATCACAGTTTTGACTCCAGCAGAAATCACTAGTTGAAGGAGACACTAACCTTAACAAGCACTAGCTTAAAAGAAATTTCAAAGTATTTGCTCTTTGAAAAGGAAAAAAGCATGACCAAAACTTACATTATCTTAGCCTGCGAAGTTATTGAAGTAGAAGTATGAACTATAATAGCATTGGGATGCATTTTTTATTACACAAATTTATTGACCATAAACTTTGGAAATGTTTTATTATTATACAGAAGTGCCAAGCATCAATCACTTCCTCGTGAAACAGCAAGGAAAGAAGATTGACCTCTCTGGTATTTATGAAACAGTTCAGGATACATTTGCATGTTTCCCAGAATCCTACAGTCGCAAAATGAGCCAGAAAGAGGGGAGGTTGGTCTCTAGAGTCAGGTCTGGGTGTTAGCTCTTTATTGCTGGCTTTCCTAAAATGGAGCAAATTCAGAACGTCTATTCAAACAGACTTAAACAAGCTTTAACAAGTGAATTTGATAACCCCTGTTGAATTTATAATTGGCAGTGATCTGACCTCCCAGAACATGAGCCATCCCTTGAGCTCATTCACAGCCCAGAGCTGTCTTCATGACAGGACATCAGGATATCGATACTTCTGGAGGTGGTCTGCCCACTTACTGGAGTTCAAGCTGTTTGTTTAGTCCTCCAGACCTGCTCCTTGAAGGGCCAGGTTTTCCAAGCACCACAGATGGTTTTTAAGGGAAGATGGACAGAAGGAGGACACATGCTGTCTCTTTGAAAGTCCCCCTCTCTGGCTACGTAGGACAGCCCTGGAGCTCTGCAGAGGCACTCGGATCTCAGTATCTATTTCCCACAGCTGGGAATTACATCTGTGCTTCCTCCTGTGCTTCTCAGGTATTCAAAAGAGATCGGGTTCTGCCTCAGTAGGGCATTCAAGCAGGGCATAAATTACAGGTCGGGAGGAAAGGTCTTCCACAGGAAATTGCTTCCAATCTCAAACCAGCACAAGTCCAATTTATTTATTTTCCCCCACCAAACAGCACAGCCCATAATCTTTTCTCTATTTTCGTGCTCTGTTTTTGCTTGAATGCAGGTCTATGACTAGTCACAGATGAGTGGCATTGGTTTTTTTTTTAGGGTGGTGATTGCTAGCATGAATTATCAGAATTGTAAAGTCATTTTATTTTTGTCATATTTCTTTTTATGTTCCAATACCTTAAAAAATAAAACAAACACACCCCCCACTCCTCCCCCAAAATACCAAAGCACACACTGTATTTTCACTCCTGGTCACAGGATGAAAAACTGATGTCCATTTTCAACCCTAGAAATTACTACTGATACCTCAATTTTTCTAATCTATATTTCAGAGTTCCTCACAGAGAAAAATTTCCAAGTATTTTCAGGCAGTCATTCCCTGAAAAGCAAGGACACTTATGCAGACACATAAAGGAAACGCCCCATTTCAAAATTCAGTGCATACAGGGAGACAATATTAAAGTGTGCAGAGAAGCAGCTACCCCTTTTCTCACAGTATGTTTAACCAGCCAAGTGACAACAGAACAGCTTTTTCCTCTCCATCACCAGAAGAAATATTGCTTAAGCCTTTATATTCACGACACCTTTTTTGTCACTTCTTTTCTTAAGCTACTCTTGTTTGCTCAGTGTATTTAGCAAACATTTATCTCACTCTATCAGCAAAGATTAAAGACTCATGTTACCTAGCAATCCAATTACCCTACAAAAGAAAAGCAAATGTATCTTTGGTCAGTGCCCATAGAGGTCCAGGAATCCATCACTACAGAAAATGAAATCTAATTAATTGTGTGTTTTGGTTTAGCTTCATCCACATATTATTTCATTCGTTTCTAATGGATATGTTAGCAGAGATTTAATAGTTTTAAACGCACGGAACCACTGGGTCAGCTTACCCTAAGGTGAGTGTTTGGATAATTATATTTTTAAAGAATCGTATCTGAAAAAAGTTACTTGTGGTGGGAGGCTCAAAAGAGAAGAGAGTTACAGAGGCTTGGGATAACATAGTACTTATGCAGAAATCTGAGTGTGTCACCAATTCCACTAATCCTCATTTTACATTTAGGGAAAAGGGGACTCTCATCACAGTTTGTTTGCTTCTTCAAACATGTATTTTCACATGACCTCTTAAAGCATCTGGGTGAACCCCAAAACAGCACAACACTGTTACCAGAATCCCAGAGGCAACTAGTTATCTGAGTAAGGTCTGGTGAAAAAAAACCCAACAACCCCACAGCATAATGCTATAAATAAATGGGTTGGCATGATATCATGACAAGCACACTGGGGAGCAGAAGAAAGACCTGTGGTCCTGCCTAGGGCTATTGTGGAACCATGCTGGGTCTCAAGGCTGGAACAGCATCACAGAAGAGCTGTGAGAGCTGTTAAAGGACAAGCCAACTCTTGTGTAAAGCAGCAGAAACAAAGAAAGCCTCTCAATATCATTTAACTGATATAATGTTATAAAGCAACTTACCCACAACTTGCAGGTCAAGTTTTTAAGATAGTGAGAGCCAATGGCTGGAAACTTAAAGCAGACAAACAAACAAAAAAAAAATCACAATAAAGTTACAAAACACACTGTTAACAGCAAAGTGTTTAGCCATTAGGAGAAACTACTAATAGATGTGGTAATTATCTGTGTCTGTTGAATCAAGGCTAAAAGCTGTCTAAAATATATGGCATAACTGAAATAGAAGTTATAGGGTAAAAATACTCACAATGCATTAAACCAGAGATCAAATTGGGCAGTAATAAAATTTCTCCTCCAACCTTGAAAGTAACTGAAAACAACATTATTTTCTTTAACTTATTAATTCTAGACAAGTCTTTATAAGTATCTTACTGGCTCTGAATTGTTTGTCTTTAGGAAAAGAACACTTTTTAGCCTTTAAATCATAGAATCATAGAATCATTAAGGTTGGAAAAGACCGCTAAGATCATCGAGTCCAACCATCAACTCAACATCACCATGCCCACTAAACCATATCCCTAAGTGCCTCATCTACACGTCTTTTAAATACTTCCAGGGATGGTGACTCAACCACTTCCCTGGGCAGCCTGTTCCAAGGCCTGACCACTCTCTCAGTAAAGAAATTTTTCCTAATGTCCAATCTAAACCTCCCTTGGCACAACTTGAGGCCATTTCCTCTCATCCTATCATTAGTTACTTGGGAGAAGACACTGACCCCCACCTCACTACAACCTCCTTTCAGGTAGTTGTAGAGTGCGATGAGGTCTCCCCCGAGCCTCCTCTTCTCCAGGCTAAACAGTCCCAGCTCCCTCAGCTGCTCCTCATCAGACTTGTTCTCCAGTTGGTTAATAGCTTGTTTAATCTATGCTTCAATTTTGTTGACCCTTTCCAGAGGTCTAGGAAAGGAATTGGAAAAGAACAGCAAGATCTGTCTCACCAAATAAACAATCTCATGAATATCAACATTCATATTTTCCCAAAGCATTTATGAAATTTAATTGCGTAACTCCACTTCTTTTTAAAAGGCAAAATCACCACCCAAGATGCCCATAGGTTTTTAATAACTGAATGCACTCTGTTGTCTCCTACTGCCCTTAGTCTTTTCTTAGAGTGTAAGTTTCTAGGATATAAAGCAATCTTCCCTCTTCCCATAGCCTTCATCTATGGTGAGCACGCAGGTTTGCAGTAGTGTTTTCTTACACACAAACATTACCCATGGGCCTGACTGCTCCAGGAGAGTCAACATGTAGGCTTAGATAACTACAGAGGTGATGCTAACTTCCACATACTTTACAAGTCCAAACCCAAAGCCCTCCTCCAGAGAAGTGTGACAAAATACCTGACATGGCAAAAAACTCTACTTTTACAGAGCTACTGAGCTGCTAGACTGTTGCATCCAAATGCTCCATATAGAGAAGCTATGGGAAACTGCTGTATCCCCATGATAACAATCAGAGTAACACAACTGTCACATGAACTCATGCTGTGTTTGTGTGTGTGCGGGCATATATGCTGTATTTTGAACACAAGGATGTGGCATATGCTTCCAACCTTTGCTCTGGGGTCCAAAGCCAGTTAAAGACAAGAGAAAGCAGCCAGACTGCAGTCCACTAACAGCAGCAGTTCTACTAGTGTCATGTCTATCCTCAATACAAGGCAACACTCAGACTAGGTATCTTGTGCAGGATAGGCTCAGGCCATAATGGAAAGAGGATGTTAAACCAACCTGCCATCCAAACACACATATACATACAGTTTCAGGCACATCTGGACAGAAGATTCACGCACAAGCTTAAAGAAAATACACTTTGTCTTTTCCTGTGCTGTTCTACAACAAAATATTGTTAATTTGACATTGGGCTTTGCTCCCTGTTGATTAAGTGCCAAATATAAATGAAATTCTGTGTTTACATTGCAAACTACACACAGTTCATTTTAACTCAAAGTTGAAGAATATGAAAGGCCTGAGACAGAAAAAAGAATCAAGGAGAAGGAAAAAAGAAAACAAAAAAACAACAACAAAAAAACCACAAAGGAGACAAGGACTTGATGACAGTTCAAAGAAAATGTAACACAAAGATGATTCCATCTGTTTGAAGCTCATGCACTGCTACTGAAGTTGCCTACTTTATGAGGTTGGTCTTAAAGAAGACACAAAAGGAAAGTTAGTCGAAAGATCAATTCTATTCTCCGAGTTCCCAGCAAGTCCACAGCATCCATCAATAAAATAACTGATGCAGTATTTTTTGTTCTATGCAGTGTGATCTTAAAACTAGTAGAATAAAGCATTATAAGAAAACATATGAAGAGTTACACAAAGCCATTGTAAAATTGAAATTCTTTGGAGACCTTCATGAATGAAGCTAGAATATGACTCATGCAGTCCTCCTTTGCCCCACTGAAGTCCAAAAGGGCATCCCATACAGGTATTTCACAACCAACACTTTCTGTGTGAATGAGAAGCAAAAGTCCCACTGAAAGGCTTGCAAAGTGACCAGAAACACAAACATCTATGTTTTCTTCAAAATCACCATTTATATCTTTCCAAAAGACAAAAATGGCTAAAACAACATGGCATTTACTTAACAAAGTGCAAATGAATGAGATCTGAAGTGAACGTAATCTATCAACTGGTCAACATATCTATACGTAAAACAGTTATGGAAGAATCAAGAAGCTTTTCCTCTGTAAGCAAGACATTTTATTGAATAAGAACTGGAAGCCTGCAGAGTCATTTTCTCTGCTTGGTCTTGGAGAAAGAGCAGCTCACTGCAGACAGACTGCAAAATATTGTAAATACATACTTGTCTGTAATGCACTGAGGTAAATGGAGGTAGAGACCAACAGTGAAACCTTAAGAGGCTACACACAGCTTGCCTTTCACTGGGTTCCTCAAGACCCTCATGCAACTCCTTCTTGAGGGAAGGTGGTTTTTATGTTTTTTAATCATAAACTCATTATCTCAATTTGGTGCCTACTTGCTAATCTCCTGCAGATGCGGTGGTCTTACTACAGGACCCAGGTTTTCAGAGTCAACATTGACTACAGTACCCTGTTGGCATCAGGTATGGCAATTTAATTTCTTTCAATGATCCTACTTTTTATTTAACAGTTGTGCACGATCCTTCCAAACCCTTTAAAAAAAAGTGTTTATTAGTGTTTCTGTCAGGCTCTTAAAACTCGCATAACTGCTATTGAGGCAACAACACCAAAAGTTCCATGAATGAAAAAAAGCAGAAAACTTACATAGGCTTTGGATACCAACCAGAATAGTCACTGGTGTGCAACAGTTAAATAATCTCATTTTATTTCCAGTAAAGAAATGGAGCTTGATTTTCTATGACACATAACCTATCTCGCTAAAATAGACATTGCAAGGTAGTTCTGACTTTTAATTGCTTTTGTTATTGCTTTTGTTATTACTCACTGTAGTCAGGCCCTTCAAGGAGCTAAGCTACAGCTTGGCAGCTGCATCTTCCACCAACTTCAGTGGGATTTGCAGGTGTTCAGCAACTGCCTGGATGTGGTTCCTTGATGTTTTGACAGTTATGCTATGAACATCATTCTCACATATTAGAATAACACCTTGGAAAGCAACAACATAAAGTAGGAAAGTAGGATGAAAAATGCTGTTGTTCAAGTCTGTTTCTCTATTTCTTCTGGATGAGGATGTGTTGGAAACCAGAGCTTATTTTCACATTTGGTTTTGTGTAGGTATGTGTGTGTCATACTGATTCTCATCAGCTTGCCCTTACATAATTCTAGGCAAATACGTTCCACTTGCAGCTCTTCTACTTCATCTCCTAAGTGATTTATATCTTTCAGCCAAGCATATGTTTACATGCAGTGATACAGCCTTGAACACCACCAGCAACAAACAGGCCTCAGATGGGTCTCACAAAGAGGTTCCTCAAGATCAGCCAAAACACTAATTGTAAAGAAATTGAGTCTAACAAAGCAACGTGGGGTGAGCTAACAGTATCTGTAAACAAGAGTACACCAGTGATGATTCAAGAGACTGCAGGTGTCTTTTTGAAGCAGTTCCACAATTTACTATGATTTGCTCGTATGTCCTTGCTGCTTAGAAACATCAAAGCAGCCTAAAGATAATATGGTATTTGGGGGTCCCAAGGCACTCTCTGCCTGCAAAGATAATGGTGTCACTCAAACAAGAAATCAGCACAAGAGGAAGAGGTATGGAATCAAGCTCCTTGCAGGTTTCATGTCAATGTTAGTCCAGTCGAAGGTGTCCCTCATGTGCCCTTAAGCGGTAGCATTAAGGGTGAGCTTTGAGCAATGGAGCTGACATTGCTTATGGAACCATTCTCCAGATCTGAGTTACCAGAGGCTGTCAGCACCTTTCATCAACATACATCATATTGCTTAGCTAATGGAGCTTGGAAAGGATCTACTATTTTTCAATATTTTTCCCATTATTGTAAATAGATGAGATTCTGCTCCAGGCCACATATGAAAGATGAAAAATTAGGAGGAAGAGACATGAATAAGTGCAGAGAATGTGAAGAAAGAATGTGATTGCTCTTATTTCTTTGCCTTAGCAAGGTATATTCTTCCCCTTGACAACTAGAAAACTAGAACTTGCCCTGGGAAAAAGCCAGCTGATGTTACCTGGTGAGCAAGAAGGAAAAAGCATGCAAAAGAAGCAATACTTGCAGTGAAAAACTCCGATTTTTTTACTGCTTTCAACATTGTATCAGCATTCATTTTTTCCTAAGCCCAAATGCCTGAAGTGTTTTAAGAAATTTATCTGTCTTTTAAAGAAAGAAAAAAAATTCCCAAATGTGGAAAACGAAACAATATTTTCAAAGCATCTGTGATTCTAAGTCTCTTTTTAAAATCAAAAAATCTTAAGTTTTACATAGAGTTTACTCACATTTTATTAAAGCAGCTCATATCGCTGAAAACAGAAGTTTTTCTCAAAAAAAAAAAAAAAAGAAAAAAAAAAAAAGACACCTAAATAAGCTGTCTGGGTTCTTTTGAAAAATGACCTCTGTGAATCCTAAAAAATGAACCAAAACCCACATTCTCACAAGCCCTATTTTTTAATACTAATTTTAATCTAAATTTTAACCATCCAATATGTCCATTTAAAACAGAGTTACTGAATTTATCACCATTTAAACCTGTGTAAACACCATACAAAGTCATGGCAGCACTTGAGAACCGATAATCTTAACGCAGAGGCAGTCTGCCACCATTTGCAGGCTTAGATGATATTTAGTGGGTTTCTTCTCAAATTAGTTCCACCTTTTTCTTTGGATAGAAACCTATTTCAGCTTTCAGTGTTCCTCAGCTGACATATGTTCTGTATATATTATATATGTTTTTGCTGTTCATTTTGTAAGGAAAACTAAAACAAATCTAAGAACAGATGAATTCCTCTGACTTGTAGACCTGACATGAAGTGCTGTTAGAAATTTAAAGTATCCTTGCTCTGGGGAATTAACTTGAAAGTTTAAAGGAAAGAAACAGATTGGTAACCCTACCTCCATAATATTTCAGCAAATATAATCTGGATTCCCTTCCCCCCCCCTTTTTTTTTCCTTTTATTTTTAAGTAAGCTAAACTGGTTAGAGAGATGATTGAACACAAAATTAACACAAGAGAAATTATAACCTTGTAACTACCATAGCCCTCTCTGTTGGATTGAATCCTCAGGACACCATTTAATATTCAGATGCACAAAAATACATTTAAATAATGTTAGGGTTGGGCTGTGCCACAAACCAACAGATGCTGGGCAATTCAAAGTTAAGGATGACACTTCATCACCACTCTTCTTAATAAGGAGAAGGAAAAGCATGTAAATTAAGGACATAATTTCAGCCTCTCGAACGAATTCTTCAGGGTTTATCAGTTTGTTACAATGGTAATGATATTTTAAGCACAGTTTTCTGTATGTTAAATGCCAAAAACCTTCTCTCTATTCAAGCAATACTAAGTTTACAAAACTGAAAGAAAAGCAAGCAATAAAATTCAAGAGTCAGATTCCTAGTGAACTGCTAAATAAATCACTGTAAAAATCCTACCATATTTTTGGGAGGGAAGTGGGAAGTAGAGTGCAATGGTGTGAATATCCGACATCATGCAAACACAAAACATAATCTTTGACAAAAACTGAAAAAGAATGACACTGAAATATTACCCACACAGGGAACATAAAACATTGTAGAACTGATTCATCTGGCAGAGATAGCTCTGTCTAAACCCCCATTTTGTAATTCTTTATTTGTGATGTAAATACACTAACAGCAGTAAGAGTCAGAAAGCATCAAACTTACATGAACAGTTAGTTCTGAGACAACAGTGAGTCTTGGTGGTATTTATTTTAAAATATAGAATTGAAGAAACAGTTATTTTCTCACATGCAGAGACTAATTGTATGCCTGAAAATCATTAGATTTAATATAAATGATATAGTAAACAAGAAGCTAAGTGGTACAAAGTACTGAACATCTCCAGTATGAGGTTACAACTGTAGAGACTGGATCCTTTCTTTGCTTTTTGCATTTCATTCCAATTACGTAATTTATTAACCTCTGAGAAGCCCATGTGACCCGCCCAAATATTTTTATAGGAAAGAAAAGTGAGATCACATCCCAGTCATACTTGATCCTATTTAGAAAAGAAAAATGAAAGAAAGAAAAACCATCATCTGAAAAGTAACAGTATTTATAACTAAGAACTCAGATTTTCAGGCTGCTCATTAGTTGAGTCCCACCCACAACACAGGACTATATACATAGAAGCTTTAAAACAAAAAATCAAAGAGAGAAAAAGAGACTTGAGATATAAGCAGCATGAACTTTTGTGAATCTGAATTAAAGAAAGAAACAAAAAGAAGTGGAAAAAGAAGGAAAAATATCTAGTTCAGGAAAGACTGAACAGACAGTACCACAAATGTAGGATTGCATAGTATAAAAAACATCTTCAAAGCACCTGAAGCTTAAAAATACAGAGGAAGTCTTTGAAACCATATACACCCGTACAAAAAACTACCTCAGAAGCATAGGTATGTCTGAAACACACCTATCAAGACAAACAATTCAACTTTTGCAGGGTTGTTTTACAAGTCCAACATAAATTTTCCTGAATCCATGATTTTTATTTCAGTGCCTTGTTTAAAGAAACTGTACTACACAAGATATTTAAGTACTAGCTGTCTTTAATGTTTTTTAAAAAAAAAAAGTTTTCTCACTCTTGATGAAAGATTTAGGCTTCTTATGTAAACTAGTATACTTCAAATAGTTACTTATTTAATCCCACAAAAAACTCAGTCAGAAATGCATATATTCTGGGACAATATGCTAAGAAACACCCAAGCACCATGAAGAAAAAAACCCAAACATAAAATAAAACAGAATACTTACTAGGCAGAAGCAGACAGACAGCAACAGGTCACAGTGATACAGCTACTACCAAAAAAAAAAAACCCAAAACCCACATTTGTAACTCTTTACAAATTTAAAGAGCCAGCTTTATCCCAACATGCAGCAGGGGGGAGAAAAAAAAGTTTCTGTAAGAAGACAAATGTATGTAGATGATCTTTTCAGAAAAGGCAATGTTTCTACCTTGCTATATTGGTTCAGAAATAATGTGTAACATCAAACATTTAAACTTGTTAGCGGTGGCAAATTTATTCAAGTTCTTATGAAGAAAAATTTTCTTTGGAAAGAAGTGTACCTTTTTTTATTTTCACTGAATTCTCCTAATAAAACAATTTGAATCAGCAAGTGATAAGGATGAGTGAAGACAGCCTAGACTTCCTTGATTCTAGAGGATGTGAACATTACACTGTCTAAAGTTAGCATATGAAATAGTTACCTGATAAGCCACAGAGAAAATTATTCATCAAACAGTCCAACCTCAATCCTTTCAAAATCCCTCTAAAAGAAATATACTTACAACCTACCAATACTGTGTAATTTTTGTCTCATGAGGTTTAACACATCATTTGCTTTTCCTCTTTTCCTTTCCTTTTTTAAATATGTGCTCCTCAATATTTTTCCTTCCACCACTTTCAGCCTCCAAATTCTGCTTTATGAATGAGCCCCATAGTTGTTTTTTTCCCCTTTTTTCTTGTATTTCATTTTGTTTAGATTTACAACTTTGAAATCAATAGAGTTACAGTCTCAGACAAAGCTAATGTAAAAATACATATTCAAAAAAATCAAGATGTATCTTAGCCCACCTTGGCCACAAAGAGAAAATGACTTTGCCTTACCTTTTACAAAGTTAAGGCAGCTAAATAAATACATAAGTGGAGGAAACAAAAAGAAAACAGCTGAATCCCATAGATATCATTCTTTCTGTTGTGCTCAATAGCAAAAATTGTGGGAGGGGTGCAGAATACTAAATAAGTTAACATTTTCAATTATGGTCAAAAATTAGAAGGGAAAAAATCATAGGGAAAAATCATACTTCCTAATGGAACTTGCTTGTGTGTATTTCCTAAGCCCTTCTCGCCAAATTGATTGCAGAAAGATAAACAGCATTGAAACTATTATTTACAGCTGTTTCTTACACCCAAGAGAACCAAATGTTTCCCTTCTCCCCAGGGGGCATCAGTCCCTGCAGTGGAATTTCAAAACTTGTGGTTAAATTGGAGAGGGACACAGGCAGTCCTGAGAGTGAGGCCACATGTGGCAAAATGCATTACCTCCAACTGCTTCCTCTTGAGTAATTTCACAGGATCGGTTTTCAGGCAAAGCACCAAATCCTGGAGAGCTGCAGGAGCCCAGCAGCAACCAGACAGGGGCCAGCAGGACCTGCGCTTTGGGGAAGATTTCCACCCTGCAGCCTCCTCTTGCAGAGGCAACACGCAGCCCAGAGATGCTCCCAGCCCGGCAGCACCTCCCCACTCTCCCTGATATCCTGAAGTTGATGCAGAGGGTGTTTTCTCACCCTGAAGCAATTTACTGACTCATTCATGGGGACTGCTGTGGGGTTTGTTTTGTTTATCCTCTTGCTAATGAAGTGGTTTTTTGCGTGTGTGCAAGCACTCCAGAATAAACCTCCAATTTATCATGCTTGTGTTGACATTGCTTCATCTGCAGCATAAACACAAGCAGAGATTGCACAGAAATCTTGCAAGTGGTTGAGTGTTTAATACCATGTCTAGCACAGCAATAAGAGCCAGTGGAAAAAAAAGTGGTTTAGGTGACACATATCTCTGCAAATCACCAGCTCAATAGGACAGTTGCATGAGAGAGTAATGCTCTTAGTCTTATAGCTTGGTGAAGAGTATGAAGAAAAATGGAAAATATTCCAATAACTTGACCAACATAGAGCAGATTTTCATGAAAAGTCAGTTCTCTTTTCAAGAGGCAGATTATTCAATATATCTAAGTGCAGCAGGCTCAAGCTTGTTTGAAAATTTGCCCCCATCTGGGAGGAGAAAGAAGCAATGTATCGATGAACAGAACTGCTGCTGCCATCCAGGAGAAATAAAGTGAAAAGAAATAGGAAAAAGAAATCAATCTCCCTTATCACTCTCCAGCTGCACATTGTATTTCTGTCTGCCATGCTTATATAGGCAAATCGTTGTATTATCTTTTCTCTTGTGAATAGTCCCACTGAAACATTTATGAAATGGAGGATGTATATGGCTCATCAAAGGCTATGACCCTGCGGATAAATCTGTGTATCTTCCTGAAGAAGTCCCTGCTGTGCTCCTTTTGTATAGATCTGCTCCAGAACACATGGCTCTAGTGTATAATATCTGGGAGCTTTTCAACTTCCATTAGAATGCAATTGGGGACAAAGCAGACTTTTAAAATAGTTGTCATGACCCTGCCACCTAAGGCACAATCCTTTCCATGATAATTGTAGAAGGTCAACAAACTTTACAGCGCTGAACAGGCCAATGTGAGAGGGATGTCCAGGTGTTACTCTAACCACTAGCCGCTATAACACCTGCCAGCTTTATATAGAATGTGTTTACTTGTGAGGGCTGCCAGCAGAAAAAAAACCAACACCCACAGTGAAGGAGCTTTACATCAAGAGGTGGAGCCTAGAGGTTCTGGTACCCTGAATTCTCCAAGGGGGGTGAATTTTGGTGCAATGATGTGGCCTCTAGGCAGTCATTCCTCAAAGGGAAAAATGAAACAGCTTTTCCTTCACTGCCAGAGCTCAAAGTGATGCTTTGGCAGAAAAATGGACCACTGCTTTTGGAAACGTCCTCCAAATCACCCTAGGTATACTGACCAAAAACCAGCAGCTTCTTTTCAATGAAATTGCATCCTCTGGGTCATGCCTCAGTTTGCAACTCCTTCATGTCTTTATCCCTCACCTTCACGCCTTTATCCCCTCACCTTCATTTTGGATTTGGAGAGCATCAAATCCAGGGGAAGCTGATTAGAAAAGACCCAGGTTTGAATCCTGTCTCCCATGACCATTGACATCAATGACAAGAACCGCTCCCTGATGTGAAGGAGCACGAGGTTGAATGGTGCAACACCTCTTCATTAACGTGCCAGAGCTGGTGGGCTCTCCAGGAGTGTGCTGTCCCTTCCACCCAAACCTGAGAGCTCAGCAGCATCCCGTCATTCTCATTTGCTGGTCCTCATCCAAGACATCTGCTTTTTGTTGCCCACCCCCTTTTCTTCAGCACAGAAGCAAAGTGGGATGGATGCAATCCCAAAGCACTATCCCATGCTTCGGCACAGCTGCTGCCTTCCCTGGGGCTGCTTTCTGTTAGTCCCCTGTCTCTGCCCTTGCAGTAAATGGGGATCACCATGGCATAGACTGCTCCAAGGGGTGGTGTACCATCCTACCGCCCTGCTAGTTCTCCCAAGTGTTAGCCTTTTAGATGCCTTTGCACAGTAAATGACCAACATAAAAAATATTCTTAGGGAACCATTTTTATAATAAAAAGCATCTTATTTTATAGCTAATAGTGAGGGTCCTGTAAACAAAAGCAGTCTTCATTCGTGGTAAAGAGGCCCAAGCAACATCAGAGAAACTTTGACAGCTTACTACAGCTCCGGATCTTTCCCCATCTCCTCCCCCAGCCCCCAAAGGTGTAGTCATTCAATTAAATGCCTTGGGATTTAGGGTTGGAAGGTGGTAGGAGGATGTCAGTCATCATTAGTATAATTATCAGACTTAGACATTATGCGTTATTTATTCCAAATATTTATTCGTTATTGTGTCCCAGATTAATGTAAGCTACTTGAGGCAAATCTATTTCTTATGGAAGTATTAATGAGAGAAATTCTGAAGTAGAAAAACCAACCAAACGAACGAACAAACAAACTTTGCCAAGTTCCTTCAAGGAAAGAGAGAGAGAGAGAGAGGAAAAAGAGAAAAAAGTTTTAATAAGATGATTGATCCTAAAGCTGTCAGGTTGTATCATTGCCAGTAAGCAAGCCTCTTCTGGGAGCACAGATGTTGATCTAATATATTTGGTCCATGATCTAATTTAATATGTTAGATCTCCTCTTGGTAGACAGTAAGTTTTCTTCTAGTTCTTTCAGGGAAAAATGAGAAAAAAAATTATAGTTGCCAAAGCTGCGTGCTCAAGATTTTTTTAAGTGAGTAAGCTTACATATTATGTAATGTAAACTGGTGCAGCTTTGTTGGAACCAATAGCGTTATTTTGATTTCTGTCTGTCAAAATCCAGTTTAGTATCAGTAGCCCAGAAAATGTTATTGTGGTTTACAAAAATTCCATTTTACTTTTGCTACAAGTTGTTCTTAACATGATTTATTGTTTTTGTTATTAGCATTGCAATGACAGCAAAGGACTGGGACACAATCATCCTATGTGCCGCACAGACACGTAGCGTAGCAGGAGGTAGGCGAGATACACTTTGACCAAGAGACAAATACTAGAATTATCCAGAACAGACCACTGGTGCAAGCTGAAATGGAGGCAAATGAAGCTAAGTGATTTCCTCAGTTTCATAGGCTCATCAGTAGCGGAGCCAGCTGAGCTCTCTGAGGTTTTGTGAGCTGATATGTGGCAGCTTTATTATAAAAAAGGATCTTGAAAATTACTTTTCCTCTATAGGTATATATTTTTAGGGAAAACTACTTTGCAAAATAATAAATAAATAAAATGTATGGGGGTGTGAAGATGTTGCTACCCTGAGTTCCTGAACCCACTACTCAATTCTGTCATGCTTTCCTTCTGTATTTTCCTATTATTACATTTGTCTATAATGTCTTTTCTTATATATACGTTGGAGACCCTCAGGAAAAGAGGCGACATTTCTGTTCTGTGTTTGACTTCACCTGGACCCAGGAAATAATGTCATACAAAAACCAAGGAAACTTTAGTTTATTTTGCTGTATTTCCTTTTTTTAACTGTCTTGACTCTTTACACTTTTAAAAACTCAGAAGGCATCAGAAATAGTGGAATAAGAAAAATGAATTCATGTATCCAAATGATTCCTCAATATAAAGACCAGCCTTGATCTGCTTTGCTCTCTTCAGCTACCTTTCTGCAGTCTCATCATTTGAACTAAAGAGAGAACATATGTCCATATTTGGCACTCCTTCCACACCACTGAGTAGGAAAGATGAGATTTTGATCCTGCAGAACCATTTCCTTGGTATCTAACCATAATCATAGAATCATAGAATAGTTTGGATTGGAAGGGACCTTTAAAGGTCATCTAGTCCAACCTCCCTGCCATGGGCAGGGACATCTTCAATTAGATCAGGTTGCTCAGAGCCCCGTCCAACCTGACCTTGAATGTTTCTAGGGTTGGGGCATCTGCCACCTCTCTGGGCAACCTGTTCCAGTGTTTCACCACCCTCATTGTAAACAATTTCTTCCTTATAGCTAGTCTAAATCTACCCTCTTTTAGTCTAAAACCATTCCCCCTTGTCCTGTCGCAACAGGCCCTGCTAAAAAATTTGTCCCTATCTTTTTTATAAGACCCCTTTAAGTACTGAAAGGCTGCAATAAGGTCTCCCTGGAGCCTTCTCTTCTCCAGACTGAACAACCCCAATCCTCTCAGCCTTTCTTCATAGGAGAGGCGTTCCACCCCCTGATCATTTTCGTGGTCCTCCTCTGGACCCGCTCCAACAGGTCCATGTCTTTCCTGTGCTGAGGGCTCCAGAGCTGGATGCAGTACTCCAGGTGGGGTCTCACCAGAACAGAGTAGAGGGGCAGAATCACCTCCCTCGACCTGCTGGCCATGCTTCTTTTGATGCAGCCCAGGATACGGTTGGCCTTCTGGGCTGTGAGTGCACATTGCTAGCTCATGTCCCGCTTTTCATCCACCAGTACCCCCAAGTTCTTCTCAGCAGAGCTACTCTCAATCCCTTCATCCCCCAGCCTGTATTGATACCAGGGGTTGCCCCAATCCAGGTGCAAGACCCTGCACTTGGCCTTATTGAATCTCATGATGTTCACACGGGCCCACTTCTCAAGCTTGTCCAGGTTCCGCTGAATGGCATCCTGTCCCTCAGGCGTGTCAACCGCACTGCTCAGCTTGGTGTCATCTGCAAACTTGCTGAGGATGCTCTTGATCCCACTATGTCATTGATGAAGATATTAAACCGTACTGGTCCCAGTACAGACCCCTGTGGGACACACTTGTCACTGATCTCCATCTGGACATTGAGCTGTTGACCACTACCATCTGGATGTGACCATCCAACCAATTCTTCACCCACCGGACAGTCCATCAAATCCATCTCTCTCCAGGTTAGAGAGAAGGATGTTGTGGGGGACCGTGTCAACGACCTTACAGATGTCCAGATAGATGACATTTGTAGCTCTTCCCATAACATGCTACCTCTATTAGAAGGTATTTCTATTAGAAATCAAAACTTATATGGTCCCATTCCTGCAGCCAGCCACTGCCAGGAGATGCAGACAGTCATGTAAAGCAAAATCAGTGTGCTCCTGTCCTTCCAGTGAAAGCTCCCCTAATCCACAGGAACATAGCAACAGCTGGGCAATGTCAACCTAACACCATATCTACCACAGCATCCTCCCCCAACAGCAAATGTCAAGGGAAAATATGGAATTAGCACAAGCCTGTTGTGATATCTCCTTGGAATACTCCCCCAAGTTCCAGTGATCTGCAGGCCAGGTATTTTTTAAAACGAGAGTGAACTCAATAGCTGAGTATCACCAGAAGTCTGTTTGGATCTTAATTTATGACAATGAAGAAGGAAAAAAGAGTTATGTTTTTATGACATAAATACACAAAAGTTTCCTTCTGACAGTCCATAAAGAGAAGGTGAGCAGCAGGTTAATTGCATTCTGATGGGAGATTTCATTTTTTAAGTTCTCTCCCTCTGTTTTTCTCCCTCCTTAATATTGTCAACACTTTGCCGTTAGCTTAATGCAAATGGGATTTAAATAACATGTATTCTTGCTGGCATAGTTCACATCATGGTTAAAGACAAGTAATCAGTAGTCTACCAGCCAGCTAGAGGCAGAAGGGGCAGTGAGAGAAGAGTTTCTGTTTTACAGCAAATAAAGCTTAGAAACTTCTTCAGAGGATTTTAAATGAGAGCCAGACTGGTGCTTGCATGTAAATGACCAGTGTGTTTATCACAGCAGGAGACTGGTGGATTTGAGTACACCGACCCACCACAAATGGGTCCCATGGACGCTGCTTGAAGCCTCCTCCTGTCCTAAGGCAGTGCAAAGTAGAAAAGTTCTGCCTGACCTCTTTTAACCCAGATCATTTAAAAGAAAGAGCAAAGAGGAAAGAGGTTTTGTCTGAAGGAAGTAAAGAAGAGCTGATCACAGTTTCTTACTGAATTTTGTAGTTCTGAAAACTGAGACACAGAGAGGATAAATAGTAGTCTGATATCACCCTGTTCAAGGATGGAAATCAGCTCTTGCAACACAGTCCTGTTTTCTGCCCTTACCCCCTCCCAGTCTGTCTGGAACCATTGCTTGCAGAGGTTGAGCCTCTCCAAATGTAAAAAATGCCACCTGCTTGAACCTAAGTTTTAGTTCCAGGAAGCAAGAATAAATAGCAGGTTCAAGTTCTCTTCTGTTTACCTGAAAGAGGGGGCAAAAAAATAACACTTTCCATTAGTACTGTTAATTTTGATAAAAAATAATAATGTTGATAAGGAAGAGAATGACCTAAGTGAAGCCCTAAAACAGTTGCGATGATGACATGAGCTCTCTGCATCATACAAACTCAATGCAAATGACTACACATATGGAACTGGGAAGGAAGATGGAAGCCAGGAGCTCAGCAATTGCAAAGAAGTGAAAACATTACTTAGTGATGAACAATAATTTTAGCTAATACATAGATTATCTTTTGAATAAAGATTTTTTTTCTTTGAAACGCACTGTTTTTTTATGGAAAACTTGAAGAAGAAAAACACAGATTAAACACTTTTAACTTTTCAAAATTATTTGGATTTCAATTGAAAACAATGTTTCAGGTTTTCGTTTGATGCTACAGCCAGTAAATTATTCTCTGAAGAAAGAGCCTTACCAGGCTTGGAGTTTAACCCATCCTAGCTTGATTGAGGTCTACAGGATGAATATAACCCATATTATTTAAACTACCTATCACTATAAACAGTGATAGTTTCTGGCTACAGTAACATTCCCGGAACACAGGAGAACATCATCACATAGATTAATATTGGTCAACTGAGGCTTCCTTATATTAAATTGCTTTCCCAGTCCTACAAAAAGTCTGTGATTGATTATGGAATCATAGAATCATAGAATCATTTAGGTTTGAAAAGAAACCTTAAGATCATCGAGTCCAACCGTAAACCTAATACTGCCAAGTCCACCACTAAACCATGTCCCTAAGCGCCACATCTACACGTCTTTTAAATACCTCCAGGGATGGTGACTCAACCACTTCCCTGGGCAGCTTGTTCCAGTGCCTGGGAATTGAAACCACATCTGAAACTTAATTCAGAAACGCATACTTAACTTCATCTCCTATCCTATAGGTATGGTGGAAGCAGCTGATGGAGCATTACACCTCATTCTGTCACCTTTGGGTGGAGGGCTCTCAGAGCCATGAGGATAGATCTGAGTCTCTGAGACTTTCATGTCATAAATCCTTTGCTTGTTTCAGATCAGAAAATGTATTTAGCAGTTGTTATAACTATGCTATGGAAAGCTCCACTCTTTAAAATCTCCTGTAAGAGCTTTCAAAACACAGAGACAAAACAAGGCAAATGAGACTGAAGAAAGAGACAAAGGAAAGAATGAGCAACTTGCCCAGAGTTGTATAACATCAGGTTCCAAAGTAGTGGTGAAGCAGATTAAGGATCTCTTCTCCAAATTCTTTAATGTTGAATATTTCCATCTGTTTTCATTCTGTCTCCTTTAAGGAAAAATTTCTGGCTGATCTGAAAATGCTCAGTACAAGTCCCATCTTTTAACTTCTATCCTTTCACTCATGCTTGAATAGCTCAACTCTCTTACCTCTTCTTCTTTTTCTTTGCCCTACATTACACTTCAGTTTCAATTATGAAATCCTCAGCATGATTTTCCTGTGCTGATAGATCTATTCAAATGTCTTGTCAGAGGTTAAGCCCACATTGGAAAGTCAAGAATGGAAATAGTGGGGAAAAAAAGAAAACCCAAACCCACAAACCCTAAGCCGTTTGAATGGCTGAGAAATGTTTCTTTGAGATGGAAGCGCTATTCTGTGGCAGAAAGCACAACCAGGCAGAACAAAACCAACAATTTTTTGGCACTAACAAGGGGCAGGAAAGTCTACAGACAGAGCTGAGGAATACAGACTGCTGGTGGAAAGCTGGTGTAGAGTTGTGTTGAAGAGCTACATGAAGTAACTAACAGAAACTAACTTACTGTGCCTACTGTGCTTAAGTTCTTAAACAATGCTACACAGTCCTGAGCACCGTTCACTGTCTCGCTATTTACATATCTATACACAGAGCAGAGTATTGTCAGTTTAGCATAACATGTCAGAGGAAATTTGCAATTTTTCAGGATCTGGTTCTTAAAATAATATCATCTGAAACTAGAGATTGGACCATGCCCCAGGTGAAAAAACATGATGACCTATGACCATTCTCTGCAATTTAAAGTGATCGTAGTAAGACCCAAGAGAACGGTATAAAAAGTGGCGTAAATGTCAGACCAATTTCAGTAGTTATTCAATGGCATAAAAGACACCTTTCTAATTAAAAGAGAGGTGACAATGTAATGTGTCTTGATTCTTATGTCATGAAAATGAGACTTGCTCTAAGACATTCAGACATACATTGGATCTTTCTATATCCAACTTTCTCAGTTTATTGAAGCTGCTAAGTCAGCAAAAAAATATTTCATTCACTATGTTTTAATTCTGCTGAAAAACCTATTCAATTCTCCTTGAAGATTTTGAGTCTCCTACATGAATCTGTCAGCAGTGAAAAGCATTGCTATTCAAAAGGAAAACACAGCATGTCTCTCTGATAAATATCAGAAAGGGCCCTTGGTGACAGCGATGCACTTCATTTATTTATTTATTTATTACATGAATGCATTCAAAAGCTTTCATATCATAAAACAAAGCATGGCAACAACCTATGGATATTCCCCTAGCTGGGCCATTCCTCTCACCACTTAGGTCCGATGCCCCATAAGCTGTCATTATCAAATGCCCACATCAGTTCATTCCTCAAAAATTCAAGCCCTTGCAGCATATAAGATCTGCCCATGTGACTCCACACTCCTCATCTTCCTGAAATTTAGATTTCAGCTGTCAGCTGAATGGCAAACTTCTCATTGAAATGTCATTTCACGCACTGCTAGGTTTCCTCTTCTCTCCCGCCCTCTCCCTTTCACTAACAGAGCTGTTTTGAATCTATATAGTCCTGATCTATATGACAAAAGGGTAACGAGACTTAACTAGAGTGTACATTTCATCAGCTGCAGCAGGGACTTTCATGTAGACAAATGCTGGATGCTGTCTGATACCCATATTGTTTCTCTAAACACAATGAGGGGGAATCTGCTTCTACTCAGACATTTTCAAAGGCAGACTTAGTTCCACTGGCTGCAGGTGAGTTACTCAAAAGCTTGGACTCATCCAGAAGCTTGGACTCATCCAGACCTTCTACTTTCAGGGAACAGCTGCCACAAAGGCAAAATACATCCAATGCAGATCAAAAAAAGCATGTAGGAAGAAAGTCCCTGGCCAAGAATTAGATAGCTGGCAAACCCTGGAATAATCCCATGTAGAATCTGCTAGATTTCAGATAAACTCTTAGATATACCTTTCTTTTTACTGACTGCAGAAAGAATTCATGGTACACAGGTTCTTAACCCCATCTTAAATGCCTAAGTTTAGGGCGGATTAGTTTGGGCTTAAGGAGCCTAGCTTTGTGAAGCAGATGCTTTAACGGATCACTGAGGTTTGTGAACTATACTTCTCGATCAAACCCAAGTAGATTTAGGAGTTTTTCTTCCGTTAGTGGTGCTGTAATTGAAATATCCATACATTGGAGTCTAGTGCCATTTCCAATGCCCTTGGGCGTCTGACACTTCCAAGCAGGGCTGCCAGCTGTACTGCACAAATGGAAACACTCTTTTAAAACAGCAGTTGGAGACCTAGTGGGGTCCTCTAGATGCTTATGTTTAGGTACCTTAATCCTGCTCAAACTGTGCAGAGAATCAGTCTGTCACAATACTGTTTATCTGATCATGTTGCTGCACCTCCGCTGTGAGTGTGCCTTTGCAAGGGTCTGTCTCGCACAGGCTAAATGAGAGCTCAGCACCTAAAAGCTAGCCACGTGCTGGACCTGGCCAGACACTGGAAGCCTGGTCTGAGAGTCAGTACAGCATTATTATTCCACAGGGCTTCCAGGCCTCTGTAAGCAAACCCTGAGCCCTACCTAAAACCTTGTCCTGCCCAAAGAGTCCTGCCTTGTGAGCATGGCATGAACTAACAGGAACTGTGAAGTAGTGCCTTGGCTTCTGGGACAGAGAAGCCCCAAGCTGGTCAGTGCCACTGGTTCAGCACAGCTCCGCTCTTAGCACTCAGGCTGCACAAAACTAAACTGCCTCAACCTAGATCTGTGCCTGAGCTAATAATCAGCATATCCAATTAAACTGCATTGGGATCTGGACTCTCTCACATCCAACTAGCTCAGGTACTTCTGCTGAGGTAGATGCAATTGTGAGTCAGAAATTAAATCCTGTTTCCTCTGTTGTATTCTTTATGTAATGATACTATAGAAGGAAAATAAATATGTAAACTTCAGGCTTTGTGCTTCCTCAGGAATACCATGGTTTCTTTGATATGAATAGTAATTAACCAGCGGAATGATTACCAAGAGCTGTAGTGTTACTGGGCATGTTAAAGTTAAGACAGGTTTACATGATTTTTACTTAAAGTCATAGCTAAGTTTAAACAGAAATTCAATCAGGGAAATCCTACAGGAGCAGGAAACACTAACTGATCAGCACAGTCCCTCTGCAGATTTACAAACCTGTGAAATTCCCTGGCTTTGGACCATTCTCAGATGACTTGCCCGAGGACACATAGGCGATATGTGACAGGCAGGCAACATGCCCCAGACTCAGCACAGTGCTGGTGCTTCCCAGGCCCTGATCCCAGGTTACTCCAAGAGCAGCTTCTGTCTGTCTTGATGGAAAGACTCATTATGACAGATGCCAAAAGATGATGTTCATGAATGCATCTTCAATAGGGGGATCAATAGGACTCATACACATTGCAAATGTCCCCCAGGAACTCTTTTCCAGCTATTGATATCCAATTAAAAAACAAAACAAAACAAAACAAAACAACCCTCTGTTTTCAAAATCCAACACTTAGAACCAAACATCTTCCTAAAGTAAGTGATCTAGAAGAGATGAAAAAGAAAAAGAAAACCCATAACTCTGACATTAAAATACTTTTCTTTCACAAGTGCTTTCTTATTTGCCCCAAAGAAGAAAAATCTAGGAATATATTTTTTCCCTGATGTATTAGCAAGACTACTGAATGTTATGTAAAGCAATGCTGCAGGTTAAAGACTGAAGTTATTTGTGTCAAAAATGCTCTGACTTTGTGCTGCTGCTGCATTGAAAACCAAAACAAGTTTTAAATGAGCACCTTTCCCCTGTGGAGATTTGATTTGTTTCTTGATGTTCCGGGTCAGGGAGCAAAGGCATTAGGAGGTCAAAAAACCCAAACCAAACAAAGCAAGGGGGAGGGGAAAAAAGGAAAATAACACATGCAATGTTAGAGTCTTGATGCCCTCTAACCTGTGTTTATCATGTGTTCAACAAACACTGCAAATACTTAAAAGGAAACTATCATTTGTAAACAGAGATAAGGTGCCCAGAGGACTGTTTACATGTAGAATATGTAAATTCTTACTGCGGTCCAAAAAAAAAAAAGCCATTATCTTTTCATAAAATATATAATTAAATTGGAAAATGCTCTATTTGGTGGTTTTCTCATGCTGGTCTTCCATGGTCCTGCTGCTTGGCTTCATCCATAGGTGATAGAAACAGATTTGTTTCTATGAGTCACTGAAAAGCTGCACCATTTCATACCAGAGAAGTGTCTCTAATTTAATCCTCCTTAAAGTTCTTTAAACCAGGCTTTAAATCTAAAAGCTAGGAAAAAAGTTTTATGTTGGTCCTTTCCTGCAAGTGAAGTGCTTCATAGTCAAATCCCTCCTTTAAATGCTGTGCTATGAAAAAAAATCTGTCTGACAGCAAATGGCATCTCTTGCTTTCAAACCCTTGCTCCTTGCATGGAGCAGACAGAGAGCTCCTGGTCTCCTGCCATGTTCTTCCCTATCCAGAGGGAGCTTTTGGGGATGGAGGAGCCACCCTGTGCTCTTTCGGTGCACTAGCACAGCAGACCCTATGACAGGAATGATAAAATCTCACAACAGAGGTACGAGAAGCTTTATAGCTGCTGGTGTCTCTGAACACACTGTGCAGGAAAGGACCAACTGAGATGCTGGCCAAAATCAAATCCACAGGATGTTGCTAAATTTGAAAAGCTCTTCCTGTTTGCAGGCTGCAGATCTCAGTCTATATTCTTTCTACTGGTTATTTATGGGGAATATAGACTAACATCACCTATAACATGGCAGAAACTTTAATACCAAGTATCTGGACTTTGCATCATGGAGGCATCCCACCCAATATCTACACAAAGTAACATCTTCCTAGCCAGAACAGAGCAACAACCCTTCCTAATTTTTCATTTCAATTTTGTCGCTTTTGAGCAGGATAACTGTTCTGAAAAGGATAAGATCGAATAGGGGCTATAAAGCCTTTGACAGTTACATCTGGGCAGTGTAGGGGTGCAAGAAGTGTAGTGTGAAGGAAAGATGTGACATTGGGACAACTTCATTAAGGACTGAATAGCTTAAGTGTTTGCTGCTGGAAGTAGATGGCTTCGAGCTTGGAAACAGCATTGATTAACATTCTGAGCAGCTCCTGCTGCCGAGAAGAAAGACAGATAATCTCACCTTGAGCCTCTCAGTATTGTTGCTTTTCTTATTATTCTTCCACAGGGTCAGAAGGAAGTGGTAATATTACAGTGCTGTTAGAAGATTTTCAGTCCAATTAAAGGGCAAATCAACAGCTATGTATTTCTTCAGCCTGCACGGTTACAACCAGATACAATGTATTTATGTGCTATGTAAGCATAAAAAAACCCCAATCAAAAGAATCCATTCATTCTAGTTTGTTGTATAATGGATTTAGTATATTTTTATTGTAGATGGATATCTATTTTGTGCTGACTTATCAATCTGCTACTTGAGGAAATGACAGGAGAGCAAGAATCATAATCCAATTTCTTATTCCTGCTCCCAAGCTGGGTGTACAAGAAATGAAGATAAGTGTGGGTGTTTGACAGTCACACTACCTGGCACCATGCGCCATGAAATGATGGCTTTGTCCATAAGGCTTCAGTCTACCAAACATAACGGAATAAGGAAATCGGTAATCTAAAATGTAGCTATCTAATCCATGTTAGCCACATCAGCTTCCACTAGACCCAACAGAGAAAGATTATCTTCTGAGATGATTAATCCCAGCCTGAGAGAGGTGTCTGAAACTGGAGGGATTTATCACTCTTTCCACCAAGTACAGAGGGAGCTTGGACAAGGAGGTCAGATTAGACAAGTATCTTGTAGATAGCCAAGGTCAGAGAGATTAATGCTTGCCTACTCACTCTTTATAGACATGGACTCTCATTAGATGCACCTGTTGCACTTAGAGTAGTAGAGGTCTGTCTCTACCGCTGCACAGACTGTAAATGTCAGTAATATTAATCAGAAACATCCCTAGTCCCTTATCTCAGACATGTATCTGGGCAGCTGCGAAATACAAACTGCAGTATCACCAGCACCATTTCACCTCTCTCTGAAACACAATGACTTTTGCAGAGAAACGCTGCAGCCATTTAACCATATGTGGGAACCGCTGGTGAAACAGTAGTAAGTCAGAAGTTTTCACTTGCCTAAGGCTGAAATGGAAAGAGATGGGCAATGAAACAACACAGGAAGAAGAGGGTGGCTTAAATTAAAAATTCATCTTGAAAGTCATCTGAGCAACCCCCCTTTGGTTGGGAATGAAATTTGTCACTGGGATGAGAGCAGGTAAAAGAGCAGTGTAATGACACATGGTTGTCATCTATAATACAGTTACTGGACCTTCCACGTATAGCAAATGAAGGTTGAGATGTTTATAAACCATTTTTGTTCCATTAATTCATGGGGTTACTCCTGAGGAGTACAGTGCTTATATTTATGTATGCTTTGTGTGTTTAGGAACTGACGAGCTACTGGTGAGGGCAAAAGAGGCAGGCCAAAATCAGAAATGCCAAGCTAAGCCCCAGAAATCCCTCAGGTCTATAGCACTATGCCTCTTTCCTCTTTCAGGCAGGAAAAAGCTGTTCACAATGCCACACTGGAGCTGGCGTCATGCTCCCGAGCAGAGCCCAAGAACATGGCCAGGCTGCAAAGCATACTGAGCATGAGCTAAGAGCAGATCATATGGATCATCGCCTCTTTAGACCTTAAGGATTTCCTTCCTTCCCCTTCTCCCCAGCCACTGTCACACAGCATTTCATAGAGTACCAGCTGGGGCACATGAGCAGCAACTGTTCAGTTTGGTGAAATCCAAAAGGACAATGCTGCTTTTGCAAAGCTGGGATACGGGGACTCCATCTTGGCCTATCAGTAGGACTTCTAATTGTCCAATATAAAAAAAAAAAACAATAAGTGACTGAAAGCATGAGTGTATATATGATCTGGGACCTGCTGCAAGGACAGTCACGAGGAACTTTGTCCAACCACTGACCATAGCTACTTTGAGTTTTGCCATTCAAAATTTGTTCTACATGATAGGGACATATTTCAGTAGCTCCCACACTGGCTGTGAAAGTTTCCAAAAAACCGGAATGTTTTCAATAAATTATGCTGGTGGGAATCAAAACCTGTTTGGAGCGCATCATGCCTCAGGCCCTGCTGGGTCTTCCTCAGGTGTGGGTTTTCACTGGGAGTGAAGACAGTCTGAAAGCCATATGGAAATGGTAACCACCTCCTGCATGCACAGTGAACTTGAAATTCCTGTCAATTTTTTCCCTGGCTTAATATTGAAGCAAGAATATCAATGTCTTTAATGGGTTCCCATGTCCTGGGGGGCTCCTGCTATGCAAGAAATACCTTGAGGAAATGAGTACTGATTTATTATAAGAGGTAAGCAACAAAACAAAAAGAAATATTAAGAACCGAGGTGAACTGAGTGGTTTGCAGCCAGCTCCACTGCTGATGTCAGGTTATGGCCTTTAGTAACATTCTGCATTTCAGAAAGCTTCTAATGTGCACATCTATTGTCCTGCAACGAGTTAAGTTTCTTGCCTACCTGCTTGTTACATCTGTCAATCATGTGTGAAAACCGATGCCGGAAAGTAATCTGATGACGCTGTTATATTCAATAGCGGTGATAAGGATGAACTTTAAGGCTCAAAGGACTTTGGTGGCAGCAAACCATCCACAGCTTGGATCCCAGCATTTCCTGTCAGGCTAACATTCATTAAGTCTTTACCGGCAAAAGAAAAGGAGAGAATCCAAACAAAATAGAAAGAAACTAATATTAAAAAGTGAACTTCTGACAGGAGATAAAGCAAGTCTCTGCTTGCACACAGGATTTTTTCATAATCTTGCAGGGAGAGACAAAGGTGAAGAAATTTAAGCAGAGGATGTAATTCTCCATGTTCTATGCTCTCTTGACTCCTGTTTGTACTCCTAGAAAAACAAGCTGGCTCCTAGAAAAACAACCTACGTTAAGAGTTTTGCATCCAGAGGGCTGAGCCATACAGGTGCCTTTTTAAATCTCCTATCACACTGGGAAAACTGCACCTTGGTGGGAAGGGATTTTTAGAAGAATCCTTTAGCCAGGCCAGGGAAAGGAACAACTTTACATAGGCTCTTCCCTATGTTTATTTATACCTGATACACTGGGAACAACTCTTGACTTCACAGGAGGGGGAGACAAGTGGAAAAGAGGTGCATGTTCTAAAATGTTATTTTACCTGTCCAATTACTAACATAATGCCTTTTATCAGCAGCTATACCTGTCATGGTTTAACCCCAGACAGCAACTAAGCCCCACACAGCCGCTCGCTCACTCCCCCCACAATGGAACGGGGAGAGAATCAGAAGAGTAAAAGTGAGAAAGCTCATGGGTTGAGATAAAGACAGTTTAATAGGTAAAGCAAAAGCCGTGCACGCAAGCAAAGCAAAACAAGGAATTCATTCACTCCTTCCCATCCACAGGCAGCTGTTCAGCATCTTCAGGAAAGCAAGGCTCCAGCACCTGTAACGGTTGCTTGGGAAGACAAACACCATCACTCCGAACGTCCCCCCACTCCTTCTTCCCCCAGCTTACATGTTGAGCATGATGTCATATGGCATGGAATGGCCAGTTGGGTCAGCTGTCCTGGCTGTGCTCCCTCCCAGCTTCTTGTGCACCTGGCAGAGCATGGGAAGCTGAAAAGTCCTTGACTATTAAGCACTACTTAACAACAACTAAACCATCAGTGTGTTATCAACATTCTTCTCATACTAAATCCAAAACAGAGCAGTATACCAGATACTAGGAAGAAAACTAACCCTTTCCCAGCCAAAACCAGGACAATACCTAATTCCATCTCAACAAATGGATGACAAATTCCGTTGGAAACAAACTGAACAAACTTCATTAAAATGAGTGGAGTCATTCATGATTTAAACCTGTGAAGAGTATTTCCCAATACAATTCTTCCCTTACTTCATAATGTTGTAGTAGTAGTAATAACAGAAACATACATGTGGAGAAATGAGGAGTTGGGGAAGAGAGCCCAAGACCCCCGAAGATGCTGACCACTGAACTGAGATGGTGTACACACACACTTCAGCCTTCTCCATAGAAAGTCTGGCCACGCTGGAGACCAAGGCTACAGTTGTGATCAGACAAACAAGATGCCAAGCATGATGTGTGTACACCACCTGCTGACAGCTGGATTGGCCTCGTTGCTTTAGACTCCCCAAATCCAGAGTAATGCATCCTTCCAGTCATCAGATTTCTGTGCTATTAAAAGAAGAGAAGCATCCTAACCCCTCCCATCCTTCCAATAAACCTGCACATACAGCCTTTGTGATGCCAGTTTAGAAGCTGGGAGTACTCTGGTTAATGCAGTTACCTCCCTGAGGACTGCCCCTGGCTCACTCAGAGCTGACTGCAGCACTTCTCAGCAGGGTGACATAGGATTTACACTCACCTTTATTTTCCCAGTGTCTTCACAGTTCCATGCAATTAGGACTGAGACTAAATTAAATTATTAGATTAAATTTATATAGAAATTTCTTTTCCCCCTCTACCCCAAGGAACAGATGTGTTTAAAACAGTGGCCACAAATTGTTTCAGATACAGATACGCTGTAGATTTTGACAGTAGTTTCAGCACCAGCAACTGGTTTCAGCATTTTTTCCCTAATTGGTTATCATATTGTCATCATGCATTGGTCTCCTGAGCTTTCTATCTGAAGCAGAAAAAAATGTAGGAGAAAAGCTTTAATTTGAAAAAAAAAGCTTAAATAACGGGTTTGTGGACACAACATACTTCAATTTTAATTGATATTGGATATGTGTCCCCAGAAATCTTGCATGAAACATTTTAAATACATACATATAAATAAGTAAAAATTTTCTTACCTAAGGGCAAAGCTCTCATTTACCTAAATCAATGCCTATTGATTTATGGATGATGTTTGTGTCCTTATGTATTACATCAGCTTGGACAGATCCCTTGGCTTTTCTTACTGGGTTCAGTGGTTTGCTTTGGAAGGTAATATACTTTGTTCAAATATGTGCTGAAGGCAACAGCAATGCTGCTCAGACATGCATCATCATTCGCTCTTCGCACTCAGTATTTAAAACGATACCTCTCTTTTAGGTGCTCATGTAATTTAAATCAGACACGCACACGGCCTGGACGGAAGGACGGACCACATGGCAAATCCAAACATGTTTGTAACCCAGACAAAGGTTTGGCCTTGGATTTCATGGAAAGGTTAGCAAAATGTCAGCCTGTCACATCTTATTAACAGTGATAATAACAACTCACACTTTTGAACACAAATACCATCTGCGTATCCTAAAGCTCTCAACAAACATTAGCACACCAGCCCTAGAAAGACAATGCTTTCTTTTATAGATAGGGAGAAACTGAGGCAGGAGGAGCAGAAAGAATGGAGAAGGACTCCAGACAGTGCCCAGAGGTGGGAGCAGACATGTGAGAAAAGGAAGACCTTGCAGAGGAACGGGTTGGAGTAGCCAAGGCAGCATCAAGCGCGATTGGGGAAGGCTGTCTTGTTATTTTGATGTGTTTTATTTTTAAATCAGATCCAGATCTGGTGTAAACCGGTGCTAAATTTAATGGTACTACAGTGATATACACAGTCCAGCCCAGTTGTCTGGTAAATATCAGCAGAGATTGGCGACAGATTGGCGGAGTGGGTTTTTTGATCTGCTTCATACTTTCCAAATGCTGCAGATGTCCTTTGCTTTAAAAAAAAAGACGCAAGCAAAAGCAAATCCAGCAATAACTTTCACTAACTTGACTCTAATTGAACTGTCGTGTGTGTAACCATTCTAGAGAAATGGTGATTCCTGTAATCAGCTGAAAGGAAAGAGGCTGCAGGAAAAATAAGCCAGAGACACAGATAAGAAGATTTTATTCAGCTTTATTTGACAAGTTTTATTACACTGAGAAAACATAACGTATCTAATCTCTTTGCAGCTGTTGCAGCCCTTCAGCCTTTATTACTTAAATCCTATTAGATATAAAATTGTTTCTATTTGTCAATGGCATGATATCTTCTTTTATTATTATTATTATTATCATCATCAGAGTCTTGCAAGTATGGCCATGAACATAATTTCTGGTCCATCTTCTTACCAATAGTTAAGGTTACCCTGTGATGTTTGCCTGTTTAAATGGCCTACTTTTTCAAAGTCCTGGAGAGCTGTGTGTGTTGTTAGTATACGCACAGTGGCACTAAATAAAGCTCAGCAAGTAATGAAAACCTCTGCAAACAAACCAGTATAGCTAATTATTTCTATTATGTGTGCCAAAATTCCAGTCATATTTAGCTCAGCTGTATACTTACCCATAGGAAGACCTTGAAACAAAGCCTTTCATCACTGTACAGAGGTTTTTCAATTTGTCACTTGTAAAACTTTTATTCTCCATTTTTCACAGAAGGATGAAGGACATTCTTTTTCCAACAGGAATTCCCATTATTGAAAATAAATAATGCTGCTGCACTGCCTCTTTCTCTCCTTTTCCCTAGGATAACCCCTCCTATGATTCATCAGACCCTCACTTAGCAGGATGCAAGGGACGTCCCCACCATGATGTCCACTTGGAAGTGAAGTCTTGGTGGCTCATGACAGCCGTGACAGAACACCACCCCACTGCCCTTCCTGTGAGGTATGCAAACCTCATTTCCACATGGACACCATTTCATTTTTGATGCAAAATATTTTACCTTCTGTGAAAGTGATTTTTTTAGCCTTACTGCCAATGAAAATTGTAACACGGCAACATCAATATTCTATTACAGCTGGTTTCAACAGATTTCTGGTTTTTGACCAGATGTTCTTGCAGGATCAGCAGGTTAGGGCAGAAAAAGGGTAGGAGAAACAATAAGGTAAAGGTGTCTTGTCCACAAACCTCCAACAGATTAGAACATAACATTAGCATCCCCCAGATGCCGGCTCTTGCCTGCACTGGGAGCATCACATTCATCCTGTTAAAAAGGGCACTTTCATGCTGAAGAAAATTAGTATTTGAGACTCCCAGTGCCATAAAAGTTTAACAAATGAGTAAGACACTGATTCTGGATGCATAACAATAAGGAGGGAGAGTTGTTTTCTCTTTTGCCTATTGTTTTTTATTGTTATTGTAATCTCTCTTTCTCTCTTTTTATTAGTTTAATTTTCTTTTGTGTAATTTTGTTTTTATGGACATATTTGGCTCTCCTGTACCCGTGGTAGAATTTCAGGAGAGACAAAGACATCCCTTTGTGTCTTCAAGAGATAAAGAAAACATTAATACCTTTCTCAAAGCTTTCATATTTAGATACTATAGGCAATTTTTCTGTAGCTTCTCTTTATTGAGTTTAATAGTCATGGCCCAGAAGTGGCTCATGAACAGTTCATGATCTGCTTGCTTATCAAATGTGCTGATTTTCTAACTGCATATTTTAGCGTGCTGAAATGTGAAAGGCATTAATTTTGGACAGCAATATGTATGAAAATGAAGTGAAAAGTTAGGAGCTGAGTGTCACTGCCTCAAGCAGGAACAAGACACTGCATGGCAGCCGATCTCTGGTAACTCACTCCCACAGGAGGCAAAAGCTTTTGTCTCTTGCAGCATCTTGCAAAGGAACTCTGTCGAGCCAGTGACCGACTGACTAGAAAGTTGGGCAGCCCTTCAGGGTGGGCTGCAGAGAATTGGGAAGCTGGATGAGATCACAGACATAAGACTGAATACATCCAGAAGCAATCATACCTTCCAAGCGGATAAAAAAAGATAGACGCAAGGGTAGGTAGAGATATGTCTTGGAGAGGTGAAGGTGTAACACAGAAGAGTGAAAAAGGTATGAAAAATGCAGTGATAGCCCTGATTTGGAAATATGTGGGTTTATAGTGGGGGAGTTAAAACTTTGGAGTGTTGGTTTTTGGGGATGTAGGATGTGAAAGTGAAGTGTGGGGTAGCTCTCAACCAAGTGGAGATTTCCCTAAATGGTGGGTGGTGAAGTCTGCCCTTCATGAAACCGAGACTCTTTATTCCAAAGCATCTAGCTAAATACATGACAATTATGTCTCACATCTTAAGACTCATGCTTTAAGCATGTCTTTTAGCGACCTATTGAATCAATGTCTGCAGGCTGTATTTCAGACAGTCAACTGTGATTTAGTTTTGAAGATAGGAACTCCAAGGACTGACTACAGAAAGCCATGATAATGCAGACACAACCACAACTGGACTGCTGAAGGAGGCAGATCTCTTCAAATAACATAGACCGGGTCTAATAATAAAAAAACTTGGGCACCTGAAACTGGACTTGAAAGATTTATTTGTTTCTAAGTTTTACGCTGTAATATAACTACTAATTAACAATCTAGTTTGGCAGCATCTGATCTCATTAGACATTTGTATTTTTGATCCAAAAATTCCCGGGGCAGGTTTTTAACAAGCCATGACCATACAGGCTGTTTGCGTGCGGTGCACTCTGTGTGCAAGGAAAGCAAAGGGAACATGTGCAAGGCTACCCTTTGGGCATCTCCAAGTGAACCCCATCAGACCCTCCTGCACAGAGTGACATTTAAGACCTTCCAAGGACAGAGACTGGGGTACCCCTGAAGTACATCAACTTTACCATAAAACCATATACCACAGCAAGAAGTCAGGCCCCCTTCACCTGGAGGGTGTCCCACCACAGTGCTCTGAGGGAAGGACATAAAGACACCTAACACCCAGGGACAAATTCAACAGGACTTATGAGATCAAAGCGGCAGTGTACTGAAGGAAGAACATGACTCTGTAGTGCAACAGTCAGAGCACAACATGTAGGTGGGGATATCGAAGGCAACTGAATCACACAGGCATTTTTTTAGTTGTTTGTGTTTATATCTCTTTTATAAATCCAACAAAACCTAATGTGAAGTAAATTCACAATTTCTAGACCACAGAGTCATGCTCTTCCTCCCTTTGCTCTCCATCCACTGGCGACTGGGCTATTTGATGTTGAGCTGGTGCCTATTCTGCTTAAAGACCCCAGCAAGTGAAGTCAAATAAATGTAACCCACTCAAAACGACAGTGTTCATTGCGAGTGGTTGCTACAACCAGAGAGTGTGGAGTGTTGTGGCCTGAAGCCATCAAATTGTTATAAAAAGCAGACAGACTTTCTCCTACAAGAACTTTCAATGTCTCAGTTTTGCTATTTTTTGTGCTCGGGTGCACATACTAAAACTAGTTTCCAATTAATAAGTGATGAGCTTTTGCTAGACTTCTCACCACTGTAATTGTGGTTTTGAGCACACCTGAAATTTAATCATATAAATAGCTCTATCCTCTAAAGGTGAATTTCGCAATAACACAAAGTCACAATCTAGGCCATAGAAAGAAGAACAAACATCCAAGAGTCTTCTTGAGATTACAAAGAAGTAATCTCAAGCTTTTGTCAGTTTTGTATAAAATGATAGAAACATATTGTGTATTAGGAGCAAACAAATTAAAAAATGCATGCACTGGAATATTCTTAATATTATTAAAAAAAAACGACATTTGTGCTTTGATGTTTGATGCACTACACTCAGAACAAGTGTATCATCCAGATTTTCAGTGTCTTTAAAAAAAAAAAAAGAAAAAGTGAGCAATACTCCAAGGATGTGACACAGTGTCAACCATGTGTAACTGGGACATTAAATAATTATATGGTACTTAGCACAGACAAAATGCAGTCCAAGCCTTAACCAACAAATCTTCATAACTCTGAAACAGAAACTGTATCTTCACTTTACAGATGGAAAACTAAAAAGAAGGCAAAATCTTTATTGTTCTATAATAACTATGATCAAATTATTATGTTGTCAATCATTCATTCCAGCTTGCTTACACAAAGCAAAATACAAGAATTAGAAATGTTTTATGCTAAAAAAAAAAAAACTAAAAAACTTCACTTCTGAACAAAAAACTGCTTTTCCCTTAGCTCTGGATTTAGGCTAGAAAAATCTGCATGAAAGGAAAGTATGTTATCAAAGATGATATTATGTCCTCAGAAGGATGATGTGACTTTGCAGAAACTGGAGTGCTGCTTCTGAAATGAACCAAATTTAGTCCATCAAAATAACCTAATTAATTTAGTAAGATTTAATAACAAATAATTTTGCTCATCTCTGGAGGATTTGCAAAATTGAAAGGTGAAATTTAATTATGCAGAACCAAGATATTCAGGGAAGGACCAGTGCTATCTCCAGCTTGGGCAACTTGCTGTGTTAATAAAGTATTTCTGAGCACTGGTTCCCATTAAAACTATGTCTAACACTGAGCATCTTTATATTGAGAGTACCAAAGTGAGTCATTTCTGTACCAATATGCATTTTGGATGCAGAAGGACTCTTCTTTTTGGACATTAGGAGAAATTTCTTTCCTGAAAGAGTGGTCAGGCCTTGGAACAGGCTGCCCAGGGAAGTGGTTGAGTCATCATCCCTGGAAGTATTTAAGAGACGTGTAGATGAGGCGCTTAGGGACATGGTTTAGTGGGCATGGTGGTGTTAAGTTGATGGTTGGACTCGATGATCTTAGAGGTCTTTTCCAACCTTAATGATTCTATGATTCTATGATTCAAAACTATGCCCTGTGCAGCAGAGAATATTTCATCTTTCCTGTTTATGTTATGACAGTGTATTCAAGACTGGCATAAACCTGTGCTACACACAGCATATTTTTCCAGTAAGTGATAGTATGGCTTAAAATAACTGTGAAACCTAATCTAAATCAGCAGAGCTGCTGAAGAAGATCATTTCACGGCACCCGATTGTGAATTCCTGGCCTTTCCTTAGTCCAATCAGGGATCAGGACTCTGGAGAGTACAGATTTTTATTTTAAGTTAGTTTTCAGCCAGAGCAGCTCCCTGATCTAACTCATCGGAGACTTACACCAGCATTAGGTCTGGCAAAAAGAAGATGGGGGAACGAATAGCCTAGGATGAAAGGAGAAGCAGCAGCACCCTTTTCAAGAATAGCTTGGATTTAAACTGTGTTAAATCCAATGCAAAACTGCAGCTGTTGTATCTGCCCACCAAATAAACAAAACAAACAATACAGGCAAAGACAGTAGGAAAATAAAAATGGCCAACAGTAAAATGTCAGCTCAGTCATAGCTAAGAAAAGAAAATTCTATCTCTCAGCTCTATAATTCAGTCCTAATGAGCAGTCTGTCTGAAGCAACTGGATATTAGATGATATTTAATTACTCATCAACTAATCAAAAACATGGGCAGTTTCACTAATTTTTCAGCCAAAAGGAGTTGTGGAGCTGTTACCATAAACACGCATGGTAATGTTATGCACTGATTCAGATAAAGGGATCTCAGTGAACGCAGCAGAGAAAGGATTTGGCTACGGCTCAAAACTATTATTTTGTGGTTTACAAGTTTGCCAAACAAGAGAGGACTTTCTGGAAAACCATTGTGCTGTTTAATCTTTATTAAAGCAAAAGCCAAGGGATTTGCTATCACTCAATTTGACAATCACACCACTCCAGTTTTGTTCCTCTTACATATATACATATATACACATACATACATATATGTACCTATATACACATTCATACACATACATAATATATATTTAACTGGTCTTTTTTACTTTTTTTTTTTTCATTTTCTAATCCTTTTTTTCATTTTTTTGAATGTCTCACTCACAGAAAACCTGGCTTTCTGTATTGGTCAGACTTCTCTGCTTCGCAGTGGATTGTGTCTGAATTTAGCCAGTGTTATAAACTGCTGTGCACTTAATGAGACTTTCCAACTGAGTAGAGTGTCATCAACATGTCAGCAAGGGGTTTCAGCACTGGGAATGGCGGAGTAAATTACTGATGCATTAACTAACTTGTATATTTGGTACATTAGCTGTAGAAGGGCAACCAGGAAAAATGTAACAGACCCAGATTTTCCTACTGATTTTCAATGCTGAGAACCAGGCTGGCTTGGATTTTCATTTCACCTAATCAGTCTGGTTTTGTTACATTTGTGATCCTTAATATGGCACACTGCGAAAGCCTTTAGACATTTATCTTCCTAACTCCTTTAACAGGTGGAAGACAGGCTCAGAAAGACTAAAGGCTTTTCAAATCTAACTTGGGAGTGTAAGGTGTTATTCCCCTCTGCTTTTTGTCACTGGTTATCACCCCAGCTACTGGACATTGTAAAGCAATGTGTGCTTAGGGTTGGACACCGAATTCAGGAGATAGCATATTAGCTTAAGCCGCCCTTGAAGCTGGGCTTACATTAACATGCCAAAATGAAGCTTTCAAAATGTGTTGGGCACATGTTCACTCCGGCTGCCTCTGCCAGTGGAGACTGGGAGGCAGGGTGGGCACTGAGCACAGGAAAGTCGGCACTGCAACAGTTTGCTTCAGTGCACAGAAACCAGAGCTGCAAGGGACATATTTTTGTTGATGAGCAAGATAGTCCAGCTTTATGCAAAGACATTTTTAAGTCTAATTTGACTCTGCACCTATTCTTACAGCATATGTAGCTACCTTGACTTGGTGTGCAAGCTCAGTGGGGCTGCATGAAAATTTGGTGTGTATTAGATCATGCATTGTGCGGTGTGCGCTGAGAATATGGTCCCCAGGTTTTAATTATGTGAATACATGTTATTTCTCATATAATACACTACTAGATTTTCCTCTTACACATAAGCAACATTTTCATTAACATTGTCCCAGAAAATCTTGCTGTCTTCTTAAAGAAAATCTATTTTTTATGACAAAATGTTGATTCCTGGCTGAAGACAGCTTTTCAACTTTGCAACACTAACAGAGTAACAAAATTTCAATCACTTTCCCCAGATTAGTCCTTTCTGAGGGAATTTTCACAAGCATATTTTATTCATACAAGGCAATATGGAATAGTAAATGCAAGCGACTGAAATATGTTTCTGCTCAATAAACTATCTATCTCCAAAACTTGCAATACAAACCAAGTTAGTTTACTTTATTTCTTTCATATTAACCCAACTGCAGCATACTTTTGAGACTTAAGCAGCTGAAATTGTGGGGCTAGCGGGAAAGAATGACTGTTAAACCAAAGACTGCATCCCTTTTATACACACACACGCGCGCACATTTAGGAAACCTTTCCTTGTAGAAAGAAGCAGATGATGAACTAAGAAGTGGACATGCCAGCAAGCTAGAAGAGAAAATAAATCCATGACATGAGCTACGTGGTGAACACACACTGGCAGAGAGTAATAAAAAAATGTTTCTTTCAATGTGAGAATCAATTATGGAAGGAGAATGGAAACTGGTAGGGTACTGACTGACCTTTGCTCGTGGTAAATGGGAGGCTGGCAGCGACGTGTTTCCCTCCAAGACAACCAGTTCAATAAAGCAGTAAGGTGGGGGGGAGGGATTTTTATTCCCCACTGCAGAAACATCTGTCTGTACTTGGATCCAAAGGGCAAATATTCAAACTAGGGACAGAGCCTCCTGGATATAACATATTAAAGAGCCCATAATCTTTACAGAAATTTCACTGACAAAAAGTATACCACCCAGCAGAAAGCGTCTGCTTCTTCCCTTGCACAATATAGCATTTTAACAGCAAGACTATTATCAGCGTAGGCTCCATAAGGAAAAGGCATTATTATATACACTTATTTCAGGAGGAACTGATGTAATCAGTTAATGTAATCAGATGATGACCGCTCAGATTTCAGCTTTCCTTCTCTTGAAGTTTTTAAAACAGCAACAATTCAGCAATCCCCAAGTGACTGTCTCTCTCAGAAAGCATAAACCAGAATGATGATAAGGCCCCCAGTAAGTCCTTTCCTTTGAAAGGTCTGTCACTGGCGTAAGAAATACTTTGCCATTTTCTATCCCAGCTATTTGCACTCTAGATATGTTTGGGTATAATTTCACTTCAGACCCTGCAGCAGATGTCAAGCAAATAGAATGTATTGGCTGTGAATAGTTCCTTTATGTTCACCTCTCCCCACATTAACATTTAAATAATCTGGTCCCCTTGCTGGGTTTGATGGGATCTTTCTGACTAATAACCAAAGATCAGTCTGAAAGCTTTCCCATTAGGTGGAGTGAGTCCCAATTACAAATACATCATTGAATATTCTCATATGTGGGTAAGTGCATTACCTAAGGGAGAAGTTCTGTAAAAAAGCAGCAGATCGGTAACACCCATCATCCTGTGACATTGGTTCAGCCCTGAAATTCTCAGGTCACCTCCTGAGGGTTGTTGGATTTGTCTTGGAGGTTGCTCCAAGTCAAATATGTGCCAGTCCTGACCCTGCTTAGTTTGCAAAGTCTGAGATCATTATTCAAGCAGCATGGCTTCAGGCTTGTTGTGACTCTAAAATGTCTGCAGGGAGGACGTGAATTGAAAAAAAGTCATTTATTGAACATCTTCTGTAGGTTGTCCTCAAGACAAATTTGCAAACAAGTTTTCTTTGAATGTTGATGTTAATATGCAACACAACTGACTAGCACTAAGAGGTTTGGGTGACGTAAAGACCAAAACTCATCTAGTTGGAAACTTTTTGATTTTTTTTTTGCCCATATAATAGTAGACTTTCAAAGGCCGGTAAATGGAGACTGCTCAGAGCACCACCTCCCAAGCTGTGTTTTTTCCTAAAATACAGTATTTGCAGGGGTGAAAGAGATAGAGATTCTTTTTCAAGAATTTGTCATTTTCCTCCAAAGCCAGATAAATGAATGATTTCCACAATATCCTTCATCAAGCATTTTCACAACTTAACCTTATCTTAACTTAACCTTGTGTGAAGAATCACACCCTGTTTGCTTTGAACTTGGCCTTCGGTCACTGCTCCTTTTCTTCCCTGTGGTTATTCCTCAAGGAAATATGTCTCTGATGTGAGACACAGCTATGCAAGAGGGGGATGAATTTTGGCGTTCGGTAGCACCAAGGAGAGCCATTAAAATGCTGCACAAGGGCAATTTACCTTCTCCAGCCCTTTCAAGTTAGTTGAACCCTGAAATTTAAGCTTCATGGAGTAGGATGAGTGACAATCATGCAGCAGATGTGCATGCCCAGAGCAATGGTGGTGATGCTCACAGCTGCGACCGGTTTGGGAGCAGGAGAGAGGCTGTTGTGTGGTGGGCACCTCTGGGATGCAGACTGAGCTGCAGTGAGGTGGGAGGCAGGAGCCGAACATGCAAGCGTCCATTTCAGAGGAGGAGCAACTGTAGGACTGCACACTTGGCAAGAGAAACTCAGACAGGAAAGAAGTAGCTGTTTCTGAAAAAAAGTACAGAAGAGATAAATGGCACGTACTGCCAGAAACCTTTATACAGACACAGGCTGATGTCCCAGTCTTTCAGCTCGCTGGGCATAAAACACCCTCTTTGCCAGCATGGAGTGCCAGACACTTCTTGTGGCTCCAGGGGCACTTCAGTTCACAGATTCTCATACGTCTTTCCCTGGGAGCCGAAGTGCGTCTGTCATTCTCCCTTTTTTCCCAGATGGAGGCCAGGATGAGCTATGCATTTGTTATGTCCAGTAGGGATCACTGTAGTTCACCGTCTGGCTCCCGTTAGTTCAAACAGTCTGTCTCTTCCATATTTTAGGAGCTTTGTTATCAGCTCACTCCCTACCTCCTTCCACGATTTAAGGCCTTGGTACCATGCTGCAAAGCAATGAAAGGATCTGATCTCAATTGATTTAGCTACATTTGAGTGTAGCCAAGGCTGCTGGGTCTTTTGGGATGAAATGAATGAAGAAGCCTGGCACAGTGTGCAAGTGAGTTACAGGTGATGGATATCCAGGCTGAGGGATCTGGGCACAGCAGAACTTCTGGAGAAAGGGGAAAAGAGACAGGGTTTGTTCACTTTCAGGAAACATTGCAAAGTGTTCGTCAGGTGATAAAGTTTTCCCTTTTTAGCACTATTATTAAATTCCAGCTTAGGATGACCATCCCTTGCTTTTCTTCCTCCCAGATCTCATTCCAGCTAGGAAGAAAAACGAAACTGCAAGGCAGTGTTGCTGTCACAATTTACCTTGATGACATCTAGTGACTTCCATGATAGAGACTGACCAGATACAAAAATAAAATTAATATAAATGTGGCAGAAGAATCTGTCGCTAATTAAGTGAACTGATTACATGAGAAGAACAATTTCTCATCACACAGTATTTCCACAACGGTCCTGGCTTTCCAACCTGATCCAGCTGATGTGTGAGTACAGCATTGCCCTCTCCTGGATATTGTCTGCTCTTCAGACCCTTACAACAGCAGCTAAACCTGAGGAATATCGGGGAAAAAAGATAAGCTTCACACAAATATGAATTACTCTTTCTCAGGAGATGCTTTGTCCTGCCATGGGCTGCACAAACTCCTCCAACTCCTTCTCTATGCACCTGTTCGACATCAGTCCCGAGGTGTCTCAGAAGCGAAGGAAAGGACAATTTCTGTAGGCTCTGTGCTTCTAGTGTTGCACCTTGGCTGCTTTTGCACATCCTGGCCCCGATACCAGAACTGTCCTTCCCTGGGCTGAATTTCCTCGTGGGTCATGCATGCTTTTGCTTCACCTTAGTGTGCAAGTGGCGTAGATGCTCGCAGAAACCTTCCTGGCAACTCAAACAACATCCTTCCGCAAACACCCACCTTACCCAGCCAGTCACACTCACCACTGCAAGCATTCATGAAATCAATGACCGAGTCATCACCCCAAACCAGACGAATCACCCCCCAAATGAGTGATTTCAGACAACAGTTAGATGTAGGGAATTTAGGATCCCCCAGTGATTGCTGGTAAACGGCCTTGTTGTTGGAAGGGCTCTTCTGTTTGTTTTGAATGTATCCTCTCATCACCACCCTACTTCAACCTCACTCTGCAGATTTCTGGAAATATCTTTAAGTAAGGCAAGATATTTTCAGCAACAATTTGCTACCTTCTGTACTGGTCTGCTATCACATTATTCTCTGTTTTAAGATCTCTGAGTTCAGAAAAGAGAAGTTCAAGAAAGAAAATAAGAGACATCGGAGATGGTCTGAAAAACAACCTAGCAGCTGTTCAGCCAATGTGCACTGTATACAAATGTTGGGGTTTATTCCTATTTTCTTCCAAAGCCTTAGTTTTCATCCAGTTTTATTGTCAAATGACAAACAGCAAGGAACAGCCACAACACCCCACCTCCAGCTGTGATAATTAATAACCTGTCAAGACAGGGATCTGGCTGTCTTAGGAAATCTAATGTCTGGCTAGAGGTGGTGAAAAATACTGAGAAACCAGAAAAAGGGAAAAAAATGCATGATTAAGAAATTATACTTGATGGGGGGAAAGAAAAACCTTCTTAAATAAAACAATCTCTTTCTATATATATGCATATTTAAACAGAGTTAAAGCTTGTTCAAGGGGTCCATTTTCAAAGTAGAACGAAATACTCAGGGGAAGAGTTCTGTATAAACGTAAACTGTTCCTATGATTTCCTATTCACTTGTAAAGGCTGCTCAGACGTTTTTTTTCCTGTAAAATGAATTCTTTTCACTTATAATCAAAACTCATTGAAGTTCATGGTAAGCCTTCCATTGATTTTGGCAGGCTTTGGATTTTGAATGAAACAGATTTTGTTCACTTAAATTTTGAATATTCATTTTACAAGAAGGTAAATAGAGTTAATTCTGAAGTGCCCCTTCCGTCTTACTTGAAGAGTAAATCCATCCCTTCAGCATTATGGAACATAAATCCCATGATGATGGGATGACCTCTACATGTGGGTAACCACAGATGCTCAATAGTCTACTTGACAAATACCAAAACATCAAAAAATCTGCTTTTGTCTGGACAAACACAGCTTTGTCCTTTATCCCATGCTTTCAGATCCAGGTATCCCTGTTTTAATCCCTGTCATCACCAGTCCATCAAAAGGGACTGATTCTAAAGTCTTCTTGCTGTGGAAGCTCAATGCTAGACCATCATTGTCAAAACATTCAAAATCAGTGTGGGTGATGAGCTGAATTAGCCTGTGAGGCAATCAGTTGTGCAACTGGAAAGCTAGAAAATATACAACCAGATTTTTCATCAAAAATAATGTGGCAAATTTTCATCTAGGGATGTTCCATGAGAAAAGCAAAAGCACTATTTTACCCACAGAAAGACTCAGTTTGTAGGCAGCCTTTAAAGAAAAACATACATATGTATGTTCCTACATGTATACCTATACAGAGAGATAGATAAAGTGAAAAGCCTTTCCTGCACACAAAAATGAAGTTGAAATAGATCTGTTATTTGAAATTTGTGTCACTTGAGACTTAAAGGCAGGCACACATGGCGGGGAAGCAGCTCTTCAATTTTATGTTACAAAGTACCCAGCCCTCCAAGGAAATATGAGGAACACACAGCAACTAATTGAAACTACCAGGCAGCTTTGACTAAGTAGGATGTGATTAGCAAGCTGGAACTTAGCCAGAGCATCCTAGTCCACATTTTCACTCCTCTCTGCCTTCATCCTCTCAAAGTGCCTGACTGTAATCTACCCCTATACAGCTGTAATGTTTAACTCAGCTTTTCATTCCACTGAAAATAATTACATATGGAGAACACCTGTTAATCGACTGTGCTAATTTAAAAAGGGGAAAAAAATCCAATTTAACTTTGCAACATGTTCCCATTAAGATGTTTAATTAATATCTTGATTAGATACTATTATTCATAGTTCTATTCCAGTCATTGAGATCAGATCTTCATTGTGATGTTGCTATTTTGACACAGAGGAAAAATGACTTGTTAGGTATGGTACTTCTCTTCCTAAGACAGATGTATTTCAGCTAATTGAAACTGCTGGCATGAATAAACTGGTGGGGATAGCAGTCCTTGTTTGCAGTTTGGCAGGGTGCAAATTTATCTTGATGACAACTGCAAATAACATGTCCAAGAGAGATTAACAAACAGAACTAAATGCAAACAATTAATAGCATTGTTTACTCGGGCAGTGATACCTGTGCTACGAACTTCACCCCATGGTGAGTCATCTGCAGCACTTGACTTATAAACAACTAGATGAAATATTAATTTTCATTAGAGTAACCCTTTTGACTATAATCTATATTTTTATGATAGAGACGCTATTCCTGATTTCAGCACAGCTATAGACAAGCAGAGTCAGGGTCCTTTTCCTCCCAAACACCTTAGTCACACAAACAGCATCTTTGATTTCCAAAGAATCGCCTCAAAAGTCAGTGATGCAAGGAAGGACTGCAGACTCCTGTTCTTAAAACCCTAACCCTACTGCCCTCACATATGGGAATACCCCACACCTCATCCCCCAGAGCCTTGCTGGTGTTTCCCACACTGCCAGACTTGGTGCTGGGCCAGAAGACAAAAACTCATAAACGGGGCTAGAGGCTGCCCTAGGAGAGCTCACGTGCCCCTGGCTCCATATGCATGATTATACACTCTGGAAAGCACCAAAAGAGCCAGAACTGGTTGGTAAGGTACGGAAAGACTGCCTGGGACAGATTGGGAAAATCCTTCTGCCCTGAGGTGGGTCTTTAAAAGAGGGAGTAGGGGTGTCCTGAGCCCACTGCAGTGTCCGTGCGTGGGATGCTTGCGAAGCAGCAGCCTCACCTTGCCGTGCTCTTCCCGGGCATGCTTCGTTTCTGAGTGTGGCACCGTGCACGGCCCGCTGCCACGCAGGTATTAAACAAGCAGAAAAGACTCAATTTCTTTCTGTCAAGGCTTTCCATGCTGCTGACAAACAGTAGTCGACAGACATTTAAGTGGGAAAAGCTTGGTTTTGAAGCCTCAGAGGATCCATGCCCTATTGCTTCTCGCTTGCTGGCTTGTTCACATAAACCAGGCTGAAATGTGCTGCCAATCTTAACAGAGGGCAAAAAATCCTCTGCAGCATTAAGCCAGCTGGAGACGCTTATCCTGACCTGCTCTCAGAGGCACTGCATCCATCCCTGTGGGAAGGGAGAGGATGTTGACTCCTGGTTTTATTCCAGTGATTTCAAGAGGCTTAAAGATAGGCTTCAGAATATAAAAAAGGCTTTTTTTTGGTAAAGAATTGGTAAATGTAGTGTTACCAGCCAAACTTAGCAAAAAAAAATAAACAAATATAAATCACACGTTGAAAAGTGTTCTTGGTTTAGTCACTATGTCAGCTATGCAATTAAGCACACTAAACAAGTCACCTGCTTTCATTATTCTATTCCTTTCTCCTAAATAAAAGAACAAAAAAAATAGGAATAAGTGGAAGAAATGCCCAATCTACTTAGGCCACACATAAAATGGAGGGAAAGAACAGTGGGAATTCAAAAATGGCAGGAGTCAGAATCCAAAGACTCCCGAAAAGGAAATTTTGCTTGATCTTGGGGTGGATCCAAAAAGGGAGCAACCTGACACAAAGTCCTCCAATTGAAAGTTAAAGTCCAGAACACTCCTGTTCCCAGAGGAATTTAATCCTCTCATGGCTGCAGTTTGTGACCTCCCTTGGTCACAAGAGTTACCCCCTTGGGTAAATCTTCTCCCTTGGCACAGCCACGGACACCAGCAGCTTTTACAGACCACAGGAGAGTGGTCCCAAACCACTGAAGGGATCCAGAAATTTCTCAGCCTAAATCCCCTTGGATCTCAGTCATGTAGGTGGAGGCATGCTCTGCTCTGATCCCATTGCAGCAAGTTTGAAGCACACAACAGGATCAGGCCCTCATGAAATGTGACATGAGGACTTGAAAAGCATCAGTTAGATCTCGAAAGATATAAAATATATTTAACATTCTTTTTATATCCCCCGCCTGGTTTATGCACCTTTAGGATTCATGTTCTCTAGCACATCTCCACAAGCGCAATACTCACAAGCTATCTTTTTTTAAATGACAGCGGAGGTTCGGGCTACACGTATAATTTCACAACTGAAGCTATGTAAAGCAGTCATGAATTTGAATGAGGATTTCTTCACAGGTTTTTAAGGCAGATCCAATAGGACCCAGGATGAATCTGCAGTATTTTTTTTTCCTCAGAATGACTTTGCTATGGTTTTCTGTAATAGAAACATCACTGTTCGCTGTTCATTCCTTCCTCACCTAGGAGGAAAGATCCAAATAAACACTGGCTCAGAGCGATTGCCACCACGCAGCCTTCAAATGGGAACGAAGGACATAATGGAAGTGTTTGTACACAGGACTCTGTATCCCTCTTCCCTGCAACACTGAAAATTAGTTTGAGAAAAAGCATTTACAGCACCTCAGGAAAGAGATTGTGTTGATTTTTGTTCAAGACTTAAGAAAACCTTTACCCATCTTTATACTTTTCTTTTGCTAAATAATTGTTTTGTTCTGAGCCCCTTAAATCAATTCAGCCTGTCAACTCTTCACAAACTGTTTCCACCCCAAATAATAGCTGCATTCTGCTTTGGAAGCACCCTGGCAATATGAATGTTCAATTGTCATCAACTTCTTTTTTTCTTTTTTTTTTTACCTCTCTATTCAAACTTCTGTGCATGGTTAAATTTTCTCTCTTTTCCTCCATAGCCAATTGGCCTATGTTGTGTTTGGTTTTTGTTCCCCGCAGATCAGACTTTAAGAGGTCCCAAGATTTTGTTTGATTAAGCCTGTATCTTAGAATGGAAAGTGCTTCACTTATAATTAACCCTCTTTTTTTCCCTAGGAAAAAAACAGTGAAAATGTGTGTTAGAAGAACAGTTAACTTTCCAAACATGAAAGCTTCTCCTGTTTGTTTGATGTCTCAGTTCCTTGTTGGACTTTCTCAGATGAAATAGAAGACATTCTCATTATCATATTGAGATGTCAACTCTGAGAAAAAGTTTCTTGGGCTTTATGAAAAAATGCTGACTGTCTAAAGAGAGGGATTGGCCCATTAAAGTACCCCAGGGCCTGATTTGTGGTGATGCTCACAGATGCATAGGAAGAGTTAGGAATCTGGGAGAGGGACCTGGGTGATTTTCCCCAGAGCAAGTTCTCTAAATACTGAGCTTCGCCCGCTGTTCAAAGCCTGCATGCCTCCTTCCATCTGCGATTAATAACCATGGATCTTTCTTGAGAGAGCAGAGCCCTAAATTAAAAAGGAAACAGGATCTGACAACAAAATTATTCCTTTCTTCCCGAACTGAACAAGCAGAGGAGAAGCAGGAATAGTATTGGGACCACCATTTTCAAGGTAATAATTCAGGTGTCAGAGCACCTGAGAGCAGGATTGCCACATTTAATTCCCTCCCAGACCTTGATGAAATGTTGAGGCTGTGCTATGCAGCTGGCCAGACTGGGCAATAGCCATCAGTTAGGGTTCTCCCCTTGCTTCAAAAGTCTGGTTTTTTTCTCATTACAGGTGAAGTAACTGAACTAAACCCATCAGCCTTTCCACATTTAGTAAGCAATTATGTGTGTCAAATTCTGAGGGTTAGAAAAATACTAAGAAAAGCTGAAACACAAACATTAGCAACCTTCTATTTGCCAAGCAGTTGTAGAGTTGGGAAGGAAAAGGGTTTTTCTTTTCAAAAAGTTGGGATTTTTTTCCTAAAATGCTTCTAATTTTACTTTATTTTAATTGTAATAATATTTTTTCAGCTGCTATTACTTTCCATTAAGTATTTGCAGAAATATTTGAGGAAAAATATTTTTGCTATTCTTACAAATATGCCCATCCCTAGAGTATACTCTTTCATACATCTAAAGTTTTTCTGTCTTCCCTTCTCCATTTTCCTTTGTCCTCTCTCCATATTCTATCTTCTTTTTACATTTATGACTGTTCTATAATGAGGATAACAAGCACAAATTCATGACAGTGAATGATACAAACCCCCATACATAATATATGTAAGAATCAAAAATGACTGCATAAGGCACAGAAATTTGTATTTGCAAAAACGTTTCATATAAACTGTATATGGAGTATCCCTGGTTTCCTCACAGCCTTAAAGCGGCATAGAAAGCAAAGGCATAATGTAGATGATATTTGAAGGATTATTTTGCTGTTACACAGAGAACTGGAAGACAACTTAGTTTATACAAAATGAGCTAGTACGCAGAGCTAATAGAAAAATAAATAATAAATGAAATGTTATTTCTCTCTCCCTAGTGCAAATATATTATGACTTTGAATACACATATAGATCTGCTCTGTTAAGTAATAAGGTGCCATTTTTCCCTGCAATAATTTTCAAACTAATAATCTCATTTTGAATACCCAACCCACAAGCAAACGTGTTGATTGTATTAACATTTATGCTTATTCAACAAAAATAAAGATTATTTAGCTTTTGTCCTTGAAATATATTTTCTTCTGTGCTAAGATATGTTCAGCAACCAATATGCATCAAAATAAAAAAACAGAAGTTTCATTCCTTAATAAAAGAATAGACATATTTTTATTGCCACAGGCCACGTCAAAATTCCAGGTATTTTCTGAGCAAACTCAAGAATGCACAAAGCAATCTTGAAATAATTTATTGGAAATAATTCTTATGATTCTGCAAGTATATTGGCAAAGAGCAGTAATAATAATAATAATGCTGTCCTGTCAACTGTGGAAGTGAAATTCTTTTAAATAATTTATAGATCCAAACAATTCATCCCCAAAGTATGATTACTGAGCATTTTAAGAAGTGTTTTTCCATTCTATTTAATGTACCACTCAGAACTAACAAAGCTGCTAATATTACTACCTGGACTGTTGAAGTAGTTTTATAGTATTAGTGTCATTATTGACCATCAAAGTATTTTGTTACACAGAAAGATATAAAAAGTCTCTCCCTCTTTTATCAGAGAGATGCAGATGTAGGAAAATATTTTAGATTAGACATATACTGTCTGTACAATAGAGACTCACTATCTATACAATAGAGACTCTTGGAAGTATTTGTCTCACAAACTAATTTCTGTATTTGCAGAGAACCAGAAACTAAATCCAAGGTGATTTCTTCACTATGGTCTGCTGAATGCAGAAAAATATAACAACACAGAAACAGAAAGATCATTTATCATTTACATTTATTTTCAATACGAGCTTTGTCTTCTATTTGAAGCAGGTTGACCTTGTAATCTCCATTTGGGGGAATTAGACGTCTGAGAAGGTTTCTCAGCTATGTAAAGGAATATTTCTCATACAGCTCAATCAAGAACTTTTGTTGCAAAATGACATTAATATTCAGATTAAGCATTCCCTTCTGAGAGACAGCACATTGTCTCAGGGGAGCTACAAGGCAGAATTAGAGCACATCTGTTTGCAGAGGGCTCTCAGTAGTGCTATGAAACCATTCCTCTCCTTTTCCTTAATCCCAATGCCTGCCAAAATTTTGAGCACTTTCACCGAATATAAAACTAGAGAGCTTGGTGTAGCTACATAGGGGTGTTGGACTAGATGTGCTCCAGAGGTCCCTTCCAACCTCATCCCTTCTGTGGTACTTCAGACTTATGCTAACCTCTGAGAATAAACCATGTCCACTGATTTTCTCCAAGCAGTGGTGATCTAACAGAGGAGGAAGAAGGTTCATAGCCATGCAAGTATCTTTGTCATGTTCTGCAGGAACAGAACATGGGAGGACGCCACCTGGCCTGGCTCACACTGTCTCCTGGGCAGCCCTGTCCTAGGATGGCCTTTTAGTCACCAAAAACTGAAATCATATTTACGCATGTTGGTAGCTTTCCAGTGCTTCCTGGTAAGTATATTTTGGGAAGATTGGGCTGGAGTTTGGTTTTTTCATACTTAAAGGAAAAGCTGAAAGATATAGATTTGTGTGCTGGCTGAGAAGATTTTATAGACCATCTTTTATCTGCAAAAGTTACATATAAAGAAATGCATCGAAAGAGCAGACAGCCCTCTGAGCTTTATGTCTGGGATTCAAACTTAATAGTAATTTGCATCCCTGTAGTGCCTAAGGATTCAACTAGTTTTAGAGACACAATTAAATCCAGGCTTGCAATCCCTTCTGAGCCTGAGACATTAACTGAAACAAGCATGTGAGAGCATTCACCATGGCTAAAATGCCCTTGCATAATATGATTGCAGAAAATTATTGCTAGTTACAACAGGTCTGGGTTTTATTCCTTCTTTTGTTCAAAAAGAGAGTGGTGATTTTTGTAGAGTCCTCAGTGTGGCAAATACTTTGGCCACACTGGTGGATGGTACTGTCTTGGAACAACGTAAGTCTCATTCACTTTTACTATTTGGGGGGAATGGAAGAGGGAAAGAGAGAAACAATTCTGCTCCATTTCTCATTGTCAACATTTTGGTGAAGAAAAAGATGTAATGAACCCCTTCGCAACCAGGAAACAAGACACATTCCCAAATCTTCAGGCTCAAACTGGAGAAATGGGGAAAAAAGGAAGAGCTATATGCCTGCTTCTTCTCCCTTTGAACACCATGTTTCATACCACTTAATCACTGATGGATATTTAAGACAAAGTCCATGAATATACAATGATTTGATCATCCACACTGATCAGATACCAACAGATCCTGACAGGCAGGATAGGGTAACTATCATCCAAGTTTCCTTTTTGCCACACGCTTTTGAGTTTGTTTTCCTGCATCAAATAGGAATTTGTTCTTGCTCAGTTTGTGCAGTGTGCTCAGATGCTTTCAGATAAATCCTCTAATAATTTGATTAAGTAAATACATAAACATATTGCAGAACCTGCAGGAATTTGCTTCAGTGTTTCCACAGCTTAAGGCAGTCATAATTGCCACTAGAAGCAGCAACATAGCTGCCTTGAGAGAGAGAGGCTCAGAGCTCGCATGCCTCCGAGATAATTGGGGTGAAGAAAGTGTCTTCAAGCAGCTGTTGTTTCCTTGCTTGGCCACTCCTCCCATGGCTGAGGATTATAATTAACATTACAACCACAGGAGATTCTGCAGGTTCCACTGCAGCAGTGTGAACCACATTGGGAGCACCTTTGGGAACAAGGATATGTGGTTTCACCGCCAGAGAGGGATTACAGAGCATCTTTCAGTGTTAGCCTACTCCATATTTGTGGCAAAGGTATAACTATTACAGAGAAGGTAGCATATACTGGTGCCATAAGCATGGCAGAAAAGGCTGCAGGGAATCAAATCAAAGCCCTCATATCTCAGTGCGTCATATATGCTTCCTGTCAGGCAAAAACCTTCATGTCCCACAAACACTAAATTAACTGAATCCTGGCAACACTCCTATGCAATATGGGGATGTTATTCCTGTTTTACAAGCACAAGCAAGTACTGTGTAAGCCTCACAGAACACCAAATCCAGAGTTACGCTTGGAATTAGACACCTTATTGTTGTTTATTTTGGTTGAAATGAATGGAAACTGGAATTGAACTCAATTCTTCTGAGTCTCAATCCACTGCCTACCAGATCATCTTTTTTAACATATCCTTTATTTTATCTCAAACACACAGTGGCTTTCTCCAGGACTAAGTAACTGACATCAAAAGAGAAGAATATATATATATTCAAAAGAATGCTATATATTGTTACAGACATGCCATTTCAGATTAAGTTTCTGATATCCTGAAAACAAATCACTGTCATAGAGAACTTTTCCTCTCATAAGGGAACAGTTTCATCTTCCGTTTGTATATGAAACATGAAAACAACATAAGCGATTCAGGCCATATTTGGAGACTTGCATACCTGTATGTCACTTCTTTCTCCTTGCTGTCTCTATGATGCAATTACAAATTATTCTCTCTCCCTTTTTTTCGTATTTGTAATTAGAGGGCAGAACAGATGGTAGTAGCTTACTTTAAAGTGATGTCTTTATTAAAACACTTCTCAGTGTGCTGCCTAACAATCGTGCACAACAGCAAAGAAATTACTCTCATGGGCAAATGTCAGAAGGTTTCAAAGTTGATTGTAGAGAGACATCAACAACTCAGAAACTTTGTAAGCCCAGTACCAAATTCCAGAAGCCACCAACTGGGCTGAATGGTGTCTCAGGAACAACACCTCCCCATGACGTCTTTGGAAACACTTTGCTGCAAAACATGTGCCTATAAAAATCAGGAGTCAGAATCTCTTCCTTCAAGCTTCATGCTTCCAAATTTAGTAGTGCTTTAAGCCTTACACCTCTGAGCAGGGGCAAAAAAGGAGACATATTTACTGTTTGGTATTTGAAGCTTTAGAGAGCAACTACCTAAAACCTGTGCCATGTCTCCCCACCCTTGTATAGGAACAGAATCCAACCTTAAATCTCTAGTGACATGTGCCAGTCACTGATATCTTGGTTTCTTGCTCTTCCATTACAGTTCCTTGCAGCACCATTACCTTCCCCTGATACTCAACACTCCCCTCCATGTGCCCCCTTCACCCCACGCACCCCCTGCAGCCCTCTCTCCTCTCTCCCCACTCCCCGAACATGCAGAGGCACCAGCTTCAGCTTCCAGTCTCTCTCTTTGGCCTCCAGACTCTGCAACCCTGAACCACAGGGTGGCAATTATTTGCTTTAAACACATAGGTTTCTTTCCAAAACCCAGGTAAGCGACAGTAATTTTATTTAGCGCCAGCCTCATTTCTTTATGCAGATAAAGAGCAGGGGAATGGGAATTATCTTGATGCCTTCAGCTCTTTCACACTAGTGGCTGATGGTAACCTTTTTACACAGGGGAATGACAGTCCAAAAACACTCAAACAATTCCCCCTTCCAAATCATTATACTTGTGATAATGTTTCTAACAAAAGCCATATTGCACACTGTAAGAGCCCCTAGAGTCCTCACTCTGAACATATCCCCAGATACACCTCACCCTGCATGCATACTCTTGCCCAGAGGCAGGCCAGAGATTAAGTAGGTCAGGAACCTCCGAAATAGGGTAGACCAAGTTGTTCACCCCTATGAAGACTACAGTCATACTAGAATCAGAAATTTAATCATGATGTACAATGTGATCAGGAGAAGAGACTCAAAGCTTATAGCTGTCTTCTGTTTTGCAATATTAAGGTGCAAGGACACAGTACAGAGAGGAGTAAAAAATAGTTCAACTCAGAGAGGGTTCCTCCCTAGCCCAGGTTACACTGTCCAGTTTAATTGGGTGGCGCCTCCAAAACGTTCCTGCAGCAGAGCACAGCTTTCCCCTGGCTTTTCCCAGCACCTTCACTTTGGTTTTATTCTACCTGAAAAGTGCTGACCTTCTGATACCACCCTTTAAGCAGAGCAACTAATTACTGGCATCCTTAGATAAAAAGCCCCATCATTTACAAACACTAAGTACAGGCTCTAGCCACACCATAAGGGTGTCTTGTGGTATGTAGCACACAACATTCATTATCTCTATGAAACAGTAAGCAATACTGTGGACATCAGAAAAAGCATACAAGTCTGAGGTCTTTTCATGCAAAAGGAAAAGAATAAATTCTCCAGACATTCTCGTCCCTGAAACATGCTTTTCCTCACAGGCTTATCCATATCTGGATTGCTTTTAGCTTTCCGTACTTGCTACAGTCTCTCCTCCTTAACTCAGACCTGTGAAGAAGACAAGATGTCAAGGACTAATTCAGGAGTACAGTGAAATTATATTTTGTGGCACAATTCAATAATAATTGGGTGATCAGTAGACACTAGTGTCTTATTTCCAGCTACTGACCACTAAGTATTTTAATTTCTCAGCATACCTGAATTCTGCACTGGGCAAATTTTCTTGTATATTTTCAGAGCTCAGATTTATCACCTAAATCAGCTAATGACAACTAGTGCCATAAACAGAAGAGATATATTCTCAAAGCTGTTAAATATATTTATTAATAAAAAATAAAAATTGACAGAATTTACCTATGGAGATTGATTGTATCTTTCTTCTATGCTTTTCACTTATTTTTTTAGCTAGAAAATTGTATTATAAGGCTATGATGACAAGGGTTAAAATATCACCACCTTTTGCTCAGAATAAGAACATAAGGTTCAAGAACACATTTTAATAAGTTATATCCTAAAGGCTTACTTAGACTTCAGTTTTTCATTCCAAAAACTTCAGGGTTATCTTTATTACCTCCCAGGTAAGCATTATTTTAATAAATGAAAAAGGTAAAAGGGATATTCTGAAGACTCATTTTCAAGACTTTAAAATAAAAGCTTGCCTCATTATTTCAATTTGCTGCTTTTCCCCAATTGATCAAACAGTCTTTTGTTCCCTTCTCTCTCACTATTTTTCTTTAATTTTTTTTTTGAGCATTCATCTTTTCTTTTCTAGCTTATGAGTCAGGATTCACATTACTAACATGCAGCTTGCAAATGAATTAGAGCTGGTGTAGCACAAAAGAAGAAAGTGAGCAGTTGCACTGCTTCCAGAATTTCAGTGTCAATGTCTGTGCCTGAATCTCAGTTCTTTGGGATGATAGACCCCATAGCAATTGCTAAATCTTACTGTAAAACTAGATGAATGTTTTGTCCCAGCAAAACAGAACATGCCAATAGATGCATTAGCACTGTGCTGCAATAAGGAGGTGGTCTAATAACCCAAGCAGAATGTGAGAACTTGATGTCAAAAAAGCAACAACCACAAATGCTCAGTAGATATTTAAGTGCTTTCTTGGATGAGGGTCAAAGAACTCTACAGGTGGAATGAGGATGCACAATGGAAACTTGAATCAGTAACTATGGAGAATGTGAAAGTGAACATTTTTGAAGCCTCTGTCATTGTGTTATGTGGAAGTGTCTCCTAGGTTTTGTTTTTTCCTTAAGTAGGCAGTGACTAAGCAGGAATTTTTTTTTCTACTGCTTTTTTTTTTTTTTAACTTCACAGTAGAGACAATCCATAAGTATACTAATTATGTCATTATAGTGTGATTTCAGTAAATCAATACAAACTCCTCCATTTATCATTGTGGAGATAATCCATTTTAAGATGGTATCTAGTTAGACTGGACTGCAGAAAGAATGAGTAGGGATAAGAAAATAACTAGCCTCCCTGCTCCTCAAAAAGGTTTAAACATGAAAAAAGAACTGCTACTTTTTTCTTCCCCGACTGCTCTGCTTTCTTGCATAGCGTGTCATGAGAAATATGAATTGCGCACATTAACTAAAGGGCATGATTCTAACTGTTCAGCTCTATGAAAGGAATCAAGTCCATATTCCCCACTAGGAAATCTTAAGAATTTCCTCTACCCAAACAGTAACTGGCAATATGCTGTGATATTGAGAATGATTGCTTTGGATTCTCAAGCCATTCAGGATAAATATGAAATAACAACTAATTAAAGAGAATTAGATTTTCAGATTAGATTGGTCATATTGTTCAGGTAAGGAATTTCACTAAATCCATTTATTAAGGCAAGATTCTTCTACAGTGAGGCCTGGGAGAACAGTACTCCTTTATCTTGGAAACTGAATTTTAATCAACATGTGACGAGAATATAGTCATCTCCCGTATTTAATTGGACAGGCTTCCAGTTAAGTGTCAGAAGAGGGATGGAGAGGCTTCAGGAAGCGAGTGCTGGGATGGACAGCTAGATAAATTGTTCTCTCAGCCTGGGGCTTTTCTGCATATGTACCAGAAACAGAAATCCCTCATGAAGAATTGGCAAAATAAGACACCCTTATGTAAATGTAGCCAATACTCACTTCTCACTCCCCAATTTATTACAAAACAGCATAGCTTCTAGCCATGAAATCTATGGTGTGACCAAGGAGACAGCAGGAGAGGTCATTGTCATCATCCCAGGTCCTTGTAGGGGACCTTATTAACAACGAACATCTCCCAAAGTGTTTTCCTCAGCTGTCTATAGTCCATCAGATATAGAACTTCACTTGATGACGCCAGCTACTCACATCTTCCCCCTTTTGTTGGTAATTAAGAAAAAATCCCTATGTCAAATAAATCTTGGTCTATATACAGAGGCTTTCAGAAAAAAAGTGTGTTCTTCCCATTATTCAGGTGGGAACCTAAGGAAGAGAGGAAATCAAGGGACTTGTGCAATGCCATATCGCTAATTCTTGGTAAAGCTGGAAAGTGAACCCCACTGTCCTGAGTCTCAGTTCAGCACTTTAGCACAGAAGAATTCATTTTCAATGAAATGGTTTTGTAGTAATCTGCCCAGGCTTATTTTTGAAGAAGAAACAAGTTCCTAGTGTTGTCCCATGGCTCCAGTCACTAGACCACTAAGAATTTCTTTAATGTTTTATGATGTCTTTATTTCATTGTGCATGTTTTATCTCTATCTAATTGCATTTGTAAATTGCTTTAGGCATCCCAAAGTGCTTAGAAGACTGGAGATACTAATAAAGTATAAGAGAATAAACCAGGAGAAATAATTACTGAAATATAGGATCCAATAACTTGGAAAATCAATGTAAAGAAACTGTTGAAGTGGAAGATGCATCCCTTGTACCTATTTAGGGTGAGTCATCAGAGGAAGGACGAGTTGGAAGAACTGAAAAGAAAATTTGGGTTTGATTCATCTTACTAGAAATAATATCACAGAACTTCTAGAGTCTTTGCTGCAATACAGACACATGTTTAAGCACAACAAAGCTGGAAACTGTGGATCATGCATTTGCCCTGCTAACCTACATAAAATGGGGGGATATCACTGCACTAACCAGGCTGAAAGCTGCTGAAAACCATGAGATGAGGAAAGAGAGAGAAATATAGAACAAAGAAGGACTAGGAGAAATTGTCACTAAGGGAGGGAAGAAAGGATGCATTTGGTCTTATATGTAATGAAGACTGACCTGACATTTGAGATGATAATAAAAAATGACAGCATGAGGTACTGCACATATTCATTTTTCAGTCTGCAACATTATCCTCAAGACTTTTGCCATATTATGTTTACTAAGTAAGGTCAAGCATGTCTGAGTACATGGAGGAGAGACAACCTGGGAACATAAGGTTGTGCTGACAGTGGGAGCTGTCTGTAGGGCTCTCTCCTCCAGGGCTAAACTGAGACAATTTCTTACAGCAGTGATGCTGTTGGAGGGAGAGACTTCCAGTTGCAGATAAAAGATGAAACGTGGGTCTTAAAACCTCCAGGATTCTCTCGGCAGGACATATTCGTACTGTGGCCAAATTTCCCCCTTGCTTGGGTGCATGTAATCAACTGAAACAAATGAAGGCTACCCAATAAATGTTGTCCCCCTCTTCCTCTGAAAGCTTGGAGTACCTCTCCAGCTCCAAGTGCTCCAAAATGCACGTTCCAACACCTTGACATTCCTTGGACAATCAGTTGTGATTGTAGGTGAAACTGGGAAATACTAATTTATAGCAAAGCTACAAGAACCTACTCCATCCCTAAACATAAACAAACCAGTTTTGGGAGGGTGCATGAAGGAGCAGACAGGAGCAGGAGGAGGAAAGTGGCTCTGCAGGGAGCAGGCTGTAGGATCCCCTGTCCCTCAAAATCAACTGCTTTAGACCACACACTATATATCGACCAGCAGCAAGAGCCAAGGAAAAAATCATGCAAATATCTGACAGCGGAGAATCTGTGCTGCTGCTGAATCATAACTTCAGAAATAACATGTGAAACATTAATTTAGTTCAAAAAAGGAAACATGAGCAAAGTATTTGTCATTCAAAAGGTGAGACTAGATTTTCTCAATGTGTCTTTTTTAGATGATGAATTTTATTTTTAGATATCTTAATTTAAATTTAAGTGGAAATACTGTTGTATTATACAGACAGCCGTGAAACCAACCATCATGACTCTTTACATGCATAAAGTAAAAAACCCAAGAGCTTTATTTTAAAGTTAACAAGGGTGACTCTTTATAAGAGCAAACTGAGAGGCATTTTTGTAAAGACTTCATCCTGGAAGGTGCTTAGCACCTTTAATTCTTACTAGTATCAAAGAGAAAACTAACATCTTCCAATGGATTAACTGTCTTACCGTATTGCTCCAAAAATTGCAAAAATGCTTTCTGATAAGCTTGAACCATGGCACAATATACCCTGTTTTAGTGTGATCTCTATTTCATCTTGTCTCTGCTTACCACAAATCTCTAAAATTTGAGACTTTCAGAGGGAACTTGCATTGACATCACATTCAGGATGATTAGAAACCTTCAGGACAGAGAAGCAGTGTAATGAAATAAATGGCGGATCCATTATCAGAGAAAGCAGACGCCTAAGAAGCTGGGCTTCTTAGAAGGAAGATTATAGGTCTTAAAATGGAAGTGGAAGACATTTTCAGGTCAAGAGGCCACCACCAACTCCTCAGAGAAGAATTGTGGAAAAAAAGAGGAGAGGAATTTTTCAAGATGGATACAGGAACTCCGCAGTCCATGCTTCCCCGGAGGAGCTTACAGTGGTCAAATGCTGTAGATGTGTCTAAACTGTAAGGCTGAGGGAAGATTTGAGGATTTGATTAAGAGCAGTTTTTTATGCCTCTGCAAAGCGCAGGTACAAAACACCTTTCAACCCTGAAACATTTCATAGCCACTTTTGCACAGGTAATGAGAATTACAGGAGGCAAAATGCCAGGGACAATCAAACCCAATGTCCGTAGTTAAACACAGTTTGAAGACTCTCTTCTTTGAGATATTCAAAACTCAAATGGACAAAGCCCTGAACAACCCGACCTAGTTGGACCTGCTTTAAGCTGAAGCAGGGTGAACAATACAACCTCCGGAGATACCCCCCTAGCTAAATTATTCCATGATAAATAATTCAGCATCTACATTTTGTCCTGAATGTTATTAATATGGAGACAAAAAGTCTGAATTTCCAGCAATCTGCTTTTTTAAAAAAGTTGTATCAGGAACATCATGGATAAAATAGAATAGTCCTTTTTTTTTCCCCATTAGATGCATACCACATGTCCCCATCTCCCCACAAAAATATGTTTCCTAGGTTTGCCCGAGATCAAAAGCAACAATTAGAGACAAAGCATTTCTGACCAGAGCCATGGCAAAGTTGTGGCAAAAGCAGAGTTTACTTCAGTCATTCTGCTGAGGGTCAAACTGATGCCTGATTGATAAATACACTTAAACCCAGCCAGCTTTGGGACAGCTAGCACTGCAGCTAGCTCTCAGGAATATTAACTAAAGCTCTGGTATAGCAGTGTGAGCGGAGGCAGGGACAATAGCTGGAAAGAACCCACAGGAAGGAAAGCAGAGAATGTCAGGCTTTCAGAGACCCGTAATTAGCTGATTATGACTGCTTCTGTCTCTGGCTGCTTCAGAAAAGGAGTTTCTTTTGTTTGAAAGGAATACCACTAATAAGAATGATGCAGCAGTTGCTACGTATAGAAAATCCTCTTCTGAGGCCATATTTAAGCACTTAGTTTAGGAAGGAGGAAAACTTCCATAGAAACTCCATTTATAGTTTCTTCTGTTTCGTTCATGAAAAAAAAAAAAAAAAAGAAGAAAAATTTAAGTTGATCAAGTCTAATTTAATCACCAGAAGTGATTCTGATGCTAGGGTCTTCTGTGATAAGCTATCTGCAAATGCTTTGCACTGGCCTCAGCTCGCATCCGAGCTGTACGAGTTTGCCTGTATCAAACTGAAAAAGCTTATTCAATTTTCTCTCATATGTCAGAAATACTTCTTAATAAAATAAAAGGTCAAATTAGCATTTAATCTATGTCAATGGTGTTATTTTAAAGTTGCTGTAGATATGCCCCAATAGACTCACAGTCAGAAGAGAAACAAGCCCTTGAGAATATTGCAATTCATTGACAAATTCAAGTCTTTTAAGTTCGGTTTTGTTTAGAGTTTTCCAGAACTTACTGTCTTAAATGAAGACAATAAATCTTGCTTTGAAGGAAATCTTGAAGCTGATACTACTGATACTTATTTTGGGTCTGGATTTGAAACAAGCACTTTTCAATTCCTTTAAATAACAGATGACTGATTACAAGCCTAGAACTTCACCTCCCTTATTTATGGAGACTACGGTCTCTCAAACAACAAAGCAAAATTGCGAAGGTTAGTTACATAAATAACAAACAAACTTCCTCTTAGAAGATCTATACATTTCAAGATTGAATTGTTTTGCTACCAACACCTAATGCATAAAGTTGGTGCTAACATGTTGGCTGGCAAAGGACCAACAACCTTGAGTTTGTAACAGCTAAAACCATATATCTAAAGATTGCAGTGACGGCTGGTCTTATCTCTGTCTGGATGATTGTAAATTCTGCTTGTTGAAATTTTCAGAGATAGGCACTAGCATCAATGAGTATGATGATCTTGCAGACATCAACTGACATAATTACAAAAGAAAAAAAGACAGGTTAGACTGGCCACATTCTTTCAGTTTGGTAACTTGGTAGGGCAGATAGTACCTTTCACCTCTGCCTGGTATTCTAATCAGAATAAAATTGTTTTCTTTGTTATATATTATCTTGTAAATTGTTCAAATGAGAAAGAAGAGTTAAAAGGAGACAGATATGCAGACAGGTTTCAAAGAATATCTCTGTAAGTATTCTGGTTTTATCCACTAATTTTTTTGGCATTATTCTTATTTAAATAAAAAGTAACTGCTTGATGTGTGAGGTGGCTGATTTACAAAAAAAAAAACCCAAAAATATCAAACCAACCTATGTATCATTCCCTAGTCTGAGAGCCAAGAAAGATTCCCAAAAGATTTAGCACAAAACCTGCTGATGAAGTAGCTGCTACCATGAAATGACTTGAACAGGGACAATATATGCAGCCCACCCCAGACCTCAGAGCAAGCAAAGAACCTCTAAAAGTAAAAATCTGCAGGTTCTGACATACATTATAATCTGTACATCAAGCAGGTGGTGCCTTAGGATTTTTTTTATGAAATCACCTTCTTTGATATCTCATTTAAACATTTATTTCATATTTAGGTTGGAGGAGCCCTGTAAAATCACCCACTAGGAGGAGCTCAGAATTGGATCAAAGAAATCATTCCTATCTGAAGCACAATTCCATGTAGATCCTTTCAGAAAATCCTTTCTGCTGACAGATCATGTAAGGTTCTTTGCATCAGAAACTAGTGGCTTCATTGCTTTTGTGATTTGTGGCATCCTAGAATTATCATCTATGGATTGGGTTTTTTTTGAGCAAGGTTTTTGTTAGAACCTGAACACTCTTACAAAGGTTAGGACCAGCTGAACTGTGAAATGCTCTCTTCTTCAGAAGTGGTGCCTTCTCTGAATTTGCTGGATAGAAATACAATCTACACACATGCACAAACACAATAATGCCAGTGTCCTCGGGACATATCAGATTGATTACATCTGTGTAAATCAACAGAAGCGTTCACATGCAGGCAATCTCCCACACTTTCATGAATTGTCAGACTTACACACAACTAATTTGCATGTGATTGGAGAAGTGTCAACATACAACAGAAGTACTGGAAGCAGATGATGTATTGCTAGGTATCCAGGCACTTTGGACAAATGGAAATCTAAATCTTGGATGAAGCTCCAAAGTGGAAAATAGAGAATGATGATAACGAATCTCAGACATCCCTTCTTCAAACCCATGCTATAAACCCCAAATCCTGATTTCACCACTTTTTTCCTCTGCACCAAAATTCTCCTGCCTGTTTCCTCACCCACTGAAATGTGCGCTACAGAGTACTGGAGAGACTGTGCCCTTCATTCAGTGTGGCCAAGCCCATGTCCACCATGGTCTGCAGCATCCCTGAGGGCTGTAGCCCTTGCACTGCTTGGACTGAAACATGGTGTCTTTGTGGGATTTATTTGCTAAAAACCTATGGAATTATGGAAACTACATGAACCAATTTCACTGAAAGTGCTAAAAGCACACCCTTAGTTTTGCTCCAAAGCACAGGCATATCAGTGCATTTTCAGCAGCAGAATGAAACTGCTTCTTTTAACATGGGTCAGTGTATTTCTTCCTCAACTTCTTCTCTGGATCAATTGAATCCACACAATTTAACACTGAAAAATTATACTACTTTCACCATTCTCTCCTGCATATGCCTCCTTTTCTTGATCCTCAAAAGAAAATCAGTCATAGGTGTACACCTACTGTAATTTTGGATCTATCACTTGGAGGCAAGTAAAACTCTTCATACTTGTAGCTGTTCTCCCGTCTTTTAACCTACTTAGCCAGAGTTTTGCTGTCAAGATGGTACATCTTGTAAATGGAAAAAAAATTACGTACTGGTGTGCAATCCAGTCTCTGGACCATACACAAAACAGATGATTTGACACCATCCTTCGGATGTAAACTCCTGGGTTTAGTCTTACAGTTATCACTGCTTTTATAATTAGGCTTATGTTTTGTTTCTTCCTCCTCTAAAGACCTCCGTTATTAAAATGCCAACATAAGTTTTATTAGTTGACTATTTCTGTCTGTATGAGTGAAAGGCATTTAGAAAAGCAATAAATTCTTAGGTCATATGGAAAACCAAATAACCCTTATTCAAATACCGGAGGTTGCAAACAGATATTAAGCATATACACATTCAGCAGATGACCAGAGTTAATATCACTGTCTGATATATCAAACTCCTTAGGCACAGCAAAGTAATAATTATCCCACAGAGCAAGTAGTAATATTTTAGAAAAGAGAAAGAAAAAAAATTATATCAAAAGTCATGCTCATTTTGAATTCCAGAAAACTTTTTAATCATGCTGATCTTTGTTTCCTAACTACATGGGCTCCTAGGGATTTCAAGTTTCATAGACAAAATGGAATTGTTTTACATCTCCCAATGACATAGAGAGCTTTGGTACCACTGGAAAGGGTTGAAGGCACAAGGAGCAATCCCTTTCTTCACTTTCATCTTCTGCTGTTACCAGAAGGCAAGTCTAGCACATGGTCAATTATTTACCTTGGCTAATATCAAATCTAGGGAAGCCAAAGGCCTCCTGGGGTGCTTGAGTTTCATCACTTTCTCTACAATTTCTTTTGATATTGAGAGACTAAAGATTGTATGATAATTGACAAGATTGTCCCTAACACATTACTTTCCTAACAAAGCAATCATTTCATTGTAGCACTTTCACTGAAATGCACATAAGCTTCCTTTTTAAAGATAAACGTAACTTAACAATCACCTCCCCTAAATTTGTATCAATTACAAAGAATACCATAAGCAACCTGGAAGCAGAGCAGGATTTGCATTTTCTTTCTATAGGCATGTATTTCCAGCTAGATATAATGGAAATAATAAACATGATTAGTTTAAGAAAGTTGTTATTCACAATACATCAGAAACTCCTCAGGGCAGGGAAGTTCTTGAAACTCTCTTTTTGGTCTTAGCCAGGGAAGCACATAAACATTTACTGGCATGAAGACAAAACTTGAGCCTTCTTGAATGAACAACAAGCAGAGGGAAGTTTGCTTGCTTACAGTAGGTGCTAAGTAAATATAGTGAATATTGCAGTCTTTGATGATAAAATCACGAACTAGGTAACTGATGCTGTGGTATTATGTTATTCATGCTTTACAGTTCCCTCAGAGAGCAGCTTCTGTAACTGAGTGGATGCTGATTTCAACTGGAGGGTAACAAAACATGTCAATGCAAAAGAAGTCCTGAAGTTTCAGACATAGATTCTGCAACGCTATGAGCTAACATTATCCCACTGAACTACACTGATTTCCATCAAGTGAGCATTTGATTCATACAGGTTACCACCTGAACTTTCAGAAAGTGCAATTTCTTAAATAAGAAACATTTTTTTGTATTATCTTCATTGATCTTTCATTAGATCCATAGTGGTGATACAGGCCATTCAATAACACGGAAAACCTAATTCTATCTGGTTTTGCTATTGCACATATTCACTCACGTATTTCTTCATGTTACAAAAATCATCTCCTCTTCTGAAACCATCTGTCTTCCATCAGCACAGGCTGACTGCCTTGCCAACTTTAATCTCTGGTCTTTCTCTACTGTTGCAAGTCATTAATCAGTTACTTCCATCATTGTAACCAATGGCGACCCTATCTATAATCATCTTCTATGACTCTTTGAGAGCTTGCTATCCACCAGTGTCAGTGCCACTTAAGGAGGTTATAAAAATGTGCCAACCTAAATACCACACATGCATTAATCACTTGACAAGCTTTTGCTGTTACGGTTTCCTGAATTCTGGTTGCAGCTATGCATCTTTTACACAGAACAGTATTAATTGTAATAATAGTAAGACACTGCTCCAGAAAAGCTGGGATAAAGGAAATTAAAAGATAATTAAGATTGCAGTTCTATATCACTTTTTCCTCAGCAGCCTGAACACAATGAATATTCCCCTTGCTATTCTTTCTGTGCAAGAGAAGAGGAAGACAAACAAACATTTAATCTTGATAAGTCAAGCTGGTAATAGATTCATAGATTTGAGGCTAGGAGGGATCATTTGTTCATCAAGTTTTCCTTCCCATCTAACATGCCAGAGAATGTTACCTTTTACTGCTACGTTGAGCCAAAAAGAAAAAAAAGGACCCTGATGTTTAACTAAAACTCATTTTTTACCAAGAGACATCCAGTCTTGAAGGAGGGTTGCTAGCTTTGCTAAGAAACAAAAAAACCCCAAGACAACTAAAAATGACATTTCGGCACATGCCACACAATACACCAGGCCTCCTGCATTGTTACCAAGCTCTGTTTCCCTGCTCAGTTTCTGCAGGTACGCATGCACCGACTCTTCCCCCGGAGCCCCTCCTGCCCTGCAGACAGCACAGCCTGCCACTCCTCTCCCCTACCCCTCTATCCCTGTCCTGCATCTACCCAATTATTTTTCTGTCCAAGAAATTTATGGGCAGAGGCTGGGGTATAACAGTACATGGGTTGGCAACGAAGGGGCTGCAAGAAGAACAGCATTCCTGTTTGCTGCCTGACCGCTCACCTCCTACTGCCAGGATGTTTTTGATTGCACTTAACAGGTTCCTTTCCAAAAGTTTCTACTTGCAGAACAATGTGACGTTCAATTACTTAAAAACAATAAAGGTTTATAGAACAGATAATCAAAAACCCTGTTAGCAAACCTTGTCTACAGACACAAAATCCGTAATTTCCTCTGGTAGTTTCTTCCAATAGCTAAATCTCTGTCATTGTGACTTATTTCTTTCTCCATTTTTATTTGAATTGAACTGGAATTAATTCTCTGATGTTCCTATTTAGTTTGTAGGCTTTTCTCTCCTAGAATAAATATCAAACTCCAACACTATTAGCATTTTTTTAGCTTTCAAAAAATTGTGTTGAGAAAAGAAAAAGGATTCCCTACATCCCTCACAGTCTCAGTATCTTCCTCCTCCCTCATTTTTCCTGTGAGAAAAAAGTAGGGAAGGAAAGCTGAGAGGAAATACAAAAAAAACAGTAAAAAGAAAACTTGAGCTATAATATTCCTGTTTGAGATCAACTTCGAATTTCCAGAAGAAAATATATGGGATTTTATATATATATATATACACACACACACATATATATACACACACTTGAAAAATTCTTTTTCCTAAGGAAAGAAAAAAAAACCTTCAAAAATCTTTTGGTTTTAACTCTGAAATCCTGTGAAATTTCTTCTGCCATTTCAGTGGTGGTGGTGGTGCAGCTATATATCACTCAGTACTCGGATCACTGAATCTCCTCTGGCTGCCCTCACCTCAATACACAACTCCCCAGCTACTTATCCTGGCCAGCAAGAACAGCACAGCTCTGCTGTTTCTTATCTGTCTCTGCCTCTTACCCATCACCCTTATAGCAGACTCAGATCCCACTTGCCACCTTCCCCCATCACATACATTTTGTTCCCATCTCCCCTTTCATACGGAGCGTCTTCGCTTAACCACTGTGCCGGTGTTCAACCTGTTTTTAGAGCAGGAAGCTCATGTCTTGGAAAGTTTGTTTCATTGATGTATTACATGAATTAGAGGGAGTACCTAAATCCACTTCTCTCACAATTTATGAGGGAAGAGTTAGGTATACAGTTGTCATCCAAGCACACAGCAAAGGTAAAGTCTTAGCAGAAAGGTCACCTCCCTCTGTATGTTTTCCATAGCTGATGCCACAGTGGAAGGTAATATCACACCAATGTGGACAGACAGCTCCATCCTGGGAACAGCGGACAGGGAGGACACAAGAGGACTCCACGTTCTAGCACTGGCAGGACAGGTTGCCTCACCTCTGCATTTTGCTTTCTATTTGCTTTGTCCATTTAAATTATAGAGCATCTAAGCAGGCATTGTCAACTAAATTTAATTCCATTGACTTCCAAAGTGAATTATGTTAAACCAACTTAAAATGGCTTTAATCCTCTTTGATAGTATTATTCACAGTCTTAATTCAAGTTAGTAACCCACTTTAAAATTAACAGGTTTACTTGATTTCAAAGACCTGTCCTCAGTATTTCTTCACAGACAAGTCTTTACTATTTTACATATAATATTAGTCCAGTGAAACATAAATAATGATACAGGTGATATCAGTGGCTGATCCAATTTTTTCAGGAAATGTTATTTTCTCTGAAAAGCTCAGATTTAGTCAGAATCAGTTTTCCTGATTAAACTAGCACAAAAGAAAATACTATATAAAAGTATTTCTAGATCCTTACGCATCTAAACACTTATGCGGCACCATATTATTGGTGCCGCATTCATAAATCAAATAAGGACAACTCAGTCTGACAAACGAGGAAAAAAGATGATGTTGTTATCACAAAAAAATTGTGTGAAAATATTGAGGTACTATTGATTATTAAAATGTATTTCAGGACTTTGAGAAACATGTATATTAACTACCGTTATTACTGTCTTCATACTGCTATGAAGGCACACAGCATAAAAATACTGTCTAGTCTGCAGCATCCGGGTTTAAATCCAATCGTTGCTGCAGTCCTAGCTTGCCCGATTGAATGGTTATGGGTTTCAAATCAAGAAAGCCATCACACTAATAAGGTGACAAGGGTTAAAGCACTTTGAATTACTAAACAGCTGGGCCAACATTTAACACCAGACAGTGCTATTGAGTTATATGTTCATTTGTTTATGTTTCAGTAAAATATTAAAGACTTTTTTCATTTCCTTCTGAGCCAGACGCTCAAATCTCAGATCCAGTCAGCAGAGATCAGGCTGGTGCTTGAGGCCATCCAGGAGAAGGAGGATGCTGAGATAATCTGAGCTCAGGAGGACCTGAAAAGACCCACTTATTCATTGCCTGTATAGGCTGGATAAAGCCAACCTCTATACTAATCAAGACTTGGTCTTTGGGCATAAAATCAGTAGGGAGCATTCTCACAAGACACAGCAGTCATCCTACTACCTATAAGTAAGATTTAAGCAGCATAAAACACTACATTTGACCTTTACGTGCTTTTATCACACTGACCGTCAAACTGGGTTTGTGAGGTTATACAGCTTTGCAGAAAGATCAGATGATTAAAAAACAAAACAACAACAAAAAACCCCAACCCTGCCTTCTCCTGAATATCTCAATGTTTCAAAGCTTTATTTTCATGCCAAATTGGCAAAAAAGCAAATAACATCTCAGGAATCTGGGGAAAAATGTGGTTTGATAAAAGCTGTCTGCGAAAATGTGACATTTTGAAAAGGAATTCATTTTAAAATACCTCCTACGTAGAATTACTTTTCCTTTTATTTCATAACTTATATATGACTGACAGACAATTTCAAGACATGATACAGCAATAGATGTTTAATGACTACAATAGTCGAAGCCTTCTATTACGCTATATAAAACTATTAAAGGAAGCTGCTGTATAGAACAGAATGAAATATCTTTTTCTAATTTATAGATCAAAATAAGTCATTTCTGTGGAAATGAAAGAAATTATTTATTTTTCTGAAAAATATGATAATAATAGAGATTTTTTGAAAACACTTATTATGAAAATTTCTTTTTTAATGGAAAATAATTTGAGAAAAAGTATCTAACCAAGGTACCTTGCAATGTCCTTTTCTGTCAAAACAAAGGTCCTGAATGAAGATTGTTAAATTAATTTTAGGAAGAATCCATGGAAATAATCATATATCAGCCTGCCTTTAAAAAGATAAAAGTGTTATTTCTCCTTGGACTCTATTTACATCATCATAGGATTTAATGCTGTACAGTATCCTAAAAGAATATACACCACCTCATATCAGCTGACTGTCTGGTCTTCAAGGTCAAATTTAATTGGTATAGAAAAACACCTCCTATTAACTCTATTTCTGTTTGTGTTTATGCCAAAGTGAAGTTTGCTGTGTGGAAGTTATTAGAGGATTAAGTCATTGATATCAGAATATTCATCTTCTTAGGGGAACTGAAAGATATTAGATTTAGAGTAGACTTTATGGTAATTTATTAAGTGATAGAATAACTTGCATGTCTACTTATTTTGAATAACTGCATAAAATATCACTCTAATTACTGGAATAAATTAGTCCTATGTTGTCTATACAACCTTTATTTTTCTATTAACATTTTGTCTTATAATTTATATACTTAATCATATTGCTGAGGAGAAGTAAAAAGCTGAAAGTGTGTTAAAGGAGATAAGGAATCGCCAAGTCTGAATGATGATACAAGGGATCCCTTTGTACAGATGCGGTGCGGTGCAGTGCTATATCTTTACAATAAAACACAATGTGCTCTAAGAGTACTATCTCCTAGGTGCTGCGTGTTCTTGGGGGAGAGAAGAGGAAGGTTTCTTTTAGATGGGGGAAACCTCAGCCATAAAGATCTTCAAATCATGTCCCAGAATATTTACTCCTCAATTTTAAAAAAGTATTAGAGTCAAGACTGCATCACCAGGAAAGCTGAAAATACTTAATTTTTGGTGAAATAAATCCTTTCCCTGTGAAATGTGGGAGATGCCATAACATGGCAGGGATCCATGGCTGGATCATGAACTACAGCTATGGAAAAAGGCATAATATAGAGAAATCTAATCACAAAATAGCAAGATTTGGCCATGGTGAGAATGCAAGACAATCTTGGACATAACCAGAGTCCATGTGAAGTTAAAGATCACAAAGTCATATAATTAAAGCCCCTTAATTTTTTTTTTCTTTTTGGAGATTACCAGACATTGTTGAGATTAGACTTGTAAGAGTTGGTTAGGAAAAGGGATTGTCTGTTCTGCAATTATTCTGACATTCAGAAAACAATTCTGAATTGGGATTAATTATTTTTTTTTGTGTCAGTTTTTAAAATGATATGAACTTGCTATGATTTCACTCTGGAAACACCAGGGCATTGTAGTGTAAGAATAAAAATCTTCTGTCTGGAAAGTATCTCCACTACCCTCCTATTTATGACCAAGTCATGTCATTCAAGCCCGATCAGAGAAAACAATCTAATGCTGTTCCACACATTCCACCTTTTTTTCTTTTTTTTTTTTCCTTTCATGAAAAGTGCACTCATTTTAAAAGAAAACAAAACAAACAACAAATATATCCCAAACCCACACACATACACCAGCTGTCAGGTTTCCTGCCTGTTAAACACGTTGTCTGTATTGCTACTGCTGCTGTTCAAAAGAAAGCTGCTCATTCCTGAGACAGAACCCCCCCACTCATTTTTAGTAAAAAAGGGCCAATGTTTTATGAAACACCAATTTTTGTCTGAACAGCTATTCCCTTTCCAAATCAGAATAATTATCTTGTTCCTTTGCTCAGGGACTTTGAATCACATCAGCAGCTTACAAGACAAAGCTTGTCAATTCAACTGAGATCAGAACCAAAAGGTGTAGCAATGTACATTAAAATGCTGCTGGTCAAAACAATTGTTTTTCTGTTCTCTTTAAACTAGTCCTGCAGTGAGAACACTGGCCTTTACTCTGTAGATTTAAACACCATTTAAGTAAACATAAAGATAAAGTTTCTTTTTTTCATTTAGGGTTTTCTTCTCTGTCCCAGATTTTTCAGTTTCCTACTCATTTTGTGCTCTTTATGATTGTTTGGTACTTTCTTTTTTATTTTTTTAATAATTTTATTTAACTGCTGTGCTTCCATTTTTTCCCCATTTGTTTTTGTTTTATTATGAAAAAAGACCCTGAAAATGAAGTTCATTGCATTCTCAAATTTTTTGCGCATTTATAATAGCTTCCACTCCAAAACCAAAGAATGAATAACTCAAAATCAGAGCACGTGTATTTTTTTTATTTCAAAGCAAGCAGTATTTTGAAATCATAATAACTGGCTATCACATACTCTTCAATCCATAAATAAGATGTAGAGTTTTGCTTCTGAATTTTAATTTAATATTGTGATCGAAAATAAAGAAAAAAGAACCCATTTTTAGGAGAATACTAATTACTGGAAAATTAGAAGTCTGAGTATATCAGCCTAAGAACTGATATTCGGCATCATAGCAAGAGCAGCAGTTAAGAATCAGAATGGAGTACTGGCCTTAGATTAATCTGAGATGCAAAAATCTGCCATTTCTCAGAGCTTGTCAGGCTTGTTATGTTACTTATTCTAATAAAACAGCAATGTATTCTGATGGTGAGCCAAACAAGGTCATAGAAAGTACCAAGCTAAAATTCTCTGGGAGAAACCAGGGCAGAAAACATGCATAAAGTGTCCCTACCAATAACTTCCCACTTGGAGTAGAACTTGATTTACACGGGCAGTAGAACTGGACCTGAAAATGCTGACTTTACATCACATAGACCCAATGTAACAAAAATATGGTCTTGAAATATCCAAAGGTACTGGGCTACGCTGATAGTTTATTTTAGCAGAGATACCCACTTTTAACAGTATCTGGAGTAAAGATTTCAATACATATATAGGCACAAAGGACAAAATTGCCTTCCCCTGGATTTCTGTTGCAGGGGCGCTGCACAGAAGCAGTCTCAGCTACTCATATGGTAGCTAAGCACTGACTGGACTCTCTCATCAAAGCTAAAGTTGAAAAAATGTTCCTTTTTGGCAACATAAAAGCATTACACATTCTATCTTCAAACACTATACCAGTGCTGCTTTAGCAGCTGGATTTCTGAAGATCTCCCCAGTCCTTTCACCAGCAAATATTTAAGAAGTAGCCAGCCTATTTTTTAGGTGGAATTTAAGGAGTTGTATTAGAAATCAATAAGGTCTCCCAAACCAGCTTAAAAAAGTTTTTTGCTGGTTCAAAGCTATGCCTGTTTTTCATACTTCAAACCCATGCTTCTTTGAGTAATATTGTTCTGCAAAATGACTGACACTCTTTACAAAAGGAAGAGAACCCTAAGTATCTGGCCTATGGGTCACAGGAGAAAAAACAAACATGAAAACCTGACCATCTGACAGAAGCCAAAAGAGCAGAAACTCTTGGGTTGCTAACAACAAAGCTGCTTTTGATTAGTATTTACAGTAGAGAACTGCAGAGCATGGAGGTCCTTCTCTTGTTGATAATCACCTTCTGTCTCAAGAGAAATAGATTATCCATGGCATGATGAAGCTGCATTCAACACAGTCCTCCAGATTGGGATTCTCAGCAAGCAAAAACTGATGTTGCCCCACTGACTCCAAAGGGCAGTTAACTTGGTGTTGTGCCCAAACAAAACAGCTTGCGATCTGGCTCTATGAAGCCATTTGCTTCTTTATGAACATGCATCCGACATCTGCAGCATTAGGCCACAACAGTCTCCATGAGACTTCAGATTTATCATTCCGAGGCAAAAATTTTATTAGATAGTATACAGATATTGCACATGAAGTTAGAAGCCCATGCAATTAATGATGAGTTAGTTTATTAATGGTGAATCTTGTAGCAGGTGGCAATTCTACTCCAGCTGGTCTAGCCACCTGCTAATAGCTCCATGTTAACGTGGCTGCCCTGTACCTAGCACTTGGAGAGTGTTATCTCAAACTACAATTAAGGAGATGTCCTTTAACTGCAGTCCCTTCAGGGGAGAGAAGGGCATGAAGCACCACTCCAAATTCCAAAACACTTCTTTTTACAGAAACCCTTTGTAAATTTTACATTAGCACTTCAATGGGGGGAAAAAAACATTCTCTACCAGCCTTTTGCATTTATATCAATAAATGTGTAATTTGCACATAGGAATGTCCTTTTATAGAAGTGCATATACATATTAATGGCGATACTATGTATACCTGGGACAAAAAGAAATGAAAAAAGAATAAAATCTTTGGACATGAATCCATGAAGTAGTAAAATGTGTGTAGAACGTTTATGTCTGCAGTGCTAGTCTCTCTGATCCATTTGATGGATGAGTTTTCCTATCACAGATTTTTGGAGTTAAGATCATGGGGTCATTCATATGTGGACATACCTGTTATAGGAAGCAATCTCCAAATTTACCATGAAAAATATTGCCCTGAAAAGTCTTCACTAGAGCCATGACCATCCCCTCCCATCAGGGGCTGTGGATCAGAAACAGTGGGAAACCACTATAAATGTGAAAGGCATGACTAGATCTCTAGACACAAACGGGGGAGACACAAACTCAGTTAACTCATTTTATACATATAAAACAATTCTTCAAAAAGCCATGCTCAACTGGAACAATGCTGTATGAGATGGTTCATAAATTCAGCAAAATACCTCTCATAAAACCAATCCTGTCTCCTTATTACCCCTTCCTTCCAAAAATATTATTGCAACAAAAATTTTGAACTAGTGATAGGTAATGTCATCTCCACCCCTCGTCAAAAGGTGGTTGAATATTTACTAATCACCTTTCTTTTGATCTGCTGTAGACGTAATTGAATGTTTATCACTCCTCTTTGAAGTTTCTGGACTAGATACTTAAGAGTTCACAGTCAGTCATCCACCCACCACATGTAAAGATTAGTTTGTGCTGGTTCATCATAAAAAGATTATAATAAAAAAAAAAATTCGAACAATTACAAATTGGGTTTTGTTTTTTTTCTTGCCTATCTCCAAATGGAAACTTATTTTAAACTTAGCATTTTTTTTGCCCTTTTTTTCCACCCCCCCAAAATAAGAAATTTTTCTTCTGGGTGAAAGATATCTGTAGGATCCTTTATCTCCTTCTCAGACCAGGAAATATCACTGGTGGGGGTAGGAGGGGGAATCTACAAGCAGCTCATATTTTCCCCTGAAGTTAGAACATACATTTTAGAAAGCCATCCATTTTTATATATAAAGCTTTCAGATAACATAGATCTCACTGCATTTTTAGATATGCTTTTCCAATAGACAGCTATCCCTCATTGTGAAAACTGCACACCGTATTTCTAATAAGACTGTCTCTGCCTTCGCTTCCAGCTATTGGATTTCATTATGCCTTTTTTCTGATAAATTGAAAATCTTCTGTCACCATTATTTCATTTCTCATTGCTAAGGAATCCCTTTCTATCTCATGTGCACTTTAGCTGGAAAGTATTGCATAGACGGGAGGGAGAAAACTGCAATAACCACTCACCACACTGCATGACAGCTCATCCTGGCCAAATTTAAATGGCCAGCTACTAGAAAAGCATGTTAATAACAAAAAAAAAAAAAAAAAGACCTTGAAAGGGCAGCCATTTCAGTAATGATATGGTAATGATTAAGATAAGCACTTGCAGGAAGGAAGTAGTATCCAAATTTTATGAAAGCGTAAGACCTTGTCAGATTCCCTTAAATTTCAAAGTTAGAGCATGCTCCTTGAAACGACTGTAGGCTGACAAGACTGTATTTCTTGATATGTTTATACCTATATTTATTGAAATTTCTCACTTTTTATTATCTCTCAATAGCATAGAATCCATACACTCTCAAATCTTTATCACATGTTTTAATGTTTATTTTATAATGTGATCATGTAGGTTATCAGAGATTTGGAGAAAATTGTGAGTAGATTGAGGAAAAAAAAATGTTTTTCTTAGATTAACTCTTCAGTGGATCATTGCGATTCAGCATCATCAACCTTCTTCTTCCTCAAGAAATATCAAACAAAAATTTTTTTAAAGTTTAATTGCAGCCTCAGAGTATTGTGATAACTGCCTTAGCAACTGCAAAATGCTATGAAATGCATTTGATAGAAAATAAAATAGATGGATTATATTAATAGTAAAGTTAAAATAGTATGGCTAGAATTCCCCACAGTTCTTTGCTGGCAGGCTGATGGTGGAAGAAAATGGTAGTACAATGTTAACAATTATTCAGCATGACAAGCCAAAAATTGTTTTCTTATTTGACATCACTCAGCAGTCTTAAAAGTTCAAGGCTTAAGTCAGATATTAAGAGACTTATCCACATTAAACCATACAGCTGTCAAATATGGCTGCCTGTCAAAGTTTCTTCTGAAGCAGGGACAGCCAGCTACACTGCATACAGAATTTCAATGGTAAAATGTCCTTAATAAGCCCCAAGAGTTCAACTGTACTCTCTTCAAGGCTGTGAAAGGAGTTTTGGAGAATTACTGAAACCATACGTACAGGCTGCTAGAAGGCGAAGTTGACACATTTGAATTGCACTGAAGTACAGAAGAGTGAGAGTTTTAGTAATTAGCAATATTCATTGTTTAATTGCTGTCAAGCATGCAGCATGAGGGCCAAGAGAAGGGAGACTACAAATGCCATGGCGACACTATAACCGTGAGCTATAGCAGGAGAAGTTCAAGGCCTGCTGATGTCCTCAAGCTCAAAAGCTTTGACACTTCTAGACCAAACCATTCTTTCCTGATCACCTTCTCCTCTCTACAATGAGCAGTTGCGTCCTCACTCATGCACTCAGAGTGGGAAAGATCACTCCCCTTTGGTCTTTACCATCATTTCCAAGTCCTCAGACCGTCACCATGTGGTATCTTCTAGACTTTCTCCATACACCTCCTAACTTAACAGGTCCTGGGGGTAGTGATGGTAGCAGGATGCCCCTTCCTTGCACAAACCTTGTCTCCTAAGCCAGCACAGTTTATGCTATTGTGCTAGCTGTGCATTTATCTGGCTTTAATAATTTTTCATCCTCATGGCAAATTTCAACCAAATTTAACACAGAAGTAGAAATACCCAAGATAATAATTTTCTACACTTCTGTCAAATGGTTAGATGACTGAACAAGACAACTATTCTAATTTATTCTTCTAGTTGAGGAAAAGACAGACCAAATTCATTCCTTACATTTTTAAAAGGTGTAAGTTAGCTGGTCAACCTGGGCACGTATGGTGGCTTGCCAATCTGTACATATGTAGTCCTTAACCAACCACAATATGTCCTGTTTTAACCCATATATGTAAGAGATGTGGGAGAACATAAGAAGTACTTTAATGATGGCGATTACAGAACGCGGGAAGCTGGAATGACTCTGGTGCAGAGATACAGGACATACGAAATAAATACATAGGAAACAAGGCTTCATATGTTCAGATGCTCACTCTTGTGATTTGGGGTCTCAGTACAGAAATAGAGGCTCAACGTATTTTAAAGCTTCACGAAGTTTAATGTCAGAAGAACATATTCTTGATTATTACTGGGCATTGTATGCTATCCAAGCACTTAGCGATGAATCTAATAACTTAAACATTACTAAAGCATTGCAGTCTACCGATAACTAAATTCTTGTATTTCACAGAAGAACCTAAAAATTACACTGATGCCCAAGGCCACTGTAGTGGCCTGGAGTTAACAGAGAGATATGTCAAAGTTTTCTGCTGGTAAAGAAGAGGGCAGACTGTGTGAAAATGCTGAAGGGTCCTATGATTGCACCACAAAGCGGCAGCTGAAACTCAGCATTTATCATTGCAAGGTAATGCATAAGGGGAAAACCAATGCCAACTTCACCAATAAAACAACAGGCTCTGAGATGACCATTACCATTAAGGAGTGAGATATTTGGATTAACTGCTGAAGTCCCTGTTAAGTGCTGCCTGACAGCTCTGCTCCCACGTAGCACTGGTATAGGTGCTCCCCAGCAGCAGCTGAGTAGCAGCCAGCTGCTTGGACAATCAGTTAAAATGAAAAGGTCCCTGCCCTTTCCAGCCAGAAGTCTGGCTTTGTCTGCAAGTTACAAAGTGCACCTGCTTCAGGAGGTTAGCTGCTGAAGTCCCTGTCAGCCCCTTCTTCTGTTGGGCTTCACACAGTATATGGACTAGAACTGGAAATGGTAATCTGGATGTAGCTTCACGGCTCTGTCCTCAGAGATGAGATCAATTCCCTCCTTCTATAGAATATTACCTTTTTACAGTAAAGGGCTGCATTAGCTTTTTATTGTCATAGCAGAATCTAAGATAAACAATGTGTCCCCCAGTGATTTACTGTGTCCAAAGTCTATCTCCTGTAACTGCAGGTATAGTCCAAATTCCTTGTTCTCAGGAACCATGGACATGTTAAAAATGGTTAAGACTTCTTATCATTTCAAAATAGACCTTGCTAAATCTGTGACCTGTTAATTGGGTAATTCAGATCACCCTTCAAAATGGCCTTTCCTCCTCTTTTCTTGCTACCCTGTCAGTCACAGGGCTGTCCTTTGCCATTTCACAATGGATAAAAGGCAAGATGAGAGAGTAAAGAAAATAGAAATACTATATCTGAAAAGAGAAGTAAAAGGAGTCAGCTCGCTATTCTCAAGTATTTCAGGGGAAAGTCAAGTGTATCTTGTGATTTTGGAGAAAATGCTGGAAGGGAAGCTGAACAGGTTTTGTTGAAGGAAAGGAAACTTCTCATGTTGTATAGAGCTAATCAAAAGCCCTAACTCGTGTGATCCACAGCCTCTGTGGTTTGTTATAAACTGATAAAAAGCAGTTATCTGACAATTGCAAGAAAAACGACTTGCCTAAGCAATGCACAGCTGACTGAGGAGGATTTCGTGCCGAAGAGGCAGCAGATGAGATTTACCAGTTGCTATGCATAAGAAGTGTGTCCACTGTGCTCATTAATTCCTGAACACTCTTTATTTTAAGGTTTACAGGGTGGTGCGACATTTAGGTCGCCTTTAGTCTGAAGTTGGCGTTTGCCTCACAATTAGATTAATGAACACTCTGGGAAAGCTCAACAAATGCTAGAATCCAGTGCAGTTGAAAACACTTTGGTGTCCAGTATCAGGCTACATTTCGTCAGGAAAAAGTGATTGTTTTATTGGTGGCCATAGGAGAGTGTGCGTGTTTGCCTAATTTTCCTTGGCTTTTCTCCATGGATACAGCAGTCTTCCCACACCCCTTTCCTATACTCCATGTAATGACAAAATCATCAGATATGAACACCCTCCAAAGTGTGAAGAGGCTCAAGGGAACAATCTTGCTCCAAGGTCGTTGACCCTGATTGATTCCACCCAACTTCAGTTAGTGGTGTAGTTTTTCTACTCTCTGTATAGTAAATGACAAGTACCTCCGGCGAGAGATTCAGCTGTCTCAGATCCGACCAGCTATTCTGCAGGTGTCTGTCTTCCATTAATAGCTATCTATGGAGCTACAGGTGGTTCAGCCCTTTGCTTACACTCCCCAGGTAGAGAGGTTGAATCTTGATTTATACGTTCAGACTGAAAGGGCCAGAATCCCCATTCATGTACTCCGAAGCAACCAATGTTTCACATTGCAAATGCAGCATGCTTTTCCGAATCAATTGAGTTGGTCACAATACAGTAGCTAGAGAACGCTAACTGTAGTAACATAAAACTTAGAGGAACTATCAGCTTATCAGACTGGTCTTAGTGGCACGCGTGGCTTTAGAGCAGACATTGAAGGAGAGAATATCTTAACAAAGGAACAGAAGACATGATAAAAAAGCACTGTGTACTTTAAAGTAGATTACATCAAAATAACCTACGCTTCTCTGATAAAACTCCTTGATTTTTCTGGACAGTATAAATCTATTCTTCTTTCTTTTACATTAAATCCACTAATTTTTTTTCTGCCTAGATTCTGATGAGATGTTTTATCTGATACAATAATATATATATATATCTAGATAGGCAGAGAAGAGGAAGATTTGTAACATGGGAAAGGAACTGGTTAAAGAAAAAAATATTTGTCATCTCATAAATGGGAGAGAGGTCTTTATCGCAAGTAGGAATGCAAGGGCTGACACAACCTCAATCTATGTGGGAGGATTGTGCAGCCACACGGCTAATCTGCATCACACGATGTGAAAGCACATATATCATAAGATGGTACTACTGGAGATGGGGTCCATAGACACATTTCCTCCCTCATCCCCAGTAAACCTGCATATGCTAATTAAGTGTTTTTATGATCTGAAAGTGAGCGGTATTAAGTTCTGTGTAGATTGTACTATCATAAAGTACAAGGTCATACTCATAGGGATTAATAATAAGACTATCTGAGCTATTCTGGTGTCTCATCAGTTGGAAAAAATAGAGGGGAAAGACCCTATGTGTATTGTCAATCAGAGGATGAAGAGGAGCAATTAATCTGGTGTGACCATGAAAAGGGGCAAATGCACTCCCAGGATCTAAAAGATGAGGTACTTCCAGTAGCGATACAGGATTACTAATGACATTGTATAAGGCTTCATCCAGAATATTGCACATAATTCTGACCACCTATATTCAAGAGAAATTTGTTCAAATGATAACAGATGAAGAGGCTGGCTACTAGGATACCCAAGGAAACTTAGAAACCATGGTAGACACTAAAAGAGCTCACCTTGGTTGGCCAAGAAAGCAGGATAATATCATTCAATCCCAGTTAAAGTGATAACAAACAGTGATACGTTGGAACTAGGACCTATTTTATAAAATGATCTTAGAACAGAGAGTGGTGTCTTGTCATTCCCTCATACAGTCACTCTTCTTTTAGCTCTCCCAGAAAAAGGAAAAAATTGTATTGTGTTAAAGATCAGATAAATTAATATCTTCAGAGTTATGATACTTAAACCATACTTCACTTTGGTAATTCTATTTTTAAATACATGATAGAATATATCATTATATGTTTTTAAAATGCATTGTACTAGGAGAGTAAATGGATGTCCTGGTTTTGGCTGGGATAGAAATAATTTTCTTCCTAGTAGCTGGTATACTGCTCTGTTTTGGATTTAGTATGAGAAGGATGTTGATAACACACTGATGGTTTAGTTGTTGCTAAGTAGTGCTTATTTATTCAAGGACTTTTCAGCTTCCCATGCTCTGCCAGGTGCACAAGAAGCTGCGAGCGAGCATAGCCAGGACAACTGGCCCAGCTGGCCAAAGGGGTATTCCATACCATATGATGTCATGCTCAGTATATAAAGCTGGGGGAAGAAGAAGGAAGGAGGGGACATTTGGAGTCATGGTGTTTGTCTTCCCAAATAACCATTACGCGTGATGGAGCCCTGCTTTCATGGAGATGCTGAATACCTGCCTGCCGATGGGAAGGAGTGAATGAATTCCTTGTTTTGCTTTGCTTGCGTGCACGGCTTTTGCTTTACCTATTAAACTGTCTTTATCTCAACCTACGAGTTTTCTCACTTTTACTCTTCCAATTCTCTCCTCCATCCCACCGGGGGGGGAATGAGCGAGCGGCTGTGTGGGGCTTAGTTACTGGCTGGGGTTAAACCACGACAATGGGGTTTTATTCTTTTTTATAATCACTTAAAAACTAAACAGATTATATAAATGGTATAGTTGCCTAAAACAGTAAACATACTGGACTCGGTGACCCAGGAGGTATCTTTCAGATTCATATTCCAAGAAGTACGTGTGCTGACATGGGTTTTGTGCCGTGATTTGAAAGCCCTTGAAATGAAAAGTGCTAACTACTATAAAGTAAAGGACAATGAATGCAATGAGCCCATTTTTATTGAATCGTTTCCAAAATACATATGGGAAATATTTGATATATGTTTACTCAAGTTTTTCCAAGAACTTTTCTGTTTCACATTTTAGGGACATTTCCCTGGTGTCCTCAGTAGATTTTCTGTCTACATAAAGATGAGGAAACAATAGTCTTTTCTTCAACCCACTAAACTGTCACCCTTTCCTTAAAGACAATTTTTTCATTATCACTAAATTGAGTTTGAATGGTAAAATGGTGTCCGAAGGTTCTTTAAAAAGTACAAAAAGACTTTGCTAAAAGGTTATATATCTACCATACACTGTATATTATCTTAGCATAAGTAAAACTATACTTCTTTTAATCAAAACATGACAAAGGGAGCACATCCAAATCGATATATGGAAAATGTAATCCTACAAGCTGTCATAATCATAAATAGAGAAGATGAATTTTAAAGACAGGAAAACAAACGTACTCAATGTGAGAAAGGTTACTGCTGAAAGGACTAATCTGACTTTTTAGAAGAGCATGGAAAAGATATTACATGTTGACCTTAGAGCATGTCACCAATAGTTCTTTAGAAAAAATGTACCAAGTCCTAACACTCTTTATGCTTTCCAGCAACAAAACTCATCTCAAAACATCTAGCCTGTCATCTCTGCAACTTTGCCCTTTACATACAGAACTTCTAGGTGAATATGCTTATCGCTACAGATTTCCTTGCTGCTTTTGGCTAAGAAGTCAACAAAAAATTCGTGTTATCTTAGCATTTCTTTTTCTTTGAGGGCAGTGAGACCCATTTTATTTTACACAACAGGACTCCAACTTGTTTCATGTTAAGCAAGAAAATTTTGCACCTGCAAAATCAGGTGCACAGTAGATTTGCTTTATGATTAGTATCTAGTCTGAACACACAAAAATAAAATAGATCTGCTTTATCAGTAACAGGTGCAAACAAAACAACTTTTGGTTTACTCTTAAGTTTTGATATATCTGGAATTACAGCTAGTCTTCAAATAGCAAGTCTACTAAAGAAAAGAAAGAGTACTACGATAAATAGCATTCCAGACAGCTTGTGTTCCAGCTGTGTCATCTTTATTTACCAGGCCCCATACCTAGTTTTCAGCTTGTATAACATCCTGAGAAACCCACAGACAGAATAAAGAAAAGCATGTGTGTTTATCTTTGCAGCTAGTCTGTAAAACACAGGTAAAATTTTACAGATACAAATAATTTCTGCCCGAAGAGAGTTGTTAAATTGCAGTCTTTTGATTCTAGAAAGAAGAGACTGGGTGACTTGCAATTTAGTTTTAGTTTGCCTAAGCACTGTATCTAATGTTAATTGAGAGAGTAGATATTATTAGACAACACTGCAGGCAATCTGGCTGGATTCCAGGCAAAGGGGAAGAAGATGATAGAGCTGGGGTTTTTTGCATGAACTACTCTGAATAAAATATTTAACTTAATCTTGATGAATTTTCCACTCAGACTGAATGACAATCCAAAGTTTATGTGAACTATCCAAACCACTTGAACTTGCAAGATGGCCTGAAGACCATGAGGGAAAAGCATTTTGCTATTTCAGTGTTAGCAGCTGTACTTTCTTTTAATGGAAAGTAGTTGAGAGACATTTTGGATTTCCACAGAAGAAAGACAGCAACCAATAGAAAAATGACATTCTATTTTTCATCAGACTCATGAATATCACCACCCCACATCTGCAACAAAGCCCCCACCTACACAATGTAAGAAAAGACTTTTACAGATAAAATGAGCTCAGAATAACAAAGTTCTGCATCAAGGAAGTGACTTTGAGATCAGTTTTTCACGTGAGAGGAAAAAAAAATTCCTGTCTTTAGTTCTTTTCTTTTGCATTTCAGTTCAGGATGTTCTCCAGTTACAGCGCTAGATACTCAGCATCTGGGAGTGATGGGTCTTATACGTCTTCTATTGGCTGAGTACCTTCAAGTTCCCTACCCCAAAAAACATAAATCCCCCTGTTTCTCCAAAGAGGTCACTGAACTATCCAAGAATAAAACTCCTAGCCCATCCTTTCACCACACCATTCATCTAGATTCACAGGTGAGAGCTCTGGTCAGCAGGAGGTAATGGGGAAAGAAATCTATGCCTTCTCTTAAATGGAATAAATGAGAGGAACAGCTTTAGTTCAATAGCTAGACTGTTGCTTCAGTAATGATTTTTCCTGGTAATTAATTGGCTGCTATTGCTGGTAAGGGACCCATGGATACATATTACCTCAAACTGCTATAACTTTGTCGTCAAAAGAAAACCTTCACACATGCAAGAGCCCCCAAAGATTGTGGTGTTAGCTGATTAATGCAGTCCCTCAACTTATGAAAACAACAACAAAATAAAATTAAAAAAAAAAAAAATAAAAGGAGGGAAAAAAGGAAAAAAGAAAGAGGTGACCTTGAAATTACTCAGCTGGGACCAGAGGATGTGTCAAAGACTGCAGCAGGTCCAAATGAACATGCAGAGAATCTGACACCCTGCCAGCAATGCAGAACAGAAACACCCCAAGAGAAAGACCTACAAACCACTACACTAACATGATTGGAAGCTTCATTCCTTAAAAGTACACTTTTCTGTGCCTTTTCATGTTGGAAATTATTGTTACAGGTAAGAAGATCTGCAGAGAAGGATGATGGAGCAACATCAACTCACTAGGACTATATGGTAAAAGAATCTCTTTTTATTTTTAAATTTTTATACAATGCTGAGAAAAGCCTGCAAGTAGCTGATATCTATCACTCTTCTTAGCTACTTCAATAGCCCTCAGTAATCTGCTATCCAAGCTCCTTTGATGCTTTAGCAAATTTATCCTTGTAATATGCTTGCAGGTTAAAAAAGTGCTATTAGCCCTCTTGATACAAAGAAAGAAGATGTAAAAACTGTTAGTTCAATATCAAATAAGGAGACTGTGTTGCAGTCAGGAATGAAACCTAAATTTCCCTAGCAAAAGCCCAACATCTTAACCCCTGACTAGCTGGCAAATTCAAAAGCATTTTCTTGTTTTTATCAGAGATCCCTCATCAAAACCAGCCCCAGATCACAGGTTATTTCATAGCAATCAGAGATGGACTATTTTGGAATACACTGAAAATCATTACCTTTAGAAAGAAAATGGTAACAAACAAGGGGAAAAAAAACAAAACAAAACACCAGCTGTTGCAATTTTTTTCAGTTTAAAAAAAATACTAAAATAACCCCTTTTGCAGCATTAATATTTCTGAGATGATCAGGCAAAGAATTTAGGTATTTTGTTCAGCAAGTACCCTCAGACAGAACCAGCCAGACACATTTTGGAAAGAAAAAAAAAAAAAACACCAAAAGCCAACAAAAAAAAACGGCTTTGTAAGCAGGTATTGCAATGATTGAAAAAGACGACCCTCAGAGGAAAAAAAAAAATTTAAGAAGTTTTTTGTTTGTTTTTTTTTGTTGTTGTTGGTGGTGGTGGTGGTGGTTTTTTTAGTACAAAACCAGCAAAACAATTAAGGTGACGTATGCATTTAGGAGAATAATTCTGGCAATGTTTAAAATTCACATGGTCTCAAAACTAATTTGATAAATTCATGGGAGAAAAAAAAAATCATTTTCTACTAGATATTGCTCACTAAAAATGTCTAGAAGACTAGTTGGAAGAGAATGTAAGTGTATTTGAAAAGTATCATTATGTGCTTGCCTTATTCATATGCCACAATGATGTCAAGGCATCTTTTGCTAGCTGTTTTTGAAGAACTTGAATTAGAGGCACCTTAGGTGTGACCAGGTACAAAATTCTTAGTACAAACCATTTACCAGGCTCATAGCATTGCTTACGTCTGCTTTGAAAAAGATTACATGAATTTCAGGGCCACACAACCACGTTAAATATGGCTAGTTTTGGCAGAGATGAGAGAGTGAGTTATCGAAGAGCTCATTAGAAGGACACACACTGAACTGTAAAGGTTATAAAAAGACACATCCAAACTTGCTAACAGTTGCTTTGATGAGAAATTTCTAGTGAAAAGGTCACTAAAGAGCCTGACTTCTCCCCTGCTCCAAATTACCATGCAATTGTGCAGTACCATGCCTGAATTACTGGAAGTATTAACAATGAGAGAATCAGAACAGCTAGAGAAAGTTCATAAAAATCACAGAAGCAGCATGGTTAGTGTTATATTTGTGGCCTTCAAGACAAGGTCAAACAAGGAATGCGGGAAAAATAACACTACATATATATTACGACACATTATGCTGTACATATATGCACACATATATGCAGACACATACATATATATGTATGCATGAATGCTTTATTCATATCTATAACATGCCTCCTTATATATTGGGAAAAAAAGGTCAATAACCCATCGACTTATGAAAACATGGGTAGCCCAATGTTTCAATCCCACTGATATGCAACAATTCGTGATGTAAAAGAGGAAGAAGATAGTGCTGGATGAAACCTTAGGTTAACTCTTCGTTTTACATAAATCATTACAGCTCACCCACTTACTGCAAGCTAGGCAGCTAGAAGATCTAGCCCTTTGAAGCCCAAGTATCTCACTCTCTTTAGTTTATCTTGTAAAAAAAACCACCATATTTGACCTTTTCTTCTTTTATCAGTTTATCTCAAATCTCTAATAGAGAAAAAGCAGAGAAAAAGCAGAAGAAAAGCTAAATTGCCTTTAGACTGTGACATAAAAGAACAGCCTAGTTCTTCACTGTGAGGATGAGTCTTTAATGATCTGTGGCCAAGGAAAATCAGGTTAATGAAAGCCTTTTTGAAGTAACTTCCATCCCGTGTTCAGACTGGGAGAACAGGGTGGGGATTTTGTTCAGCATTTACAGGGGGTATACAGGTATTTGAATTCATTCCAGCAGGTTATAGATTAAGACCAAGTACAATTTCCCTTTCTTTCAATGAATATTGTGAAGGGAACAAAAAGCCTTTGCATTTGTGGACCACCTCATGTGATGTGGAAACACATGTCACATGGTTAGGAATAATAGAAGAACTAAAAAAAAAAAACCCACAAATATTAGAGCCTTGTTTTTCCTTGTTGCCTTGTCTGCGCTAAACAAAATTAAGCAACCTCAGGTGATGTGAAATTAAATCACTGGTCTTATCTGGTCCACAAGTTCCCCACCTCAGTAATAAATAATGACTTGTCTTCACCATCCTCAAATTAATTTATCCACTTTACAGTATAAATACAGCAAAGTCACAAGTGGAAACAGACAGCATACAAGACAGGTGAGATTCCTCCATTCACGTTAACCATGGGAGTCTCTGGCTGATTCATCTGGTAAGAGTATAAGAAGGCAAAGCAGAGAATTGAAGACCTATTTTTCATTGCTACCAGGTGCATTGAAACCAAACCAAAGACACATTGCAGCTAAGTTGTAAAGCAGGATTAGACACATCACTGATATGATCACTGCACAGCATTATCTTCTGATGCAACTGCATTAACTAAGGCTACCAAGAAAATTCAAGCCTTTTTGGTTTCCCTTCCTGGTAAGAATGTGTTGGTTTGGTGGCTGGTAAGCAGAACTAAGTAATACAAGTACTTTTTGCTGTATTGCCTTCTTGTAGCCAGCATATAAAAGGAGCAGATCTCAGCCCAGACAGTGGTAAGTTAAAGGCTTTTTATTAAAGTTGTAGATCAGAATGGAAGACCTACTCCCCACAAAGGTTTCAGGGGCAATAGGAGGATCTGTATCCTCTGTTTATTTATTGTATTACTTGAATAATTTAACAATACTCTGTATTAGCTGTCCTGCTCTCCATCTGGTCCCAGGACTCCTAGTCCTCCAGGCATTCCCAGTACCTTGACTCAGTCTCAGCACTCTATGCTGGGCGGTCACTTGCTAGCTCTAGAAGCTGTTTCTAACATTTCCCTTGTACTTTCCTCCCAGGAACAACACTCACTCAACAGTATGGGATGCTGGATTTATGCACAGCTTTCTTTATCCAGACCAGCAGATAGGAAGCTTAACATTGCACAGGTATGGCCAAACAGCCCACAGTAGGCATTCAATAGTCCAGCAGCCTGAATGCAAGCCTCAGCTCCTTTCCTAAACAATTTAATCAGGCCCTCCTGCAGCATTAGTCATTCTCCTGCCAACCATCATCCTCTGTTGTTCCATTAGCACTCATTTCAAATAGGTCAATAACTTTATGCATAACTTTTCACACTTTCAATTCCATCTTTAAAATCACTGTGGTTTCAGTTCATGCCGTGTACCTATGTCGTGGTTTAACCTGGGAGGCAGCCAAATACCGCGCAGCCGCTCACTCACTCCCCCCACCCCCAGAGGGACGGGGAGAGAATCGGAAGGGTAAGAGTGAGAAAAACTCGTGGGTTGAGATAAAGACAGTTTAATAGAACAGGGAAAAAAAGGGAAAATAATAATGATAATGATAGAATATACAAAATGAGTGATGCACAATGCAATTGCTCACCACCCGCGCTGACCGATAACCAAGTAGCGATCGGTACTTCCTGGATCACGCCTATCCTTCATATACTGAGCATGACGTCACATGGTATGGAATACCCCACTGGCCAGCTGGGCTGGCTGTCCTGGTTATGTTCCCTCCCATCTTGTGTACCTAGCTCAGTCAGTGGGCACGGGAGCTGTCCTTGGACTAGGAGGGCACTTAGCAACAACTGAAAACATCAGTGTGTTATCAACATTCTCCTCGTACTAAATCCAAAACGCAGCACTAGGAAGAAATTTAACCCTATCCCAGCCGAAACCAGGACAGTATCCACCCCTTATTCCATACCATTTACGTCGTGCTTAGGTCTCACATCTTTTTTAATACATTTCAATTAACCACCACTATCTTTCTTTATATATACACACATATATATATATGCACGCACAGATATCATTCCCTCGGTCTATGGACTATCCCTCTAAAATGTCCACTTAGTTCATTTAGTCCATGACTTTGGGCTCCATCTGTTATAACAGTCTTTCAGGGCTGAAGAGATGGTGTGCAGTGCTGGGCCGTTGCATCCTGAAGCCAGTTCTCATTTCGGTACTGCTGCGCTCGTCCAGTTCTATCATCGTTGCACTTTGTTCGGTTTCATCGGAGTTAGTTCATTCTTCACTAATCTGGGTGATTTTCACTGCTATACCACTGCTATATCATAGAAATAATGATATACAATATCATGTAAGGGTTGGCATCAAAATTCAGTTCATTGGCTATTTTCACCCAAAATCAAATCCTCTTGAGGTACACACCGGACCTCCCCATCCTTTCGCATCACCCACCAAGTGTACCCAGGTCCTTGAGCAAAAGCAATCCCACGGATGGGTTTTCCCTTGCCAGAGGCAGGAGTAACCCAGACTGTCTTCCCCAGCATATTCCTTATGTGCACGACAGGGACTTTATCTCCATCTACAGTACGTAAGAGTCTTGATTGAGCAGGGCCAGCTCGATTGGCAGATCCCCTGGTATTGACTAACCAGGTGGCCTTTGCTAAATGTGTGTCCCAATGTTTGAATGTCCCACCACCCATTGCTCTCAGCGTAGTCTTTAGCAGTCCATTGTATCGTTCGATTTTCCCGGAGGCTGGTGCATGGTAGGGGATGTGATAGACCCACTCAATGCCATGCTCTTTGGCCCAGGTGTCTATGAGGGTGTTTCGGAAATGAGTCCCGTTGTCTGACTCAATTCTTTCTGGGGTGCCATGTCGCCACAGGACTTGCTTTTCAAGGCCCAGGATGGTGTTCCGGGCAGTGGCATGGGGCACAGGGTATGTTTCCAGCCATCCAGTGGTTGCTTCCACCATGGTGAGCACATAGCGCTTACCGTGTCGGGTTTGTGGGAGTGTGATATAATCAATCTGCCAGGCCTCCCCATATTTATATTTCAACCATCATTCTCCATACCAAAGAGGCTTTACTCGCTTGGCTTGTTTGATTGCAGCACACGTTTCACATTCGTGGATAACCTGTGCAATAGTGTCCATGGTTAAGTCCACCACTCGATCACGAGCCCATCTATATGTTGCATCTCTTCCTTGATGGCCTGACGCGTCATGGGCCCACCGAGCTATAAATAGTTCACCCTTATGTTGCCAGTCCAAATCCACCTGAGCCACTTCAATCTTAGCAGCCTGGTCCACCTGCTGGTTATTTTGATGCTCCTCAGTAGCCCGACTCTTGGGTACGTGAGCATCTACGTGACGTACTTTTACAACCAGGTTCTCTACCCGGGCAGCAATATCTTGCCACAATGCAGCAGCCCAGATGGGTTTACCTCTGCGCTGCCAGTTGTTCTGCTTCCACTGCTGCAACCACCCCCACAGGGCATTTGCCACCATCCATGAGTCAGTACAGAGATAAAGTACTGGCCATTTTTCTCGTTCAGCAATATCCAAGGCCAGCTGGATGGCTTTCACCTCTGCAAACTGGCTCGATTCACCTTCTCCTTCAGCAGTTTCTGCAACTTGGCGTATAGGACTCCATACAGCAGCTTTCCACCTCCGATGTTTTCCCACAAGGCGACAGGACCCATCAGTGAACAGGGCATATTGCTTCTCGTTTTCTGGTAGTTTATTATACAGTGGGGCTTCTTCAGCACGTATCACCTCCTCCTCTGGGGATATTCCAAAATCTTTGCCTTCTGGCCAGTTCGTAGAATCATAGAATCATAGAATCATAGAATCATACAGGTTGGAAAAGACCTCTAAGATCATCGTGTCCAACCGTCAACCCAACACCACCATGCCCACATAGAATCATAGAATCATACAGGTGATCACCTCCAAGATTCCTGGGCGACTGGGGTTTCCTATTCGGGCCTGTTGTGTGATCAGTGCGACCCACTTACTCCACGTAGCATCGGTTGCATGATGTGTAGAGGGGACCCTCCCTTTGAACATCCAGCCCAGCACCGGCAGTCGGGGTGCCAGGAGGAGCTGTGCTTCAGTACCAATCACTTCCGAAGCAGCTCGAATCCCTTCATATGCTGCCAATATCTCCTTCTCAGTTGGAGTGTAGCGGGCCTCGGATCCTCTGTATCCCCGACTCCAGAACCCTAAGGGTCGACCTGGAGTCTCCCCTGGTGCTTTCTGCCAGAGGCTCCAGGTAGGGCCATTCTCCCCGGCTGCGGTGTAGAGCACATTCTTTACATCTTGTCCTGCCCGGACTGGCCCAAGGGCTACTGCATGAACTATCTCCTGTTTAATTTGTTCAAAGGCTTGTCGTTGCTCAGGGCCCCATTTGAAGTCGTTCTTCTTCCTGGTCACGTGATAGAGAGGGCTTACGATCTGACTGTAATTTGGAATATGCATTCTCCAAAAACCCACAACGCCTAAGAAAGCTTGTGTTTCCTTTTTGCTAGTTGGTGGGGACATGGCTGTTATTTTGTTGATCACATCTGTTGGGATCTGACGACGTCCATCTTGCCATTTTATTCCTAAAAACTGGATCTCCTGTGCAGGTCCCTTGACCTTACTTTGTTTTATGGCAAAACCAGATTTCAGAAGGATTTGAATTATTTTCTTCCCTTTCTCAAAAACTTCTTCTGCTGTGTTGCCCCACACGATGATGTCATCAATGTACTGCAGGTGTTCTGGAGCCTCACCCTGTTCCAGTGCGGTGTGAATTAGTCCATGGCAAATGGTAGGGCTGTGTTTCCACCCCTGGGGCAGTCGGTTCCAGGTGTACTGGACGCCCCTCCAAGTGAAAGCAAACTGTGGCCTGCACTCTGCTGCCAAAGGGATGGAGAAGAAGGCATTAGCAATGTCAATTGTGGCGTACCACTTGGCTGCCTTTGACTCCAGTTCGTATTGAAGTTCTAGCATGTCTGGCACGGCAGCACTCAGTGGCGGCGTGACTTCGTTCAGGCCACGGTAGTCTACTGTTAGTCTCCACTCTCCATTAGACTTTCGCACTGGCCATATGGGACTGTTAAAGGGTGAGCAAGTCTTGCTGATCACTCCTTGGCTCTCCAGTCGACGAATCAGCTCATGGATGGGGATCAGGGAGTCTCGGTTGGTGCGGTATTGCCGCCGATGCACTGTTGTGGTAGCGATTGGTACCTGTTGTTCTTCAACCCTCAACAACCCCACAACAGAAGGATCCTGTGAGAGACCGGGCAAGGTGGACAGCTGTTTAATTTCCTCCGTCTCCAGGGCAGCTATACCAAAAGCCCACCGGTACCCTTTTGGGTCCTTGAAATACCCTCTCCTGAGGTAGTCTATGCCAAGGATGCACGGAGCCTCTGGGCCAGTCACAATGGGGTGCTTTTGCCACTCATTCGCGGTCAGGCTCACTTCGGCCTCCAACACAGTTAACTCTTGGGATCCCCCTGTCACTCCAGAAATACAAATGGGTTCTGCCCCTTTATAGTTTGATGGCATCAGGGTACACTGTGCACCGGTGTCTACGAGAGCCTTATACTCCTGTGGGTCTGATGTGGCAGGCCATCGAATCCACACAGTCCAGTAAACCTGGTTGTCCCTTTCCTCCACCTGGCTGGAGGCAGGGCCCCTCTAGTTCTGGTCATAGTATCCGCTTCTCACTTCTTGCAAACATGAGTCAAGAATTTCTTCATTGCAATTACAATCCAAAGTAAGATCAGCCCTTCTACTCTGTCTGGGGAACTGTTCACTGGAAACTGGACCATCGTGAGACAGGGTTTTCCTGACAACTGGAGCAGCATTTTTCCTGGGAGAACCCCCTTGTGTGATTGTTTTTCCTTGCAACTCACGTACACATGCCTCTAGGATGAAGGTAGGTTTTCCATCCCACTGCCTCATGTCCTCTCCGTGGTCACGCAGGTAAAACCACAGGGTACCCCGTGGTGTGTCCTTTCTATATCCTCTCTCTTGAGGAGAAAAACGCTGACTCCTAATGGCTGAGATACTGGTCCGTACAGGTGGAGAATAAGACATATCCTCTTTGAGTCGCAGGACCTCCCAGGACAGTTTCTCCACAGCCGAGACAAGGGAGGAGGAGATAGTTTCTTCAAAATCCCGAAGTCTGCTAACCACCTCATCCACCGTTGGTGCTTCTTCCTCTTTCCAGCACAGTACTGCCAACGAACTGGCATACGATGCTGGTGCGCTCCGTACCAACTTCCGCCACATGGGTCGGGTGCACTGGACGTCATCTGGATCTTTGGGTGTTCGGGTGTCATCCAGGTCACTATAAACCACCTCCAGCACACCTAGTTCTCTCAGGTACTGGATACCTCTCTCCATAGTGGTCCATTTGCCTAGGCGATATATAACATCTTCCTTGAAGGGATACCTTTCCTTTACGCCTGACAGCAGTCGCCTCCAGAGGCTGAGGACCTGTGTCCCTTTTCCAATTGCTTTGTCAATACCCGCTTCCCTAGCAAGGGATCCCAGCTGTTTGGCCTCCTTCCCCTCTAATTCCAGGCTACTGGCCCCATTATCCCAGCATCGGAGCAGCCAGGTAACAATATGCTCGCCTGGACGACGGCCGAAATCTTTCCGCATATCTCGCAACTCATTCAGGGATAAGGATCGGGTGGTTTCCGTCTCGTTTATGAATTCTTCCTCTTCCTCCTCCCCTCCTCGTGATGGCCCTGGTTTTCCATCATCCTCTTCTACATGACCTGACTTCCGCTTCAAAGATTTCTTCTTCTGTACAGGGGCAACGGATACCAGCGACGGTTGGTCCTCTGGTTCAGCTGTAGTACCCGTCGCAAGGGTTTGGGTAGCTGCAGTGCCTGTCGCGGGGGTTGGAGTACTTGTAGTGACTGTTGCCGGGGTTTGAGTGGCTGCAGTGCTTGTCGCACTGGTTGGAGTAACTGCAGTGACTGTTGGCGGAGTTTGAGTAGCTGCAGTGCCTGTTGCGGGGGTTGGAGTAACTGTAGTGACTGTTGCTGGGGTCTGAGTAGCCATAGTGGTTGTTGTGGGGGTTGAAGTAGCCACGGTGCCTGTCGCAGGGGTTTGAGTAGCCACAGTATCTGTTGCTGGGGTTGATCTCTGGACAGTATTCCTGAATAGTTGTTTAACTCTAAACAAGGCCTGAACCACATTCAGGAGACATAGCAATATGATCATGCTTGTTTGAACATCCCAAGGATATTCAAAATTCTCAGGGAATATTGTGGACGTCTTCATGAAGAGGATAGAAGAAAAAGGAGTTTCTGAAGATATGGAGGGGAAGGTGAACAAGTGGGAGAAAGTGTCCCATCCTGTCTCCCCCCTAAATTCATCCTCTGAGGTGAAGACGTAAGAAGTGTAATTATTAATAGTTTCCAAAAGATAGCTCCCGAAGAACAGGAATGATGGCAGTGCTGAGTACAGGCTCGTGACCAATAATTTTATCATAACATAAAGCCAGGTCACACAGTATAGCAAAGCAATGACCTTAATCCATTTCCCAGAGATGACCAACCCCACATACAAACTGATAATCAGCAGTATAGACAGCTAGTAAGGTGCTACATACCAAAACTGCAAGAACAGATCCAAAAACTCTGAGAGCAAATAAATCAACATTGTGAACATCGAGTACTAAACTGATATAATGAATGCTTATAACAAATTTGTTTTAACCCGTTCGGGTCAGGTGTGTCGTTATCTCAACCCTTCGTGCCCCACGTTGGGCGCCAAAAAGGACTGTCGTGGTTTAACCTGGCAGGCAGCCAAATACCATGCAGCCGCTCACTCACTCGCCCCACCCCCAGCGGGACGGGGAGAGAATCGGAAGGGTAAGAGTGAGAAAAACTCGTGGGTTGAGATAAAGACAGTTTAATAGAACAGGGAAAAAAAGGGAAAATAATAATGATAATGATAGAATATACAAAATGAGTGATGCACAATGCAATTGCTCACCACCCGCGCTGACCGATAACCAAGTAGCGATCGGTACTTCCTGGATCACGCCTATCCTTCATATACTGAGCATGACATCACATGGTATGGAATACCCCATTGGCCAGCTGGGCTGGCTGTCCTGGTTATGTTCCCTCCCATCTTGTGTACCTAGCTCAGTCAGTGGGCACGGGAGCTGTCCTTGGACTAGGAGGGCACTTAACAACAACTGAAAACATCAGTGTGTTATCAACATTCTCCTCATACTAAATCCAAAACACAGCACTAGGAAGAAATTTAACCCTATCCCAGCCGAAACCAGGACAACCTATATTTACTATATTTGTGCATTGCCCAGCATTACCTTCCTGTGCACAGATTTCCAGCCCTTTCAGAGTACAAACATTCTGGTTTGATTCTATTATCTCACTGCTTATCAGTCACAATCTGACTCTCCCCTTTGATTCAATTGTACAGCAACAGTAATGAGTTGATAAACAGCTGCTCATGTTTTGTGGACTATCTTAGCTTTACATTAATCTGTATGCTTGTTTAAAAAAAAAAAATTCTTAGAAGAGACTCCAGTGATTTTTGCATTGTGTTTACCTGGTTTCCTTGTGGTCTGGGATCGTAACTCGGGCTGTCTTCACTGTAGATCTAGGGCACAGGCTGTTACGTTGCCTTCCAGGTTGGATCTGTAATAGATCACAACACATTTGCAAAGTTCAGGCATGAAATAGAGAACAATTTTCCCAGCTTTGTGATCACTGATTAGTTAAACTTCACCCACCTAGCCATGCCTTATCCTCACAGTGAAGAACTGGGTCATTCTTTTATATCACAGTCTAAAGACTATTTACCCACTTTTTCTGTATTACTCTTGAGAGCATCAGCCAAAGCATTCTTGTTCATCACAAGAGCAGTGCAACAACATCACAAAAAACATTGGCCCTTTCACTCAAAATACCAATGTTCAGTCTGAACATTTCACTGAGCTGCTGTTTCTCTGCAGTTTTTTAAGGGTCAGCTTAGGCTGCATATGCAATAAAAAAAATCTAATGTTAAGTCAACACAACTGAACAAAAGTTTTTTTTTTTCTTAGTGGGTGCATGCTTCAACTTGAAAATAGTCTTGGATTTTAATGTTCAAAGACAACACAATTATCAGGAGCAAATACTGCAGCTAACTCTGAACAAATACCTTTTCCCAATTAATATTGCTTCTTTTTCCTTTCCCAAACACTTCTATATTGTATCCAAAATTAACTGATAGATTTAACATTACTGTTTTTAACATTTACTGACAGTTACCTTAATATTCCATCCCACAGACTGGATAATGTGTTATTGGCCAGGTAAAAGAAGAGTCTGTTGTGGAGGAATACCTTATTTGATAGGTAGATGATACTTCCTACATTAATAACCCATGATCAAAGTCTGCTGAAAGTATTGATGAGAGAAATACTGAAGTCTAGGAAGATTTTTCAAAACCATTTTATTAAACAACCAAAGCTGTAAATGACAACTTCTAACAATAATCAGACATTTAGGAAGTTCTGCTTCTGCAAACGTACATAGCATTCCGCTTTGACAGCCACTTCCTGCAAACAATTGTTCCAGAAAGACAAACAATTGTATCCAGAAAGACACCTTGTATGAATATCTGTGGAAAGAACATGAAAGATAAATAAGGTGTCTCTTCTGCAAATACATCTCATAGTAAGATCTCCCTCAGGAAGAGAGTTGCAGCACCACCTTTACTAAAGCACTAGAAACAGCTTCTCTCCAGGTGACAGAAGTTCCTAAAAAACATCAACACAACGAACACGGTGTATAACTTCAGAAAACATTTTTATGGCATTTGTCATGTTGTATTATTTGAATAAACAAAGGATATAAACAAGACAATCTCTACAGAGAGTTGTTGTAACTTTCATCCATCCTACTGGAATAGCTAGAAATGTTAAGCAAGCTTCTGCTATGGATATAAGACCATACCAGCTGCTCTTTTCGTGTAGCTTATCTAAAGTAACATTTGTATTACTTAAAGCACATAGAACATAAGGAATGGAACATACTAGTCCTACATGTAGTCACAGTGGTTGGCTGTAATTATGAAACACGAAGTCTTGAGTATTCAAAACACCTATGCAGACAACAATTGGTACTCAACAAGACTCTTCCCTAAGGTCATTAGGCACTTAGGCATTTTCCGCTCCAAAATCATGTTCAGCATCACGTGTGTTAATACATTTCCTCAGATCATGCGTTCTTCTTGTGTAGCCAAGGTACTCGAAAATAAGGGCTTTTTAGATGTTAAAACTGCCACTTTCTAAAAATACTTCATATCAAAACCTGCATCAAGCACAAGAAAAACCCACTAATTACTTACTTCCAGTTGGTTGAATTAATTACTATTCCAAAAATGCATATGCTTAGGGGAAAAAAAAAAACCTGTCAGCTTTTTGACAGTTTGATCTAATACCCTAATACAATATGCACCAGGGCCATATGATGAATGGAAAACTAAACCAAAATGGAAAATACATGAGGGAGAGAAAGAAATTGAAAAGATAAATGATTTTCTTATTCGGACATCTGTTAAAAAATGATACCAAAATGCTGCTTCCTAAAGTTAGTTGAATTGTGTGTATACAGGCAGAGATGAAGCATTACATAAAGTATCCAGCAAGTTTTTCTCTATACAAAGCCTGAAGTATCTTTTTCTCTTGCAATAACTTCATGACAACATCATCCAATGCAAGAGAAAGGGGGGTGGGGGGGGAAGACTCCTAAGAGTATTTTAAATGTTTAAGTATCACCCTGGAGAGAGTAGATTCTCTTTCCAAGTTTCCAGAACATGGATTTTAAGTAAAGCTGGTAAGTAAAAAGAGAAAACATTGAAACAACCACATAAATACCTTCTTTAGAGACACATCCAAGCTTTAAGACTGAAGAAATTAGGGAAAGGGAGGAATAACCTGCTCTCCGATTCTGAGAAAGTGGAAGTGTGACTCTTCCGGTCCTAGAAGCCAGATGCAGTCTGGTAACTTGCCATTGAAGAATTCCCCTTCAAAGAAGGGGATGAAAGGCTTTGATAAAAGGCTAAGATGTATATATTACACAAAGGAGACAGACATCTCTCTTCTGATCAGAAACCAGGCTTGTCTTTCCATACAGACCTGTGTATTTGCTATGTTTGAGCTTTGTTCCTTGGTGTTCATCTCCAGGCACTATTTAGCAGTTGCTTTTTCCATTGTCTTCAGATTTCCCTCCTCCTCCCTGATAGCTAGGTATGAGTTTTCCTCAGCACACTTCCATGATCTTTCATGGTTTGTGTTCTGCCTCTTATCTCTCTTTTGCTTTTATCTTAGGTTGGCATGTCACACACAGCAGATACTGAACCAACTAATAGGAGCACAGCTGCACTTCTGTGCTCACCAATAGCCGGGCCTTTTTCCACACATCAATACTCATTGTTATCATGCCATTTTCCTGAACCCTGGAGATCTCCCATGTTCTTCCCATGTTGTTTCTAATGACTCTTGACCTGACAGCATTTTATAATATCTGGAGAGGATACAGTATGTTTTAGAGTTGGAAGAAACACCACCATGCCCCACCTCTGATATTTCCTACCTACATATTTCAAGCTGACAAGACAACATGAGGGAGACTAATGTCACATAACTGAGATTGTTTACCTCTGAGCTAGTTTTCCAGATTCCTTTTGCAATCAGTAGAAAGAAGTGGATATATCTAAGATACAATTCACCGAGTGTCTTTCCTAGACATCAGACAGATCTTTTGGATGTCTGCCTTAAAGCAAGATAAATTGCATCCTACAAGCACCCATGTTCCTCCATCAACCAGAAAGACAGCCTACACAACAAGCTTAGAAGCCAGTATCTAAATGTCTACATTTATGTAGGGATTTCCATAACTCCTATGCTTGTGGAGAACACCTTTATGTGAAGAACACCCCAGAATATATAATTGGGGTAACAATATTAACCTCAGTGATCTGTAACTTGAGCTAATCCCTATCATAAAATGGGGAGAAAGACTCCTATGACTGCCTCCTACAGACCTCTCTCACCTTATTCTGAAGCATATGTCACTGGTCAGTGCTGAAGACAAGATATTGGCCAGTGTGGAACTTGGGTCTGATCCAGCCCACTGACTCCTGCATTAAATCCAAACAAATGTAATGAAAAAAGAATAAACAGTTTGCTCTAGGATACTTTCCAAGGAGAAAAAGATAGATAAATAAGTCTCAGAAAGGCTGATTCAGTCTCATTGAATCACATTTGGAATTTATCACTTATTCCAACATTACCACCATGCAAATTTCTACAAGAGCTGAACGTGTGTTTGATTCATTAGCACATAGTTTTGCATTCACCTTCTGTGGGCAGGGTTAGGCTGAGTATGCAGAAATCAAATGCTTGCAGACTGCCAATTAGAAGGATTTATTGCATGCCTTTCAGGAAGAATCTAAACACAGCTATTCCCAGGGAAATACTCAGAAAACATGTATTCCTCTTAAACTTAGATGCCAATGGGTGGTAACAGGCTGCTGAAGCTATCTATTTGTTAGTACACAATAGCTGATTAAAAAGCTTTTTATTGATTTCTTGGGTGAAAATCTGTGATTACCTTCGTTGCTACCAGTATTATGTGCTAACAGCAAGATCATAGAATCATAGAATCATTAAGGTTGGAAAAGACCTCTAAGATCATCGAGTCCAACCATCAACCCAACACTACCATGCCCACTAAATCATGTCCCTAAACGCCTCATCTACACGTCTTTTAAATACTTCCAGGGATGGTGACTCAACCACTTCCCTGGGCAGCCTGTTCCAATGTTTGACCACTCTTACAGTAAAGAAATTTCTCTCGCAGATACTGGTGTGCAGGTAAAAAGAGATTTTCCTTTTGAGCTAAGGCAGTACCTATTTCCAGTTAGGTTTACTTGGAAACCAGTTCCATCTCATGAAGCAGCTTTAATTTTTTTTTACACTTATTTTCAACAGATTGAGCAAGCTGAAAATATAATTTTTTTTTTTAAACAGAACAAAGATACAAAAAGAAACTTCCACAAATGCCAAGAGCTCAGCTATGTGCTTACTTGCAACTACATACAGAATCACATCCCTGCTCAAAACAGGTGAGTGGACGAACAATTCCCACAGCATATGCAGTCGCTCTTATTTTTGATAAGTTCATCCTGTGCTTCAGAAATCTTAACAAAAATTTCATAGAATTCAGCATGCCATAACAAAACATATTCAAGCCAACAAAACAACAGTTTACAGCCTATTTCTTTGCTTTTCTTGGGTGAGCTTTCAGTATTTTTTTTAAACTTGATTTGTTGTCCAGGGGTTCAAAGCTTCAGCCGAATACAATTTTTATCAGATAAGAGCAGTCAAAAAAGGGAAAAACAGACAGAGATGAGATAAAACCTAAGGAAGATATGAACCAGATAAAGAAATGGTCACACAGAAAGAAAAATACAAGACCATTGGGAGAAGCAAATAAAACAAATGGGTACCAAGGGAAGCAGTTGAAGAATACAGACCATTTCAGAGTGGGCTGTTCATCATGATATTTTTTGGATGAATTGAACATTGGCTAAGCTATAATAACAATTATCCTGTCCTTGCTTCAGGTGGTGCTGAAATCTGAAGCCACATTTCTCCTTTCTTCCAGATATACAGTAACAATCTGAAATTATAGCTCTTTAAAATGCATTAGAAAAAAAAAACCTTGGCATTTATCGTTTTCATTTTCAGCACATCTCTAGCAGATTTGAAAACGTCACAGCATTTCATAGGCAGCCTCTCATTATTTCAGTCCTAGAAATGGTGGTCACGTCAACTTATAATATTTTTTCTGAAATTTAATAACACTATGCACAGAAGCTGCAAACTAAGGGAGTTTACAATGGAAATATTACAGATAGAAATCTTAATTAAAAACTTGCCCCATTGTAAGCCACTGAACATCAGAAAGCATTTAAAAACATGAACAATCATCATAAAAACACATCCACGTGAATTATATACCCAATCCCCAAAATTTTTCTGTGCCTGCATTTTTCTCTATTTTTTTTCTTATTGTTTTCTCATACTGGCTATAATTGTCTACTGAAAAACAATCTGGAAATAAAAGCAATGTGATTCACATTGACCCATAAGAGCTAAACCTCATGGGTTGAAGTGAAAATGATAAACAAGAAACAATGGTAAACCATAAATATAACTCATCACATTGGTCACAGGGAAGCTGTTTTTTCCTGAACTTTTGTATTTTACATCCACTTACCTGTTATCCTCAAGTTCTTCTGCACACTGCAATCTCCTCCTCACACCTCTGTCACTAAACAACCCCATACCCCAGATTCCAGTAACATCTCTGGAGCCCATCCTCTCAGTATCTTCAGCTCTCCCCCACATCCTTAGCTGAGAAATAAACCCAGTTTGCTGCGGCTTGTCTTGAGATTTTGCATTTTGACTAGTGCATTGGCCATTCCCACTGAGCAAACTAGGCAAGAATCATTAAGAGTTGACTTTTCTGTACCCTTCTCTCTGTAAGTATCCCTTGTCTTCCTAGCACCTGATTTTCACAAAACTTGTAGGAAGTTACTGTCTTTTAGACATCTGCTGTATTTTATTGAAATTGGCTCATAAATTTGAAAGTTATTAAAGGGGCTGGGGAACTGTCAGCCCTATAGTTTGGTCATAAAAAGCTTCTTTCCCTAAGAAGACAGGCTTCCCCATTCCCGTCACACTCCAAAATACATAAAACGACTTCAATTAACCCACCACATTTAGCTTGTGGATTTTCCAAAGAGATAAAGGAGAGATGTTACATTAACAGAGTTAAGTCCCAACTCTCTCTCAGCTTGAAGCAGTAAACTCTAGCACAGTAATAGCTATGATGGTCTATTTAAACAGGGAGAGACCTTCCCTTACACAGAGGAGTAACAGAGAATGATACAGCACTCAGGCAGTCGGAGTCCTTCATGCCAACATTATGGAGATTGGTGAAGAAGTCGGAGTTTCTACAGGATGTTTGCACATGAAAGCAAAATATTATGTTAGACTGGAAAGAATGGAAACCCTACCACCAAATACAGCCAGCATGGATGGCCCATCCTATGTGTTACCAACTTACACATTTATCTGTGGTTCCCAACATAACCTACGATCCTCCTTTCTAGCCTATTGCTAGTTGAATGGGATGCTGTTCCTTCTAGCTTTCTCCCATGCAGCTGGGAAAGGAGCCCAGGTTGATTTCTGCCATGTCTTTAATCTTGCAATATACCCTCAGATAAATTCTTGAGTTAATATCTTATGGACAAACAGTCCCCTCCGTTCTTTTCTTGACAGTATGACTAATAAGAGGAGGACACTCAAGATATGGTTAATGAGTAAAGAGAAGGTAAAGTGTTAACCAGAAAGAAAAGCAAAATATGAGGAAACCTGCACTTTAAAATGAAACATAATGGATCTGAGCAAGAATGTCTGAAGAAGTTAGAAAGAAAAGGCATTAACAACCTAGGAGACGGAGACAGTCCCTTTTTTCTCCCTCTCAGGTTTTTTTCTTTCAACTTTTTCGGTTTATCTACTATATTAAAGTCTCTTACTCCCAGGCTGTTGTTCAGAGATCTCATTAATCAAGATGTAGGAACATAACAATGAAGAGAGCAAATAGACTTTGATTCATAGATGTTTAAAGCTGCAAGAGATTGTTCAGACTATTTATTTTGATGTCTTGTATAACAGAATCACTCATCTGGATTTCATGCAGTAATTCCAGCCGTGGAAGAAAAAGAAAAATCTTATGCATAAATAAAGTGTTCTGAGATTCCTTACTTCTCTCCCCCCGCCCCCGACACACAACCTCAGAAATTAGTTATCTAGAATATTTAAAATACTTCAACCATCCAGAAAGCAAAAAAAGAATCAAAGTCAGAAGAATTGCCAGAAAATGCTGCCAGTTTCCCTTCATGCCTCAGATGCCTTCAGCCCAGAGCTAGGGGAGGGATGTTTCAGTGAAAATGACCTTATTACCTACAGATATGAATGCTTGCCACACTCCCCATTGACAAGGAGCTCTGCCTGTTCGCTGTGAATGTTAATTTAAACAACATAACACCAGATGATGACAAAACTAGGAAAGGTTACCCTACTCTGACTTCTGACACTTCCTTCTTTCTTTTTCTTCTCATAATTCCAGTTCCCACTTGGATGCCAGCCCATGTAAATCCAGGATATTTTTTGTTTGTTTTCATTAGGGACTGGAAAACAAAACCCATGGTCAAAAAGAAAGAATACCAGAAAAAAAAATGAAGTGAATCTCTAAACATACATCAAACAAACATGGACACTCTGTGTCTCTTAGGCACATTGATAATGAAAATAACAGTGGTTACAACAGAACTAAAGGCTTCATTCAAGACAGAAATAAGACAGCGTCACTCACACACAGACATTTTTTCCAAGTGCTTATCATAATACATTATTGAAATACAAGTGGGAGCAGAAACACAGGGGTACATGGATGGAAGAACTTGCTTACAAGAGCATGAGAGACCAGGGAGGAACTGTCACCCAGCCAAAGTGTCGAAACCTTTCATCATTAGAAACCCTCACTCTGCCACAGTCTGTTATATTCTTCCTCATCCATGAGATTCCCACAGGACTCTGCTCCTCCTGGGAAGAGTTTAAATTAAGTTTAGACATCTTTTTACATCTCGAAAGGAAGGTAGGTCAATTCCAGATGCACGGTTCCTTCCAGGAGATGACTAGGTAATGCTCCCTACACCACAGCTGAATTTGGCCCGAGGGCCTGATTTACAAAGGAGATTTTATTTTTGATCTCCTTCCTTCCCTTTGAGTAAACCACTTTTATGTGGCTTGTCTTGCACAGAGAAGGAGGGGATGTTTTCTGTGAACTCTGCTGCTGAAGCTGAGTTCATAAATATCAAAGAAAAAAGAAATGCAGATGAATGGGAGCAATACTGAAAATGCTGGAGCAAGGAAGAGAAACAGGATAAGAAGGAGAAATGCTTGGGAGGATCATTTAAAAGCTGTAAAATAAAGCTATTTGTTTTGCAGCAATGGAAACATCTGAAATGAGAAAGCAATTTGCAGGCTATTTGGTCTGAAAGCTCCAGCATGATCAAACAACTACGCCTACAGAAGAAAAAAGATCAGGATCTTTTCATGCTGTTAAGATCCTCTTTTCCTGGTTTCCTACCTCACTGCAGAATTAGATATGAGGAATTCACAATATTACGTTTTCCTGCAGCTGTTTAAATGGCAGCCCCAAAACAGGCTACCTCTTGGTCTCGAACTTGGGGACCGCATTTCTCACACTTACCCAGCACTCCTGCAGGCTGAGAATTAAAGCTATGAAACAAATCAGCTCCCCCCACCCTTCTCAACATATTGCTTTGGTTTTGCATCTGAAGGTCTCCGGGTTCCTCACTGCTTTCCCTTCCCTCTTTCAATATCCGTTATTGCTTATACTACAGGAACAAACCCAAGCCACCACTGCAACAGAAAAGGTCATCACTCTCAAAGCAGGCAGCTGAATGCATTGGCAGTCAGGAGACAGTGTATTTATTTCATGGATGGACATCAGGATACAGATGGCAAGTAAGAGCCCAACATTAAGCTTACTGGAAGGACTCTGGTGGAATTAGCCACGCCCCGCCGGCATTGTTGCAGATTATTGTTGAACACCAGGGCATTGTCAGAACGAAGCAAAATTTGGTTAATTTGGGTTTAAACGTCTTAACACTGAAAACAATTCCTCTTTTCCTGGTTACAGCCATACAACAAGGTTATTGCTCTCAGATATTGCTACATCCTTTCCATCAAGGTAACTGCAGTTTCACCAGTAGTTCCACTCCTTTCACTGCTGACAAGTACCACCAGTTGACAGTGATTCCGTAATCTTTTTATGGGACCTTAAGGGTTTGTTTGGTTTTGTTTGGTTGGTTGGTTTGGGTGGGGTTTTTTTGCACAAAAAAATTGGATGGCTATAAATATTTCTGGAAATTGATCTTGATAATTCTTCTTCACCATCATTGACCACACACTGAGTACAAGGTTTGGGCACCTGCCTCCTGTTTCATAGCCTTGCAGACATCCAGAGTTTCACCACTGCATTTCAGGTCTTACGATCTTCTTTGACCTTACCCTAGCAGATATGCATACTGTGAAACAATCTGAATTTTAGTGAACCTATGATGATATCAGAGGATGATGATGTGTTCCAGGTGAAAAAGGCTAGTTCCTATTCCTTCAGCTTCATGTATTTCCAAACCAGATTTAATATACAATTTCTGAACTTCAGCTGCATTATGGGATTGCCCTAATGACATAAGATATCTTTGACAACAATATACTATAGCCCTACAGATATAGTAGGATCACATACCGTGAGCGGATAAGAAGATGACTTAAAGATGATTTTCAAAGGGACAGCAGTTTTGGAAGAATTAAAGTTTTCAGGGTTTCTTAAAATGGGAAAGACCTTTAAGCATTCTTTATTGATGTGACCAAAGAGTATTGTGTGGATATTCTATTAAACCAGAAGAAGTTTAACCTAATAAAGCCTAGAATAAGAGGATGAAACAGCTGGAAAAGAAACACAATTATTCGCTTAAAATTTTATGCGATGCTACAGCAACACACACTTTGATATCGTTTTACCAGGATATCAGGTGTATGTAACATCAGTCAAATGCAAAACACCATGTGACTTCAATAGACATCATTGTTGAATTAAAATAAAATATCTGCAGGTATATATTTAATGCCATCTTAAAAAATATACTCTGAAAATAGTTTAAAGTAAAATAGATTCAAATTGCAACTGGTTACATGCATCATTCTATCTTATTAGAAGACAATTTTTTCTGTCTGTATTGTTACCACAAACCATTGCTAAAAATAAAGGCAAACTTCTGGCACAGACAGAAAAAAAAAAAAAATAGCGAAGCTGCTTTATGAGATTTTTACCAATTATCCATCACTGCAATATGTTGTTTCTAGTACCTGCTTATAGCTGTTATTTAGAAGATAGCAAAGGGCAAAAAATAGTATTTGAGTAATTGTACAGTGTTTTGCATAGGGAAAAGAAAAATTCTTTTTGGTCATTTGGTGATCAGCTAATGCCCTGAGGCATGAACATAACCCAATCTAGCAGGTAAAGCTAAAAATTTTATGGATGATCATAAAGTTAGTCGGTGCTTTTAAAAAGTGCAGCTACACTGTTTGATTCTGACCTCCAGCATAATCTAAGTGCTTTGTGAAGAAATATTTCATTTCTTTTGCTTGAAATTTACCCATGATTAGCTTCATGTGACCTCACGTCCTTTAATTATGAAAGAGTGTAAAAAGTCTGGGACTGGTTGGGTTTTTTATATACCCTTTATATCTCCAGTGTTTCAATTAAAGCTATTCTAGACTATTTCTGATACTAAGAAATCCTAATTTTTGCAAAATGTCAGGATGCAGTTTATTTGCCATACATCAACATGACACCTTTTCCAAAATCCTGCTTGTTTACATGATGAGAATTAGTGCTAGACTTCAATATCATGTGAACACTTATTGGATTTTAAAATTTTCATCTTTGGAAGCATTGCTTGAATTAGATTCCCATTGAGTCGGATTTGCTTAAGTCTTTTGGAAATAAATCCACTGCAGGTTCTTGCTGGCATCCCAACACCTAATCCCAGGCATGCCACCCTTAGAAAATACCTGTTACAGTCTTGATAAATTTTGGTCCTGCCAAAAACAGACAAAATTGAAACCCCCCTTCTTGAGTCTAAGGTTCATGTTCTGCATAGGAAAAATCTAAGCAAGAGGGTATTACCTTCAAGGCAAAAGAGATTTTGGACCTTATTTAGGGTTGGCGTAGTCTCATGTACTACAAGAATTTGGCTAGTAGCTTTTACTAGTGAAGATTTCACTCTAGCGTTAGATGCACCTAAGTCAAACTGGTAGCGTATCAAAGTAAACACACAAAAAATTTTCTGGAGAGAAAAAGCACTAAAAAAACCCTACAAACAAACAGCTCTACTGTTATATATCTACCAAAAACAAACAGAAAAGTGCTCAGTGTAGAGTCTGATAAGTAAAATTTAATGCCAGCAGTACCAGCATAGCATTCCATCCCTTCTAATTGTCATATTATAATTGCCTGTTCTGTTCTAGCTATCTGTCCTTATGATTATATTCCAGGTTGCAGCACTATAGTTTCAGATCAGGCAAGAGGTGCATGACTGAAGAAATACACCTCAGAAATAACATCTCATTGATAGTTTCTTGAAGGGCCTCAAATAATCACTTTCAATATTTTACAATAGAATGCTTGGAGTTGGGAAAAAAATGAAGATAAACAACAACGAGTCAGGGAAAACAGTATATCAAATTATGTGGTCATTTCCCCAGAATGGTGACACATAGGTACCAAGATTTACCTGATTTTATGTTGTTATCCCAGACAAGCTGGAGTTACTGTGGAGCCTAGCACTTTGTTCCCTTTGCTGTTTTCAGCACTTAGTCAAGTTTCCTGAAGGTTTCTCAGATGGAACATGCTCACATCTTCCACCTACCTTCTGTGACACCCAATTAAAGTGCAGTTGAGTGGAAAGAGCCTAAGACAAGTCCATAATGCAACAGGATGAGAGGGAAGCATCAGTTCCTGTGCAAAATGGGTTACGACTTAATGACACATCAAAAGGTTTTTACAGAAATATAATTGTTAGAATAAAAATATGCTGTTTACTTAAGACTAAAAATGTTCAGGGCTTTTTGAGTCCATTGAAAGAAATTAGCTCTAGATATGCAGAAACATTTAGTAGACATTTTACTCTGTTGTGGAAGTTGAGGATGTTGCCTTCCACTCAAGAGTTCTTCAATATTAGCTAGATATTCTTCCATCTGAACTATATGTATCAGGTCTGATCATCAAAATTTTTAGAGCAGCCTAGATTGCTTTGAGTTACAGTGGTTGACAATAAGACAATAACTGATCATGAGGGAGAAAGAGTCATCAGAAAACTTGACATCACTCTTAATTTCCTAATACCTATTTAAAGGGGCTCTAGGTATGTCAAATATATCATGTGTGTATGAAAGAAAAGGACACACACAAAAGCCATACCCCGAGACTCACAACCATGTTACAAAACCACACCCATCTTGATAAGGAGGGATCTGAATCAGACACCAGTTTTTGTTGCCTTGTGGAACTTGGTTAGATATCTTAAACATCATCTGGCTATATCTATATAACTGTGGACAGAAAAAGGGTCTGGGCTAATAATGAATCACACTTCATTCCCTACAATCTTGAAGCCTTAAAGATAGTTTTGGTTTTTTTTTTTAAGAAAACTGCTGACAATTAGAATTTTTATTATTTGACAGTCTCTGGAACCATATTAAAAATGCTTATCAATAGTGTCCAGTGAAGAGTAAACTTAAAAACTTGGTTATATGCCAACAGATATCTTGAAGATGGAGGTGTTAAGGGACAACAACATTTCATAGACAAAATTATCAGGTTAGCCCAAGTATCACCCTAATTATTATAAGCTATTAAGCAAATATCTTTATCATTCAATAACATCGTCTATCATTTCAGAGGCACTATTTCTTGTACTGCATTTGTTTTAATGCAGGTTTAAGAATTGCTCATTAACTGTTTGACTTACCAGGGGAAAGCAAAAGGCCTGTTGAACCTCCTCTATGGCCATGGCTTAAAGTGTCCATGGGGCACGGCTTTGCAGGGAGTATAGATATAGGGTGGGAAGTGGTGGCCTTCAGGGGTTGTAGGTAGAAATCTGTTTTCACCTCCTCTCAGTTTAAACACCAACCTGCTTAATCCAGAGGATTGCTTATATATGTACGAGATTCAACAAGGCCAAGTGCCGGGTCCTGCACTTTGGCCACAAGAACCTCATGCAACGCTACAGGCTTGGGGAAGAGTGGCTGGAAAGCTGTCCAGAGGAAAAGGACCTGGGGGTGCTGAACACAAGCCAGCAGTGTGCCCAGGTGGCCAAGAAGGCCAACGGCATCCTAGCCTGTATTAGAAATAGCATGGCCAGGACGACTAGGGAGGTGATTGTGCCCCTTGTGATTGTATTTGGCACTGGTGAGGCCGTATCTCAAATACTGTGTTCAGTTTTTAGATGATCTTAGAGGTCTTCTCCAACCTTAATGATTCTATTCTATGTTCCAGAAAACAGCCTGCCTTCCTTTCTCAAAGTTTTCTCATAACCTATAAAGTCAGGTCCAAGCCAAGCTTGTGTATTTGTGTCCATCACTCCAAGTGTCCACACATGGAGTAATGAAAGCAAGGAAAAAAAAGCAGTATCTTAGGCTGAGGAAAAAACAGAAGCAATGTTCTCGACTCCTATGAAGGTCCTACATTTGATTTTTAAGACCTGCTAAAAAATAATTTTGGGCATATTTCTCAAGGACCAACCCAGAGAGGAGACATGTTTTAACAAAATCTATTAGCGGACAATAATTCACACTATCTATCATATTGTACCATTCATTCATGCATCATCTAACAAGATGACATTTAATACAAAATAAGAATGATGAAGGTCGCAGGAATTTGCACAATTTATTATTGGTGTCAAGCCAGATTAGTTTAGCCAGCGCTTGACTAAAATTTGCCTAGGATGACTGTCTCTCTGAGTAAAAGGTTATTATCTGGTGGATATTTTCCTCTCATACTCAGTCTTACTCTCTGAGAACTGAACTGACTGTAGGGAGTTCTCTGAATCTCACTGGAAAAGGGTTATTCAGGTCTTGTTTCATGCTTCTGCCTCTGCTTTCACTTATTCTTTCAGATCCCTACAGTCACTCTCCTCAACGGTCCATCTAAGGATTATAAGAAGATGCAGCAGCAGTGCTATTCTGTTGGGAAACCCTGCCAGAGAAACACCCTTGGGAGATGAAGATCTCTGTTTGGGGGTAAAAGAACATATGGTATGCACGAGCAATGCCTTTTTCAAGAGTACATTTGAGAGCTGACCTGAATAATAAACTGCAGGAATAAATGGCCCCTTTGAACACAAATCAGAAAAGATTCTTCTTAATTATTAGCCCATCTGATAGTTCTGGGATCTGCTGTTGAAGAAGCCAAACCACTTTAGTTCTTTGGTCAAGACAAATATGAAGTTGTAACAAAACCCAGTCTTTGTTGAAATCCGACCCATAGCAATCACTAAATAATGATCACTAACAGGTCTAAATGCAGTAATTGTTCAATACTTTTCAGAAATCCAGTCAAAGTTTATTTCCTTCAAGATTCTTGCCACAGATTTCCCTTGTTTTTTTTTAAATCCCTTTTCAAAATACCACCTTTCTGCTCCTGTGAATGATTCAGATACCACCCTCATCCACCTTTAGTGAAGTTGTAGGGTTACATCAGGGTTAATTAAATCCAAGAGGCACAAAACTATGGTGTGGCATGAACAGGATATCTGATAAGCCTTGGATATAAGGATGAAAAATATTCAAACTCAAGAAGCACCTCTCATTCCCATAGTATTCCTGCACGCATTGGTTATTTTAGCTCCTTCTCCCCCATTATACAACAAAATTTGTCCAGAATACCTGACATCTGTTCCTCCTTCATTTAGAATCATATAAACATCATTTATATCATCCAGTGTTTATTGCAGGGTTAAGCTAGACCTCTGGGTTAGAAACAAATCTAGACTGAGTTTCCATGGATTTGTCATGAATGAAGCTACAAGTAATGTCTTTGAAGAGGGGAAAGAAAAAAAAAAAAAAGCTCTTCAGTCTGAGCAATTTTAAGTCCTAATGTGACGTTCCTGCCTGTGAAAGTTAATGTTGTGAGAGCCCAAGAGAAACCTGCAGAAAGAAAAACTCATCCATCACTACAGCTAAAGCTAGGAAGGACTTTTCCACTTAAAAGTCTTTTTTTTTTAACTTGATCAGGAGACCATACTTTCTTCCAGCTGAAGTTGTTCAGCTAGATAAGAAACAATTTTTTAAACTTTCGTTTTTAGTTTTCAGCTAAATCAGTCTCCTGATCTAGCTTACTAGGTAATCTTATCAATATTAGATTCAGCACAGGGAGTGAGAGAGGAACAAGATACCAGGGCACCTTTTGGTGACTTTGCCTGTGCTGGGTTGGGAGTTTCAGCCGCTCAAGGTCTATGCTGCCGTACAGGGAACTCTGCCCAAAGGAGGAGCACCAACACACAAAGAGCACTCCCACAAAACTCCTTGTGACTGACAGACATAAGATTTAATTAGTTTTTAAAAGACCTTATTTCAATATTGTCAAAGTTTCTCAAAAGTAATAGGTTTCAATAAAGCTTCAGAAGGAATGCCATCCTCATACATTTGAGGAATAGCACATATATCAGGTTGCAAGAGACATTTTCGTTGCTCAACTCTACAAAACTTCATAAAAATCTTTAAAAGTCACTATATGTTAATGTTAAAAACATTTAAAAGCTTCCACTAAATGATCATCCAAGGTACAATGCAAAAAGTGTGCATCGAATGCAATGGCCAAAGAGCTGCAGTGTGAAAGCTTCTGCTTTGTGATTTAATAGCAACACAAGCAAATTCCATGTAATTTTTAGACTTCTGAATTTTTTTTTTTTTAACAGTTTGCCTGTTATCAGAAGTGGCAACAATGCCTAATACCAGGCTTTGCCTGATACATCACAGCAAACTTTGATTGCTTCTAACTTTGCCAAACTTAAACTCTTGGGCTGCAATTTCCCAACCTTTGTCTCTACCTCAGGCAAAACATATTGAGAAAGCTTCAGTGAAGACATTTCTGTAATTTCCAAGAACAAACATACAATATAAAAAGAGATAAGGTTTTATTAAAGTGATACAAAACTATCTGGCACTGATCCTTTAAGAAACTTTAGTGCCTCCATGCTTTAGGGAGGGGACTTGCTATCTGGCAACTGCATGAGTCTGCTTCAGCTGTCCACAGCTTTGATACAGAGAGCGCTCAGGCACTTGGGAGCCCTAAGAAGCACCTCAGAAACAGTGGACTTAAAAAGATAAGGGAATTAAGCAGACGTGGACTTCCTGCAGATGTGAAGCAGAGATGTGCTGTTCATATTTCCCACCATAGTGCCAGGGCTTCCCTCCTCTGTCCCATACTTTGACATACCTCTGGCTTCACAGGGAAGGCACAGAGCTGTTGGGAAAGCGCAGTGGGAATCAGCGATGGAGCAGGAAATGGTGAGAAGGGCTGATGGTCCAGAAGCCATGGACCCCATGGCTCAGACAAGCTGCCACAACCTCAGAGACAGCCTTGTCACCCTTCTTTAGTCTGTTCCTGAACAGTGTCCCATGGCTCAGGCACTCTCCCATGGCCTGCTCATGGCTGTCATGACCTCATAGACGATTAATGGTAAGTCCTTATTTTACCCAGACGTTTACACTAGGACTGTATCATGACTTCAGAACACCTTAAGAGCCACTATTTCTACGACAGAGGTTTTTTTGTAATTATTTTCCTTTGATAATGGCACCAGGGTTCAGCCAGCTCCACTTTGCTGGGTTCAAGAGAAATCTGTCATCATCATTTCCAGCTCCTATCTGAGCTTGTGGTCCAAATTCAAAGAAAGGTGAATTTATTCCAGCAAATTTTGGATTAAGTCATGAAATCAAGGCCTCTCATGAAGCCAAACAAGCTGTGTAACACAAACATGCTTCTTCAGTGGTCTGTGGACATGGGTGACAGTGTGCATGCAGAACTCATAAGCACTAGGAGGGATGAGCCCGAGCAATTTTTTCACTGTAATGGGATGACTGGTGTTCTTCCACCATCTTCCCTAAAGATCAGTGTATATATTTGAGGGGGTGGGAATTAAAACCCACTGCTAAGTACCCCAGCAGTCACTCAGACATAACTTGTAAGTTTCAGGTAGTCACCCTTTTGCATGACGTTTCCCCACCTGCACATGATCTCATGGAAAGCAAAGCTGTTGCTTCAGGTAAAAAGCCAGTCCTCAGGCACTAACCGACATCATTTAGCATAGATTGCTGAAGCAGTTTCAGACAAAAGTTACCTGACCTTGCACAAGGAGCACCCTCATAATATCTTTCCTCAGCTTTCCTACGTGGGCAGTAGCTGACAGCAGAACAGCGCTAATGTATTGATGGGAGAAGAGGGAGGAAAGAACAAAGTCTTAAACCATCATAGTTACTTTTGCAGAAATGGTCTGACAATAGCTGTTCAGAGTGCTGTGCACACAGACTGCAGCCTGGGTTGAGTATCAGAAATTTGGGAAGTGATGTGCCTTTCCCTATCAATAAGGCAAAATAGGTAATTTCAGCATTGTCCAAACTCCCCTTACCCCAGCTTGGAAAGTCTCTCTGCTTGGATGTAATTTAATAGAGTTCCTTCCCCCTGCTCCACTTCACAGGAGAAGAAATCAGGGATGTCACCCCTGAATACCATTTCATGCACTTCCTCTCCTCCCTTCTCTCTCTCTCTCAGTCACGCAGCTAAGAAATCCACTATAACCAAAATCAAACCTGCAAGAGAATCTATGGAAGTAGTAATACAAGACCCTCACTATTGCATTCCCATTTGTACTGCTTATAAAGCCAACCTGACTGACAAAAGCCTAACCCTACAAGTTGCCTCTCCCCCTTCTCTCAACTACTGTATCCTCTGTTTTCCCATCTTTCAGGCAACTAAACAAGTAGGATGTCTCTAAAATAGGTTGTGACATGAAAGCATGGCTTTCTGAGACAAGTCTTAGCTGGAAAACCAAACTTGCTGCTATAAGTTTGAATGATGACTAGCAAATTTTGAATCCTATACTGAATCTTCTAACCAAATAATCTGATTTCAATTTCTAATGTATTGAACGGCCTTGTTCCTTTACTTCTTTTCCATAACTTTAGCTGTTACTTTTAAATTGTTTCTGCAACAGTTTTTTCAATCAAAACATCCTCAATATTAAAAAAAAAAAAAAAAGAATTTTTTCTAGGGCGAGATTCTGTTACCCTGTTCATACTCAGCCTGATATAAAGCAGATGGGATTATTTATTTTTCTTAAAACTTCAGCACTTAGGATCTTCCTGGTGTATATATGGGCTTACTTGGATCTTAACCATTAATAGCCATGTGCAGCTATGATTTTGTTATGGTACAAAGACCAGTGGTACTGTAAAATCACTGTAAACAAAACATGAGGAAAAGGAGGGTGAAAACATGGGCTTTAATGCAAACTCCCTTTTATGAAGATATCAGGCATGACAGCTAAGCTGAGGAAGAAAGAAACAAGTACCAGAAAAAGCCTGGGCCATTTTTTACCCAGAGGTGTGGAGGAGCCAGGGCACAGTCTCAACTTGAATTACAGTCTTTTTCCCAAGGAAGTCCTGGGCTGGTATTTCTGTGCCCTGCCTCTTTGCTCGTCTGGGAGCAAAGTCACAGTCTTCTTTCAAGGAAGAGACTGCTGTAGAGCAGAAACAGGTAAGCAGTGATGGGTTTCAAATATTAGGTAAAATCAGGTGTAGAATCCCTTTCCTTAGTGTACCATAATCGTACACAGAAAAATTCTTTTCATATAGTTCATTCATACCCAGGAATCCCTATTTTCCAATGGAAAGAATCATTCCTTCTGAACATGAAGATTTACAGGTGATGAGCAGGAAGGAGGATGTGAATCAGAGCTGCATGCAAACCTGGTATCCTTATTCTCTTCAAGAATGAATTACCAGGCTGGCTATTCCTGACCTCCTAAATCTCAGCTAAAAATCACACCTTATCAGGGAAATAATCAGAACAATGGGAGAATTTGGGAGCTATATCTTCCTTAAAACAAGACAAGTAAGACAAAGTGTTAATAAACAAAACATTGAGTTTTCAAATGCAGCTGTTTTTCCTCATTGTATTGAAAATGAATGAAGTTCATTTTCAAGGATAAGAGCATTCTTTGAGCCATATACCTGTAACTGTACTTGAATTTGTACTTCCACTACCTTTGGAGAGTTTCATTATTTTTTATAATATTCTAGCTGCAGTTCAAATCTCAAACAAATACGTTGCCTAGAAATAGGTTTACTTATAAAAGTCTATTGAGTCCGGGTAACCTGGCTCAAATAGTTTTTTTCCCCCCTCACTCCAGTTGTTCAGGAACTTTTTTAATCCTCTGGCTCTCAGGTAATTTATATCCAGCAACCAACTTACAGACTTCATTTGATCAGACTGATGTGAATAATAGATTTTTTAGATTGCTAAAACATCCAATCCTGACAGGTTTGAGATCTTCTGAATGGTTTCAGGAGTACATCTTGGGGCACTACTGCTTTTTATAGCTTCTTAGCTATGAAAAAACCATACTCAAAGCATGCTGAAAGATAATATGCAGCTCATGGATAAGTTTGGATAATGGCCTCTGATAGCAGGCCGGCCATTCTACCAGTGCCACAATAGCTCTGTTGATTATGATTGTTCATTTTCATATTTAAACACAGTAACACATCTTCAATTACAATTACAATCACCTCTAGTGATGTAGAAGCTACACTGTACACTCCAATGAACTTCAGGAACATTCACGTAATTGCTCACATACTACAAGAATAAAATAATATTTCATTTAATATTACTGTAAACTTTTTCAAATACTCACATTATATCTTGGCATTGCTATCATGCATTTCTAAACAGAGGGACTTCTGCAAGTCTTTGGTACTTTTCAGCCTGCAAACAGAGCCAAGTTGCAAGCTGCATTTCCATTTAAGAGCATGTTCTCAGCTGTTTGGCATAAGCACCTTGTAGTGCAGGTCTGTCTTTCCCAAGACAATGTGCACAGAGTTAAAAATTTTTAAGTTTTTTTTTCTTCTTTTTTGTTAATATATATAAAATGTAGCAATTTACCAACATTTCAAAGACTAATGATTGATTCACAATGAAACTAAAAACCTAGTCACTTCTCAAATTTCCCTTGTGCCTTTTTCACTATTGCAGAAGTCGGACTGCATGAAACCTTCATCTATATGCATTGTGAAAACACTTTTGAGCCTGAAAACTGGTAGAGGGGAAAAAGTACAATGCCACTAACTTCAAAGCAGCAAGCCTTTGAAACGCATCAAGCAGAGAAACTGTAAAGCTTTTTCATCAAGGGCTGTAGACATGTTGGCGAGATACCCCAGAAATATTCCCAGAATCATGCCTTTAACAATTAGTTTCTACACCAATGAACAGCCAGGCAAAACAGAAACTTAATGGAAATGTTTGGGGCTTTTGTTTCTTTTAATCAGAGTTTCAAGCAGTTTCATTTTTGTCCCTTCAAAACACAATGTATTTTTAATGCTTCCCTGACTCAGTAAGAATCCCTTGGGTCTACAGAACTCATGCACGTACACCTAGACCTCCTCTCTAAACTGGACTATGGTGAGGTCCTCTTACGGTATCACCATGTTTTTAATAGGAGACTAAAAATACAAGAGAAGCAGCTTGCACCTGATCAGTTCACAGTGCTGCAGAAACAGCATTTGTGCACTTTTCTTACAGCATACCCAGGTTCTGCCTTCCTTAGGGACCAGATAGGCAGGCTGCCCACATGATGGAGGTGAAGGCAGCAGACTTCACTACAGACAGCCTAAGCTCTTGATGAAAAAGCCTTACAGTTTCTCTGCTTGATGGGTTTCAAAGGCTTGCTGCTTTGAAGTTAGTGGCATTGTACTTTTTCCCCTCTACCAGTTTTCAGGCTCAAAAGTGTTTTCACAATGCATATAGATGAAGGTTTCATGCATACTAGGCTATGACTAGTAAACCCAGAATTCTGGCTTTGTGATGCATAATTCCCCTTTCCAAAACAGAAAAAAATAAAAAACAAACAAGACTGAAGTAGGATCTCTCATCTACAGTGTTCCTTCTGGCATAACAATCTTTGCTGACACAGCAATGCCAGAGCACACCTGAATGGCAACACCTGGAAGAGCATGAGCTTGCTCTATCTCTAGCACCCTGACAGTTCTCATATGTTACCCAAAGAAGCACCACTCAAACCCTCATCATCTGAGGTCACAGGCTGTTGAGACATCTTGAATACAATTCCCAACAGCAAAGCCTACTGCTGTACCCAAGCAAGAGAGCTTGATGCCAGCTCACAATTGACACGGTTATCTACTTTGTGTAAGTAAAAATTTTAAAATGCACTAGGTATAAAAAAATTGCCTGCATGGTTACCCTGGGCAAATCATCCTTCATTTGTATGTGATTATTAGAGCTGCCTAGACATGATGTATGATGACATAGAAAATGTTAGCATGGCGTAAAAATAATCTTTTACATGATGGCCAATAAAAAGCTTGTTTCCCCCATGGAAATCAGATCTATTTAATACAAAAGAAAAGGTCAACCCCCCAGTTTTCTTTCAAAAAGAAAAGTAATAAACTGAGAGGTTTGGGGTGTTTCTGACCAGCCTTAACAAGAGTTACTTGTTTTGCAAACTATTTCAGATTCTAGAGATAAACATGGTTTTTAGGACCCATTGGGTCTAAAGATTCTTTGCTAACCATATCATCCTGAACTCATCTTGAACTCCGAGCTTTCAATTTCATATCCTTTGAATTAGTAGTTCATTGGAACAAAAATTCCTTAAAGTGCAGTAAAAAGATTCACAAGTTTTAATCAATAAACTACACAACCTGTTTTTTTTTCAGTGACACGTACAGGATGTTCACATCAAGTGCCAAAAAGATTCTCTCACCTGGTTAAATTTAAATGAGAAGTTTTTCCTGTCTGCAGAACAAAAAAAACTAACTGTGATTAATCTTTGATACTATGGAGAGTGTCCCGTTAAATTTGGGCACTTTGAAGTTTCTGAGAGCTTCCAGTGTAGATTAGCATCTCTTCATACCAAAAGTCAGGAACAAGTCACTTGCACCCCAAGAAAAACATTCATAGCCATTAAGCTCATGACACATAGTTGAACACGTTCTCTAATTACATTCAGGGATCAATAATAGAAATGCACACTTTCTGATCTGGTATCAAAAAAGACAGACCATCAGAAATGCCTGCACTTCAAGAACAAAAAAGAAGATATTTTTGTTTAAGTTGAACAGACTTGACATAAACTTCCCTTTCAACACTATTCCCATCTTCTTATTTGATGACGTACACAAATACCATACCATCTTCTCATGGATTGCTAGATCATCTGGAAATTAGAAACCAATGAAAACTAACAAGAAAAATAATGTTTCCAACAAAGTCTTTCCAGGAAAGAGATTTAGACAAATCTCTTGACATCTGAACTGAAACCTACCCTGAGAAGAATCTGATACTCAATAGGTGAGCAGCTCTTCTAGCAGGAGGAGGATGTTCTTGGTTTGTATTGCAAGGCTTAAGGTTTAATCAGATAATACTCCTAAAACCCTACTCTAACACACTGTTAGCGTCTGCACAAAAGACTTGCGTGGTTTTCCACCTCAGAGTAACACGACACTGGCATTAATTAAAATACTAATTGGTAATTCCCACAGATTAAGCCAAGAATTGAATAGCCAAAGAGTTGCTTACCAGGGCCTACTGAAACTACCCAAAATGGGGTGGAGGAGTGCGTCATAGTCAAGGTGAAAGGAATAGGATTTTCTTTTGTTGTTCATTAAACTGAACATCTCCATTTTAGCCATGCAGAGAGTTTAGTATGTATGATTCCAGTACTTTTTAAAAAAAAAAAAAAAAACAAACACAAACAAAAACCAAAAACAAACAAAACAAACCCCTAAATTAGCACAGAAATCTGTCCTTTCCCTATAGCCTGGTTGCTTAGAACCGCAGAGAAATCCCCGTTTCCTTTAAATAATCCAATGAGAAGTTGGCTTGGAGGCTTCAGAGCATTTGAATTCACAGTGCCCACTCTTATACTAAATAATGCTGTGTAAGAGGAGATTCTCCTGCACAGCAAGGTAAAAGAAGGAGAGACACTTTGAGCCGAAGAAGACAATTAAGGTAAGGCTGCAAGGGGACCCTCAGGATGATTTTTGAATGTTTTCTGCAAAGTCACCTCTCTGACTTTTCAATGACTAAAGGCAACAAAGGAATAGATGTATACAACTGTGCTTTCTGTCTATCGTTGACACTTCTGAGGAGCAGCAAGTGGGCACAGATTAAGGCTAAGCAGGACACTCTTCAGACAAAGGTGTCTGACTGCAACTAAGGCATCAGACACCTCTAGTGTTGGAAGTTTCTAAGGTATGAAAAGCACAGGGTGTGCAGCAATACACTTCAAAAGTGGCTGGTTGGCCCTTGCGTGCAATGCCTTCCCTTATAGTGCTGGCACAATGCTGAGGCACTGGCAAATGCAAGTCCATGGGGGCAAGAGGAGCAGAAACATGACTGGTAGGAAAAGGCCAACAGCCGAAATATTCTTGATCTGATGTCTTTCCTTTCCTGAGTCATATGCAGAGCCATGGCCTGGTAAGAGGGTTGCAGTGTTGGGGAAGTCAAAAACTACAAGGTGACCTAGCCTCCCCCCCAATATGCTTTATTCATCTAACTCTGCTGTCTGGGTACGTCTCCCATGGACTACCTATGTAAGAGCAATCCTCACATGCTGGGATTTCTTATAGCTTCCTATTAAAGATACCCACTGGAAATGCCAACACATCAGAAAATGTGACAAAATCTGAATCAGTTTTTATTTTGAGTGCAAGAGCACATTTCTATAGCACTGCCTAAAACACTAATTAAGAAGAGAAATACAGTAATGAGACCAAGTCAAACTCTATTCTCAGGGAGCCAGAATAAATCCATTGCCTCCTGGATTTTCACATGCACACAGGAGAGCAGAACTTTGGTTTAAGATCATTATTTCTGACAGAATCATTGTTCATGTAAAGGTGGGCTGAGGTATTACTGGGCCGTAGGACCCAATTTACATCCTTATTAGCTTGAATCACAAGTATGAGTCCATGTCCCAAATGCATGGAGACAAGAGTTCAGGTTACATTTCCATGTCAGAGGAGCAAAGGAGGAGCACTCAGTTTGCAAGCCAGCATGCCAAGGCTTAAAAATCCATTGTGCAAATCATCAAGGAAAGCCTACTCAGCCTGCTCATCTTGTTTGTTTGTCAGCTTGAACATGGGTCTGGAGAAATCCTTCAAGCTGTACGACTCAAACTATCCCCTTGTTCCAAGATAACAATTTACACTAATGATACGTTACACAAAGGAGGTGGGGGAGCAGAGGGTGCTGGAAGTGGCCACCTTTTTTCTCCTAGGCACAGCAAATCATTCCCAAGCAATTCTACAGCTCTGATTAAAATATCAGTTTCTGAAACACACAAGAGCATCTGTATTATCTGATACTTTATTAAGAAAGGCAGCTTTTGCTGCTGAGAAATAAACAGCTCAAGTCCAGCTTGACTTCACCCAGCTGTTTGAGCCCTAGGAAAGAACACAGCCCTACATGTACTTTGTAGTAGTGGATTTCAGCCTGTGTTTTTATAAGGTAAGAGAGTTGCTTGCAATACATTTGAAACAAACCAAGAAAAAAACCAAAGCTATTGTCCATAGAAAGGATATTCACAATATGTGGTCTGTGCCACTAACTAAAAATATTTAGGGATCCTACACTGAAAAAAAAACCAAACCAAACCCAAACACCAAAAAACCCCCACGAACAAAACACCCCCCCCCCAAAAAAAAAAAAAAAAAAACAAGCAAACAAGAAAAAGACAAAACCAATTGCTCCACTGTTGTAGAGTCAGTGAAGGCAGACATCAATTTCCTCAGGTAAACTCAGAACTTATGTATTTTCTAACTCACATCCTCATACTGGCTCTGTGTTTCCACTGATTAAACAAAGTGCTTAAATAGTTTAAAACCTCAGGTTGATGGAACGAATCTCAAACTTCATCACCAAAAGCTCAGAGAGGAAAAGTTGCATGATTTGTAGACACCTTGACCTAAAGAATTCAGTTAATGAGACTGCAGCTGGCAAAATTGGAAAGCAGACTGGTTCAGTTTTACATATTGGGGTTTTATTGTACTTGTACGCAGTGCTTCTACAGGTATTCATCTCCCATCCTCAACAGTAGTCTAAGTCAGACGCTAAAAAGGAAAGCCAGAAACAGTCCCTGCTAAAAAGATCTGTTAAGCCAAACCACAAAGTTTGAACATCAACCTTGGTTCATCGCCACCAATGAAAGCTCTCTTCCATAGCTCCCATGCCTTCCCTCCTCCACATATTGTATTAAATGCAGGACAGTTCATACTCCTTTTAATTACAAGCCTTGATTTTTAAGTCTTTGTTTATCATATGATGCCAATAGGAGTACCACTTGAGAAGCAAATTCTGATAGATGGAAATAAAGCTCAAAACTTCACATTAGAGAACCTACTGAGGAGCTGGGGCTTTCTCAAACCTGGTGCTCTCAAGTCAGGGAGTACTCAATATGGACTGAGTTCAGAATAGAGACTTATTGTCCAGAAACAATTGATTGGTGAGAAGAACAGTATAATTCCCTAATTTACACCAGCTGAAGATTTATTCACATGAATGAAAGACTGACAATTTGGGCAAGAAGCTGTAAAACACAAAAGAAGATGTGTTTACATAGTTCTGGAGGAAGAGGCTTCCAGCTCAGCTTATTCTCTTGTATTTAAGGAAAAACAAGATTCTTGTAAAAGTGGCTTTCTACTAGTGTAAGAGCATTCCTATCTGTAAGCCACTAACTAAAGCACTGTCAAGACAATATTACTTTAAAACCTGAAGCATAACCACACCCTGACCAGTCACAGGAGAGATGCCAATATCCCACAGGGTTGTTTAACTGATCCTGTTCCCAATATGTGCCTTGTGACCCTTGTAAGAGTTGATCCTTTAAGATTTCTTTCATCATTTCTAACATATTTTCTAACTTCTACTCCTTTTGGCTCAGAGTTGATATTTAATAACATGAAGAACAAACACAGGTGGGCTGCCAAGCTGCCTCTCAACAGCTTCTGCTGAGAAAAGGGAAACTGAAGATGGCCAGCTGGAGCTGACTTTGAAAAGCTTGGCTTTTTTAATAACTGTTTCCTCTTCTTTTGAATTTGAAAGAAGGGATTGAGTTTCCTCTGTGGAGTAACCGTTCTGAGGCAAACTCAGAACTCTGGGCAGCCCCAGCACTGGGCTGCTCCCTGTGAACAGCAGCTCTGGTTTGCTCACTGCTGTGCTTTCCCCCCCACCCCCTATTCATTGATCACTATCTTTTTGACAACAGCATTGCAGACACCTAGAAGGAATTTTACTCCCTGTCTGTTCTGTGCAACAACCCCCCTCTTCTTTCCGCTCCCCTCTTCAGATTTCACACTCCATCATTAAAGCTGTTACAGACTTCATTAGAATCAGGTTCCAGGACTTTTTCTCCAAAGTGTCCTGATTTCTCATCTTGAGGCATTTGTTTACAAATTTTTTCTTTCCATAATCTCTACTTTTGTCCCGTATTTTTCCATGCTGAGGAAGAACTAATATTATCATCCAATCTAGTGATTTCCAGATTCATTCAAATCCCCATTTTTCCTGGCATAGAAAAAACAACAGTCTTTCTTAAAAATCATACACTTCTACGAGAAAAGCATGCTGCAAGCAATAAACACTAAAGGGAATACAGGGATTTTTTTTTCCCCTTTCTTACTTCCCTAGCATTTCTGCAAAGTTGAAAGCATTGTTTCCATCCTAAGAAGGTGAACTTAAGATTGAAGCACTTTGGCAAAACTCAGGTAGTTTAAAAGAAAATTTTCTTCATTCATCCAGAATCTGTGTTTTATTTTGAGGGAAGAGAGTGAAAGTAGATTTTAAAAGTCTTTGCTCAGCTATATTAGTTCCATCCATAAACTCTGTAGACAACTAGTCCATGAGTGATTGAGTAAGAGCTAAAACCACCATTGACCTAGTATTCTCTCCAAAGTGAACAGGAATAGTCTCAATGACTGCTGGGATGTTTCAGTGATGCACATTCAACACAGGAAACAGTGTTGTTTAAATACTAGTACCAGGTGGAGTTACAGAATCACAGATCCATTAAGGTTAGAAAAGACCTCTAAGATCACCGAGTCCTACCATCAACTCAACACCACCATGCCCACTAAACATGTCCTTAAGGGCCTCATCTACACGTCTTTTAAATACTTCCAGGGATGGTGACTCAACCACTTCCCTGGGCAGCCTGTTCCAAGGCCTGACCACTCTTTCAGGAAAGAAATTTTTCCTAATGTCCAATCTAAACCTCCCTTGGTGCAACTTGAGGCCATTTCCTCTCATCCTATCGCTAGTTACTTGGGAGAAGAGACCAACACCCACCTGAGTTCCTGGTACCCAAGATGAGATCCCTGACTAAGCGGTACTGTCCTTAATTGAGTCTGGTACTCAACATGCAACTGGAGAGTTCACACCATGGTAAGACACCTCCCCAGTATGCTTAGAGTCAACATTAAGAACTCCATGTTAAGTACTGTCATTAATATATATATTGCAACAGAACCCAAATAGTTTGTCAATACATGTCATCAAAACTGCAGTAAGGTTTAGAACTACTATACTTCAAATAGTTACAACCAAGTGTATACGAGAAGAACGAACTGCGTCTAGTCAATTGTACCAACAGAATTAAGCTGCAAAGAGAAACAGCAAGCCAAGTAGAAAATTGGTTAGAAATTGGAAATCAAGTTGTAATGGGTAATGGTTTATGAAGGAGGCGAACAGGATAGAAATGATGCTTCTTGTTCATCATCTTTATCAATTACATAGATGAAGGAATAAGAAACTGCAATTCACAAATATGTCTAAACATTAGCATAAGAGGAGATATTGGCTTCCAAATGCTGCCCCGGCAGCACTTTGACACTGAAGCCTACCAAATAGAATTTAATACAGATAAGTGGACTTTGCATAATGGAAGTTAAATATTAAATGTAACCACAAAGTAAAGAGCAAATAATGCAGACAACAGATATTAAAAGAATTAATGAAGTGTAATAGATTGTTTCTCCCCAGCTGCATTATAAGAGCAAGAAAATGGGAGAGTAAGGTGCTTGGCTGACCGCAAATCCTGTCTAAGTTATGCTACACAATAAACAAAATAATCTATACTTACTGTACTAAATTAAGTTTTGGCTCATTATTTATAGGAAGATATTTAGGAAAAAAAGGTATGTGTTAGCCTAGTCACTGTCAAATAAGAATTACCATGAACTTGTGTTTCCTGATCCTGTTCCAAAAGACATACCATTAAATGCTTAATAGTGGTTAGCAAAAAATATATATTGTTATCAGCAGGTTCGTTATTTCCCTCACAGGTGCTTATTTATGAGGGTTCCCTTAGGTTGGAGTAAAGCATATTCATTCCCCATATTTCTTCTAAGTAAAACACGTTTGTGATTATTATTGATGGCAAGAATTATGTGACACCAATACAGAACAGGGATCATAAACAAACAGTAAGACTCACCAAGTTGTACGTAGACACAAATACAAATGATGGTGTTGCTAACAGCTAGTAAGCATACAAATTTGCTGCTCCTATCGTGCTGTGTGACATTAGGGTCAAGCATGTGAAATAGAGATTTGTATAGCTCATTTAGAATCCCCATACATTCCTTTTAATGCAGTATTAAAAGGCTTCTAGCAGAGCCTGGAATACAATACTAATGTGGTAAGCCATTCTATTCATAATGGTGCATTGTCATTTTTAATAGGGACAGGACTAAACCCTAGGAAACTTATTTTCATATTAACCTATTCTTTTCCTCTTAATCTACCTGTCTATGAATTGTTTTTCTGTGTCTGGACTATTCCTATCCCATTCTACCCAGTTTTTCAAATTACTGGTCAGATTTTCTTTTTTTTTTTAAATTATTAAAAAAAAACATTGAACTTCATCCATCAAAGTATGTTACTTCCTTAGCACTAAGATTTTGGATTGAAAACCTGTGAATTTTAACAAAAAGGAAAAGTCCACCTCCCCTGACCCCCAGTCTACCTTGCTAAAGCTCTAATTTACATTAAAATGTATCACTTTAACAAAAACAAGAGACATGTGGTACAGCTCTTACGATACTAATTTATGTATGTTCTTAATGCCTAGATTGGTAAAAATTCCTTCCTGACCAGATTCCCAAACTTTCAATTTTTGTTTCAGAGACAGGGACACATCTCTGCCAAATCCATGAATGCTGGAAGAGACCCAATTTCAAGTTACAAATCTAAATCAAAATGAGTTTTCCAGATCTCCCACAAATACTCCGAAAAGTGGCCTTTTCCAAAAAGCAGCCTTTTGCAATGTGGAGAAAGAATCCCCTCCAAGGCTTTGATGAACAAAAACATCAGACAAGTTTATTTTCACTCCATCATGCAAACATAGTTCTAAAGTTCTGAGGGTTTTTACCTTCAAAAAACTGAGTGCTTTTCTAGTCAGTTCTGCACCTAACTATGAAGTAAAGAGGCTGTTAATGTTTTGAGTATCAGCATGGCCATGCTGAATCTCTAATCATAATACTTCTGCAGCAACCTGGTACACATGCATGCCTATCAAAAACTTAGAAAATATGCAAGACAGCAGAAAATTAAGCAGTGTAACATACTTTCTTTTCGATCTGTCTTCACTATGGCTGGATGTTTCATTCTCTTTTCATGTTTTTAAGGAGCAATGTTTCCACATAGTTAGGAATTTAGGTGCTAATCAGTCTTTGTTGATAAAGGTCTTAAGTTTTCCCCAAATTATGATGATTTAGACAATCTACTACAACATTAATAGTAATTTATAATATAATAATAAATAATAATTTATAATAGCAATAGAATCATAGAATCATACAGGTTGGAAAAGACCTCTAAGATCATCGTGTCCAACCATCAACCCAACACCACCATGCCCTCTACACCATGTCCCTAAGGGCCTCATCTACACGTCTTTTAAATACTTCCAGGGATGGTGACTCCACCACTTCCCTGGGCAACCTGTTCCAAGGCCTGACCACTCTTTCAGGAAAGAAATTTCTCCTAATGTCCAATCTAAACCTCCCTTGGCGCAACTTGAGGCCATTTCCTCTTGTCCTATCGCTAGTTACTTGGGAGAAGAGACCAACACCCACCTCGCTACAACCTCCTTTCAGGGACTTGTAGAGCGCGATGAGGTCTCCCCTCAGCCTCCTCTTCTCCAGACTAAACAACCCCAGTTCCCTCAGCCACTCCTCATAAGGCTTGTGCTCCAGGCCCTTCACCAGCTTCATTGCCCTTCTCTGGACACGCTCCAGCACCTCCATGTCCTTCTTGTAGTGAGGGGCCCAAAACTGAACACAGTATTCGAGGTGCGGCCTCACCAGTGCCGAGGACAGGGGCACGATCACCTCCCTACTCCTGCTGGCCACACTATTTCTGATACAGGCCAGGATGCCGTTGGCCTTCTTGGACACCTGAGCACACTGCCGGCTCATGTTCAGCCAGCTCATGTTCAGCCGGCTGTCAATCAGCACCCCCAGGTCCTTTTCCTCTGGACAGCTTTCCAGCCACTCTTCCCCAAGCCTGTAGCGTTGCCTGGGGTTGTGGTGGCCGAAGTGCAGGACCCGGCACTTGGCCTTGTTGAACCTCATACAGTTGGCCTCGGCCCATTGATCCAGCCTGTCCAGGTCCCTCTGCAGAGCCTTCCTACCCTCCAGCAGATCAACACTCCCGCCCAACTTGGTGTCGTCTGCAAACTTACTGAGGGAGCACTCGATCCCCTCGTCCAGATCATTGATAAAGATATTGAACAGGACCGGCCCCAGTACTGAGCCCTGGGGAACACCGCTCGTGACCGGCCGCCAACTGGATTTAACTCTGTTGACCACAACTCTCTGGGCTCGGCCGTCCAGCCAGTTTTTTACCCAGAGAAGAGTGCACCTGTCTAGGCCGTGAGCCGCCAGCTTCTCTAGGAGAATGCCGCGGGAGACAGTGTCAAAGGCCTTACTGAAGTCCAAGTAGACCACATCCACTGCCTTTCCCTCATCCACTAGGCGGGTCACCTGGTCGTAGAAGGAGATCAGGTTGGTCAAGCAGGACCTGCCTTCCATGAACCCGTGCTGGCTGAGCCTGATCCCCTGGTTGTCCCGGACATGGCTCATGAGCACCCTCAAAACAACCGCTCCATGATCTTCCCCGGCACCGAGGTCAGGCTGACCGGTCTGTAGTTCCCCGGATCCTCCTTCCGGCCCTTCTTATAGATCGGCGTCACATTGGCGAGCCTCCAGTCGTCCGGGACCTCCCCAGTTAACCAGGACTGCTGGTAAATGATGGAGAGCGGCTCGGCAAGATCCTCCGCCAGCTCCCTCAGTACCCTCGGGCGGATCCCATCCGGCCCCATAGACTTGTGAACGTCCAGGTGGCATAGCAGGTCATTAACTTCATCCTCTTGAATTATGGGGGGTTTATCCTGCTCGTCGTCCATGTCTTCCAGCTCAGGGGGCTGAGTACCCTGAGGATAACTACTCTGACTACTAAAGACTGAGGCAAAGAAGGCGTTGAGTACCTCAGCTTTTTCCTCGTCCTTGGTGGCAACGTTCCCCCCCGCATCCAATAGAGGATGGAGATTCTCCTTGGCTCTCCTTTTGTCATTAACATACTTATAAAAGCATTTTTTGTTGTCTCTCACGACAGTGGCCAGGTTGAGTTCTAGCCGGGCTTTTGCCTTTCTAATTTCCTCTCTGCATGACCTAACGCGATCCCTGTACTCTTCCTGAGCTGCCTGCCCCTTCTTCCACAAGTGATAAACTCTCCTTTTTTTCCTGAGTCCCAGCCAGAGCTCCCCGTTCAGCCAGGCCGGTCGCCTTCCCCACCCGTTCTTCTTGCGGCACATGGGGACAGCCCGCTCCTGCGCCTTTAAGACTTCCTTCTTGAAGAACGTCCAGCCTTCCTGGACCCTTTTGCCCTTCAGGACTGTCTCCCAAGGGACCCTCTCGACCAGTGTCCTGAGCAGGCCAAAGTCCGCCCGCCAGAAGTCCATGGTAGCGGTTTTGCTGGCCCCCCTCTTTACTTCACCAAGTATCGAAAATTCTACCATTTCATGGTCGCTAAGCCCAAGCTGGCCTCCGACCACCACATCTCCCACCAGCCCTTCTCTGTTCGTGAACAGCAGGTCAAGCGAGGCATCTCCCCTAGTGGGCTCGCTTACCAGCTGCGTCAGGAAGTTATCCTCCACACACTCCAGGAACCTCCTCGACTGTTTCCTCTCTGCCGTGTGGTATTTCCAGCAGACATCCGGAAAGTTGAAGTCCCCCACGAGAACAAGGCCTAACGACTGGGAGACTTCTGCCAGCCTCTTGTAGAATATTTCGCCTGCCTCCTCGTCCTGGCTAGGTGGTCTATAACAGACTCCCAGCAGGATAATAGATATATCTAGAAATAGGTTCCAACCATAGCAAAAGAATTCTGCTTTTCTAGAATACCCTAAAACTTCCCTGTCTGCCAAAAACATTCACAGATAGGAAGGGACATTTTACCCAAGAAAACAGGACTTTCCGTTCTCCGAGGTATTGAGGAGCTCTTCTATCCAGATTTCTCTGCTATTTGGACATAGTACAAAAGTCTTACCATTTCTCTCGAGAGGTGTTAATTCAGTTTAAGAAAGTAAATTTGCAAATGCTGTATTCGAGTACATCTTCGCTCCTTTATGAATGAGTCATTCCATGTCCTATGTCATGGACATACCACTGGAAGATAAGCCAAGATGTTTGCTTCCACTTTAAAAAGAATAAAAACAGACTTTGGAAAATAATAAAAAAAAAAATCTACTGTCCAGTTAAAAATAAAAAATAAAAAAAAAAATCAATGGCAGTACTTCTTTACAAGACTGGCATAATAAATGGTCCTGTACAGAACTCAGAATGTGTGCTTTGTATTTTTGCTAATGAATGACTGAGCCAGTAATAGAAATTTTGATAGACAACAGTGAAAAAGAGTCCTGTTCAACTGCAGATTGTATTTGTATCCAACACAATGCGGTTTTCATGATGCATTGCAACCCCAGGCATAGTATATCATCTGAACAACACGAATATGATTACAACTCAGAGTCAGAGAACGCCTCTACGGACCACCCTTCAAATAGAAATGTATATTTTAAAAAAATCAATTTCTTTGCATTAGTTGAGCTTCTAGATTTTATCGATAGTTGGGTCACAGCTACTGGGCCAGATTTGCAGCTGATATAAATCAACATATCCACTGGAGCTCCAAAGTACATCAGAAGACTGTTTGCATTTGTCATAGTAAACTAAGATGAGTAAAATCACTAGTAACACTCCAGCTGGTCACCAAATTTTCATCCCAAAGGGAAAGGAAAGAGAATCAAGTGTAATGGAGTATGAAAAATGTTGATTGAGGACAGACTATAGAAAGCCGTTGACCACAGAGGTTGGACTAGATGATCTTTAAAGATCCCTTTCAATGCAAACTGTTCTATGATTAAAGTTTAATTAGGAAATATGCTTTTGAAAACTTACTTCACTTTAACAGTCTAAAATTTGGGCGTCTACTTAAACAAGCATCTGGATATCCTTTACTGTCAGAGACTAGCAGCAGATGAACAAATCAGCTTCCAAGCACACCAATTGCTCTCCAAAGAGAGACTATAGGCAATGTTATGCACTTATTTAGGTCAGATGCCTAACTTTCAATGGCTAAGCTTTGTCTGATTTTTTGCAAGTAATGGACTTGATTATGTTTCACTACCACTTCCATATTATCTATTACAATCAATGACAAAAACAATATATATGGATGAAGGATAAATAATTTATTGTACATTGAGAAAATTTGGTTTATGGACAGAAATTTGAAAAAGCATCATTCCTAGTATATGATCTGGAATTGGAAAAAAGAAGAAACATTATACATAGCAACAGTAACATGAATACTTCAAAAGGAAAGCAAGCATTTAAATCACCTGTAGAGGTGTAGAGCATAGGTAGAACAACCTTCCTATATTAACAGATGACATGGCAAAAATGCTAACACCGAGAAACCTCAGCTGCAGCTAACTGGTCCCATTTCTATCACTTAAAGCAATTAAAGATTTTGGGCATGAGACTGTAAAACAAATTTATCCAAGATATAATTGAATAGGCAATTGGGTCACAGAGTAAGTTCTTGCACAACCAAGATTCTGCACTCAGAAAAGGAGCAAGTCTCCCATGCAATCTTTTGCAAACTCATTCTGATCTCTGTAAACATCTCCTTTACCCAGAACTTTTCACTACATGAATAATAATTACCCTTCATTTTCGTAGGCAAGTTCATTCCAATGATTTGCTGTCTATCAAAGATGCAGCAGGTCACAGTTTCTGCTTAGATTCTTTTATTACAGCAGTTTAGCAGTCAAGAAAGGACAACACCAGTGACAAAGTTTCTATTCTGAGATTAACACACCTGTACATGTGTGTTAAACATGTGTTTAGGAGACATTCTGGAAAGCAATGAGAGAAAACCCTACCTGAATACTAGCAAACAAAATTTAGTTTACCTGCATACTTTATACAGGGCAAGTGAGAAGCCATAAATGAGTCTGGCTAAATTGACAAACCATGCCAGACCCAAATGAATGTTCACAAAAATGCTATCAACTCCTTCCTCCCCACAGACCTCCTGAATACAGAGGTTGTGTGTTGCAAGCACAACCTCCTGAAATCTTGCATTCATAGGAAAGCTTGATTTAATAACTACGGCCCATGCCCTCAAAGGCTTCACTTATCCGTATGAATTCCCCATCACTTAAGTCAAGGTGAATTATGATCCAATGACAATTTTCCTATACATTTCCTACACTTTAAGCTCATGGTTTTTTAGATCCCACATGAATCAAACAGGCATAAAAATTAATCCTGCTTTCAGAGACTGGCAAATGTACCCATTTATTTAAAATTTGCTCACGTGACTAGATTTATTTTCGCTAAGGTCTCTCATAGGACAGAATTAATCCAGCCCTTCCCTGGCAAACTTCATTACACTCTAACTACCATTACAAAGCACCCCATCAAAACACAGAGGCAACATGGAGCTGTTGCAGTTTTGGCTCTGTTCTCATGCTGAGAAGATAAGGGGCTAGAATGCTTCTTAAATCTAAAAATATCTCTTAGTCAAACACTTTTCCCAATTGAAAAAAAAAAAAATCCAACACACCTCTAAAGAGAGAGTCAATAAATAGTATGATCTCCAAGCAGCAAGTGTTCAGTGTATTCCTGTGTGGAGTACCAGACACATTTATATTTTGTTAATATCCTAACTCAAAACAAGATGTAAATAGCTCATAAGTCTATTTTAGATCTTCAAAGTAAAGTCTTATTACCAATTATGTCCATTCATCTTCTCTCTCCTCTCTCACATATCAAAAACACAAAACCAAACAAAAAAACAACCTGCCTCCTGTGATGGTAGAAGTGAACAAAACACATTTGTGTGGTCTGGTTTTAATTCTCTTCTTTCAGCAGTGAGCAAGGCCTGACCATGCCCTAAAAGTCAATTTATCTCTCTTCCAAGTGAGAATCAGACATTAGAGTATCCCATCTGGAAAATATCCTGTTCCCCTGCATTAGATGGCTGAATTCATTGTGTGTTTCCTCATGTCAGCTTTGGCTTCAGATTTATATAGCTAATGGTGAATGCTCCAACAAGCTATGTCAAAATCATCCAGGAAAGATCTCCCAGCAGAGTCTTTCAGGAAGTAGAAACTATGGCCAATGAAAGACACTCTTTGCCCCTCTCTAATACCCCAAAATATAAGTGAATTAGAAATATAAAACTCCCACAACCTTTTCTTTGTGGACAGAAAGGGTCTAAATTGACTGTCTCTAAACAGACTGACCAGAGGTTGAGAGGGGATGCAGATTTTAGGACAAGAGACTTCCTGAACACCACAGTCTATAACTTACCTTCTCTGGAGGAGTCTATAACTCCTTCCTTCACTGAAGCATCTTGTCTGCAGCAAAACTTGAACTCCTCTTTTATACAGATACTGAGATCTAAATTTAGGACCTCTACTAGAAAAATCTGTCATTCAGAGGTCTGGCCAGTTATGTTTAATGGCCTAGGATGTATTACCAGTTAATAAAATCACCTAATGTTGTCTTCTGTACTTGGACTTTATACAAAAAGATAGTTTCTGTTAAAGATAAATAAAAAGCAGAATGATGGATCATCTTTTTTGGTAAGGCCAGATTCAAATTTTACCTTAGCTCTAGATGCTCAGCTACCTAAAACTACAAAGATTGAATGTCAGCTTAAAGACTACTCTCCTCCCCATTCTCAGTGTTGATCTCAGAATAATATTTTTAAGCCATGATTGATTTTAATCATGAAATCAAGTCCTGGCATTCCTTAATTACATGGGCAATAATTTACCCTCAGCAGCAGTCTTTTTGCATCCAGCAAACTTTGTTTTGCCACCAAAATAACTCTACTGCCTTAAGAGGAGTTAATATATCTAGACAACATGGTGCTAACAATTTAGTAGAACTCATCATCTGAGACACAAGAATCAAGGGTCTTCATTTCCAGATGCTCAAATGCTATGATATAGAGTACCAAAAGCTTTGCAACCTTAATTTATTTACGCTGTTCTATGTGTTCATGGATGGTGATCAAAAGTGTGTTATAAACAGAGCACACAGAACAAGTAATTTTTGAATGTGAGCCCATAGGGACAAATCTTTACTCTTTAAACTGAAGCTCCACCGAAACAGCTGGAACATCTGGGTGCCTACACAGAATTCAGGCACATGGAATTCAGCAGCAAAGATCTGCCTCAGACACAGCTGACTTCATTAGCTGGCATACTGCAGCAATCTTTTTGGATTTTCTCTTCCTAATTACCTGTGTTTACTCATAACAGCTTTTAAAGTACTGAAGATTATGACACCAGAACCCCTGTATAAGCCTTCAGCTGTCCTAAATTTTAAAGGGAGCTAATTTGCAGAGTCTACCCTTCAATAATTAAATGATGTTTCACTCTTACTGCAAAGACTGAAATTGAGTATGATAATCTAACAAGATAAAGGGCATCATTTTTATTTTTTCATATAGGTGTATTTATATAAATAAACCTAGGCATCTTCATTAACTAGTCCTGCAAGTATTACCTTTGGAAAAAATCAGTTGCAAACAGTACAGAATAACTGACTTCAGCCTAACTTCCTTCGCTAGTGAAACTTCTGGGTTTCATGGATTATATGAAATCACTATAAATGATGAATTCCAACCATGCCTGCTGGGCATGATGAGAAAACAGCAGAAAGATAAGCAACAGTAGTTATGCAAATCTTCCCTGGATTTTCTTTTGCTAAGGTTAACAACAATGTAGTTGCACCAAGTTTTATACTATGAAGCATAAAAAGGGAAATGCCTGTGGTAAGCGACCATGATGAAGGAAGAAAAAAAGAAAAAGGAGCTTTATAGCCTTATATGTTGTGTGCATAAAAGCGCTTTAAAGACATTTGATCTCTCTTCCAAAAAGACCCTGTGCAATCATAATCTTAAGTTTTCAAACATAGTTGTAAGCAACTGCAATATCTGGCTTCTCCACAGTATTCTCCCACTCAAAGCAGATTTTTAAAAACTCATTTCCAACCTTCATTATTTCCACTAACTCCTATTAGGCCTGTTGACAGCCATAAGAGATGTAGGATAAAATTCTGGCTCAACTGAGCTGTTGTAAAAAGTCTATTGATTTCAGCAAGCAAGGTTTCATTCATGGTCAAAGAAATTAACTTCTTGGAAGGGGCCCGTGCCCCTACCTCACTGAACCTCACTGCTAACTTCACTTTCATGTTGTGAAAGTGATCTTGTTCTCTTCTTTAAGGGTGTGCATTCCCACAGCCTAGCTTTCAGACTGAACCTAGCCTCATTTCCTCGCTCACCGGTGCCACAGCACTCACCAGTGCCACGAGGAACTACTGACTCCTGATTTCTTCCACACTAACCCCAACAGGTTTTCTTGGCTAACCAGTTTCACAGGATACACAACCCACTTTCCAGCTGACTTGGTTACAAATACCATCTCACCCACTTTGAGCTTTATGGAGCAGTTACATTTACCAGAAAGCCTGTGCTTGAATCCACAAACCAAAAACGGCATGGCATTTTCTCTTCAGCACTTGATCTTTTGTAGTCTGCTTAAAAAAAAACTTGAAGGGTATATGACACTTAGTAACAAATCTGGTATAAACAGGTGAGTACTTCCCTTCCTGCCTTTGCTACTCTCTAACCTAAGGACTTACAATAGTCTGTACCTGGACTAAGATACTAACAACCCCATGAAAATGGGACAGAACCTCCACAACTTTTCTGATATTTATGCTGCAACTAATTCAAGAAATTAATTCTCACTTTTGCTGTTTATGCCCCACCCTCCCACCAACTAGTTCCTAAGTATTTTCTTGTCAGAACACTAACCAGGAACTTTGTAGATGATAATTTCCACCAAAGTCACTAATCTGCTTCCACAATTTTCACTGGTCCCCAGATTTATTCACCATATTGTCTTCCTTTACCAAGAAATTTATGATGTGTTTGTTGTTTTGGGTTTTTTTTTTTTTTTGGTTTAGTTTTGGGTTTTGTTTGTTGTTCCCCCTCCCCCCCCCCACCCCCCAGCTTAAGAAGTTTCTTTCAGGGCTCCCATGTCTTTGGGAAGTTCCAGGCCTAACATCCATTTACATGTGTTAGATCAGACAAGCAGGAAGGTAAGAAGAGACAGGCTTCAGCTAGCAACAACACAAGAAAACCCTCTATATTAGCAGGCTCAAAATATTAAAATAGACTCACTCCAAAAGCATTCATGAGGCTTAACAGCCTTCACATAGAAAGAGGCTGATGCCTTCATCCAGTTGTCCTACAAGTATTTGGACAGGCATCGGGAAATTGCATGATCTTCACTGGCAAAGAGCAGACAAACTTTTTTTTTTTGCATCATAGGACAGAGGAGAAGGTCACACCCCAAATGCTACAATACTACTTTGCCCTTAGCCCATTCCTGCAGAGAGCAACAGTTCAACAGCTGCTAAATGCTCCCAGACTCCAGTCTCATACACACTCAGTAAATCTCATTTGAGACCAAAAGCACTTACGGCATCTTGAAGCTGCTGCCACCACCTGAGAAAAATAAAATAATTTATTGAGGAGAATGCAGCAAGCAACACCCCCAGCATACACCAGCAAGACCTCACTTCCTTACTTAAGCAACATCTCTTCCCTCCTCCCCTCCCTATTCCCTTAGTACAGGGACTTACAGGGAGAAAGCTGCAGCCTCAAAATGGGTTTTTAATAGTTTCCCAACACCAATAACATCAAAATCTGAACACTAGCTGGTATAAATCAGCACTACCAGCATGGCTTTGAAACTGCCCTGAATCACAGTGGTGGAGGATTAGCAACACACACACTATATTTTCAACTCGTGATATGATCCAGCAAAGAAAGAAAACTTCATTTTCACAGCACACCTGAGAACAAGCACATAAGTAAGCAATCTGCTTAAATTAAACCTACACACTGCATGCAATATTGTTTACCGATTCAAAGATTAACAAAGTTACACTAAATTGGAGCTCTGCAGATAGGAAAGCACATTAAAGGGAGGTATTTTATTCCACTGGTATTCTCTAAAGTACTTTTGAGACAATAAATCAGGTTTGGATTTACATAGAACATTTAGCAGACTTATGCATGATGCACTGAAACAGAAGTAAGATATAATTAAGCAGTGACATGACAGCTAACAAATGTGTTTCTGGGCAGTTACTGCATGCCTCATGTGGCATTATGAGGCACCAAAGCCAAAAGCTCAGGGTACATTAACTACCAGAAAGGGGCCATAATTCTCTCCAACTGTGCAACCTGCCACATTTCCTTGCTATTTTGAAATGCAATTTGTAAATTAAAAAGAAAGAAATAAAAAAAAAAAAGAGAAAAGAAAAAAGAGGAAAGACAATCAAACCTGTATATTGTGAATATGAGCACAAAAATCACAGTAACCTACCGGAAAGTTTCCCAAATTCTACAGCTATCCAAGAATAAACCATATGGTAAAGAAAAAGGACAGATAATGAGGTTTGAGATTCAGTGTTAGCTTTCCTTTTACTTAAAGAGCTGAGTATAAATGCTAAATTATAAGTAGCAGAGTGCAGTAGCATAACTTATGATGGAGTTATGAAAAAATAATTAAATAATAATTTTAAAAACTCAGCAGTACAGCACTCAGCAGGTTATTCACAAGGATTTCTTCAGCTAAGTTTTCTCATGTGCTAAGGCAGGTTAATGCTTCTTCAGCCTGAATTATAACCGTGCTGGAAAAAATGCACGGTGATGGTGTAGCTCTGGAAAATTTCATTCCTTGACAGTGTATGACTGCAGCACTAGTCACTTAAATTCAACACCACTAGCTACTTAAATTCAACAGTAACTGTTAATGATTTAGCATCTACTGGCAGTTTGTCCCCCTTAGCCAGTAAGCAGGGCTGCAAAGCTCTACAGGCCCCATCATGATGATTAGCAGTGATTAACAGTGATTAGCCTGTTTGATCCAGGATTTATACACAGCAGAGGCTGTGCTGGAAATCAATCTCCGTATCTGGGATTTAGATCTGAGCTGCTGGGGAGGATGTCCCTGCTTTGCTGGTTGTCAAAAGCAGGCAGCATGCCAGCAAGAGAGTGTGAGCATGCGCAAAAACCCTTTCATTTCCAGCACCAGAGCTTGCTGCATCCTCAGTGAGCCATGCCAGCAGTGATACCTCAACATGCCCAGGAGCAGAGCTAAACAGGGCAGTGTAAGTCAGCAAAGCAGGTCCTATTAAGGGCCTTTTCAGAGCCTGCTCTCTGAAGAGTACAGTGTGTAAAACCACAGGAAAAAAGTCCTTACATCGTGAATCAGCCTGTCACACTCAATATACTGAGGGCAGTGTTCACACATCTCAGCTATAAGCAATTACATTGACCAGGCAGATTAACCTCTTCACCTCTCTAGATATGCTCTGGAGTCAATAGGGACAGGACACCTGCTGCTTACCTTCCACAGAGATCAGCCTTGTAAATTCACTGCACGAAGTTTGGTGTCTCAGACACTCCTAACACCCAAACCTCACCGGTTACTGATCTTTCCTCTAGTGTTTCAAGTAACATTCAGCTCTTTTAGGGCAGTGCATGAGTGGTGAAGGAAGTTTGACTAAGAAACTGAGTCCATCCCAGATGCAAGCCCAGATGTCTGGTGGGGACAAGACTGAAATTTTCCTTACTAGCTTCCAAAACACACCAATAATGAGAAAAAACATCAGAAGTAGTTTTACTTTTATTAAATTGACTTTAAAGACTGTCACCACTACCCCCATCAGGAAGAGGCAACTCATTCATTTCATATTGCATCATATTTATCTGAAGACATTAATTGTTTTGATGCTTCTTTGATAATTATCTCAGAAAATTCTTTTTTATTTTGTCTTTGGATTTGAAAGTTTATGCTTCATTAATTGGTAAGAGACATTTTAAGGGTTGCTTTTTTATATAAATACATATTTTAACTTTAATTTACAAAAAATGGTAGAGTTCAGATGTTTTGTTCTTAAATTGCCAGTTAAACTGAAAAATCAGCCATTTGCACGGTTGTGTTCCACAACAACCCAAGAGGGCAGCAAGCTGGCTTAGCTGAGGTTAAATGCTATCCAAGCATTTGAACGCTCCTGGTACCTGTCTTTACTCAAGCTCCACATTCCAGGGTGCAGGATGGAAAGGCAGGAGGCCAGTGCAGACCACTGGAAGGAATCTGACGTCCTAGCAGGGGTGTATAGGAAGCCCTTCTCTGCAGAGCTGACAAGTTACAGCCCTGCTCAAACTCCATGAACTCAAATGTCCAGCTCTGGACATTTCAGTCCCAGTCCATAAGCCAAGATGACATCGATCATATAGAGCATAAAAATCTCCTAAATTCATGAGCTGCTTTGTTATAAAATTCTCTTCTGCCTCCTTCCTCTTTTGTCATTGAAATAATTTGACTGCATTAGTGCTGTAATTAACAAAGTCAGGTTCCCCTGTGTAAATCATCTGGGTAAGCACTTTCTGTCTTACACAGGAGTCATCACAAGTGCCCGTGATTACGAGCTACAGGACAAGCTGGAGAAAATGTGAATTAAGTGTTATTGCACCTTATTCAAATGTCTTGAAATTATTTTCAGAAGGTGTTTTATGAGCTACAACAAAGAAGAGAGTATTAAGCACCCTCTCCCCAAGAAAAAAAAGGGTTTATACCTCTGCAGTCTCAAGGACTGTGAAGTGCCCTGCCCAAATGAAAAGTAATCAAAATAAGAGCGGATTTTCATGATAACAGCAAACAACCAAATCAGATAGCTCTCAGCAAAGATGTTACAGAAAGAATGAAAAGACCTGAAGCATGCCGTGAGGCTGCATCAGACACCAGATGGAAAAGTACAATATGAGGAGATGGAACATACGAAGACTATAAGAACTTCAATTAAAAGAATAAATCAATGGGTGACTACAAAGTACAATCTTTAATCCTTAAATCCATTCAATAGCTTCTCTTGCCCAAATCCTCACTCTAACCCACCTCTCTCACTTCCACAGAAGCTGTCCTGGGACACAGAAGAGTCTAAATTTTAGGAATGTGGATTCTCTGGTGTGTAACCACAAAGTTGCGTTCACGCCCAAGTTTTCTCTCCAGGGAAGCGTTCACTCCTCTTCTCTACAGCTTTATTCACTGATAGGTTTCATTAAAACAAACAAACAAAAAACAAGCAAACAAACAAAAAAACAACCTGCACCAAACCACAAAACCCAAACAAACAAAAAACCCACACACAAACACACATAGCCCACCAAATGGTCAGACCACACTAGTCCTGATATTTATGCCCTTGCCAAATTTGGTTGAAATTGGGCAATAAGTTCACAAGTTATTAGGCAGAACCGACAGGCATGTACACACACACACATGAACTTAAAAATCTTCATTTTCTTAATTACACTAGCTAACAATAATAAAGAAAAAAAGCCTGAATAACAGGTACTAGAATTTAGCTTTCCTACTCCCAGCCAAAAAACCCTTAACACTAGACTACAACATCATAGCAATTTTTCCTCACCTTAATGATTTTTATCTGACATACTATTTAGGAGCTCTCCCCCTGCTTTGCCAGTATTATTTTTGTTTCTGGTTTTACACAATTTTTGGGAGGTAGTATCAAGTAGGATGGAGAAGACTGAAGGAACTAGAAGGGGAGGACAAAAAGAGAAAAAACTTTTATTCACCAAACTCCATTGGAAAGGTTGAACACAGGATAAATTTCAGCTAGATCATAGGCTCCAAAACCCAGACTGCGGAGGGCCTGGCCCCACCAAGCATGACAAAGAAACCCAACTCCTCTGCAACAGGACTTGTTCCAGGAAAAAAAGCAGAATATCCATTCAGGGTCCATATTCTGCTTCAGCTTAGCAAAGAGCTTGTTAAAAGGCAGTAGGGAGCTGTTCATCTCAAATACTTGTATAAAATTTATGCATAGTGAGGCAGCTAATATATGTCTATATATAAAGAATTTAGATTCACAAGAAAGCAGCCTGACTGTACAGAAAAGCACACAGCAATACAACACTGCAAGCCTAGTAAAGGAGAATGTCACACTATAGAAAGCGCAAGCAACGCACAGGCAAATGAAAGACTTCATTGCCCTATTTTTCTAGGATTAGCCTTTTAGCATATATGCAAATACACCTTCAATCAAGCCAGGTCCCTACGGCCTTAGTAAGGATACTGGATTTTTCCCTCTACAATGCCGCTATTGCTGGTATAGCAATGGTCCCGCTCATCTGCGACTGAATTTCCCTCAGTCTCGCTGCTCATCCCGTATATCTCATGATCTCACAACATTAGCATCACTTGTACAGCAAGCACAGCTGGCAATGTACCTTCTGGTAAACATTGCTTTGAAAGAGAAGGACAGGAAGGGTTAAGGAGCATGTCTGCCTGAATGAATGATTGCTTTCCAGGGACCAGGAGTCCAGGACCATTCACTCATGCTCTTTTTGCTGCAGTTAAGAAAAATAAAGCAATCATCTGCTGGATTATCTTAATAAAAAAGGAAAATAAATTAAAAAGCACATGCCATTTTAACTAAGCCCATCATTTATATTACCAGGTGTAGGAGACGTGATCAGCCAACTAGAAATAATACAGCTGGAACCAAGCGACAAAATGCTCATCCCATTTCTTTCTCTACCTGCTACATATTAATAGGGAACAAAAAAGGAAGAAGAAAAAAACAAAAAGCACCAAAAAAGTGCCGCTAGTTCTGAAGAGTTTTACTCAAATCCTTCTATCCTACTGAAGCTACAACGGTTCATTTTGGCATGTAACTGAAGCAAAGATAATCCTTGGCAACAGGGTGGGAGTACAGGACAGAGACTGATAAAAATAAACTAGACTAAGATTTTAAAACTCTTCCACCCCTCACGCATATATCATACTTCAGTCTGGCTCCCAACCCTATAACCAGTCTTGCTAAATTCACAACCACACACAGCCTGCCACTTCTAGTTTGATCACCAAAGCTCCTGGTCAGTCCCCTACATCCACCCTATGCATTTTTCCAGATGCACTGAGGTCCCCAACTGGTCCCTAATGCTCACCTCATCATCCCAAGAATTCCTCAACAAGAAACATTCAGGATCCAAAACCATCCTACAATTGTAGCAGAAGCAGAGTCCTGAAAGCACAAAGGATTTGACTTTGCTGTTTATCTTCTAAAATGTTTGCTGCTCTCCCATAGTGCTTTGTAAGTACCTACACCAGGTGGAGGCACCTTCTCTTTTAAAAAATGCAATTACTAATTTCCTCAACTTCCTGCTGATTCTTGTTTATGAATAACAGCCAATCTTCCCCTCTAGTTATCAATTAGCACCTCCAGTCAAAAAGAGGGAAAATCACTTATCAGCTGTATTGTGACTTTGGTCAGAGCTTTAATGCTTTAAATTATAAAGGGTTATATGGAGTGAATATCCTATTGTATGTGCAGTGAAAGTTAACTGCTATTCATCATGATTCTGGGAATCCAAACAGCATGACTACACTAGAAAACAATGTTGCTTGAATGGTAACAGGAAACAAGGTTTTCCCCCATTGTTCACTTTTGCCTCCCTTTTGATGAAAACAGAAAATACAATGGCATTTTGCAACATCATGCTGCTTTCAACACTCTTTTCTATCCAAAAAGAAATCTCTATACAATCAAAATACTTAATTTCACTTTGCTGAAATAAAAAGTCTTGAAAAAATAATTTACACATTTTAATCCACAATTAGTGTCTTCCAAATGTGTTTTTTTTAGTTAAGTGTTTAAAATAAAAATATGTTATTCAACATTAAGACTAATCCTTTTTTCTATGAGATTTTAGAAAATGCCACAAGTAAAGAGAATGAACAAACAAACCACACAAATATCTTGAGTTGAAACTTCACTGAAATCAATAATACTTGCCATAAATCAATTTGGCACCAGTACATTTAATGTATTCCTCATAATTTATATGATTCAAAGTATTCTTATGCACAAACATAAACAAATACATAGTACTACATAGTCTGTCTCAAAAAGACTATTTTAGAGGGGAAAGTAAAACTTCAGAGAAACAGCTTCTAGTTCTTTCGACATCTGCCGTTCAAACACCACATGTTTTTAACATTCCCTCTCCAGATACCAAGACTCCATATACCCAGGCTGAAAACAGATGAAACAACCACCGCGTAACATTTGTAAAGCTCAAAAAAAAAAAAAAAAGTTTTAATAGCTTGCATTTGTTGATGCATTTCCTCCCAAAGTATTTTACAAATGGAGGACATCTGTGACATTTTATAGTTGGGGAAACAGATTCAGAGCTGTAACAACTTGTAAAAGAACTTAATGAGCAAAGAGCGTATGCAATTCAGGTCTTTTGTTCCTCTTCCTTTCTTTTACCATGAGGAAGCACTCCTTTTTTAAGGTCTTTGTTAGAAGTGTCAGTGTACTCACAGAAATGTTAGTCATCTCTTTACAGTGCTTTTTTTTTTAAGCTAGAGTGGCACTTAGTCTGTCTTCAAAGAAGAAAAGTGAAAGTGGTATGTTGAAAGAAGCTTTACAAGGAATTGGAGAAGCCTCTGTGGACTTTTGTCTAATATCTCTACAGACTGGAGGACTGGAAACAGTGAGCATGGTGTAATCCAAACAAATATTTTTCAGGGTGAAGAAGAGGAAAAAGGGGACATCAGCATTGTCTGGCATCATCTCACTTCATAAAGCAGCACAGAGACTCTGAGTAGCTGCAGAGCTCCTCTGCTTAGATCAGGGTTGGATATTGCATCACCATTTTGGCTTCTCAGACTTTGCTGGGGGTTTTAACCTCTTCAGATCAAACTAGTTGCCTGACAGTGATAAAGCTCCCTGATGAATCATTTGCACATAATTCGGCTAAGTACTTAATGTAAAAAAATAATTGCTAAAAATTTTTAGAAATCCAAAAAACTTTGACCATTGTTTCCTGAAGTAATTTAGAGTCTAGAGGTTTTGCAGACATCTCTGCTTTCTCTCAGTAGGCCACAGGGAAAATTCTCTTCATAAATATCAGATCCTTTGTATTCTGACCATTGACTAAGAAGTCCCCTCTTTCCCCTGCTGTCCTGCCATACTTGTTTGCCTTGTCACAAGCTGATAACCAGAAGTGAAGTAACAACAGCAAGGATTGATTTGATGACCCTTCCCTCCACACAAAGACACACATTGTTCTCTGATCACTTCTGTTTCTGAAATGAATGCTCTTTTGACTCGCAGCTTTGCTCTTCCAAATCTATTAAAATCTTTGTTAACTATGCTGTCTATTAAAATGTTGTTAAGGGTATCCTAGGAATTAGATTTTTTTTCCCTGTTATACAAAATGTTTTTGCAGGATCTGTTAAACTAATGTGGGAGGTGATGAACACTTCAGAATAACATGTTCCCATTTTTCAGGATGCTAACTTTAGATATGACAGAGAGGAGATTCCTACAGAAAAAAATAGAATAAAACATAAATGGATAGAGTATTTTTACTTTGGGCTTCATCCAACATCTATCGAGTCAGTGGAAAGGTGTCTTTAATCCTGGAGGAACTTGCATCTAGCCTTACAGACACTCAGAGACTACTTTTCTTTCTTTAAATATGTTTCTGACATCCTGTACTCATATTTCCGCACCCCATTTAAGAAAATTGGTGACAGTTGATGCATTATAGCATACCTTTGAAGACTAAGGTACAACAGGGTCCACAGCTCACTCCAGAAGTGCTTTATGTACTCAGAACAAAGAATCATACTTGCCAAATGGTTGCATATTCAGCACAACCAATTCCCATCTACCAAGTGCACATCATTGACTTGGGAGGGAATTCCAGTGAAGAACAAGATGCTACCAGTAAGACTTCTTCGAAATCATTGGGAATCTCTGACCTAGGGTATTGTAGTTACATATCACCACTTAGGTTCAGATAACTCTATTGAATTCAGCATGTCATTGGACCTTAGTATCAGAAAAAATGGGTTCCTTTGAGTATTTCCTAATGACCAGGAACTGAAGCTAACGCAAATGTCAGTTTCTATATTTTTGGCTACAATTTAAAAAGTGACAAGAAAAACCCAACCGAAAAAAAAATCAAAAAACAAACCATAAATAAACAAAACCCCTACCTTTCCACACAATAAATGTATGAAAAAACAAGGAAATCCGTCTAGGTTCTCATGGGTTTCCAGAGTGTCTGGATCCCAGTATCCCTTTGTCCACATAGTTAACTAAATTGTAAATAAGACTCAGGTCTCTCTCTTGTTCTTATGATGAGGAACTAACAGGGAGATATGGCACAGAGATGTCCAGGTCGATGCTGCACCAACCAGAGAGATGAAGTACTCTGAGAAACATTGACTTTTTCTTTCATTCTCAAAGTGATAAGGTAAAGCAAAATAAAAACTCAGCAGTTTCAAGGTTTGGAAATTATTTTGCAAAAGTTAAAACATTTCAGTTGTGGTTTGAGGCCAAGGATGATTTGTGTCTTCTTAAGACTACATATTAATCTATGCAGTTTCACTAGTTTAGGTCTCTCAATATAAGTGAAGGCCAGAGCATTCTTCACGGAGAGCTGCTGTAACTGCCTTATGCAGGAAATTAGCTCATAGGACTAAACATTGGCAAAAAGCCTAAAACAATAGTTGTTCATGGATGAAATCTATTAAGCGTGAAAGAATTATAGGCGAGAGCACAGCAAGGATCAGTGGTGCAGTCTGGGCTTCTTTCATGTGAATATATACGGAGGTTACATAACAGAGATGAAAAACTCTCATATTGCAGAGAACGTGAAGAATAGTAGTAATGAAACACTTTAAAGAAAATGTTTACTCAAGGGCATCACAGGATTGCTGAAGTGATCAAAATAAACAGGTGAAGTCAGATCCTTCTCATGTTTTTCTCAAAGTTATTGTCATATCCCACAGGAAAGCCCCTTCACCCTCAAGCATTTTTAAAAAAAGACAAAACACCACCACACCACTGGAAGAAGTGCAAAGTTTAAAGAATTTTTTTTTAATTCTTGATCAATACAGTGATGGTGATGTGCTTTACCAGAGGATGATGTCTCTATATAAATAGAGAAAAGTATTTTTCCTTCAAGTTACCCCAGTATAACATTAATAAACATTTAGCAGCATCAAAGAAACACAAGTATAAGAGAAAATTACACAGTGAAGAGAATTCTCCATCCAATTTCTGCTGTGCTTTTTAAGAGTTTGGGAAATAAAATTACAAAAGTCATCTAACTTTGGTCTCAGGACTGTGGATCACTTTTGTCAGTGGGTCAAGCTGTTTACACGCATACTTTACAACGGACACCTCTACCCATCCTCTCTGGCACTGCAAGCAATGGCCTGTGTACTTGCAGCTCAGAATGAAAGTCTGCTTTCTAATTCTAGCCTATTAGAATTGGGGGTTGGAGGTGGTGTGAGGAACTAATTGAAATGAAACCTGAACAAGCTGGTGACACCTATGTAAATTAATCAGAAAGACTGATGTTTAATTTACAGTCAATGAAGATTCAGTTGACACTTGTGAGATATTCCCAGTGCAATCAGCAGACAAGTTGCCCCTTCTTTCAATCTAACCTTACAGACTATCCTATCTGCAGTTGTTTGGATACAGCAAGGTTGATGAACTCTTCCATAAGACTGGAGGCATTTTACTTCCATGGATTAAAAAAAAGTAAGATATCAAATAGTCTTGAAAATCGTCAAAATAAATATTGTGATTTCCGGTGCAGAAGACTTAAGGATAAGCCCACCAGTGCAATATAAACTACCAACATAAACCAGACCCAGGTACGACAACATTTGATAATAAACACTCAAACCAGGGACAACAGCTGTAAGTGCTGCTTTATTTGCACAATTTAAGTTACTGAGTAATATCAATAACTAATTTCTAATCCAGATACTATGATGTCCAGGAAAATACAACTGTCAGAAATGTAGTACAAATTAGTAGCCTACATGTACTAGGGCTCTGTCTACTGCAGAGGACTAATGAAGACTCACTTCTTGTAAAAGGCTGTTATTGAAATCAGCATTTTCTTGTGACTCAGCAGCTTGCAATATATCTGGTTAATATCGAACCAGACAGGCTAGCTCATCCTATCTAGTCTAGAAATGAAAGAGAAAAGGTTAAGCCAGAAGCCTATCACTCTCTTGCTGATTCATGGCATGCCTTGGATAACTTCCTGCAAACATGCTGTCCCAAATATGGAGAAACCATTTTTCTTTGCAAAATTATATAGATTCATTGAATGATTAAAATGCCCCTTGCATAATGACATTAGTGCCAGCTACCTGATCATTCTACCAACATGATGAGAAGTGTTAACAATAAAACAACTAAATAAATCAAGCTAACACGTTGCCTTGCTTCTGTGCTGATTTCAAAGTGATGCTGTCACACATTACTGAATAAAAGAAAAAATCCAAACAAAAAACAATACACTCTTACATCAGTCAAATATTGTGACACAAACTGGAACAATTCATAGAATTGGAAGTTAACATCAATCATGAGGACTTTCATTCTGGCCATTGTAAATATAAAAAAAAAAAAAAAATCAATCACATGATTTTTCTCAAAATCCAATTTTATAATATGAATTTTTATTTCCTGGCTTTTTAAATTGTTTTTAATCCCAATCATTATTTATAGAAAGGTTATATATGTTCCCAATACAATATGTGTTGGTTGATTACTTGCTTCCTTAAAATAATAATAATAAAAATAATAATATTAATACAACAACAGTATAATATAATTAAATACAATTTTATATATATACATATATATATATATAGTGTGTATATGTATAAAAACATCTCCACAACTGAACCCCTGGTTTATGGATGTTTTGTTGTCTTTAGAACAATTTTAGAACTTAGCTGTTCCCAAAATACTTCTGCCTGCTTCTAGTCAGTCTTATGCCATAACAGCTATTGCACAGCAATAAATAAATAAAATGTAAAATAAAGAGGATTAACAGGCTATGCTCATACTTTGCAGGAAGAGTTTGAAAAGATTCGAGCAGATTTTTTGCCTGAGGATCTATCACACAGCTTTGGAAAGGATTTGTCAAGTTTTACCTCAAAATTGGCCTATGGACATAACAGCTTCACTGAATCTGTACATTGAGCATCATCCAGTCATATTATTTAGTAAATTGAGAATAAAAGAGAACAAATGTTCATGCAAGTAAGAGATTGTTCTTTAAAGTGAGAAGCAGCCAAATTCATCACGGGTAGTCATTATATGTAATAATCTGCTAATAATGCCAATTTATAAATTGTGGGACATAACCAGAAACACACGTGCAAAGGAAGCATGAAAATCCAGAGAGATGAGCATTTGTTCACATCATTGTGGTACAACTACGCAACAGAGACAATAACAGAGGGCAACAGTGCTGGGAGGGCTTAAATGACAAAAGCAATAAGCATGAAACTTTTCAGAAATATGAACGCATTTGTCATGGAAAAAGGCTGGGGAGATTATTAAACAGCAGGGTGAAAAAAGAGACTTACAGAAAGTGCTGGTGTTTACAGCAGGCTGAACATAACATGGGGAAACGAATCAGTCACTTAAAATGAGAGTGGTAGGGATTAAGTTAGCAACAAGTTTGATAGATGTATCAGCGGCGCTTTGATCAAACATGAATTGAAAGTCAGCAATAAAGAGACAGATTTTGGCATCCCTGCCGGTTAAATAGTACTCTGATGTGAGAGTAACTCACTGCAGTCAGTGACGCTATGCGTATAATATTTATATGACCAATGTTAAGGGACTTTGTCCTTAAGGACAGTCCGACCCTGTGTGCAGCCTGAATTCCTTCACTGGAGCATCCCAGCAAAGCAGCTACAACAGGGCAATGGAAAGAGAATTAAGACTTCTTCTCCCCAATTCTGTTTCCACCCTTCTGCTCTCCCATCTCTGAAAAGAAAGCACAGGTCCATCAGTCACCTGGAACTGGCCTCAGACAACTGCAACACTGCATCCCCCACAATGTTGGTTGGGTACTCTGCTGGGTCCTTGCTCTTCACCCAGGGAAAATAGGGTGCAAAGGATGTTTTTCCAAGTGAAATTATATATACTTGTTTACTTAGTCTTTGGAGGTTCCTGATTCATTCCTAGACTAGGAGATAAACCAAATTAAGGTGTAATTTTGTGTGTGCATGTATGTAGGGAAAACACTTTTTAATTTTGAGCTAGAGAAACACATTTCTCATGTCATACTAGATGCCTCTTCCACAGGCATCATAACCACATGCTTTTATCCCGCAGTAACTGCATTATGTCTTGGCCCCCTTTTCACTGTAAATCCATATTAGTTTATCCTATGGACTCCCACTCTTGGAGCCTTTCCCACAGCCGTCAGCAGTGAACTCCCTAAGGTATCCAAAGTCCCCCATATCAGCATTCATCTCTGTTCTTATGTGCAGTGTAATCATGCCACGGCGATTCGTGGGCCTTAAAAGATAAGCTTTGGTGTGTTAATGTTTGTGAGTGAGTTCAGAAACATGTACCATGCAAAATTCCTGTGAAATATCTATGCTGTCAGAAACAGGCTCAGAGTATATGCACTTTAATTTGTGCAATGAGTAGGCCTAGACTCTTTTCAATATTTTTGCATCTCAAGTTCATCATTTTTTATCCTCACAACTTTTGAGATTTTTTTCAATCATAACAAAACTGTTCCCTCTCTGCCTGCCAGGAAAATGTATTTCCATCCTTCTTTGGGCAAAATATTATTTTTCTTTAAGGACATCAGCAATGAAAAAAAAAGACAATCCTACAAATCATCCTAGACTTACAGGTTCATCTCGTGCACTCACTTCTCTGAAATCATTGAAGGTCACCACAGGATTAATATGGATGGATTAAAATAGGTAACAGCAATGTAAAAATGGATGGAGATACTGTAGAGCTGGGCAGGGAGAGGGAGGGAAAGGATGAAGCTCTTAACCATTTTTTAGTTTGAGGAAAAAAGAAGTGCTGGCCATGATGTATAACAATGTTATTTTTAGAAAGGAGAGAAAATTGGTTTGTTTTAGGAGTTTAAACTGCTTATATGAAATGAATTTATGAGTATGTACAGTGTACAGATGTTTTAGCCTGGTTTAAGGAAGTGGTGTGCATGTAATTGTATGTGGTTGGGGGTGGCTGGGGGCAGGGATGGGCCCTTCTCCATCTCTTCTTTGGGATCTGTTAGACAGTTTTCCACAAACATGGCAGAAGTTGAAGATCTCACTTTCTGAAAGGGCTGTGAAAATGGCCAGGACCACACGGATGTCCTTGGTGGCCTTGAAGAGGGGAATGCCACCGTGCAAGTTCAGCCTTCATCAGGCATCAAAGAATTCACACTGAAGCCAAGCTTTGAGATCCGAATTCAGACAAAACCAGCCTCCTTTGGCAGGTTCTATTCCTGATGCCAGTTGCTAGAGCCAGGACTCTTTTGGTGAAATAAAGTCATTACACTAAATTTTAGCAGACCTATTGCTGTTCAGCCAGAGAAGTGGACTAGTAAGCCCTAGATTATGTGATGTCGCCTCAAAATTGCATCTGATGCCTCTCATTCAGAGAGGGATTAATGGGTGATGAAGTGAACAGCTGATTGGATTTTTATCCGCTTCTGCCTATTTTTTTTCATATTAATATTAGAAAGTAACTGTAAGATTTTGAATTAATCACATTTTGCTAAAAATGTATCATACATCATTGACTTCTAAAATAAAACCAAGACTCCTTTAATCTAAGCACTTCTTTTTTAAGTAGCCCATTATCTGGGAAAATAGCTATTCTTCAAACCTTTTATTTGCAGAGTACATTTTTATTCCTAAAACTCTTAAGATTATCCACATTTCTTTCTCTGTAACTATAGAGCAGGCTTGCAATATGGCTGCTACTGTGATGAGATGCCCCAGACTGGATGAGGGTGCTGCTGAATCATAGTGAGAATGAATCTCTGCCACATCATAGACAAAAGGCAGGTGTAAAAAATTGGGACCATCAGCCATGATCCCCTAACAAGAGTAGCTGAACTGGGAACAGAGTCAGTGTCTGCATGACAAAACAGTCCCTCAGCTGGACCTTATTGCCCATGATAAATTCCAGTTTCACTGTTGCTGATGCCAGAGGGGTCAGGCAGAACATAGAGGAAAAACAGCTTGTTTGGGCATATAGGAAATGCAGATCAGGGCATCAGCTACCAGAAAAAGTTGAAGAATGTTTCTTTCTGTATGGAAGACAAGTTCCATGATAAGAAGGATTTGTCTGTTTTCAGAATGTCTGTTGTTGAGAGGTTTGCCAAAATATAAATGTCTTGCATTATGACATCTTTGCCAACCTCTCAACCTCAGACCTCCAGACCTTGTCATAGACAAAAAAATAATTCCTCTGCAATGACTCCTGCTTAGAGGACACCTCTGCATTTTTTTATCCCCTGCTCCAGGTCTCTTAGGAGGGATAACATTATGTTTAGCACTGGACACCCCTGAGTGTAGATGTACAACGTGTATATTGACATCAGAAGTAGTCATGCCAGGCTACCCCTTAACTGAATGATATACGGTGGAGTTCAGTGCATAATTTGAACAACTCATATATTACTCTTATTTTAAAATCCATTTTCTTACTGGTTCCCAGAATGCCATCTGCTTTCCAAGTTATGGGTTTGCTTTGGTTTGTTAATTACTTTTTTTCCTTGACAGTGAGACACCAATCTATATTTGCGTGACTTCTTGGTTGGATTATTGACATTTTCCTTTGCTTGTCTAGTTTTAATTATGTAACCAAGCCACATTCAAGCTTTCACTCATTCTAAATTTGCCTGTTGCCACGTTTCCCCCATTTTGCATGCATTGTACTGAATTCTATTAAACACTCCATTGATTTTAAAATCCTTACTTTAGCATTTAAAAGTTTATGTGCTCTTGCTTACTGGGATTCAGTAGAATTATAAGATCATTATTTTATCTTTTTTTGTTTTTCCCTGCCTTCATTTCAATCCAGAGTCTCTTACTGTCAAGTGTAAATCCTTTGGATTTTTAGATCTAACCTTCAGAAATCACCCTCAAAAGCTGCTGAGAAAATCAAGTCCAGATTAAGTATGAAATGAGTTTTCCTTTCAAATACAGATTCTCATACACCAAACTTGTAGGAATAGAAGTTGTCCCAAAAAAATCAATGGAGGTGGTTGAGTTCTCTACCAAAATAGGTGCCCAAATACCTGCACTACTCCACAGTGGAAAGTTTAGTGCTACTGAACTCAATAGTTATAAATCACCATGTTCATTATGTTCAAATTGACAGACAGGTTCTTTTGCAGCATTTCCACAAAGCAGCAGACTTAATGCATGTACAAACATGGGATATCTCGTGCTTTGTGTTCCACAACATGCCTAGTCCCTCTGCATGATGTCTCAGGCATCAAATATGCAGAACAGGTGGGACGCCAGTACTGGCACCAAAAGCCCCTGCTCTGAAGAGCTCTTCAAGGCTGCACACTCCTCAGTCACAGCTTTAAACGGTGGTGTTTTGCTTTCTGCTACGGCTTTATGCATGTTACATGACCTGCCAATTTCCCATTTCTTTTCCCCTCTCACTACCTGAGGGCAATGCTTGGAATTCCACAGATTGGTAGAGAAGAAATTTGGACTTTATTCTGAGTGCATTCAGCATGTACTCTCTGTTGGCTGGGATAGTGCCCCAGGCCCTCAAGGATAAAATTGCATTGGTAATGTGTCCAAAGAAGATTAAAAACAGGAGAGTTATTAAGCAAATGCACGATTATTTTTCTATTCCTTGCTAGTGCCAATGGAAATCACACTAGTGTCGCACTGAAGTTATTGGTGTGATGTAAGAAGTAAAATCAATTTCAAGATTTGAAGATAAGCAAGGAATTATGTACAAATTGGAAATGAATATCAAAAGAGAACAATTCATCATGCAGAAAAAATAGCCTAAATGTATCACAACTAAGAAACACTTAGAAAAAGACCAGTTGTCTCAGGAATCAGAGTGTGCAAGTAATAACAGGATAAGGAAAAAATAATAAAGATATTGAGAGGTAGTTTCCATCTTATAAATAAAGACTATGGACATTTGCTTAAAATTGATATCAGATGTGCACACATGGGAGACAAAGCATTAGAAAGATATGAATAATGTGTGAAAATGCTTATTCTGAAGTGTATAAAGTGTGTGTGTGGAAGAGGGAAGACAGGAATGAAAACACGAGGGAAATATTCTATAAACTTTCAGGTCCAAGTCAGAAGAGATTTCAGTGAGACTCAAAACCCCAAAACCTATCAAATTAGGAGTAGCACGGAAAGAAGAGACCCAAGAGATGCTACTTTTCCAAGGGTAAATGTTTCACATATTACTGTACTGTTGCCATGAGGAGGGATGAATAATATCATAATAAATCAGGAAATTATTAAGCCAATTTAAGGCTTCTATTAGAGTCATGGCTTGGGATCCTCAGCCAGCTCAGGGGTATATTGCAGCACACAGTTCTGAAGAACTCCATGTGAAAGGGTAAAACATAACAGGTGACAGAATTCAGGCTAACAAAGAGAATTGTTTTTTTTGCCACAAAATGAATGTGAAAAATCCATTATCAAACAGCCATCACCTACCATCACTTACCTACGACAGCTGGATGACTGATGACACTTTGGCACTGTCTCCCACGGCATTCTCCTAGAGAAGCTGGCGGCTCACGGCCTAGACAGGTGCACTCTTCGCTGGGTAAAAAACTGGCTGGACGGCCGAGCCCAGAGAGTTGTGGTGAATGGAGTTAAATCCAGTTGGTGGCCGGTCACGAGCGGTGTTCCCCAGGGCTCAGGTTTGGGGCCAGTCCTGTTCAATATCTTTATCAATGATCTGGACGAGGGGATCGAGTGCTCCCTCAGTAAGTTTGCAGATGACACCAAGTTGGGCGGGAGTGTTGATCTGCTGGAGGGTAGGAAGGCTCTGCAGAGGGACCTGGACAGGCTGGATCAATGGGCCGAGGCCAACTGTATGAGGTTCAACAAGGCCAAGTGCCGGGTCCTGCACTTCGGCCACCACAACCCCAGGCAACGCTACAGGCTTGGGGAAGAGTGGCTGGAAAGCTGCCCAGAGGAAAAGGACCTGGGGGTGATGATTGACAGCCGGCTGAACATGAGCTGGCAGTGTGCCCAGGTGGCCAAGGAGGCCAACGGCATCCTGGCCTGTATCAGAAATAGTGTGGCCAGCAGGAGTAGGGAGGTGATCGTGCCCCTGTAGGCGGCACTGGTGAGGCCGCACCCTGAATACTGTGTTCAGTTTTGGTCCCCTCACTACAAGAAGGACATTGAGGTGCTGGAGCATGTCCAGAGAAGGGCAATGAAGCTGGTGAAGGGCCTGGAGCACAAGTCTTATGAGGAGCGGCTGAGGGAACTGAGGTTGTTTAGTCTGGAGGAGGCTGAGGGGAGACCTCATCGCACTCTACAACTACCTGAAAGGAGGTTGTAGCGAGGTGGGTGTTGGTCTCTTCTCCCAAGTAACTAGCAATAGAACGAGAGGAAATGGCCTCAAGTTGCGCCAAGGGAGGTTTAGATTGGGTATTAGGAAAAATTTCTTTACCGAAAAAGTGGTCAGGCCTTGGAACAGGCTGCCCAGGGAAGTGGTTGAGTCACCATCCCTGGAAGTATTTAAAAGACGTGTAGATGAGGCACTTAGGGACATGGTTTAGTGGGCATGTTAGTGTTGGGTTGACAGTTGGGCTCGATGATCTTGGAGGTCTTTTCCAACCTTAATGATTCTATGATTCTATGATTCTATGACTTTAAAAGTGTTTCTTCTTGCTAAAAAAGAAAAAAAAACAGATGAGGGACAAGAGGTGAGTAAGAGAGGGAATTAGAATTTTAGTCTAATAAAAAAATGAAAACCCTGATTTTGTTTCTAGATCTCTAAAATGAAAACAACAAAACAAAAAGCACTAATTGCCTTTGTTAAAAAAATAGTCAGCAAATTAATTTCAGCATTTCAAAGCAAAGTAAAATGAAATGTTGTATTTGGAAGAGAAACTTTTCAGTTGCTAAATATCATGTTTGTTTTTCAGATCAAAGTATTTTTGCCAAGATGGCATGAATTAATCAGTTATTGTTCTAAAAAATACATTAAAAAGAAAGTTTTAGAAAAAGAAATATTAGACACCTAAATTTTGCCCATGACAGAGGACAGCCTGATGTCTTTATTCAGGTCTATGTACAAACACTGACTTCAGGCGGTCTATTGGGCAACCTAATATAAAACAAATGGTATTTTTCATGCAATTCAGAGGTAGAGAAGGGGATACATTCAAATGGAGACACAGACCAGCAAGGCTCAAGTTATTGGCAGAGCACTGAATTTACATACTGTCAAGGTGTAGGCAACATACAGAAAGAGGGAAAAGACCTGCAGGTTTTCTAAATTCTGGCATCTAACTTGCTGGCTATGCATTCTGTAAACCATGACTGAAATCTTTTGTAAGAGGTAGTGATGAGAAATTATGGTTTTAGAAGTTAATTTTATTTCACTAAATGGAATTCCAAATTAAAAAATATCATTTTACCTTAAAAAACCTTGCCACCAACAACAGAATCCTAAATGAAAAAGCTTGTCTCTTCTGTTACTAAGAAGCAAAGTACTTTCAGTTTACAAAGATTGGAGTGAAAACTCAAAAAATGGAACACAAAATCAAAAAGAACATGATTCTCCCAGGAAAAGAAGCATTTTTCATTCAACTCTTGAAAGCATCCCATTATTAAAGGAACTATGAAATTAACATACTGTTACATGTCACGTCAATGGCTGAAAAATTCAGTAAAAGACCTTATTCCTACAGTTTGCATTTTCAAGGTGAAAAAGTCACTGCAAAACTTATTTCTAGTGTTACCATGAACTGTTTTTAAGTATGTGACTGGGCTAGTAGTACTCAGATAAGGATTAGGCCAACTCTGGAGAGCTGGGTGTTTTTTTCCTGTCAGGTTCCCTTCTGTTCTTTCTATTTTTAACAGAAAATATTATACTCCAGTTAATAAAGTAATATTTCAGAAAGACAGATAGATCCTTATGTGGATTTCTCCAAAACACACCTTCAAGAGACCCTGAGGATCATTGCCATTAACAAGTATTCTCTGGGTTCCCACCAGAGCTGCTGGCCAACCCACAACATCCTGCAGTTATAAACTAAAAGTAGCCTTAAGAGTATTATTCCATCAGGTTTGGACACCAAGGAGGGGAAACAGAGCTGGAAAGGTCATTGTTCTCCTCAGTCAGTGCCTTGCGTGACAGGCAGACAGTAAATCCCACAGGACTTGTCACCGTGCAAAAACCTACTAATGGTACCAAAAGCAGGGTAATGTCTTGTATAATTGCACCACACCAGCTCAGCTACCTGTGCTCCATACACACTCATCTGCAGAACAGAAATTACATCGACTTTGGAAAATACACTAAGATTTCCCATACAAAAGTCCACAAAGACATTCTTCCCATCTTGTCGCAGAACTATTGCACAATACTTTAAGATTCCTGTCCAACAAAGCATATAAACACACCTCTAAATCAAAGCACCGAGATAGTTTCTTGCAGTGAGTGAGGTGGCTAAGAGACTTTCCAGTTGACTTGAGCTTTTCCAGTTAAGGCATGAGGCTATCAGCTGTTGACAGGTGGATGGATGAGCACCACTGTATGAAGATTTGGGGGTTTTTTTACTTAGTTTGTTGGAAAAGTAATCTATTAAATTTCTTATCATTATCTTGTGTCTCTTCTGCCTCTGATGGTGAAATTATGGGATGGACATGTTCCTCCCTCAAAACTTCAAAATTTCATAAGCTGATAATGTGCTCAGCAAAAGATCATGGTACCCAGATTTGCATTCAGGAAAAACCTCATGCTCATGGCTACACAAAGCTCCGAAAGCCATAAGATAGATTTATTAGGGACAGCTTCATTATCTAATTACTACACCCAATAATTGTACATCTTCAATAGTCAGGAACAATTCAATTTTTTTTTCTGTGTTTTTTCCCCCCGATATCTCCAGCACTGCTAAAACCTATGGTGTGCCCTCAAAAGCTTATTTATTTATGCATATGGCTTGCATATCTCAAGGCTAGATGCATAAATTTTTAAGAGCTGACATGCTCTTCAGGGAAAAAAGCTCCCCCTCTGAATTATTCGATTCACTCTGCAGCTATCCACTGCTACCCCTTGTTTATCTGCTCATTACTGTGACTGAAAATGAGTTTGTCAGGAGAAATATAATTTAAAGAATGAGAACACGAACACAGAGAGCATCTCGATAACTCAGGAAATACACAAATTTTTTTTTAAACCCAGAGATAAACCTTTTTCTCATAGCATTCTTTTTAAAAGGAACTTTTTTCAAAGCTTTTGTGGAAAAAATCAGAATAATTTTTACACGAATGCTCTGGAAGCTGTTTTGCCTTGCCGTACATGGGCTTTGCCTTCCACGCAAAGAAAAAAGGATCGTCAGAACAGTCACTTCTGAAGAGGCTCAGTATTTTATAATTTTAACCTGTTCCAACCCTGAAGTGTGGGTCAAATAATTTGTTACTTGGAAGAATGTCTAAGTCCCATCACAAATTCTAACAAATCAAAACCTTTGCAAATCTCTGTTGATCTTAGTGTGCATGTGTGTAGTGGGGAAGGGGGAATGAGATAGCAGATCATGCTCTGAACAAATTTTGCTGCCCAAAGTAACACCTTAAGGGTTTTTATCATTCTGTGATATAGTTTATCCTCTTCCCGTAACAAAAAGTCTCTAGCAAACAGGCCCATGAAGAGCTGGCAGAGGGTCTCATCAGCCACCTGCAGTCCTGGCCCTTCCTTTAGGAAAGTGATTATGCACCAAAATGGATGCAAGAAGCTAGCGATGTAAGGAGCTCTTCCCGTGAGCAAAAGGGAGAGGTGTCATCATGTTATGATAGAAGTTTTATCTAAAGCAGCAAAAGATCTCTCCTCAGCTGAAATCCAGTAGCTTCGATCAAGTTATTTTCCCTAGGACATGCCGAGGAACAAGTGCTGCACCCCGTGCTCCAGTGGAGCTCTGCCTGTCTGCCCCAGCGGACAGCTCTGACTCCTCACTTCTGGTCTTCCAATATCAGGACCAACAGCAGCAGCAAGTGTTGAAAAAAGACAAAAGGAGAGAAGTGCTTTCATACATCACCAGGGTAAACTAAGCCCTAAATTATGCTAAATCACACCCAGAAGCAGGTGGAAGTGCATTTAATCTGTTCATTGCACCCAGCTCCATTAAGCAGTCAAAACACCATCTCCTTCCTCAGTTGAAATTTGCAAGTGGTCTTCAGACAGGATCCAAAAAATCACCTCTCCTCAATTTGCTGACCAACAAATTAGGAAAGGAGACACTCTATCTTGCTCTTGGCTTGCGTTATGTTTCTGCTGTTACGTATATTATGGCAGCACTAGTCCCTGTCTAGATCAGGTTGTCCCTTCATCAAAACCAGGAGGTCCCCATGTAAGGTGCTGTGCAAATATACTGGTTGTCTCCATTCCAGCTATTTTACAGCAATCCCTGGATGCCTGCATTTATTCCAATGACTCCTTTATTTTGCCATGCAAATTTTGTTACCCTATTGTTAACTGGCCTACGTGTGTCAGCAGCATATGTCTGCTGTCACCAGCCTCAGGCTATCACCTGAGGCAAATGATAGCCTTTCTAACTGGTTTAATACCCTTTCCTAGAGACCTAAGCCTGTCCACCTGCGTCACAAGAGGGAAGGTACGGATGGATACCATGGCAAAATACATGTGATGCAACTTAAAAGTTTGCAGTGGCTTGTGTGTCTGAAGCTGTTAGAGACAAGACTTGTTCTTGGGACAGATAACCCCAAAACTGTCAACTAGAGAGATTCTCACCTCTAAACCAAGTGATCTAAGACATGATACTGGCTGAGATGGGCTCATGTCTAAATTTGGCTGGTAATTTCTAATTTCCTAAGTTTACAAATCCAGAGGAGAATAGCTCCAACAAAAGGCTGGTGGACCTGACTGTGTCAGCCTGAGTTGAATTTAAGTGCATGAAGTCTGTCTGGGGTTTTTTTGGCCTTTGTGTTTGTTTGCCTTTCTACATTTCTGCTGCCAATTTCACGCCTGACCAGACAAACCAACAAATGTTTTTTGTTGCAAGGTAAGGCAAGTCAATAAACAGACAACAAGCTAAGAGGAAAATATGCCCTAAATGACACCTCTTTTTCCTCTGGCTTCACTATCCTAGTGCTCACCATCAGCTCCCAGATCATGCTGTGACTGCGATGTTGCTTGTCTCACAAATAGACTGTAAAATCCTTTAGGTTAGGACCTTCCTTTCTATTGCTTCATAAAAACATCAGCCAGACCAGCAACACTATGTAAATACAATAAAATAATGATGATAATGGATGATAGTAATGATTAAAAATTCATATCCCCTCTAGACATGAGATCAGGAGATATTCACAACTTCCCAACTTGACTCGGAAGGGATGAGAAGAAGATGTAGCAATACCGAAAAGCCAGGCAGAGCGCCATGATTGGGGAAAAAGCAACAACAACAAAAAGAAAAACAAAGACGAGTTCAAGGAATCCCTGGAGAACTCCAGCTTTTGAAGTCCCTTGCATGCACTCACAGCAAGGAGCCCGTGACAGCTGCTGCCATGTGTTTGATACCCTCCCGGCTCCAGTTTTGTCATTTACCAAGCTATCCTGTCATCAGCCAGCACAGAAATAGAGCGTGTGTTACCCCAGGTCCCATCTTCGTTCCTCAAAGCCTATTTGTAGATCAGAGCTGTTTCAAATGCAAGTATGAAGAAACAGACACACTGTCAAAGTAGTATTCTGGGCTTTTCCCCTTGCTTTGCTGATGCTGTAAGAGTTAGGCAAACATTTCTAGATGAAAAACATTTTTAGTTAAAAAAATGAGGAAAAAATCAACTTAAAGTGCAGAATCTGCAACTTAGTGATATCAAGTGAATTATTTTATTTTTACTAACTTGCTCAGGTTTTAAAAAGGCAAAAAAAAATCTGTAGAAGTGAAAAATTACACTATAAGATTTTGTTAATGTCTTTATGCCTTGTCTGTATTGCTAGACTAAGTGGCTGCTAACAGATACAGAATTATATTTGCACTCTAAGTAGTCTTCTCGCATCTCACTGGTTGGCTTCTATTTCATGCAGGGATCTGGTCAGAGTTTTCTGACTTATTATTGTCATTGCCCATCCAGATGTGCTCCTCTCCCCTTCCACCTTTAAAGCTCAAACAGTGATTCCAGCAGGAAGTGGGAAAGATTGTTGGAGTGGGTTTTTTTTGTTTGTTTTGTTTTCCCCCCAAAACCAGGAATTGTCCTGTAAGTCAGAAATGCCTCCTAGAAAGCAGATGTAAGTTTATGTATCTTGGAGACAGACAGAATGTGTATCCTCCTTTCCATCCATCAATGAAATTCTGAGCTACCAGCCACTAACACTGGCACTTTCCTGTAAATGCTTTATTGGTGCATAAATGCTCATCATAATTGAAATTTTATTTTTATTATTTTCATATCAAACCTATTTCACATTTAGCAGTCACACATTTCCAGAAATTCTTAATTTAAGGGAGCAATTGCATTTCCAGTGCAATTAGAATACCAAAGGTAGAGATTCAGGAGTTACAAACAAAATCCAAACAGTCTAATTCCCACTACAAGTTCTGAAAAATGTCCTCTCTAAACCCAAGATATTTTCATTGCATTAAAAATGTTAGCAAAGCTCTAGTATTTTAAGACTTTGGTTTGTAGGTTGTTAAGAAATATGCCTACATATATAAGCAGCCCCAGTAGTATAAATCAAGTAAGTGTAACATTAACAAAACTGGGAACTTATACTCACAAGAAAGGACAATTTCCAGGCAAAACAAATAATTTCTTTAAATGTTTTTCTCTGTATATCTAAAGAATCATCAGATTAATAAAAAACCAGCAGAGTGTCTACAGGGTTTATGTGCCTATAAAAATATGTTTCAGAGAGTCTAATTTATTTTGTTATGACAAAAGCGGTTGTTATTAAACAATTGCAATTTGATTTTATGCTTTCAAGAGGAGTATTTATGTACAAAACTAGTGTGCTGCAGAACTCTTGTTAGCTTTACTGAAGTGTGCATGCATAATATATAGTTGCTGGAAGTGAAAGAGAACTACTAAACTAAACAGGTGGGAAAGAGCTGGAAAGAAAGAAGGGAGGGAGAAAAAGACTGAAGTGTGTTTAAATGCTGTCAAAGCTATATCAAAAGTCTGTACATATATATATATAAAAAATATGTAATGTCCTTGGCTGTACCAAAGTTTTTGTTGCTAAAGGCAGATTTAGAAAAATAAACTTTTCAGTAAAAAATCCACCTTCTCTTCTTAGCAGAAAAATCTTAGCAGATATTCCACCCTATGCTGCTGTTATTTCATCAGGGTGTCACAGACATCTTCTAGGAAATTTGCCAGAGTGTTTGAAGACTTTTTGATTTGTTGGACCCTTTCTTTTCTTCCACACTTCCTTATTCACCTTTTTTTTCTCCCAGGATTCCAATTTCTAATTCCCAATCAAGGCACAGACTCATGTGAAGGAAATGTTTATGACAGACAGGATACCAGCCTGCCAAGCCATAACTTTACTTACTTTTATTTTTTCTTCTTATTTCTTTTTACCCTGTGATATGTTTTCTTACAAACATATCAAACTCTTACAAACTCTTGAAGATGTACACAGTGCTTCCCTAACATGCATTTTGGCAATCAGTCCATGCCACATTAGAGCTATCGATCTACCAGTCTTGTCCTCCTCTATACTGGTTTTTCCACCCCTCTTCTCTGGATTGGGAAGGAAACACCAGTGAACTGGATACGAGGGGAGCTTGTGGAGGATTATAACCTTGAGAAGGGCAGATTGTCCCCCAGAAAGAGAGGAACAGACAGGTGATATCATTATTGGGATGGCAGCATCACAGTCATGAGCAGTCATTAACAGACATTTAAAAAATATATTTTACCCAGTCCCCTTGAGACTAGGCCACTCACTAGAGAGAGGCAGATATAAACACGATGATGCTGAGAAACAGCAAGTTATAGGCTATTCTGGAATGGACTTGTCTTTCCCCATTAAAATTTTTCTCCTTTATATAAACACATGCCACAATTTTAATTGGAATGGGGAAAGAAATGAGTCTTGCCCTTCTAAGCTGAGCAATTTTGTTGCTTCAAGAAGTTAATTTACCATTGTCCTCCTTCATGAACTCCAAGGGAGAATGAGATGAATTTTCCCTCCTAACCAGCTGTGGTTGAAAAAGTTTCGTCACTGGAGGACCTTTTACATTTATTTTAAAGTTTAACTTTTCATGGCTTTTTAGATTTCCAGATATCAGGCATTGGCACAATACCTCTACTTCTTTTTTTTTTTTTTTTTTTTTTTGAGGGGCATGCTGAAGAGCAAGTTAAAAAGAAGTTAAGAAGAATAACATAATACTAGAAAGGTAGGAAAAAATTCACAGAAATTTCTTCTAAGGCTGGAAAAAAGGTATGATTGTGGGATTCAGAGAGCTCAATCTGCTTAACTCATCAGAAAAGAAGAGCGAGAGATGACTTGGTTGAAATATGTGAGTGTCTTCACAGAGAGGAACTATGGTGCATAAAGAACACTTTAATCTTTGGGTGAAAGGCATGACCAGAGCCTGGAAACTGAAATCAGATAAGTAATAGTGAGAAATTTGCTACGTGTATGCTTGACAAAGAGATTGACTAAGAAACTCTTGAGGAAAATGTAGAGCCTTCATCACCTCTTCAAAGCCATGATTCGATGTCTTTCCTTAACCAAATCTTACTATATGCTCTGAAATTGTGTGTTACAAGGGGAACTGGGTGGAATTAAATGTCCTGTGATATAAGAGCCCAGACATATACACCTCAGTCCCTTTTAGCCTAGACAAATCTGGGACTCATTTCAAAGAGGAGTAAACTAAGCATTGGAAAATACAATTTCATCCTGCATTATCAATCCTGTAGCTGACATTGTGAAGATCAGTTCCATTGCTCAAGGCCTCGGCATTGCAAGAACATGGCTGAAAACACAGCAATTTTACAAGTGTATATCACTTTCCATCTCTTGAATCCCCAGGATATAATCAACCAAGGTGTCATTTATTGATTTTTTTTAAACTATTCATGGTGATAATGTGATAGAACTAGAATACCCTCTCATGTTTTTAGACATAAAACTACACTGAAAACTAGATGGTAAAATTTGCAAGCTATAAATATTAGGCACTACTGATTTCCACAAAAAAAAAAAAATCAGTGAGAAGTGATGCACTACTTCTGAATGGCCACCTACATGGTGGAGGGGAGCAACTGTTTAACAACACACATTAAAAAAATTTATAAAACACTCAGTTCATGAAAAAATAAAAATAACATGTCCAGCTGAAAATGGAGTGGGAATATAGTTAGAGAGAATGGAGTCACAAATTGGAGCCATCTGTTATTAAGAAATAAGTTGAGAATTTTCAGGCTGCTTTTTTTTTTTTTTCCACAGAATAACAGAGATGAAGAAGAATCTAAATTATTTAGACTGCCTCCAGGCTACGTATGGGGAGCACTGTTTTAAAAAGCTTGGGTTTGTGCTCTGGGATTTTATTGAAAGGACAAAATAAAACCCAGTTCTCTGGCTGGTAGCTCATTAGCTGCAGCCAAGGATCTGGGCCATTACCTGTGACCTGATGATTTATTATGGAGCACTATGAAAATGCTGGAGACCTGCCATGGGTTTGCAATATAATGTGGAGCTACCTGCTGCACACACATCCCTCCCTCTGGGTTCCATCTACCCAAAAACTAATATCGAGCTTTGTGGTAAAAAAATGCTGGGGCTGCTGGGGAAGTGACATGGAGGAGGGCAGCATTCCAGAGGGCCAAATTAATTTCCCTAGGGATTCCCTGCTTGTAAAATCCCATAAACAAAATGTCACTTTTCATTCGCTAAGCCACTTTGATTGCTAACAGCAAACACATGCCTTACTTTGGCATAAAGCTCTGCACCATCAAATTAAATAATGTTGGGTTGTTGGGGTTTTTTTTTTCCTAACAATCTGTCTCACACATTCCTTGGCTGCCTTTAAAAGTCACTTGTAAAGTTTCACACTTGCATGCTGCAAACAGCAAAGCTGGAAAGCTCGGTGTCTCCGAGGATCAATAAGCTTTGAATCGTTTTGGTTCAAACGGGGTGAAGCAAGTCCAGCAATTGACAACTGCCATCTCATGGTGATTGCAGGAAATGAAAATGAAGGTCTCCAGATGTTTTCTGATGGTTGAGTGGGAGCATCACTTGAAGGCCTGATAAAATTACACATTGCTTACACTTGAAGATCTCAGGGATTCAGTAAAAGAAATTACAGGTGAAATACTGGGAGGTCACTACTGGCATAACAACAAAACTGGATCCTAACATGCTATAATATCAGAGTGTTCCTTACTGTCAGCACCCAGCTATCTTCAAAAGTGTATACTAATGCCAGCTGAAGCAGTATATCAGAGAGTCGGGTTAACAAAGCCTAAATCTGTACTGAAAACCTGGCTTACAGAGGAAAAAGCACAATCTAGGTACCCTGTCAGGGTGAGTTCCTACAGCAGACAACTGGTCATGCAAAATAGTTCTCAAAAAAATAAAGGAGTGTTACTGTGTGAGGCACTGTTGGAAATCAGAAGTTTCTGGGAAAAGAGAACAGGTTTTGAAGAATTTCCTTAAAGTAAAAGAAAAATTTTTTAAAATCCTAATAATTTCAGAAGAATACTCAGAATAAAATGTTTATACTTAGGCCAACATTAATCTCCATATCGTTCTGTGGATATTATGGGAAACATATTCCTGGGACCTCCAGGTCCTAATTATCTCAGAATGTTTTTCTCCAAGAGAGGGTGAAATATCCTGGGCTCCGCTGATCTCCCTGTGGGAAGGAAACAAGTTTGGAAACACAGTGGTTTCTTTTGGAGCAGAAATTATATATTTAAACAGTTCTAGGAATCATTCTTACCTGATCAGAGCTAAAACATGCCTTCAGACTGACATGGGAAACCTCGCACCTCTCCACCAGCTCTTCCCCTGTACTCCTTGAAAAGCAGTGAGTGGGTCAGTCTGTTCTGCACAATCTTTACTTGAGCATCTGAGTACCACCACAGATTTCAGTTCAAACCAAACATACATCCACTCTGCCGCATTAACTACATGGTGCTGCAATTACCAGTGCTGTCTGCCACACAAATCCATTCATACTATAAAAGTCATTGGCTGATACAAATCTTCAGTGTCCAAAAAGACACATGTACAGTTCACTTCATGTATTTTTAGTAGGCTTTTCCCCCCCCTTCTCAATTAAAAAAAAAAAAGTGGTAATACAAGTTGAACAGAGGTAGGGGTTGGTATTATTATGTGGACACAAATTACATTGAGTGCTAATTCCAATATCTAGCACTAATTACTCCCACCACCTTATTGAGAAATAATTAGTGAGCATCCTCCTGAGAATAGTAGCCCTGATTCTTCTCTTTCCTACAATAAAATTACTCAGGCTTTACACCAGTGTAACTAAGCAAAGGATTACCATCATTGCCTACAGCTTTAAAACTCCTCTAGCCTGCTGAATGAGCATAGTTTTTCAATGCAAGATATCAAGAACTGATTTCCTTGGGAATTACAGAGCATAAAACCTGAAGACAGATACACACTTAGCAGTAAGCCCAAGATTACCAATTTGTACTGATAACAGAGAAGTAATAAAAAGAAGGAAACCCTTAGCTTAAACTTTGAGCATATAGAATGAGCATGCATGTGGAGGGGGAACTCAATTATTTAGTGAAATGGCATTTTCAAAATAGCAAGCATTTCCTTTTCATGCCCTGATGCTTTTTCCCTGATACTTGTTTCTTCGGTTCATTTTCAGTCCCCACCTGCCACTGGAGCAGCAGATAGACCTAGTCAATAAAGGCTTCAGGATCAGCCTGGCAAGACAGGAAACCTGGGTCCTACCCCTGCTGCAGCCATCTGCCTCTGCAGACAATTGGTCTTCTCCAATGCTGAACACAAGGATCTGATTTTACCACCCTTATTCAGCTTTATCTTAGAAAAATGCACTTACCAAGAAAATAAACTCAGTTACCTGAAACAGCAGCAAAACATCCCAGTTGGAAAGGGAGATCTGTCAAACCTCTGCCACTTCTGACCCTTGAGGCACTTATCTTTGTAAATGTCAAATACCTCTGATGTTTTTTGTGCCCATTTATAGCATTGCCAGGAATTGCCCGAGTATTTAATATCAGGAGCCGCAAAGTTAACCCTACATCTAAAACATAAGCTGCCATCTTCACTTCTCACTCAGCTAACTGGTCTTTGGCAATCATCGCACTCTCAGTTCTCAGATTACAATTAGCCATTTGAGTCTGGTGTGGAAGAGAGAGGAGAGAGTGGTAGCACCTCTCCAACTATTACCTTGGTGGCTAGTGCTGCTATGAAAAGCAGGAGAGCCCCAGACCCTAACTCATCCTTCACCTGTGTGAGTTTGAACCCACGCTCCCTGCATGCATGCTCTAACTACTAGCCTGAAGCATATTTCAGTTGAGAGTTTTTGTGCCCATGCTTATCAAAGTAATGTTGATTTGCTTGGAACTATGAAGAGGTTAATGAGCAGAAAGTGGGGGTTTTTGCATTAAGCTGCAGATAAAACAATATCAGTGCACTGAATTTCACTTGACTGTTTTGGAAAGGTAGGCACCAGCAATTTACCAGTCTCAACAGTGAGCTCTGAAATCTGGGCAAACTATTGCTGGATCTCCATTCATGCTGTGTGACAAGCTTCCCTCAGTCATACTCATGCACATTTGCATATGCACATGCAAAATATATTCTATAGCCTTCCACACCACATATCACAAATCCACCAAGTTTCTTCTTTTTCTAGCAAGTCATGTATCTACTTGTCACAGAGCATCCTTCTCTAAGGCACATCAAGATCTGACCTCTCTCCCTTTTTCAGTAAGGGGTGGTTTGCAGACACTGATCAAGCCAATTTGCTGTGCCTGGGTTCAAACCCCCAAAATGATTAACCATTCTTAGGTAACCTTACTGCTAAACTCCATCTCATCTTTCATTACAGGATAGAAATTTGGCAAATGTAAAAGTTACAGGGTCCTCTGACATCTAGATTGCCTCAGTCTTAGCAAAGGAAACATAATGGATCTGACTAGGTCATGAGACCGTGCCTGGCCTCTTCCCTCCCTAATTTTCCATGCCGCTCCAATCTGCTAAGTACAATTTCACATCACCCTCAAAGGACATGGTAGCAAGAGAGGCCCAATAACTTCTCTTAGCTAGAAGGTAAAAAAACAAGTGAAACAAAAAGATACATGGAATGGGCTCTTTTTGGCTGGCCTTCTGCTGGTGGATAAATACCAGGGGACAAAACACAACTATCCTTTGGAGGGGGAGGAAGATGGCAAACATAAGCACCCTGCCATTTCTGGGATATATACGTCACACCAAGACGTATTTTTGAAGTATGAGGGAGCAAAATACAGTTTGTTCAATGTTGTCAGTAAATCTAGGTCTAAAGTGCTTCATGGAAATATAGCCAGCTGGGAGCTTTTTGAGGACATGTGTTACATTTTCATTGCTATTTGTAGAAATGGATTATTCAGGCAGATTTCTGAAACCAAAATTTGTTATTTCCTTCCTCCACTCGTTATTCATACAACATTTCTTGACAATTTTCAAAATTAAGAGGGGAAAACTTTTTGTTTCAACTTTGTTTTCAAATAGCAGAGCCAAATGACAAACATGAAAGGGTAGAGACAGCCTGGTTTAGAGACGTTGGAACAAGCATTTTGTGTGTTTGTTTCAAACTGAACATTTTAAAAATCTTAAGTCATGACAGGAAAATTATTTGAGGACTCAAAGATTTTGAGATGGGAAAGCAATTTCCCCTCCTAATCCCAGTGAGTCAACTGTTCAGAATACAGCAGCTATTTTATACTCTTCCATTGCACTCCTCCCACACCCAAACTCAAATAAATAGAACCAGATTCAAATCTTTCCTAAACATCCATTGTTTACTACATATCTAATGCAAAAAGTACCTGAGAAGACTGAGTATTGACTTTACTTATCGAGCCAAATGAAGAAGATCAGAAATGCCTTTTGCTGAGGTCCTCTGGTCGTCCTCATACACTTTGCAGCCACGCAGACTCTAGAAGCATTATACCATTGACAGTCTAGACCTTTTCCTCTTCCCAGTCCCATCGTGTTTTGATGTTGATTCCCACTCCTACCTCCCCAACAAGGGAAGAAAAGGCACAAAATATCCCAAACATTTAAAGTAAAAATTCAGGACCTCATCCAAGCAGACACCAGAACATGAGATTTACTGCCAAACTGGCAGGAGTTTTCAGTCCTAAAAATCTCTGGTTAAACTCAAGAGAGAGAAATTTTTAACTGGCCTTTCTCCTGCCTGACTTTCATTTCTCAGCAAGCTTCACCTGCACTTTGAGAACTAAACCAGAGCAATTAGCTTTTAGCCCTACCTTTTATAGCTAATTGCCCTTAAGGCAACTGCAAGGATTCCCAGGTGTCAGCTTTCTGTGGTGTTTATGCAACTCCCAGAAGAGAGCAAGCAAAGACACTAAAATAGAAAAGTTCTTCAGCAGACATACACATAAAATGGAAGCTTAAAAAGCCAACAAGGCACAATGATCATTAATTTTCTATGTACATCACGTTCACTCACTGAATTATACAATGTGATAGCATTACAAGCAGAAAAAGCTTCTTAAATACAAGGATTAAAAAAAACTCCTCCAATTTCTTCAGCCCCACAATGACCTCTAATTGGCAGTTTAAATCCTTTAGCCACCAATTAAATTATATTTTTAAAGCCCTTGAGAGTGTTTTGGTTTTGGGTTGTTTTTTTTTTTCTTTTCTCTCTTGACATTCATCTAAGAAGCCTATGTCTGAAACAGAGGTCACCATACTTTGCAGGAAACAATTTTCTGCTGCCTGGAAGTGGAAAGTTTCCTTTCAAACCACTGTAGGTGAACTCGCTTATTTATGCCAGTAGGAAATATGACCACATATCTGGTTCTCAACTGACATTTTAATGTGGTGGTTTGGTTTTTAGGTCCCTCCAGTGGTGTCCCAGTGCTGGGGACTCCATATTTCCCCGAAGGAGGAATAGCTGAACACCCTGAACCCACACTGCGCTGCTGTTATCACTCAATAGTCTCCAGTGTACACAAGGAGTCCCTGCCAAGCTTCCACCAAGAACAAAGCTCATATTTCCCAATTCGAGGCACTTTAAAATTCTATGGGGCTAACAGATGTTCACTAAAACAGCATTTGTTTTTAGAAGTTAAGCTGCTCTGGACAAGTCCAGTGTTTCTATGAGAGATGACTTGGAAAACCCTGTTATTGTAGACATAGTCAAAAGTGTCAGACTTGTAAACATCCCAAAATTTAGGGCTTCCCACCATTATCCCATCACCTGCCTTGGAGTTTTCCTCACTGATCCTGATTACCAAGGCAGACCTCTCTCATTCTGCTATCAGCTTGGGAACGAGACTTTGCAGCTTAATAAAACTATTCAGTTAAAACCTAGATGGTATCTGACCTACAGCGAGATGTCTTTGTAGAGGCAATCATTATGTTTGTCAATAGCTTCGACAGTTATATGCAGAGATGTCCACACAGCACTTCTATGCATGATGTGAAAACTTCTATTTCCTTGGAGGAAAACTTAAGGAAGGGAAAAGTAACAAAAAAGGTTTCAGAATTTGTGACACTGTTAAGGGTAGGTGTTTGTGTGTGCTCAGTAACTCATAAATCTACTTGTTTCAGACTAATTAGCAATCTTTAAGCGGTCCTGCTAAGCAGGTGGCAAACTGGAATGCATTGTTTTGCTTTGGTGCCCATATTTCACAGTGCACTGTTAATGTCTTTTTATTTGTATTTATTTTTTGCTCCCTTGTTTTATTTTATAAGTGTTCAGAGTACTGCACAGCATTATGGTACACTATCATTTTTCAAGCCATTAAATGTTAACTTCATTTTCTTGTGTGAATTATGCTTTACTCTTTTAGTTTTGTAATGAAAAATAAGTACAGGTTATGCAAGCAATAACCCCTGTGTAAGCAGCAGCTATCTTTTTAAACGGTTTATTATGCCACAGTCTGGTACTCCATTAAATATAGATTACAGACTGTTGAATAAATGAATATCAACTAAGCAGCCCCATCCTTCTGTACATATCAATGCAAATAATGAATCGTGGCACCTCATGAAAATGTATAACCCAGAAGAGCGGGTCAAGAAGTAATTACATATTTGTCTTATCTCATGCTTCTTGCTCTCAAAACAGCAAAATACATTTGTGATGGTTAGGGGACACTGAGAAAGCTCTTATGACCTGTTTTTCCTGGAAAGTGAAAAAGTATTCTTTCTCGTAGTTTTATGTAGGTCTGTTTAGATTTCCAGGTATATTACTTATAACACCCTTTGAAAAAGATGCTTTCATAGTTAAGGGTCTAACTGAAAAATATGGGTTCATATCTCAGCTCTTTCACAGACTGCCCGTGTTACAAATAAAAGAGTAACCAAATGGCTCCGTTTTGGAAATGTAAGTAATTATCAAATTAAATGGGCCAGCATATGATTTTTAGGTTTACTATACTCCATAGTGTACAAAATCTAAGTGTGCTTGTTTATGTACTTATAAATATAGAAAATGTATCTCTTAGTCATGGACATCAAATCGGGATAAAAAACATTACTATGATACTCTTTAGACACAGGCAAGATTAAAACTGATATTGATTAGAGATAACTGAAATAAAATTTGGAGACTGGCATTCAAGTTATGCTGCTTAAAGCCGCAGTAGACTAATCTGTTGCATATGGAACAGATTAAGAACTGGAATTAATTAATCATTAGGTTATTAAAATAATACCACTAACGTGAGCTGTATAGCAGGAAAAGTTCTCTTTAGCTGCTCAGGAGGAATTATCTGCTGATCCCAGCTTGAATAAATGGACTCAGAGAAGAGACTATATCGGTGAAGGGAAAAAATAAGCCAAACAATTAACTTGCTTAAATATCTCGTGCCCATATTTTCCAAGGCAAGTTTTCAGCTTCTGACAACTCTCACAGTTCCCCTGATTTCAGTGCTGACATGCCAATTCACCCTGCTTGTGAATAATTAGATCTGCTTGATAAATGAATTTCATATTAATGTTAAAAATCTATTAGTAGTCATATTCTTCCAGGAATTTCTAAAGTTTCTGCCAGAAACCTGGGGAAAAAAAGTTCAGCTTTCTAGTATGGGAACTGAAAGAAACTTGATTTTTTGGCTTGCAAGTCCTTTGTTAATATTTTGTTAAAGGAAAAGACACCAAATTTTCTTTTGGTTTAAAAAGACACTATTCATGCAAATAAGCTGCATAATTATTGCATATACGTTTCCTACCCTTCTCCTCCCAGCCAGCTATAGCAGTTAATGCCTGGAGCCGTGCAAGCCTTTAACAGGTAACATCTGTGCAGTACAGGTCATATTGTGACCCAGTTAAACCAGCACTGAGCACTTTTCAGAAGCTGACTTCCTCTGGAGTACCACCATGCAGGTAGGGAGAAGGGGAGAACAACGCTTATTGTTAAATGAGATTGATATTTTTATGTTTCTTTGTAGCACCTGGACCCCTATCTTGGTGACTAGTGGAAAAAAACTCCAATTATTTTTTTTTCTGCCTGCGTCAAATCAGAGGTCCCACAAATTGCTCAAAATTGAACACAAATACAAAGAATAAAAGAGCAAACTGGGAGAAAATAAAGCATAGGAGCAATTCTATTGTCTGCCTATCAACTATTCATGTTACACATGGCAGATATTCCTTTCTAGCCCACACTGATTCATTGTTGTCCGGTGCTGCTCTTAGATACAGTATTTTATCAGGTCGCAAATATGGACTAGTAAAAAAACCTGAGACTTATCACAATTTATGGCTCCAAAATTGAACCAGTGTTCTTATTCATTAAAAGAACACAAAGGAAGTTGACTTTAAATGTCCTCAAAATTAGCTCCAAGGTATACTTTTTAACCAGGTTGGTTTTTTTCTTTTTTTGTGAGACTGTCTTTCTTCTAGGATCTCAAAATTCACTTAAAATTTGGGGAAAATGCCAGTACTTCTTTTTGAAAGGCAGAGAAATTAAAGCACAGAGAAGAAAAGACCAAGGTCACACAGCACTCCAAATCCATAATTTGATTTTTCACTCTACATCCTTGCCACGTGGGAGCACAAACTATTGTTCAAAACACTGAACACCGTTCATAGCCACACACAATCAAGGAGCACAAATCAACATCCACATGCCCCATATACCGTCCTAGTTATGTTGTTTCCAAGCGATTTTCTACTGACCTCATGTATCTCCAAATAAACATCGTACACTGGTAAATATTAGCATTCCCAATTTATAGCCATAAAAATGGGTTCAGAGTGAAGATAAACTGTTTAGGTAGGAAATAGAGTGAATCTGTAGATCAGAATGAAAAAGTATCAATCTAACGTTCAGTCTTTCTCCATCTTCACAGTAAGCACATATATATTGTATGTATCTGGAGAAACCTATATATAGTTACATTTGCACATGTGAAAATACATATATGCTTATTTCCTAAAGAAGCGAAGAACCATTTCATGTTCTTCAGAAACCCTACTAAAGTTCATTATGTTTCAACGATTGAAGGTGCTGTTTACATGAAGTGCTTGCAGTTACACTTTATTGGACGCTCAGTGGTGTGCTGTTTGCAACTGCAGACAGGATGTGTTCATTGGTAAAGTAAAGAGACAATACTGAAATTCGAAGTGTGTGGGAGTATAGCAGGAGAAAGGTGGTGATTTCATTTATCACAGCTGATGCTACCCTGTTTCTATACAATTTCTCAGGTCAGTATTGTAAAATATAACCTAGTGCAAGGTACTGATCAAGCTAGGGTCTTCCGCCATATAGATATATGGCCAGTGAGATTGTATTTATATATTATGATTCACTTTGTTATCTATCCAGATATGATAATGTAAAACATAAACCTGAGATTAAAAAACAAATACAAAGAACCTATCTAATACACTAGTCTTTCTTGTTTTATTAGCTGAAATGCCAGGGTGATTCTGGCAGTATTTAAAATTCAAGAGCGCAATAATTATAAAATGCAGTGAGCAGCAAATGTTCTAATGGTAAAGAAGAAATGTGAAAAGTAATGGCTAAATCAATAACACCTCAGTCCTGGAGTATGTTTAGTGTGTCTTATGTGAAATATCAATAATTATTTATAGCGTGCAAAGACGTCTTTAGTGTTCAAAAGATATGCAGAAGAAAAGCTTCACATAATGAATTATATACTTACGTATACACAGGCTGTTCAGTTCCATTTTTAAACTAGGCTATTGAAAATGTCTCCAACAAGCTCCACAAAGTACTGCTGCTGCCTGCTTTCCAGATCTGCCTGTACTTGAGGCAGTTGCACCTAACCCAGCTGCCTCTCTAGCTGCTAGGTTCAGACCCTCCATTCCCACCCTAGCTTTACCCCCCATACCCTGTTCCATCCATACAGGAAAAATTTCCCTTGTGTTAAGACCTAAATCTCAAGATTTGGGTTGAGTTGGGAAGAGTGTCAATGGTTTCTCAACCTTCAAGTCTGCAACCAGTGTCCAGGTATAGATTTCAATTTGCCAAAACTCTGTCAGTTTGGCATCTGGTCATGATAAGGAATGTCTCTGTTTCCCTAGGCTCATTGTCACGGTGTACGTCACACGTCTAAGACTGATCACGATTTGAGTAGGTAGATACTATGCAACCTATCTGCTCCAAAGTAGCCCCTTGATAAAGAGAATAAATGGTGGTGGTTACTACAGTCTTGTCAGTCTGTCCCCAGTGCCTTTAGAAATCAATGGGAGGAAAGTGTTTGAATAACATTGTAAATCTGAGACAAAGCTATTGTGAGTTTGGCCAGAAATTTCCTAATGTCCCTCTGAAGATAAACCACTTCAGTACTTACAAATTAGACTGATCATAACATACGCAATATAACAAGTATTTCCCATTTAATTTTCAGTTCCATATTCCAGAACATATTTCAGATGTTCCATACTTACATGACTGTAGTGCCCAAAGGCACAAATCATCCTTTAGGCTCTATTGTGCTAAGAGTTATTCAAACACTCAGAGGGCCTTTTCCCACACAGCTTATGAGCCTAGAATACAAGCACTGTGCACAGGCTGGAAAATATGGTTACAGTCACAGACATAAAGGTTGATATATTGATACTTCATGTTTTATATAAATGATAGAAAAATAAATGTAACTGCCAATAAACTTAATCTGCTATTCATCAAGCTCTCATTTGTTTCCTGACTTTATAGCAGAGGGGACACTAGAGGAGAGACTTGCATTAAAAAAAGCTCATAGTAGCCTTCTGCATCAGCTGAGGAAGCTCTCTGATGTGATATGCCAGACAGTATATTACATGTTGATAAAATAAGGACATATAATACAAAATATAAGACATACTCTGTTCAGCTAAGACTGCTAACCAGATCCTAATTTGTCGCTCTGTTCTACAGCAATGGAACATTCTTAAGAAATTATTTCTGTATATGTGGTTCCACTAATAAAACATGCCTTGCTCCATTTGCACTCTTTCATTCATATAATGCCTGAATGGTAACAAAGTATTTGATAAATACTCATTTTGCAACAGATGAAAAGGCTGTTGTCTTTTAACAAATATCTGTGATGCCAGAATTGTAATGAAGTTACACGACATGATTTGATAACCCAGGACTAACTAAGCTGTGGTAGCTACCATGTGCAAATTCTTAGTCTAGAAATAATTTCACTCACCTTAATTTACCCTCACTGAAATCTGAAAGAAGTTTTAATAAATTTTATTTTATTTGCCACATGTAACAACACTTCCAAGCATGGCTATTGCAGCTCAGTTGCCTGGGCTGGCTATCCACAATAACCTGATGCAGCTCCCCAGCTACCATCCAGATCCTGAAAATCATCCTTTTGAAAACTAACAGACTGCATACTATGTTAATTAAGGCAGAATGAAAAACAACGCCACGACCAGACAGATGGCAGCAGAGGAGTAAGGTAGGAACACTATTCCTTCAGCTCTGACAATGGCACAACTTCTGTAACTCCCATAATCTCCTTTTCACAGCTGCAAGTCCAGAAGCAGGCAAGACTCTTATTGACTATGTGTCTACTTGGACACATGTGGATACCAAAATTGCTTTCATTTAGCTGTCCATCAGCAGTTCTGGGGTTCCTTTAAATAAAATATGGCAGAGTTTGGGTGACTACGAGCCCAAAATATGAAATCTTGATTAGTGCAACAATTCTACTACACAGTTGGTAAAAAACAGAAACAAATTCTTCCAAGGGACTTCCATAAAGATAGGCTGAAATAATTTGGTATGGGGGGATGGGAGGAGAAAAATCTGATTATAAATTGAATAGTATTTGAACCAGTGAACCCAGAAAATATTTTGTTTTGCATGAAAGGGAAAGCTGGGAACTTTGAAGAAATTTGGTCTTTGTTCTGAGTATTACACGATTAATTAGAGATAAGACATATTTCAAAATTCTTCTTCATTTATTTGTAATTCCCAAGAGTTTATTATTTTAACTTGGTTCCATGAGCAAGTTTAGCCTGGTAAAAAAGAAAAAAAACCCCTTATTTACATAATTTTCTTTCTCTCTACTGTGGTCCCTTTTTGTGCAGTTTTCTCTGGAGGGTTTTTTGACAGGGGAGAAAGAGTATTTAAAGATGAAAGCTATTTTTCTGGTTTATCTGTGATCCATAAATGACATATTGACATGCTTACTTAAAATGTACAAACAGGATGATTTTTTTTTTATCTATAATGTGTATTTCTCTGTTGAATTTTCTTATTATTACACTGGAGTGTTCCTATAATCTTCCCAACTTTCTAAGATTCTATTTAGATACTACAGCATGAGAAAAATTCTGATGCTATTCTGGGAACTGCAGTCAATGGGAATTTTTGTATCTAAGGTGTCAGCAGCTTAATAAATATGTTTGTTTACAATTAATGACTTCTGAGTATTCCTGTAACCAATCTTTTTAAATATTGGATAATTTTTAAATATTCTAATGAACGCTTACTAAGAATTGTGTTTCGTTGTGTGTCTAGCCATGTTATTTTCTTATAGTGCGTGACAGCTCAGTGCTTTGATATTCCATATAAAATTAATCCATTTAAAAGAAAAATCTAATTACACGTGAACTGCTTACATAATTTTAAACTAATTACACCACAACTACTATTAAATGATTCCTGCATTATCATAAACCCCCCCAAAATGTAATTCTACTGTTCAGCTGATATTTTATTATCATAAAATACATTTCTCAATAGATACAATTTAAATCATCGTAGAAGATACTGTGAGGATGAATATCACAGATTTGTATTTAAAAGGGAAGGTTAAGTCATTTAGGCCAATATTTAATGCTGAGCATGTGCTGATTGGAAAGGCAATGTTCCTAGCTGCCTAGAGACTCTTGGACTGAGGTTTAAAGATCTTGAGAGTAGAAATAAGGAACTATGAACACTGCAGTTAGACCTGCACATGTACTCTATGCTAACATTAGGAAATCATAGGCTAACCACTGAGATTTTCTAGGGCCTGCTGAGACCCTTCATTAGGAAGTTTTAAATGAGGACAGTATTACTAGGCAACAGACCACTGTAGGAAGTCTTATGGTGGATGTCTTATGGATGACTCCTTAAAATTAAAGAAAAATCTTTCATTTCATTTGAAAAGCTTAGTTTTGGAAAGACAGAAAGCTCTAAGGCTGCTAAAATTTATCAGAAAGAACTTTCACAGTCATAGCAAACTGAAAATGTTGTTGAAGCTGGTGTTTTGGATTGATAAAAAAGTCCCATCTAGTCAAGCAAGCAGCTGTGACTATGATTAGGAAGGTATTTTATTGCAGGTACCTAGAATTGCCTAGAGACATCTATGATTGCCAACACCTTTTTTCTTTCTTTTTTTTTTTTTTTTTTCCTTTGGCCATTTCCTTTCAGCCATTTTCCTCCCAAAATCGCTCTCTCCCATTCACTAGTTACCATAGAATCATAGAATCACTTAGGTTGGCAAAGACCTTTAAGATCACTGAATCCAACCGTAAACCTAGCACTGGCAAGCCCACCACTAAACCATGTCCCTAAGTGCCACATCTACACATCTTTTAAATACCTCCAGGGATGGTGACTCAACTACTCCCCTGGGCAGCCTGTTCCAATGCTTGATAACCCTTTCGGTGAAGAAATTTTTCCTAATATCCAATCTATTTTCAGTGGAAAATGTATAAGAACATACGAAAGGAAGACTGAGAGCTCTTTAATCAGTCCGTAATTTACCCTGTTTATCTCCTATCCAGGACAATTTTCAGCCTCCTCCAAAATCTTTCCTGTAACTAAGAGCCATTGCCTAGGTCTCCAGCAGGGAGCTACAGAGAAATGTCCTCCCAAGTTTTTCTTTGCCCTATCAATCTCCACCTGCAATTTGTTGCAGTTTTCCCTCTCCTAGCTGGTCCTTCCTGAGCCATGCTGGGATAGAGACATAGTGCCAGTCTTCAGGCTCTGACCCTAATTTCCCAAGGTAACAACTTTATGGATCAATAGATCTGATCTACACTGCACTGCCAATAGTTGCAGCCTTTATTCTTCCCACAGGGCCCTTCTCTCTCCATCCTGCCATCTGAATCATTTTGCACCCAGGCTAGCAGAACATTTCCTCACAAATGAGATCCCCTCAGTCCCACAAGTACCTGGCAAGCGATAGGGCTCTCTCCCTGGATAATCATCTCAGGAGCAAAGTGGTGACTTGAACAACCACAGTGGACTAATAGCATTAAGCAACATAATTCTTAGGTAAATTACTCCCCTGCTTCTCCCATCCTCCTCCTCCTCATTACTGTAGGTAAAAAGTCTGTAGGTGACATTTGCTCTACTCTGACATGAGTTGCAGATAGGGCTGCTTCACCCAACCTCTGTCCACATCACTATCCATATCTAGATACCGTTTACATATAATGGTTCAAAGACATTTTATTGCACTGAGAGGAATGGCAAGGTGGTAGGTTTCTGTCTTCATTGGTTTTGGTTATTGTTTTATCCACCACCACCCCCAAAAAAAACCCTGCATACCTGTCATGCCCATCCAGCTGTCTCACCAAGTCACAAACTCAAGAGTCAGTTCCAGTTTGGCACAGGCAGAAAAGCTGACTCAAATTACAGCTCCACTCTAACACCCACCCTAGTCTGTCCCCTTGTCTCCTTTCCACCGAGAGAGGACTGGGATCTGCTACAGATCCCTGGAATCAGCCTATGGCTGGGCACAAAAGCAAGACCTCCGAGATGGAAATTGCCACGGCCCTGCCGCTTCCTTTATCTGCTCCAGAGCCTTGGAAAAGCACAGCCACCTTAGGGGTGGAAGAGGTTTTGGGGCTGCAGAGCAACAAATCCTCCTAATGGGAATGGATTTTTACTTAGAAGTCAGAATTGTCCCCTCCCCACTACCCCTCCCACCAGGGACTGCAGCAGACAATCTAACTGCTGCATTCAAATCAGGCCTTCGACCGTTCGCTTATTTTTTGGCAAAAGTTAAAGAAGCAATGGAAAATTTAGCACTGTCTGTGTGAATCCAGACAGAAAGCACATCCGTACCCTACAGAGTCTGCAGTTTAAGTTCATTTTAATTCTTACAGCTCTCACTGTCTCCTTACATAAATGTCTTTTCTTGTGCAAAAGCAGAGACCAATATTAGGATCCTCAGCTGAAATAATCCGTACAGTTCTGCAGCTTAAGATAAAACTGACAGCTTCTATCAGGTTTTATTCTTCAGGACATAAACTTGGGGTCAAGAAGGCATTTCTTCCCATATGATAACATTGCAAATTCAGTTCCCATCAGGATTTTTTCTTTTCCCTGATCAATCCTAGCATTATAGGGCTAGATTTGGCACAAGAGATTTGTACAAAAGTATTTCTGGGCTTGATTCAACTAAAGCAAACCGAAACCTTTTCTTGACCTCCTCCCCTACATTAGTATACAGTCATCTTCCATCCCGGACACCATTCTTAATAAACACATACGAATGAGGGCAAAATCCTTCCCTTATTCAATTTATTGTAGCTGCTTTCCACGCAGAGCATCAAGTCATCTGACAAAGTCCCACAGGGTGCGGAAAGGTAAGGGACAAACAGCAGCTATACTGCATTTAACTTTGTTTTCAAGATGAAATGCAACTATGTGCAAAAGGCCATAATAAGATATACTAATTTCTTCTTTTTTTTAACACTTCACTTACCCAGAGTGAAGAAATTCTGCATCCTCTCTATGAGTTGAAAGCATACACTCTCCCCCTGTATAAATATATTACATGCAGACAGGAGTCTTGTGCCTTTGAACAGAATTAGACAATGCTAATTGTAGGGAAATTATTTAGACCAAAACGAAATCATTCTGATGTTTTTAGTAAAACATTTCATTATTTATGTAAACAAAAGTGGTTTAAATTTTCTTTCTGCTTTAACTTTTTTGTTTTTAATTTTAAAACATTTGAAATCAAAATTGATTGAAGAAATCTTCCCACCAAGACAAAATTATAACAAATGTTTTGGAGATTGTCAAAGCAAAAAAACAGTGGGTCATGCAACTCTTGTCAAACCTGACTTGGGAATGGAAGGACAGATTCCCTGCAGGCACATATCAGTAGGGTTCATCTGGCTTCAGCAGAACTGTTTCTGTTTATATCAATTAAAAATGGATCTGAAATTTCTTGAAGGGATAATAATCTCTGCGAAGATATTTTTTTGTAAATCTCATTTTTATGAGAGAACCTAATTATTACACTCTGCCAGATGTAGCAAGGCAGGCAGATGTGACCCCAAATTTTAGATGCATGAAAGCTGCATACAATTATTAAGTATGATTTATGCTCCTCTTATCAGTAGCTCCATCGAGGTATCTATTTATGCATAAATTTAAAAAGTGGTAGGACTTAGATTATAAGTGAGCTTTGAATACCAAAGGATATTTTCCTTATAGCTTCACCTTTGTTTTGTTTTAGGGATACCCTTCTGAACTTTCCCTTTTAGTTGCAATATGAAACACAAGAAATGTGGTTTCATTCCTTCATAACTCTGAGAAACTTCTCTTATTGCAAGTCAAGTGTCTTAATTTGAACTTAAAAGAGTTCAAAAATTAATTAGATACAATTAAGAAAATAATTTAATTATGCATGAAAGTAATGGATGAACATTTGTCACAGCTGCTAACAGGGAAATCTTTTTCTTTTCTTAAATATCTATGACTACGCATATGGGAGGTTGCAAAAATCAGGGAAAACTGGGTGGGTTGGGGATTAGAGATAGGAAGGATTGAATAACCTTTCTTAGCTTTGAAAGAGAGGATGGTACTTAAAAAACTGAAGTTTACGGTGGCCAAAACTGAAGAACAGGAATAGAAAGACTATCTGTAACAGAATGAGATTTTCCTATATATATATAACGCTACCAGATTCTTGTTAAAAAAAAAAAAAATAAAAGAGGAAAAAAAAGGAGCTTCCTCTGCGCTGCAGACTGCCATACAAGTTTCAATGAATAGATCATGCCTGAAATGAAGTTAAAACACAGATGGCTTGTAGCTACATCATAGACTATGAGTAAAGGCATCTTCAGCAGCAGAGTAAGTGCCAGATGCCAAAACAATAGTATCAGAATGCCAAAATGGTACACTCGGAAAAATATGTGAGCTTTGAAGGTTTTTTACCAGAATGTTCCCAGTATATTATAAGTCTGGAGTCTTTACTGGAATAGGAAAAAATAAAAGTGATATTTTCCATCCATCTTCCTCAGTTGTGCCTGTAAAACTTCCAAACCTCTTATTTTTTTCCACACAGGAGGGACAAGAGAGTGAATTTCCCATAAATTCAGACAAAGAGAAACTAAACTTGCTTAGAGGCTAAAATTATTTAAAGGTATTAAAGATTAAGTGTTTATTTATTCAAATGAGGGCTTGGCATCCAAGTGCCTTTAAAAATCTAGCCTAAGTGACTAGGGTCATACAGAGACTGTCGCAGGACAGAAACTTAAGCCAGGATTCAGTCATCTGTTTGCCTTCAGAGCATTTCCCACCTGCCTTTTCCCTGTAAGCTTTCAGCCTCCCAGAGCTCCAATATTGAGCAAAGAATAGAAGAAGTATTTTTTAAAAAAAGGATTAGTAATACCAAATTTTCGTGTAAATAGCCAGATTCAGAATTCTCCATTGCTGAAGCAAAGAAATTGCTGTAATGCATCAAGGGTTTCTTTTTTTTTTTTTTTTGAAGCAGGGAGTGGTTTTATTTGATAGAGGAAAAGAGGTGAATTTGGGTCTGAAATGAGTAAGGAGTGTTAAGAGGGCTGGTATGACCCATTCCCATATTTTAAGCTGTCATGTTGTGCTACCAAGTGTGGGATCATGTCAGCTCGTGTCAGTCAAACTGTGTTGCGGCGCGTAAAGCAACGTGATAGATTGCCAGCCAGCTGTCCTTAACGCGTGACCGGCTGAAAGCCGACAAACTGAAACAACATTACGGGAAGGCTTAAAGGACAACCACAGTGATTAGTGTGAAGACTTGAGGCAGTTAAATAGCTGTTTACTAATGAGGGATGGAGCATGACAAACTCTTACCCTGGTTGCCTGGCAGAGTCAGGGAAAATAGATAGTTCCCAGGCCGAGCTAGCAAGGGGTGTCCAAATCTCAGCTCCGGGGCTGAGGAGAGTGCAAGAGGCTGAGGAATAGATGGTTTTCCAGCAGGACCCACAGCCAAAACAGGGACAGCTGGAGTAACAACAGACTGGGTAGAAAAGGCAATACTTTGCACGTTGTTCATTCCATTAATGGCAAACTTACAGAGTACCTAGATGGGGAACAAAATATCTACTTGTTAAACATAGATTTAATTAGATGTCTCACTCAGAAAGAAAGAGCACATGAGAGAAGACAGCACTTAAAAAAAACCCCTGAAGACAGTCTGGAAACCTACCCTTTGGCTAGTCTGAAAATAATAAATTATGCTCTGTTTACTTGTTTAATCAGCCAGCATTACCAAATCCAGGTTTTTCATTATGACTCTCTCAAAAATTCACTTTTGTTAACACTTGACCTCCTGTAATGCTGTGACAAGCAAGAAAAATTCTGGTCTTTCATTTGCGTGATTCACTTGTAGAGGAATATAGATGGATGCTTGGAAACCTCTGGTGCTTTCATATTTTAAGATAGTTTAAATACTTTTAATACAGTAGTCTTGTCAGCTTCAAATGTCTTTGTGAGAGTCTAGGCATTAGGATATTGAAGAAAAGCTAGAAGTTTTAACAAAAGTGGAAAGGTTTCAGAATGAAAAGACAACTTAAGCTTCGATCTCTCTTTTGAAATGTGGGTCTAATTCACAGTTTTCAGAACCTCATGTTGAACATGTTTATTATATAACTGTTGTATGGTTTAAAAACTACCAAACGGGGAAAAAAATAGGGCAAGATAAAGCTGGCATCATGTGGAAAAGCTTTTATTGGAATATTTCCACGTATTTTAATGGAACTACATACAGAGTACAGTGATGACTGATGTGTGCCAGAGTAAAGCAGTTGTCCCCAGATGGACTGTTATCAGTTTAGCATTATTTTAAAATAAAGAACTGTATTTATGCAGAGCCTTGTATCAACACCTACAGAACAAGAGGGCAGACTGCTTCAATGGGACAGACAGATCTGGCCACTCTACACATTCTCCTGCTGCTCAGATGTGATCCAGCTCCAGTGTGGAGACTCTGGATGTTAGTGTCAGGTGCCCCTGAGAGGACTTCTGGCTGGCTACACCCAAGAGAGGCCAAAAGAGTTCAAGTTATTCAGTATCTGTCAGTAAGAACATGTTCAGACAAGACATGCGGGCTGCTTGTAAGCCAAACAGACCAGTAGCTCAGTAAAAGACACGAGAAGAAAAATGTTACACAGAGAAATGTCTAGATCTACACAAAAATTGTGTGGGAAAAAATAGCACAGAAAATAGGTCTTCGGTATGTTTGTTTTCATCAGTGCTGCCTTCTAAATCTATTACCACCCCTGAAAAACGCATTTGCTTCATGGAGGTATACATGGGGTCATGCATGACTCCAGTAAAATAAACTCAAGCCACAGCAGAAACTTACCCTGCTTTGTCAGAAACTCTATATAAAGCCCACTAATTTGCAACCAAATTAGGCCACAGTTTTTAGAAAGGTTTGTGATAACCTGCGTTCTTTGATACTCCCCTGAGACTTACCTCTGCTCTACTGGTACCTTACTTGGATTGTCATGAGGAAAAAAAAAGTGTTCCATTTTATTTGGTCTTTTTTTTTTTTTTTTAATCTCCAGCTTTCAGTTATTTCATCATTATCTGCTAGATCAAAGGACCCTCTAGTGTCAGAACAGATTTCCCTCAGTGAGGAATAAAGCTCACGGAAGACAGACACCTATCATACTCCTCAGTACCTGTCAGTTCTACTGCCTCATACTTTAATTTTCTTGGGATAATTGTTAACTCATTACTCACTCCATTAAAAAAGCCCTACCTTCCCCTTCCTAATAGGAGATTGGCGAGAAGCTAAGACAATTTAAGTAGCTAATAAATAACAGTCCTTCACCATCTGCACAGTTCTTTTACTTATGTTGTGTTATTTATTTCATCTCCTCTCAGGAGCAGCCCTCAGAAAGAGTTCCAACTCACCCTCCTCTGAACCTAAACTGACTCTGACTGGAACAGTTTTCCTGCCTGAATTTGTTATACATAGCCTACTTTTCTAATTGAAATAATGAACACTTTTTCCTGTCTTCTACTGTGTCTAAAACCTTTCAGTATTAACTATGCAATTACCAGACCCTCAGTCACATATATCTCAGACACCTTTACTAGAAGGGAATGGAGAGCCTGATTCACCCACCACTATTTCCAGGCACAGCTTCGACTCCCATTAGTGTCAGGACAAGCGCAGAGACGGAGTTTAGGAGACATGCATTTCGTGTTGTAGCCATTTTCCTCCTGTATGACCTTGGACAAGCATCTTTCCCTTTTCATGTTTCAGTTTTCCTTGCTGAAGATAGATATGATGATAGGACCCTGCTTTCCAAAGTGACTTGAAATCTACTCATCATTATGTTCTCAAAGAGTGAGAGATTTCTCTGAATATTACCAATATTAGTCACTGGTTTTAACTAACTTCTCTAGACGGCTGACTGGCTGCCTTTTGAGTGTCTTCCAGCTCTCCAGGTCTAATGAGTACTCTTTGTTCCTACTCTTTGTTCCTCATGTCTTCCACATTCTACTCCTCTACAATGTAGGAGTCCTTGACTACCTTCACACAGAAGCTGCTACCCCTTTCTCATCTTGCTCCTCTGCACAATTTTTCTCTATGCAATGGCAGGTTTGTTATATCCTCTCAGAGATGGGATGACAAATGCTACGTCTACACTCACCAGTGGTGCAGTCCTATAGTAGCAGAAGTCAAGAGCCACTGAGGGCCAGAATGCATATTATGCATATGTGGGAAGAGGTGGGAGTTACTGCAGATTAGGTCTATTCTTGTCCTGTAGCCTAACACCCATTAGCAGCTGGATAGCACTAAATGGCTTAGTTTCATCTAATAGGAAGTAATTTTCTGTGCTCTGAGACTGCTCTGTGGGATAAATCAAAGTACAGTAAGTGGGGATAATCAGCAGGATCAGAAGTGCCCTGCTGATAGGAACTAAAATGCTTCTGTAGATACAGTCTCAGTTTTCAAATAATGGTCACGAGGTAGAATATACAATACTGTAACTGTATTTTCTGCTTTCAGTTCCCAACTTAACAAGCTGATGTTTTCAGGAAAATAGTCATAACAATTTCAGGTCCTCCTTTCTGAATTGTAAAAGGACATTTATAGCACATTAATGTATGTGTAGCTAAAGTAGTTCACTTTGTGGGTGTAGGCTTTTGCATTTATCTGCACTAAATTCCACCAGTACTTTTTGTTGCCTAGTCACTAAGTGAGATATATCTGCAATCTTCCTTGTCACCTCTTCATTAAAATGGATTGTCATGAATAAATTTGTGTCACTTTTGCTCTATCTTTATTCATCTCTTTACTATATAATCTAAGAAAATGACAAACTCAGGTTTTAGCATGGATCATTGTGGCAACCCATGAGACCACTTATTCAGTGTGAAAACTTACTTTTTTGTGCCCCCATCCTTCTTTATATTTTAATCAGGTGTTAAGGTATGACAAACTTTTTAATTCCTTTTTATTCCTTATTCATTCCTTTTATTTCACAACAGATCAGTTTCATTAAAACGCTTTACACTCCTTACATGTACTACTCATTCATTTGTTTGTTCTCTTTGAAAAACTTCAGTAAGTTTTGAACTTTACAAGGAAGAAGCTTCCTCCACAAAAATTGCTTTGACTCTTTCTGAGTATATCATGTTAATCCACATTTCTAATAATTTTATCATTTGCTATAGTTTATACCACTTAACACAGAATAAGAGTCACATTTATTGGTTGGTAATTTCCTGGAGTCATTTTTAAAATTTAGACACCACTTTCCATTCCCCCTTGCTATTAGGCCGTTTTAGTGAGAGCTTACAAACCATAGTTAGGTTCAGAAATCTCACAAATGAAAAGAACCTTACCTTTCAATTGTTAGTGTTCAATTATTGAAAGACCTCTTCAGATGACAAATCAGTTTTAAAAAAAGTCCTCCAACCTCTTTTTCCTTTAAATAGTAACTCCTTTTACCAACTATTTTGCATTGCGAACAGCAATGCAACAAATTCATTCAGCTACTCAGTTGTAGCCTCGTACTTTTTGATACTTCATTTAACCTTTGAAAATTTACTGGATTTCCTTGGGCTCCCGTAAATGGTTCTGCTTCTTATGTGTTTGGGAAAGTTATTGCATCATTTCTATGATTTTAGAATTACACAGTTCTTGAAGTTCTTAAACTTTTTTTGTCAATCTTTTATTAGTTTTATCTTTAACTCAATAGAGTTGATGCCCTTTTCAGGCTGAATGTCTGCAGGAAGAAATAAATGAACATTCCCTGGCCAATTTTTGGAACCAAAATTAATGTTCATCACTTAGAAAGCAATTGAGTCACACTTACACAGCATCCTCTACTCTAATGCCACTAAAGTTAATTTATAAAGCTATGAGAATCCATTCAAAATAACTTAGTTAGAACATACTCCCTGTCATAGCATAGAAAAATTTCCTGAATGTGCTTAAGAGTCAGAAAGCTCTGCACCTACAACGGAAGATAAATACCTGATGGTCAGTTGAATACCATTTTGTCAACCTGAAATGTGCCTGCAAATGTCGGAGAGATAATACAATAAAAAACAGAAAATTGCTCCTGTTGAAGTAGTCACAAATCTTTACACCATGAGTCTGTTAAAAAACAAAATACCCATAAAACTGTACAGTAAAGCAAAAAAAGGTAATGTTGGATCCATGGCTTCCTGAGGCTTGCTTATGTAAAAAAATATGAAAGGGATGAGAGACTAAAAAACAAACACACAAAAACTGAGATGACTAGTTAGCTCAATTTTGTTGGGCTTTGTGCTATCGCTCCTCTTACACTCCCCTGAATGAATAATTTGCACCTTCCATTCAAATATATTGAAGCCATAACAAGGCTTAGATAACAACTACGAGACCTGGGACACTGCAAATGATCTGAGAACACTAACAGCATACAGTGGCATACATTAAGATCACCATTCTTCCAGTGAACAAATTCTTTTTGATGAAGATGTATCAGAAAGTATTTCATCCAACCTCTAGAATTTATGGAATCCATTTATTAAAATTAATCTGCAGAACAATAAGCTCAAGTAATATTTGTTTGCAGTTAAAATACCCTCATTCAGCACCAAAGTAGGATGAATCACAGTGGTCTTCTGCATGCAGAAGGAAGAGAATATCTGTGAAAATATCTACCCCAATAAAGGTGAAAAATACATTGTGTCCCATCAGCCTTAATTCATATGAAGTCAATGGAATTACACTGGGGTAAAAACAGCTGTAAATAAAGAAAGATTCAACACCATTATCTGGAAATTATTTTGAAGAACTTTAAAAGACACTGTCATACTTGTCTTTATTCCCAATAACATTTAAGAAAAAAAATGAATACCATTACAGATGGTCTGCATTCTGCATGTGATTGGAATTATTTCATGGAGTTAATTTCCAGCTTTTAAACACAAAGACATTTCTGTTATTTGCTTTTTTATTAGGTAAGCTTTACTTCTGTCATAAGGAGATTTGCTGGTTAAGTCCCCTTCAGCATAATGTACTTTATCATGCTATAGGAAAAGTAATGCTGGAGAAAAGCTGAATCTGTTGGAAATATCCTGATGTCAACACTAAGCCCTATAAATATTCCTCCTGGCATTACTCAGAGAAGGGAATTTAAAAGCAGCATAGAAACTCTCTTATCTTCCTACTATCCCATATTGTCCTGGGAACATCCCATGACCTTCATGTACCTTTGTGGGAAATCAGTCTTAGTGCTCAGTCAGCCCCAATAAGGAGGAAGAATGAGCAAAAAATTAATAAACTAAGACTACTTTAAGGAGAAATTTCCCAATGAAGAGAGTTATCAAGCTATGGAAAGTTGTCCAAGGAATAAAAATCATGCTGAATATGAGAAAAGGTACATGGACTTCTAAGTAAGATATGGAAACTGAATTCAAAAGCTGTTGGCCTGACTTTTAGCTTTGAACCTGTCTTCATATATAGTCTATGTGAAGTCCCTGTGGGCTTGACATTCAGCAATAAGAGTCCCACTGATTTCAGTAGTGTGAGCCCCATTAGCTGTGTGTATGGAAGAGACATAATATTCCTTCTTTTTGAGGAAATAGGAAACAGACACTCTGGAAATTATACAAAGCATTTGGTCATCTAACTCAATTTACTTGGTCAGTTTAAAAAATTCAAAATACATTTGAACATTCTGAATGTTTTTTTCCCAACATATTTGAATGTCCTTTCAGTTAGACATCATCTAAAATATAATACCAACAATCCTATATCCAGGGCTCACCCCTGCAGTTCCCATATAGCCATTGAGAGTTAACGATGAATACCTGCTCTTTACACATGATATTCCAACTGTATAACGTTCACCCACCTAAGAGTAATTTTATTTAGTCTATGTTTCTCTGGTTTGGATATTAGAAAATCATGTAAGACACTCAGAAATCTTGCTGCAGTCAAAACATGTGACATTTACCACTTTCCTCTATTCACAAGTCCTGTCATAGAATACAATTATGTTTGTCTAACGTAATTTGTTCCTGATACATCCATGCTGACTGCTACTCCTCTCCTTGTTAAGTTTGAATATATGTTTCAGTTTGGAAAATATTGTTGTGATTTTAACTATTTTATTTCATGAGGATTGAGTTTAAACTGGAAGTCTATAAAATTCTGTCTCTATTTTTTTCTCCTTGCTTTTAAAGAGAAATACAATGTATATCTCATTCCAATCTATTATTGCTCACCTGTCTTCCCTGAGCTATCTGAAGAAACCCATAGTTAAATTGCATATTTCTCCTGAATTAGTCTATATTAAAGCTCGAGAGGCCAGACTGTTTAAAAACATCCAACCTATGTGACTAATCTTTAATGTTATCTGAGTAACCTGTAGAATTTGTCACTGGCACTACCTGTGTTAGCTTTCAGGTCATAGCCAACATTTTCAGAAAAACAAGAAAGGCATTAGTCTATTTGCTTTCTTGGTTTAACTGGCCAAAAGTTTGTGTACTGTTTTGCACTTTCCAGGGTCTTTCTACTGCTCTACCAGATTAAATATTCTCATCTCTCTGAGGACCACTGATTCCCTAGAAACTCCAGTGATTCTCAGCTCACCATTGGAAATCCAAGGGAAAGTTGCTCACCCACTGGCCATTGTTGGTTTCCCAGAGCTTATTCTGAACCCTTCTTCTAACAGTGTGATATACTCAGCCTTGTCCTGACACACAGCTCTGTGCATCGCTGGATTTGCCATCCCTATTTCTCTGTTCAGGACTGCACAGTGCATAGCAAACCCAACACTTTAAGGAGGCGATCACACAGGGGTGACAAAGGTCATAGCTGTCCATCAGTATAAAAACAAAAGATACAAGCTGAGCTTTTCTTTTTATTTCTAGAATAACATCCTTATGCAACATGCAATCCACAGTTGGTTATCATCTTCCACCCTGACTCTTACTGTGCATTTTTAAATTACTTTATCTGTAGACTGACCATGCATGCAAGTCCCAACCATTATCTGCATTAGGTATTCAGGTTCTCTTGTAATTTTTCAAATGTTGCCATTTCCTCATCTGTATGTTCACCATCTTAAAGGCCAAAAGCCCCTTGCATAGACTCTCATTAGTCCCTTAATTGTCACAGATATCCCGCTTGTTATTTACTATCTTGCCACATTTTGGGCACAGTCACCAGCTTTGCATTATTCCAGCTGCATGGCTACCATAATTAGATTTCCTATTTTCCAGGCCTTCCTGGGATTGCCAACAGACTGCTACACAGAATAGCCAGCCAAGTCGTTCTTTGGAGGTCTTATTAGTTCTAATGTTTTTGTAGAATATTTACTTATTTCTGGCTCATTGCCTGTTCCATTTAAACTGTAAGCTCTTAAGTCATAGACTCACTAATCTGTAGAAACATTGTCCAGTACATTAAGGCTATTAACATCACTGACTATAATATACATTATTAAGCATAATAATACATACCCAAGTCTGTATGACATTTAAAGCAAGATGAGATAGCCCTGGAGTATGTATATTATGAAAATTGTCCTCTAATGACTGTCCAATAGAAGAGTATAAAGTCCATTAAAAGCACATATTTCTTTTCTTCTTTTGACACACCATCAGATTACCATTGGCCTACCCCAAATAAAGCAGATGGGAAGCTTTCTACTCAGTTCATTTGGCTAACGATGGTCGCTGATTTGACCACAGGAATAGACAAAACCCCATCACTTTAACACCTGGTATTCTGGGCTGTAATATTTCACAGAGCAGGGCCAAACTTAAATTACTGCTACATACATACATGTACATATACACTAATATGGACAAAGGTGTTCCTTGCTCACAACCTATGCTCTCTCAGTGCCCAAAGCAAAGTGACAGAAAAGTAAGCAAAATGGTTTTCAGAGGCAGAGGTATTCAAACTTTGATGTTCCTGTTCTAGTTAGGAACCAGACTAACACTCTCAGAAGTCTTCAATAACTAGAAAATATAGTTTCTGCTATGAAGCTGATAAAAAGATGAGGAGTGATTTTCCTGTTTCAGTGGAATCATTACCACTCCAGATAATTTGAAACTCTTCCTGTGAGGTCTATGGTTTGTGTTAACTGACTTCTTGGCTGAACTATCAAGAGTCTCCATAAATCTGCTCACCAATTGAACGAGGGGTCTCTCCAGATGAGATTTCAGTAGTCTTTCTTCCAAGAGGCAGCAGACATATGAAGGCATGTGCAACACAGACTGATGAGTTGGGTATTTCTTTGTTATCACTTGTTTGTCCATGTTTTCCATTCTTTGCATAGCCTCTTAAAACTTCTTGTAGAACTTTGAATTTTAACCTGTTGCTATTGCTCCCCTATCTCCTCTTCTGCCTGTGCAGTACTTTGAAGAGAGTTGTGCAAGCCACACCAAACATCTCAAGAATTTTACAGCATCCCAGGTCCTTATGTCTTAAAGATGTCTTGGAAATATTCACCTTTCCATAAATAGGATTCGAAGGACTTTCCAAAACCCAGCCTTTTCTCAAATTGTTTAACTGAAAGAAAAAAAACGCCACATCTCCTACCATTTCGAAGAATCTTGTCCACAAAGGCTTTCAAAGGATGAATTTTCCTAGGGCTGCTGACAGAGCAATATCTCCTTATTGTAAGCTCCACAGGGTAGGTAATGGAGTACCAAACAGAGAGCAAGCCACCACTTCTTAATCAGTCCTGATTAAAGGGCCAGTGAAGTTCTGATTCCTCATGACCCTTTAGGCCAAAAATCATAGCCTTAATCACAGTTGGAGGCCAGCCAAGGTCTCTCATCTGATATGCTTCAAGACAGGGTTTTATTCACAAAATTGCAGTGCTGCCTCATTTAAAAAAGAGAGCGCAAGAGACAGAGGAAGGAAAAAAAGCCTTTACAACACTGCTAATTGACCTTAATCTAATGTGATGTGCAATACTCTCAGCACGCAACTGTGGCAGGGACAGAGCGTAAGTGTAAAAAAACCCCTTCTTAAAACTAAATTAAATTTGAAATAGCAGATTAGATTATCCCCAATGTCCTCAAACAAACCTCTGCATGTTAAAATTTATCTTGAGATTTACAAGTGCATTAGGGGCTTGCTACATGACAACTGTACTGTACCTTGAATACACCTCAGAAAAGCTACTTAGACTCAAGCTCACATCTTCATTATTAGTAGAAAAATTCTCCTGGTTGCAAAAGATGAGTATATTCTATCAGATTGGCAAAAATGTCCTTTTGGTGTGTCTGAGTCTCCTGTTACTTACTGAACTGTACTAATTTTTTTTCTTTTTCTTTTTTCTTTTAAACAACTACCTCTCATTCTATAGAAAGCCCAAACAAACTGCATTTTGACCTCATGTACTTTGAAAAAGGCTGTGTCTGTTATACTGAACATAGATCTGAAATAACAGAAAGTTTGAGACTTGACTCTTCTGCAAATAGACTAATGTAATTTAATGGACAACACTTTGGAGAGGACAGTCGGGAATTTTGGATTCTATCCTTGTCTCATGAAGTTGTTTATGTCCTGTCTCTCTGAATTCCCTCTCACCTTTTATCTTCTGTGTCTATTTCAGATGTAGTTTCTTCTGGCAAAGTTTTTGGGTTCGTAACATGTTCAAAGGATATTTCACCTGGTCAATCCCTGACTAAGTCTTCTTAATCAGTTGTATGAAAAACCAAGCATATTGGTAATAAATTATTACCCTGCCTGTAAGTTTATGAACCTGATGAATATATACTGGTTTTTTTATTCTATAAGTAATGTTATGTTTTAATTACATTGATAGGAATGGATAAGAATTCTTTTTATACCTTTTGTAGTAAATATCAAGGAAACAACAAGGATTTACATGTGAAGAGGGAAGTTAGAAATTGAGAATTTATTGTGCCAATTACTGCCTACTGGGCAATGTATTTTTGCATATTTATTTTTCTAACAGAAGGTTTTCCCCTTAAAACACAGTCTATAAGCAAATGAACCAGTATTCGATTTCAAATGTTGTTAATAGTACCAAGGAATGCATAATTAGCCCAGTATATTCTTTTCTAAACAAATTGATTTTTAGCACTATTACAGGTTCAGTAGCTTTTATCTAATATTAAATATATAGTGTGTGTGAATATGTATTTATATGCTTTTCCATTCTGATCACTTTGATACCTCTGCCTGCTGTTGTCCTCTGTTTTTCATGATTGGATGTAGCTAACCAGCCAAACACTTCTGTATTTCAGTAGTGCTCTTAATGTTTAGTTCAAAGATCTTCATTGTTCTTTAGCTTTGGACATTATAACTGAACTTAGTGACTCTGCAAAGCCTTTTTAATGTTCTTACAATGATCAATAAAGCTTTTATTCTTACTACTGTGTTGTTAGTCATAGCAAAATACTTAACTTTTATTTGTATAGATATAAAAAGGGGATAAAAGCCACTGGGCTGATTTTGAAAACTGTTGAGCAGCTAGGATTGTCACTGAAACCAGTCTAAGCTGCAGACACTGTGAAATAAACAGGCCATTTTAAAAAAAGATTCAGGAGAGGAGCTTTCCTTGTATAGGAAAGTTGGGTCACCCTGTGCTGGTGGCCCTGAAAGACAAAAAAAAATAGGATTCAGGGAGTTGTAAAGATACTAGGGGTGAAATATGGGCTCGACTAAACTAAATTATAAAACCACCGTGGATTACAGTGAGGACAGGATTCCTTCTCCTCAGAATTTCGGTTCAGGAAAATAATACAACCTTCAGTCACAGATGCTCGGTTTACCTGGGATATGTATGATGAAGCATATTTAGCTGCTCTTTGTTGGAGCTATGTAAGATTAGACCTAGATCCAAACAAAGATTACAGAAAGATCACCTTGTGCCTTTAGTGAAAGTTAGTCTGAGCCCATCATCACCATATGTTAATCACTTTAAAAGACCTCGTTGTATTTGTCCTGTCCTGTGTAATTTAATCATTTACACTCTTTTTAAAGCTCAGAGAAGATTATCTAAAAAGTTGTTATGTTCATTTCCTAGAGTCTCTTCTTTGCCTCACTCATCTCTGTGATCTTGCTTTGTATGTTTTCTTCCATATAATCTACTAAGAGATGGACCTTCCTACAACTTACAACACTGCACATAAAAAATGGTTTGTTACCTTTTTGTATTACTCCTACTTTTGATCCAGGCTGCTGCTGTACTAGGTGGTATGAAAATGCAGAATAGAAAGGTGATCTTTACCCCACATAGTTTACGGTGTAAACATAAGAAAGATGGAGATGAAGAAGCAGCAAATAAACAGTAAAAGAGTACAAGGCATTGCAGTAGAAAACAGTTTTAGCCCACCTACGACCCTGATGATTATGTTTTTGCAAGCATTGCAGCAGAGGAGGGCTATGAAGATCTATGTGGAGAAGAATAGCAAGATATTCTCCCTATCTCAGTGTGCAGCAGCATGGCAGAAAACTCAAGGGTCTGGTATTTTTGTCTTCCAGGAAGTTAACAGTGCACAACTGAGATCTATTTGATGAAGTAATTGAAAGAACTGACAACTCAGTAACGAGCCAAGTATGATATGTTAGGGATAGATTGCAGAAAAGCTTTATAATATTCTTGATACCTCACATTCTTCCTTGCACTTTACCCACATATTTCTTTCAGTGGTAGGTAAGAGAAGGACAGATCTTGGTTTAGCAATACTGTTCATGCTCTCTTTGTGCTTTCTTTCTATCTTCTGTGGGTACTAGTTAACTGTTAAGGTTACTTTCTATAACAATATACGTTAATAGAGTCATTAATCTTTTTCTAGAAGAGGAATATTTTTTAGAAGAAAGTACGTGTTGCTCTCCTTCATTGACTTCAACTGGTCATAAGATTCATCTTACACCTCCTTTTCCACTAATTTACAGATGGATTTTTCCAAAAAAGTTCTATGCTACCTCTTCCTGCAGGCTTGCAGTAGACCTAGACATTTCTTTTTTTTTTTTTCCTCCCTGATGGAGTGACAATTCCTACCCTAAACTAATTATATTTCAATTAGCAAGTAAAATTATTTTTCACACTTCATATTCTAACATGAGAATGACAGAAATGCTTAACATTTGTTAAATCTGTCAGTGGAAAGAAAAAGACAAACATGACATTGGATTTTCAGAAGAGTTTAGTGTCTCAAAGCTCTGTTTTCAGTGAAATGGTAACTTGACAAAGATGCTCTGTATCCTATTGTATTTGGAAAATGATGGAGTGCATATAGAAAGCACTTGCTGGTTTGCTTTTGAAAGAAATCTTGTCAAAGATGCAGGAAGGGACTCTTGTCTGGCATCTGATTCTTTGCATGTCTGCTTTCCTACAGTGAGGGAAAAAAAGTCCAAATTACAGTTTATGCCCAGGACACAATCAATAAGGATTGAAAAAACCCAATATTTTGCAGTTCCATGGGGACTGGAATCTAAAGACTTTCTAGCAGAACTCGAAGCCAAGTTTTTGGTGGACTTTTGTATGGATTTACTCATGTGGATTCCTTGGCACAAGTTAATAAAGTTGAGGTCATGCCTCAGTGTTTTCCTTGCTAGCAGCACTAATACATATTACCCTTCATTTCCTCTCCCTTATTTCCTTAAAATAAGAAGGAACTTAATATCTTTGAGGCCAAATGTATCAATACAAATTGGTTAATAGCTTTCAAAACATTTTGTGTAGTAAATGTAAACTAGGAAAAATGAAAGACTGAAACTGACAACTACCTGACTGCCGTATTTTAGGAAATAAAGATCAAATTTAACCTTTGCTTTTGACGCAGCATTAACAACTTCATGATACTTCAAAGCATAAGCTTGTCAGAAACTGCTGAAAAACTCAAAACGAACACTGGGAAATAGAGCACAGTAACACAGTTAGAGGCAGCATAACGTAGAGGTGTCAAGAATCCAAGCCCGCAAACACAAAAGGTGCAGCCCAACGCTACCCTGACTTACTGGCTCACACCTGAATGCAGTGCAGTCACGCTAGCCCAAGGCTGTCTCAGGTCTGCTGCTCGGATTTATTAATTTAAAGGCGTCTCCACGCTCCACAGCAAGAGATGGCTTGTATCAGTGCATTCAGCTTTCTCCACCCTCACTGCCGTCTTGTTGTGAGGCCAGCAAGAAAAGAGTAAGAGAAGTTTTGCTAACAGAGCCTTATTGGGGGAACAAGAAAAGAAAGAACAATAGGAGGAGAGAATCCCCATTTCAGAAGCAAAGCATTAGTCACACCTGAAAATCCTAATAAAGCGCTGACATGAATGCTCACTTACAGGTGCCTAAGTGAACCAAGTAGAAAAAAAATCTCCTTTCATATTTCAGAACTATTCCTAGAAGTATTGTTGCTGACATTTAATATAACAGAAATCAGACTTCCAATCTCCTCTGACATCTTCAGCTCCCACAGCTTATACACAAAATTACAAGATTTCTAGGGTCAATGCAACATTTTAGAAATTCTTTCTTAATTTCTCTGGGAGGTGAAAACTCAACCCTGCCATTACTGAAGACTCCATCTTAGTAGGAAATCATGTCACACATTGTGTAACAGAAAATGAATATTCTGGTTTTACTCTGATGTTAATTGCCGCTTTCTCCCTAAATAGATGGCAAGTGACCTTTACATATTGTTACTGCTAAGTGGAAAGAGAGAATAATAATGTTATTTTAATTGATTTGTGGATTATCGAACAGGGTTACGAATACCAACCCCTTTCTGACTGGAAGAATTGATTGCATACTCTGTTTGCTATTTAGTATTTTGTATTTTTTGGTCTCGTGCTCCTGTTTGCACACAGTCATTCAAAAGATACCTAGAAACAAGAATGTAAGATTACCATTTAGATCAGTTCATGTGAGATGTGAATGTGTGAAAATGTTCTCAAGTGCAAAAATCCAAATGTTATGGTGGGGAACCATGGGAAAAGCACCTAATAACAGACTATTGCATGCCCCTGAAAAATCAGTAGATCATACAACTGTAGGCTTGGAAAGCACCTCAAGTGCTCGTTCTGCCCCTTCTGGTAAACCACGGTGAGACTATCCTTACCCAGATAATTTCTGCCATGTTTGTCTACGCAATTCTTCTAACAATAAACACCACTCCAGGTCTTCTCTCTGTAAGCTCTTCTAGTGCTCCACAATCCTTACTGCCACCTATTTTTCCATACTGCAATTTCAGTCTCCTCTCCTGCAATTTAATTCCTATACTTCTAAGAGAACAGTAGAGTCCTCAATAGCTATTGAAAGGGAAAGTACTTTTTTTTTCAGTCACCTTTGCATCCACCTTGTAGTACTTTCATCAGAAAACCATTCGTTATCTTGTTTTTGAGAAAGTGATGTGAGAAAATATCAGAAGGTTTTCTACAGTCAAAACAAATGACAACATGTATTTTTTTCAGGTACCAGCTACTAGGGAAGTCTTACCTACCGAGTAACCGAGGTTAATGGAACTGGGCCTTGCTGTTCCTCTTCCCTATTTCCAGCATGGTGAACCCCGTGGTTACTCTCAGTCAAATTATCTTTTCCCCGGACATCCTCAATGAGTTATTATCATTTGATTAGAGTGAAACCTACAGAGTCTTCCTCTAATAGAATCATAGAATCATAGAATCATTAAGGTTGGAAAAGACCTCTAAGATCATCGTGTCCAACCGTCAACCCAACACTACCATGTCCACTAAACCATGTCCCTAAGGGCCTCATCTACACGTCTTTTAAATACTTCCAGGGATGGTGACTCCACCACTTCCCTGGGCAGCCTGTTCCAAGGCCTGACCACTCTTTCAGGAAAGAAATTTCTCCTAATGTCCAATCTAAACCTCCCTTGGCACAACTTGAGGCCATTTCCTCTTGTCCTATCGCTTGTTACTTGGCAGAAGAGACCAACACCCACCTCGCTACAACCTCCTTTCAGGGACTTGTAGAGAGCGATGAGGTCTCCCCTCAGCCTCCTCTTCTCCAGGCTAAACAACCCCAGTTCCCTCAGCCGCTCCTCATAAGACTTGTGCTCCAGACCCTTCACCAGCTTTGTTGCCCTTCTCTGGACGCGCTCCAGCACCTCCATGTCCTTCTTGTAGTGAGGGGCCTAAAACTGAACACAGTATTCGGGCTGCGGCTTCACCAGTGCCGAGTACAGGGGCACGATCACCTCCCTAGTCCTGCTGGCCACACTATTTCTGATACAGACCAGGATGCTGTTGGCCTTCTTGGACACCCGAGCACACTGCCAGCTCATGTTCAGCCGGCTGTCAATCAGCACCCCCAGGTCCTTTTCCTCTGGGCAGCTTTCCAGCCACTCTTCCCCAAGCCTGTAGCGTTGCCTGGGGTTGTTGTGGCCGAAGTGCAGGACCCGGCACTTGGCCTTGTTGAACCTCATACAGTTGGCCTCAGCCCATCGATCCAGCCTGTCCAGGTCCCTCTGCAGAGCCTTCCTACCCTCCAGCAGATCAACACTCCCACCCAACTTGGTGTCGTCTGCAAACTTACTGAGGGAGCACTCGATCCCCTCGTCCAGATCATTGATAAAGATATTGAACAGGACCGGCCCCAGTACTGAGCCCTGGGGAACACCGCTCGTGACCAGCCGCCAACTGGATTTAACTCCGTTGACCACAACTCTCTGGGCTCGGCCGTTCAGCCAGTTTTTTACCCAGCGAAGAGTGCACCTGTCTAGGCCGTGAGCTGCCAGCTTCTCTAGGAGAATGCTGTGGGAGACAGTGTCAAAGGCTTTACTGAAGTCCAGGTAGACCACATCCACTGCCCTTCCCTCATCCACTAGGCAGGTCACCTGGTCATAGAAGGAGATCAGGTTGGTCAAGCAGGACCTGCCTTCCATGAACCCGTGCTGGCTGGGCCTGATCCCCTGGTTGTCCCGGACATGGCCCGTGAGCACCCTCAAAACCAACCGCTCCATGATCTTCCCCGGCACCGAGGTCAGGCTGACCAGCCTGTAGTTCACCGGATCCTCCTTCTGGTCCTTCTTATAGATCGGCGTCACATTGGCGAGCCTCCAGTCGTCCGGGACCTCCCCAGTTAACCAGGACTGCTGGTAAATGATGGAGAGCGGCTCGGCAAGCTCCTCCGCCAGCTCCCTCAGTACCCTCGGGTGGATCCCATCCGGCCCCATAGACTTGTGAGCGTCCAGGTGGCATAGCAGGTCATTAACTGCTTCCTCTTGGGTTATGGGGGGTTTATCCTGCTCGTCGTCCTTGTCTTCCAGCTCAGGGGGCTGAGTACCCTGAGGATAACCGCTCTGACTACTAAAGACGGAGGCAAAGAAGGCGTTGAGTACCTCAGCCTTATCCTCATCCTTGGTGGCAACATTCCCCCCCGCATCCAATAGAGGATGGAGATTCTCCTTGGCTCTCCTTTTGTCATTAACATACTTATAAAAGCATTTTTTGTTGTCTCTCACGACAGTGGCCAGGTTGAGTTCTAGCCGGGCTTTTGCCTTTCTAATTTCCTCTCTGCACGACCTAATAGTTTCATCTACTTTCTATATAAAAATTATCTGAGTGTTGATGTACTCCGTTCCCAGCAGTTGTCTAGGTAGTCAAAATCCCTTGCCAACACCAAGTCCTGAACTCTGCTTTATTTTTCATCTGTTCACAAAGATATCTTTTACCTGATCTTGTTTCGATGGTTCAAAGTAAATGCCTACCATATAGTAACGCTCATGGTGTTTCTCTGGTTCCTGACCACCCAGAGTTTTTCATCAGGTCTACCTTGCACTAGAAAGATGACGGTACAGTATCTTCACATGGTTGCTTGTCACACACAGGTGCACTCCCTCCCTCATTCTTCTTCCTGAATAAGCTCTACCCACTTATATTAACAGCCAGTGACTTCAATTATTCCAATAAGTCTCAGCTTAATTCATTTAAATTAATTAAATCAAATCATCCTTTTGGTTATGTATAAGGAATTCCAGGTCCTTTATTAATTTATGGACAGTTTTGACATCCAATAGACCAGTTCACTAGTTTCTTCATCCCTTCCTAATAAATAGAAAGACATTCCTATTCCAACAGTTTTGCTTATATAATTACAGGCAAGCCATTTTCCCTCTCTTTTCCTCTGTACGTCTGCCTTTCTTATCCATTTAAAAACTAGGGTTTTTCAGAGGAGAAATTTGCTTTTGCTATGGCTGCCCAGCACCAAGTACGACAGCATCCTAACTTCACTTAGGGCAAAGTTTCTCCATAAGAAAGTATCTTTTGCTCACTTCAAAATCTGACTGAAACTGAAAGTTCCCTGTGGCAAAGCAGCAGAAACAGGACCTTGCTTGGCTCATTTACACCATGTAGTCTCCTTACTCTTTTGTCCCTTCATCTTCACAATCTCACTGCAGTTCAGTGTGAAAGTTTAGATAATTAAATGCTTTTAAGTAAGTATGTGCGTGTGTGCTGTCATTTCCTTAGATGTCTGTAACCAAATTTTACCTTCAGTGGAAGTAGCACATCTGTTTTTCAAGACAATTAAGTTATTAGGTACAGATTAATTCAATAAGCCCGACAGATGATCTGCGAATTTTGAAGTATAATCAATAAACCTGGAATGTGAGAAATGGAAATTGGATTTGGAAGATTAACAAACCCTGCCATTGAAAGATTGATTTTTGCATAAGTGGTTGGCTTAATCGAAATTCCCAAGGGGCCCATGTAATAGCTAATTAATAATATTGGTTAGAAAGAAATATGAAGAAAAAAGATAAATATTGAGGAGCAAAGTTCTCAGCTTCCCTTCCAAGTGTACCAAAAATTGTCGTCTTATTTCACAAGTTTCAGGAAAATAAAAGCAATTGTTTCCTTGCATCCATGCTGCAGGATACTGTGAATTCTTCAAATTTCTTTTAGCCAGAGTTCAAAGTAAGAGCTGAAAAGACAGGTTGGAAGGAAAAGAGAACAGTGCTACTCTGCTAAAAGCTTAGTATCACAAAGCAAAACAAGATTTTGAAGATTTCTGTGGGAGGGAGCATGGGAACTCACCGTTTCCCCAGCATATCTTCATATCTTGCAATCTTAGGCCCTTTTACAGGGATTCTTTCCAGTACCACAACAGGACCAAGCCATAGATGATTTATGATTAGGGTCTCTAGCCCAAAGTTGATTATCATCCAAATTGTAGCCCTTTTAGAACTATTTATGGTGTTAATTCAGAAAACTTAATGAGTCTCTAATGAAACATTGTTAACTGTAGCATGCTTCCATTACCATACCTTCCTCTGTTAAAGCATAAGCTGTTTCTGTAATAAATAATAAATGCAAGCATGATCTGTAAAGCTCTCGGCTGCTGGAACATGACTGTCTATGCTATTAAAGGGTGAGAATACACCTATGTGTTTGGGTTGCTGTAACCAACACATGCTGAAAACAATTTCTCAGCACAGTCTGACAGCTCAGTTTTTTGGGGATCCTTAACAGACAGTTTGTATGAAAACCCCAGTTTTGGAAACCAACATGCTTTGCAACTAGAGTCTTTCAGTGGCCAAATGAAACAATTTATTTAACAGTAGACATGCAGCTGACAGAGGGCAAAATTACTGAAGGATGTAGAGTAGAACTGTTTCATGATTTGATTTACAACATGGAGGAATTGGTCTAGATGACAAGCAGATTCTCAGGTTGTTTCTTTCTCTGTTTTGAAACAGAATTTCTTCTTTTTTCCCAGGGTTTTCCCATTCACAATAGCTATTTAAGGAAGGAAACCACTCAACATCCAAGAATTCCACCTTTAGCAAGAAAAAAATTTAAAAGTATGTGTTATATTAGGGGGGGGGGGCAATACCGCTACCATGGACTTCCGGAGGGCGGACTTTGGCCTGCTCAGGACACTGGTCGAGAGGGTCCCTTGGGAGACAGTCCTGAAGGGCAAAGGGGTCCAGGAAGCCTGGACGTTCTTCAAGAAAGAGGTCTTAAAGGTGCAGGAGCAGGCTGTCCCCATATGCTGCAAGAAGAACGGGCTGGGAAGACGACGGCCTGGCTGAACGGGGAGCTCTGGCTGGGACTCAGGAAAAAAAGGAGAGTTTACCAACTTTGGAAGAAGGGGCAGGCAACTCAAGAAGAGTACAGGGATCTCGTTAGGTCATGCAGAGTGGAAATTAGGAAGGCAAAAGCCCAGCTAGAACTCAACCTGCCCACTGTTGTGAGAGATAACAAAAAATGCTTTTACAAGTATATTAATGACAAAAGGAGAGCCAAGGAGAATCTCCATCCTTTATTGGATGCAAGGGGGAACGTTGCCAACAGTTATCCTCAGGGTACTCAGCCCCCTGAGCTGGAAGACAGGGACAGCAAGCAGGATAAACCCCCCATAATCCAAGAGGAAGAAGTTAATGACCTGCTATGCCACCTGGACGTTCACAAGTCTATGGGACTGGATGGGATCCACCCGAGGGTACTGAGGGAGCTGGCGGAGGAGCTTGCCAAGCCGCTCTCCATCATTTACCAGCAGTCCTGGTTAACTGGGGAGGTCCCGGATGACTGGAGGCTTGCCAATGTGACACCCATCTACAAGAAGGACCAGAAGGAGGATCCGGGGAACTACAGGCCGGTCAGCCTGACCTCGGTGCCGGGGAAGATTATGGAGCAGTTCGTTTTGAGGGTGCTCATGAGCCATGTCTGGGACAACCAGGGGATCAGGCCCAGCCAGCACAGGTTCATGGAAGGCAGGTCCTGCTTGACCAACCTGATCTCCTTCTATGACCAGGTGACCTGCCTAGTGGATGAGGGAAAGACTGTGGATGTGGTCTACCTGGACTTCAGTAAAGCCTTTGACACTGTCTCCCGCGGCATTCTCCTAGAGAAGCTGGCAGCTCACAGCCTAGACAGGTGCACTCTTCGCTGGGTAAAAAAACGGCTGGACGGCCGAGCCCAGAGAGTTGTGGTCAACGGAGTTAAATCCAGTTGGCGGCCCGTCATGAGCGGTGTTCCCCAGGGCTCAGTACTGGGGCCGGTCCTGTTCAATATCTTTATCAATGATCTGGATGAGGGGATCGAGTGCTCCCTCAGTAAGTTTGCAGACGACACCAAGTTGGGTGGGAGTGTTGATCTGCTGGAGGGTAGGAAGGCTCTGCAGAGGGACCTGGACAGGCTGGATCGATGGGCTGAGGCCAACTGTATGAGGTTCAACAAGGCCAAGTGCCGGGTCCTGCACTTCGGCCACAACAACCCCAGGCAACGCTACAGGCTTGGGGAAGAGTGGCTGGAAAGCTGTCCAGAGGAAAAGGACCTGGGGGTGCTGATTGACAGCCGGCTGAACATGAGCTGGCTGAACATGAGCCGGCAGTGTGCCCAGGTGGCCAAGAAGGCCAACAGCATCCTGGCCTGTATCAGAAATAGTGTGGCCAGCAGGACTAGGGAGGTGATCGTGCCCCTGTACTCGGCACTGGTGAGGCCGCAGCTCGAATATTGTGTTCAGTTTTAGGCCCCTCACTACAAGAAGGACATGGAGGTGCTGGAGCGTGTCCAGGGAAGGGCAACGAAGCTGGTGAAGGGTCTGGAGCACAAGTCTTATGAGGAGCGGCTGAGGGAACTGGGGTTGTTTAGTCTGGAGAAGAGGAGGCTGAGGGGAGACCTCATCGCGCTCTACAAGTCCCTGAAAGGAGGTTGTAGCGAGGTGGGTGTTGGTCTCTTCTCCCAAGTAACTAGCGATAGGACAAGAGGAAATGGCCTCAAGTTGTGCCAAGGGAGGTTTAGATTGGACATTAGGAGAAATTTCTTTCCTGAAAGAGTGGTCAGGCCTTGGAACAGGCTGCCCAGGGAAGTGGTGGAGTCACCATCCCTGGAAGTATTTAAAAGACGTGTAGATGAGGTGCTCAGGGACATGGTTTAGTGGGCATGTTAGTATTGGGTTGACGGTTGGACTCGATGATCTTAGAGGTCTTTTCCAACCTTAATGATTCTATGATTCTATGATATTGTTATTTTTGTGCTAGACTGATGAATAGGAAGGATCTTTTCCCTTGGCAAATAAATACTTTAACAAATTTATGATTATCTTCAAAAAAGACTTTGGGAAAAGACAGAAAAGACAAGACTATTGTGCAAGTGTAATACTTCAAGTAGATATACTGGCTTAAAAGAAACTTCCTTTTTTTTTTTTAAATCTAAGGCAAAAAGAAGGGGAAATTTATCCACCAACTCTATAAATAAAGTCTCTGGGGATTTCTTCTAAAAGCAACCAAATTTTCTTTATTTAGCTGCCTTCAGTGTCCACAAATGCTGAATTATGCATGGAGACTATGATATTGTGATATTCACTTTTAGTGACCTTATTAAAAACAGAGAGAAATCAATATGGATCGCAGTACTGAAAAATGCTGGAGAGCTTGATGATCTGAGAAAACAACAAAAGTCATGTTAAAGAAATCAGTGTCAGGTTTGATTTTGAAGATTAAGTGAGTTCATGTCTCAGAAACTTGTTTGTTTTTTTTTTTAAACTGTTGATCCTCATTAAAAAAATTAATAAAAATACCTTCAAAAAGCCATTTCTTCTTTTATTCCTTGTTACCACTGCAGTCTCATTAACTTTGCTATTGATTTTAATTGAGTTCCACGTTTGCCTCTGGTTTGTCCCAACAGTGAGGACCAGGAATAAAAATTCAAAATATTGTAGAAAGTATTTTCCTATTAGAGGCAGAGCACCTTTTGGGAGTCACCCTTATCCTATGTCACAACAGTTAAGCAAAAATACATTCTGAAGAGTTTTGTCTTCTGTCAAGTCCATTTTTACCTTTGTCCTCTAGACATGCTGTGCCAATGAGTCCCAGAATTGAATTAGTCTCTTTGGTGGAAAGGTAATCTTTGTTTGCTTAACCTGGTTACCTTATGATTGCATTGGGTACTAGTTATTGTGTTGTAAGAAAGTCAATACTCCTTCTGTGTACATCCTCTGTAATTCTTTTCTACTTATTCTACTCAATGTTTGTTTGGTCTGTCTACATATGTAAGTCATTCAATCTTTTTGATCTGCCTTTTTGCCCTTCTCTGTACTTTTCCTCATACTGTTAAATCCTTTGAGATAAGATGGTCAGAACTGTGTTCGCTATTCAAGACATGTCATAGACCTAGACAATGGCACAATGATGTTCTGTGTTTTGTTATCTAATCCTTTGCTAATAACTTGCAATATTTAATTTGGCAATTCATTAGCTTTTGAGATCTGAACTGAGATTTCCAGTGAATTGTACACAACAAATCCACTATTTCTAAAAAAAAAGCTTTGTCCATATTATAATAAAATAATACTCAGTTTGCTATAGATTAGAGCTAAAATTTCACAACCACCTACTCAGAATTGCTAATATGTCTCAATAGAGCTCAATATCCTTATCCACGGAATAATTTTCAAAACTCCAGCACTGAAATAAGGGAAAGAATAAGATATCTCAGTGGATCCGGAGAAGAGTGAGGTGAACTAGAGATACTACTGGCAAGAAGGGAAAAATATAGTACTATACACCAAGTCAGTAGTAAATTAGAAGGAAAAAAGGTTGAGTTAGTAAAGAAAGTGGGATATAAGAGATGTTAAGGTAAATAGTTAATTAAAATGCAAAAGATGAGTCTGACTTAAAGAAATGAGGAGTAGTTTGAGATGGTCATGATACTTGGCCACTTGAAAACTTTGCGATTTATTTAAATAAATCTCTAGTTTCCAAAGTACAGCTGTCAGTGATACGCATCATGGCTGAACTCAAATTGCTGTCCTTAGACTTCTTTTCCTCAAAATGGTTCTCTTGCCAGGAGATTTAAAAACAGATGTTGCTATCGTACTCTTTTATAACCTTTCATGTAAAATTCTGGCATCAAATCATTAGAGAAATTACAGTGGTGTCAGGTACCACAATAGGTTAAATGTATAGACAAAAAAAGGTACTGTTTTGCACAGTAACCGCCTTTCAGCATTATACCATAGTCATAATATTGACCTTGTGTGCTTTGGACCCTGTCTAAATCAATACAGTAGCCTGTGTTGGAAGTTTCCTTTAGGCTGCCTTTGTTTTACCAGTTTATCACATATTTTTGCAACATGAAATAATGAACTGTGAGACTAAGTAAGCTCTTTGTCTTAACTAAGAAATATTGCATTCAGATCAAGCCTTTGACAGATGAGGAGAGTCTCGGTCAATGAGCATTTAAAGAAGAATTTATCTGAGTGTTTTCATGAAAATTTTACTTCTAACCACAATAAAAACCTGAGCTAAAGCCCAGATAAACCATGGGATTTTGTGGAATTTAGTAGCATTTGGATAAGACCTCAAACATTAACCACAATTTAATTAAAAGTAGCTCCCTTTGCTTATTCTTTTTTTCTCTCATCTCATTTTCTAGCATGGTCTTTAGGAAAAAAAATGGGAATAGTTCAGCATTTAGGAAGTGCACACCTATCCAACTCAGCTTTATCAATCACAGATTTTTTTTTTCTTCCCCAGAAACAAGCCAATAATCACACGACGAGTCAGAGAACTCATTCCTTCGCTCACTTTTTGCCAGAGTAACTGCTTTGACTTTGGCAAATCGTAACTGTTCTAAGAGGATATTGTATCTGAAGAGATATCTCTTCTAGGATTAGCATCTGTCCGGCTTTTCTCCTGCCCCTTGAACACCATATCTGTGCATCACAGAAGCAGCTGATCAGAGCATCATGGTGCTTTGATTGCACTCTTGGACATGCAGGAAAGGAAAGATCCTCTTGGGGTAAATCAGCTGTTGGAAGCGCTACAGAGAAAAATTCTGATTCCAGCATGCAACAGTTACATAGCTCTGTACTCAACAACTCTGTACAACTATAGCTCTGTACCTCAACTTCCCCAACTGCATTAGAAAGCCTCAAGGCTATTGTGAAGATTCATTCATTAATGTTGCTTGGTAAATATTATACAAGCAAAAAGCTTTGTCAGAACTGTTGTGATAATTCTTCTGGTAATGGTGATATGTAGTGAGATATAAGTATATATTCCATAGGTGGCTCAATTGACTGCTAGGAGAATGATGCAAAAATCCCAATTAATTGCATACAAATAGTTTATTTCAATAGTTTACTTTTGCAGAAGTGTTCAAAACTTGGTACCAGCATTATTAATCAGGACTGCTAAACATACCAAGTCTTCATGCACTGCAATTGATACCAAAAACTTCATGCAAGCCAATAAAATAAAGTATTTTCTTGAGGGGCTTGGGATGGTTTGTTGGTTTGTTTTTGGCTAACAAAAACTGTATTTTGGTAAACTGAGACCTAACTGAAAGAAGTGACTTTCATGTGGACTTTGTAACTTGGAAGGAAGACACCAAAACAATGATTTATCCTGTGAAGGACCTGGTCTTCACTCAGCTAGTAAGGGAAAAGAAAATAATGAAGAGGATCTGCCATAGAGCTATCAAGGTCTAAGTGTAACAGGTTGAAAAGACAGATGAACTAATTGGGTAATTGGTATTTCTCATTGCAGTTATCGCTCTAATAAGGGTTTGCCTCATGAGCAACCACTGGGTGCTCAGGTCTTCTAATGAATATTTACAGTATATGGTTAAAGACATATGTTTCTGTTATCACCAGATCTCTTTGAAGGTGTAGGCAAGTTAATTTGTCAGTCAAAATAGAAAATAATGGAGAAGATTGTTTTCTCCTTGAATATCATGAAAGCATTGATCCACAAAATGTTTTAATGAACAAGAATAGCACTTACCTTGACATTTGCGAGCATATTAAAGATTGCATGAATAAATAGCAGGAAATAAACATAACTTTAAGCACTACAACTGAACTGAAGCATGACATTTTAATTTCCTTAAGCCTTGGATCTTCTAGTCATTTGCATCGATGACACATCAGAGCCTCCAGGACTCTGTTCTTGGGTTTGACTTTTCATTGTTATTTTGTTTCTGTGAACTACACTCTGTGGTGTTTTTTAGAAGTAAGTCATTTGCAAAATTGATCCCATATGAGATTTTTCCTTCTCTTGCCAAACAGCAGTGTGTTATAACACTGCTGCAGAGAGCACTGATTCCTCCAGCAAGCAGGTTGGGAAAGCATATTGATGAAGTATGAAAACCTCAGGATTGGGTGCATTCAAAATTCACATAGGTGGATGTGTTTATATAGTACATTGTATTTCTACATCTTTTTTCATGTGTAAATACCAGATCAGAGCACAGCCTTTCAGAGTCTAGGAACAGAGAAAAGCCTTCTTCCTCACTTCTGGGAAATGTTTGATTCTCCGGTCAGCATGACCCTTTTAGCTGCTAAACTGGGCCCTGTGCTTTCCCTCAGCATCTTTTTCTATTCTGCCTTATTTTGGATCCTTTGTCCTTTCATTGTAGAAAACACAGTTTTACCTTAGAAAGGTTGCATTTTATGGTTACTTTGGGCTGATGAAAAAAGAGTGAGGCAATAGACAGGTTCCATATATTTATAATAAAGAGCTATCAGCCTTTGGTAATAAGTAATAGCAATTAACAGTCTGGCTAGTCATTAAGCAGGCATGTACTGCATCAAGAGTTATATACTGCTTCGGATAATTGAGGAAGACATATACAAAGAGAGTCCATCTCCAAATCACTGATCAAATGCCTTCATTGCAAATCTTGGGGAAATTACATAGATGCTAACATATGGCATCATCTTCAATGTCTAATAAAGAGATTTAATGGGATCTTATTTTCTTAGCCACTAAGAGAGCTGATCAGAATATTTGTAGTCTGTGATATCTATGGAAAATTTGTCCCAATTTCCAATACGATTCTTATAGCTAGGAATTAATTTGTTACTTTAAAGGTCTTTTTTTCTGGACAGCTTTTATGAACATATTTCATGTTCAGAATCATTCTTCCTCCTCTGAGGCACACAGAGGCCCCAAACTGAAATTGGTTTCTATGAGGTTCTCCCCATTCTACTGGGACCCTGGTCGACTTCTCTGCTTTTTCAGCCCTAAGACTAATTCTAGAAATGTGATGCATGTCCTTTGTATTCCGTTTGTGTTTCCCAGGGGTTTACATAATGTGCATAAATGATGCTCAGTAGGCTTGACGAAGTTACATGCAACATGAGAAACTGGCTTGAATGTTGGTGTAACTTCACCTTTCTGGCCACCATGCCTCTCCCTTTTGCTGCTGAACACCAATATTTTTGGTCAGCTACCATCTTTCTTTGGAAAGACAGCTGTGTTTCATGCTCTCTTAGTTATAAGATACTTCAAGACAAACATAATTTTAAACTACAAAGAATTATTGTTATTAAAATACAGGAGTCCTCAGTGCATTTACAGACTGTGACCTTTCTTCAGTGCTGATGCAGGTGTGCAAGTAATGTCATTCTTTGTTTCAAATGTTGTTTTCAAGGCTACATCCAAAGTGCTCTGTTTGTTGTCCCTATTCTTCAGGCTCCTTTTTTGATTCTCAGGAGATCAGAACCCCTCAACCGAATTTCCTTTCGGTGATGGAAACCAGACAAAAACTGTTCTTTTGCAAACAAAAGAAACAAACTCTTCTTATCCTTTATAATACTGAAGCTTTATTCCACAAAGAACACATATTAAATCTATTCAGTTTAACATTCCACTCAATGTTAAAGACGTCAAACAAATTCCCCCCCCCAATAACTTTCTCATGGCCACAGAAGTTGCTTAAAATATCCCAAATAGCTTTTCAGAAGCTTAGATCTTTGCTTATGAATGCCATTGTCTAAAGATCAGGTTCAAAATTACAAATCTGAACATCTCTCCTTCCATTTGCCATAGCATTCTCCAACCCGTATTTGTTCTGAACTATCATCAATTTTGGAGGCAATTGATCAACAATTCCTCTGAAAATCCATTGAAATTCAGCTCCACTTCTGATGAATATTACCAGGTGTAAAACAGTGCTTGATAGAACTCATTTCAACACCTCAAGGTATTTTCACTACTGACAGTCATATTCAGCTGCAGTTTCAGAATGAGGAAAAACCTCAAACTATGTTTGTTTCATTAAAAGTTGAAAAGGATTGATCCTTTGACTGCTAATAGTAAAGCCATGTGGCTGGAGATTACTAAATAATCCCTCACTGGAAGGGCTAAAGAGTTCCCTCTCTTCTTCACCCTCTCTCCCATTTTGTCTTGCATTTTTCCCCAAAAGTTATTTTTGCCCTTATAGTCAATCAACTACAGACCCCGCTAAAAAAAAAAAAAATCTTCACATATGTGAACCTGCGTCAGTATCCTTTGTGCAATGCCAGAATTATGAATTTGCTGTATAAGCCACAGCAAATTGCTTGGCTTTCTGCTAAAACTTGTATGCTTGTATGTTCTGCTCGGAACTATCCAGTTAGGAGCTGCAAATTATAGCATATATTCTCTTTTCCAGCTGGAGGAAGAGACTGGTTTCATCTTATCCTTTTTGCCTAGAATATGACTTCCCTCCCACCCCCTTCTAAATGGAATCTTTTACAGGGACTCAAGTTGAAATGTGGACTTTCTTTGGTGCTAGCAATCTTCTAGTAGCTATTGAAATTTTCTTAAGTTAAGGACAAGGTTAAGGACATAAGTAATTAGAACACTAACTAGTAACACACACACAAATCAAGATGCCCTACTGAACAGCCTCTCTCTACACCATTTTAATTGTTTTTTTCTTTGTTGTGCTTAATTTGGTTAATTGTTTTTTCTTTGTTGGTTTTAAATCATCTCCAGGAGAGCACAATTCCATTAAGATCCTCAAATGATCCAAGACAGCTGCAGCAATTAGCAGGTCTAAGCCATGTTCCCCATGAAGCAACTGGGATGGATACATAACTGAGCTAGAGTTGCTAGCAGATATGCAATGAAACATGGAACTTCACCATTTTTATTAGGCAACCAGAACAAAATCACGATCAGTCAGGATAGTCCCAACTCTATTGAGACTTTCAGTAACCATAACTAATGTTGTTCTTCACAATGCTGTCTGAGCACTATTATTGGAAATCTTTGTCAATATATTCCCTGCCATGCTTTCATTCAGTACTTTATTTGAACCAACCATGCCAGGATTCCTCCCCTCCCTTCTCTGCTTGCATGTACAGTGCCCAGCATGGTAGCGTCCCAACAGTTTGGGATGTGTGAATGCTGCCATAATACTTGAAGACAAGCAATAACAACAGGAACAGCCTAGAGAAAAGCCTGGAGAAAAGCCAGACTCCACCTGGAAAACACCATCTCAACACACTGGAACAGAAGGAGTTGAGTTCCAAACAGTATGTTTTTGGGCTAGCAAAGAAACAATAGGTGATCCTATCTATCAGTGAAAGGAAAAAAGAGCAGAAACAAGAGAGAGGAGTAGGAAAAAATGTTCAAACCAAGCAATATCTGATACAGCAACAACAGGAGTTGAATGCATTCAAACTTAAGTACTGACGATTCCCAGAACTCCCTCTGAACAGACATGCATTTGTTAATCAGAACATAATTCTTCATTGAAACAGATTAAATTTATCATTCTTGCCTTCAACAACATTTGCTTGTTCCTCACAGCCCTTTCAATTGTGTTAGGCTATTTGTACAGCCAATGCTTAAAACTAATTAATTTTCAAAAGGGTAAAATACTAAAAAAGAACAATAGAATAAGTCAGAAATGTAGTATTTCTACAGAGAAGTTGTAACAACTTTCTGAAAAGCAGAAATGTGGTTGTTACACCACATTTCAGACCTGCTTCCATGACAAGTGGCAGAGCATGAGGTTAACACAAAAATGTTGATCTATTTTCTTCAGAACTTTGTTCCCCGTTAGTGAACAACAATCCCTTTCTTAGCATCTCTTTTAAAGAAGGGCCAAAACCCATCCCTGTCCTAAGTCCTCGATGACTGTAGCATTTAATTAGATATTTAAAGCCTGTGTATCTAAGCAAAACAATGTTCCACACACATAGATCAGAAGATAAAATCCTACCCTCACAGTCTCTAATTTAATTCTTTAGAGGTTGGAGCCTCTGATAGTTGAGCATTGATTCCCTGAAGGATGACTGCTTCATAAAGGATTCTTTTCTTTAAAGAGTATTGGGGGTTCATTTGTAGACAGGCTTGTGTTTCAAAGAAGAATGTCTTTATTCTCCATTGACTCAGTTAATAAATCAAGTCAGTGTCAGCAATGCCGATGTGCTCTACCCTTGTGGAGCCCACAGAGGATTTCCAGTGTTCACTACAGGCCAGGTTCTGTTCTTTCTTTTGTGATTAAGCAGCATGAAAGGAATGGGACCTCATAAGCAGACCACTTCTAGAGAAAATACGTTGCTTATTTTCTTCTACTAGGTCTCTGGGAAGCAATTTTCAGCTGTTAATTAATAGCGGATTACTCTTCCCTTCCTAGGGCCACAGCAAAGCAAATCTGGACTCCATCCATCCCACACCCGTCCAGGGATGCTTGCACTCACCTTGAAACTGCAGCAAAGACACTGAACAATTAACAATTCATCCTCATAGAATCATAGAATAGCCAAGATTGGAAAGGACCTCAAAGATCATCTGTTCCAACCTTTCATGGGAAAGGGAGCCTGCTTTAGAGTACATAGGGAAAGCTTGCTACTGGAATGTGTGTGCAAAAATACATACATGTACAGAAAACATAAGTACTGCTATCCATTATTTTAAATCACTCTCACCCTGTGGGACAGCCCATGGGTTTCAGTTCACCTTCCACGAGATCAGATTCCTTTGAAGGTTTCTAGCATCTATCTGTAACATGCTAAATGCATAATTTAAAATGAAATCTAGTAACATGAGTTTTCATGCAAGTTCAATATCATTTGGAATTACAGTTTTGGGAGCTCTAGTGGACACAAGATATTGGATAAAATAAAACAAATGACCATACAGCACTTTGCACAGTGTGATCCCTCTGAGTTTTTCCAGGGTCTCTCCATCTTCTAGTTTAGAAATAACAACAGTATGTGTTTATGATGCAGGATAATCTCTCACCTCAAGCAATCTGTGTGCTGTCTTGTCACTGGTTTTGCTCTATTAATATCCTCTTTCTATTGCTATTATTATGTGTCCAACTCCACAATGGCTATTTTATGTCCTTTTCCTTCAGAAGAGGCCTAACGACAGCAGCTTCTTTTTCAGAAAATCCTCTTTCTTTTTTTTTTTTTGGTAAATATTGTTTCCAGTTTAGGTTTGAAAGCTCAGAGTGTACCTGCAGTATAAATAATGAAATATGCATTTTCTGTTGACCAAGTCATAAATACTGTGCTATCTCAGACTCTCAACCCAGTCATTGTATTATGGATGGAAATGCTTCAGCAAGTGCTGAGGCTACAGGACTCCATCTGGCTTGGTGACACCCCCCATTACACCTGGTACCACCACATCCTGCGTAAGCAATTTCAGTGATTCAGAACTGCAGGGACAATAGAGGTGTTCAAAAAAATGCCCAGTGGAACAAATTTAAAGGATTTATTTATATACATTGTAGTTCTTAGGCCTAGTAAGTGTGATCTTGTCTCTCTCTAGTGGCTGCAGCCACCCTTACCTCAAGCCTTGGTTTATTTTGCACAAGCACTACACTTCTCATGCCAAGTATCCAAAGTATCCAAACTCTGCTGATCAGTAAAGCGCCTGCTTACCTGAGCAAGGACAAACTGTGACCGTATCAGGAACAGTAAGATGTAAAAGGAATACAAGGAAAGCACCCTACACTACAGCAAACTGGCTATAAATACATTCATACCGGAAACCAATGAAAAATTTACAACCCTCACAGCACTGAAATTCTGGAAAAGCCTCCCAGTAGTGAAGGAAAGGCACCTCTCATCATCCTTTTATTTTTAAAACTGAGTTTGATCAGTTAATGAACAGCACTGTATATAATAAGAAGAGATTGGACTTGATTACCTAGGAAATGTTTTCTAGTCATATATTCCCCTGAGATTAAGGACGTCTGTTTTGTTAGTTTAAATGGAATGTGTAATCCCCAATGAGGTTTCAAAATCTCATACTTCTAGTTTACTTTCTAGACATTTCCAATTCCTTCAGCACTTTTATTCTACCTGGAGCAAAAATTTTAAATCCTTCCTTTTATGCTCTATCTGAGCAAACTTTCATCATTCCCTTTAAAACTAAGGCACAGAAACTATCAGCCTGGTCTCCTAGAAAACTGAAGTGTCATCATAGTTATTTTATTCGTATATTCCATGGTTAGGGAGCAATCTTGAAGACTTGGTTTTGCCAGTGCTGGTTCAGTTACCTGTATCTGGGTCTATGGAGAGGTTGATACTGTCACACATCAGTGCAGACTTTCCATTTATCATAGAATCATAGAATCATACAGGTTGGAAAAGACCTCTAAGATCATCGTGTCCAACCGTCAACCCAACACTACCATGTCCACTAAACCATGTCCCTAAGGGCCTCATCTACACATCTTTTAAATACTTCCAGGGATGGTGACTCCACCACTTCCCTGGGCAGCCTGTTCCAAGGCCTGACCACTCTTTCAGGAAAGAAATTTCTCCTAATGTCCAACCTAAACCTCCCTTGGCGCAATTTGAGGCCATTTCCTCTCGTTCTATCACTAGTTACTTGGGAGAAGAGACCAACACCCACCTCGCTACAACCTCCTTTCAGGGAGTTGTAGAGCACGATGAGGTCTCCCCTCAGCCTCCTCTTCTCCAGGCTAAACAACCCCAGTTCCCTCAGCCGCTCCTCATAAGATTTGTGCTCCAGGCCCTTCACCAGCTTCGTTGCCCTTCTCTGGACACGCTCCAGCACCTCCACGTCCTTCTTGTAGCGAGGGGCCTAAAACTGAACACAGTATTCGGGCTGCGGCCTCACCAGTGCCAAGTACAAGGGCACGATCACCTCCCTAGTCCTGCTGGCCACACTATTTCTGATACAGACCAGGATGCTGTTGGCCTTCTTGGCCACCTGGGCACACTGCCGGCTCATGTTCAGCCGGCTGTCAATCAGCACCCCCAGGTCCTTTTCCTCTGGGCAGCTTTCCAGCCACTCTTCCCCAAGCCTGTAGCGTTGCCTGGGGTTGTGGTGGCTGAAGTGCAGGACCTGGCACTTGGCCTTGTTGAACCTCATACAGTTGGCCTCAGCCCATCGATCCAGCCTGTCCAGGTCCCTCTGCAGAGCCTTCCTACCCTCCAGCAGATCAACACTCCCACCCAACTTGGTGTCGTCTGCAAACTTACTGAGGGAGCACTCGATCCCCTCGTCCAGATCGTTGATAAAGATATTGAACAGGACCGGCCCCAGTACTGAGCCCTGGGGAACACCACTCGTGACCGGCCGCCAACTGGATTTAACTCCATTCACCACAACTCTCTGGGCCCGGCCGTTCAGCCAGTTTTTTACCCAGCGAAGAGTGCACCTGTCTAGGCCGTGAGCCGCCAGCTTCGCTAGGCAAATGCTGTGGGAGACAGTGCCAAAGGCTTTACTGAAGTCCAGGTAGACCACATCCACTGCCTTTCCCTCATCTACTAGACAGGTCACCTGGTCATAGAAGGAGATCAGGTTGGTCAAGCAGGACCTGCCTTCCATGAACCCGTGCTGGCTGGGCCTGATCCCCTGGTTGTCCCGGACATGGCTCATGAGCACCCTCAAAACCAACCGCTCCATGATCTTCCCCGGCACCGAGGTCAGGCTGACCGGCCTGTAGTTCCCCGGATCCTCCTTCCGGCCCTTCTTATAGATCGGCGTCACATTGGCGAGCCTCCAGTCGTCCGGGACCTCCCCAGTTAACCAGGACTGCTGGTAAATGATGGAGAGTGGCTCGGCAAGCTCCTCCGCCAGCTCCCTCAGTACCCTCGGGTGGATCCCATCCGGCCCCATAGACTTGTGAACGTCCAGGTGGCATAGCAGGTCGTTAACTTCTTCCTCTTGGATTATGGGGGGTTTATCCTGCTCCCTGTCCCTGTCTTCCAGCTCAGGGGGCTGAGTACCCTGAGGATAACCACTCTGACTACTAAAGACGGAGGCAAAGAAGGCGTTGAGTACCTCAGCCTTTTCCTCATCCTTGGTGGCAACATTCCCCCCCGCATCCAATAGAGGATGGAGATTCTCCTTGGCTCTCCTTTTGTCATTAATATACTTGTAAAAGCATTTTTTGTTATCTCTCACAACAGTGGGCAGGTTGAGTTCTAGCTGGGCTTTTGCCTTTCTAATTTCCTCTCTGCACGACCTAACACGATCCCTGTACTCTTCTTGAGTTGCCTGCCCCATCTTCCACACGTGATAAACTCCCCTTTTTTTCCTGAGTCCCAGCCAGAGCTCCCCGTTCAGCCAGGCCGGTCGTCTTCCCCGCCTATTCTTCTTGCGGCACATGGGGACAGCCCGCTCCTGCGCCTTTAAGACTTATTTCTAACTTTCTGGTTAGAAATAGAAACTTCCTGAATTAAAATAGCAAAGCACTGGAATCAATTCCCTGGGAAAGGTGTTGGCAACTCTGTCACTGGATGCTTTTATGAAGACAGACATAGGTACAGTTGATCTTGCACTGGGACAAGGGAATAGAAATCCCTGTAGTCCTATTCTCTATGATTTGGTGGGAAAGGGCTAGAAGACAACACTAATCAAAATGATCAGCAGTCTCCTGTGAGGGAAAAAATAATCTTTAGCAGACCTTCACCTGGCGTTAAAGTGTAACACAATTGCCTGGTCTCTTTAATAGCCTTAGTCATGATTCGATATTAAGGCAATATGATGGAATGTGCTTGGTTAAAAAAACATAGCTATTTCCTACACACTGTGTTTATGAGCATTTTCAGAAATTGTACAGGTTTTCTTTCCCCACAGGGAAGGCATGCTGTGATTTATGGACTGTAATAGTGAGCTTAATTGGGAAGGAGATATCAATGTTGACAGCTTTGTCTTCGCCTAGTAAATAATGGAATAAATCTGCAGGGAGCATTTACTCACTCCCCATCAGGGTTTTGGACAGTGGCTTTTGGAGCCCATACACTTTCTAATGTATTTGCAGTATAGTTTGCATGCTGAGGCCATTGTCACTGCATCCGTGAATAGCTGTCCCCAGAGCCCCATTGGTTTCATCAGTGAGGTTGTCTGTGCTCAACATAGGAACTGGATAACAAAGGGGAAAAGTGCTGGAGCATGGTGCAGATATCCATCTACATTGTGCAATGGAGTGTCACACAGACATCCCCAACCCCATGAACCTTGAGTCTACTACAAAGTCCAGAGATCTACAGTTTGATCAGATGGTTCTAGGGCAATTTGGTCCAGGGCTAAATAGCTTGAGGCAAGCACTACATGAATGGGACGTGCCAGAATTGGAATATGAACAGAACCAGAGGCAATTAGCTTGGCTGTCTATCAACCATATGCCTTAGTGATTCTAGCCGGGGGGGTGTTGTTAAATGGGTCCAGCTGGTTTGGCATTTGTTGTTTATTTAGTGACAAAACATTAAATCAGAAGAAGGCCATTTAAGCTTTCTCTTGAGCACATTTTCATTGCCATTATTGTTTCTGCTAGTGTGTTTCCCCCCCACTATCATCAGTTTCAGTCATTCAGGATGGAGTTTACAGACCCAAGGGACCCGAATCAGATGCATCCATGTTGTAAGAACAGAGCTCAGATGAATGATGTATCATTTTTCCCTGTCCAGAGGGGCAGCTAGCTCACACCAGGCTGGGGTCTATCAGGTTAGGTAAGCTGATGCACGAGATATCCTAAATCAGAATTCACAGGCCAGACCCTGCAGATTCTTAGGTAAAAATAGGATCCATCGAACTAATGGACAATTCAAGCATGAAAAACTACATTTTATATCATACTGTTTGCATGATATAAGCCACATGTTTCTCGGCACTAAGTCCACATTACTTATATTGACAAGTGCCACATAAATAGTGTAGGCTGTGGCAGAGGCTACTGAACATCACTGTCGTTGTGGGTAATATATTCCTGCCAGTATAAGGGCATGGTTTACTGTTCTGAGCTGCAGTTCCTCTTCAAAGAAGAGATTTTTAAGATCACAACAGGTTCCGCACACCATGTTCCGCTGTTTCTTAGCTGCTGGTTTCCATTTGCTGGTCCAAGATGATTCAGCTTATATTGTAAAAGGAGTCAGACTTCTGTATTTTTGCAGGGCAAGTGGAGAAGACACATATTACAGAAAGGGCTGTAGAGGAGCTCTACACTCTACAGAATCCTTGTATAGCTGCTCTGCTTCCCACTCCACTGTATAAAGGGAATGTCAACACTTCCTCATATTTGGGCTTTCAGCAACCAGATGCATGCTTTTCCTTCTTAACAGAAAAGAGCAGAATGAATCTATTTCATCTTATTGTATTCGGATTCCAAAAACTATCTTATTGCTCAAACATCACTGATATACTTCTGAATGTCACAAACTGCTCACTTTCCTTATGTAATTTTTACTCTAAGATTATGGCAAGTTGGGGTTATTAACATTTTGTTATGGTATCAGCCTTTCCTCTTCAGAAGAATGAAAAATTTTTCCTCCTAATGTGGGAAAGCCTAAAACAGTTTCCATGGCTGTTGCCTTTTGTGCTATCCTATCCACCCTCCGAAAAGTGGGCAGACTCCCTTCCACACAATTCAAGATTCCAGGCTGAAATTCCTTGCTCCCTGTTAACATGTTAATGCAGATGAAATGGCAGCCCAAATTCACTGATTAGTCATTTTGTCCTTGAGTTTAATGATCTACCAATATTTTTTTTCCCCTTTCTTCCAGCAGAGACTACCTACCTATTTAACACATGAGAGCACAGCACAGAAATAACAACATTTCATTATATTTTAATATTCCCCCTACAGTTTCCCAAGGTTGCTTCACTCTACAATTATAACAAGACAACAAAAGAAAACCTCTTCAAACCATTCAGGGAAATTAGAAGTAGTTTCTGTGTGAAGATTACTTTCACATCACAAAAACCAGGTGTGGATATTGCCAGCAGTTGTTGACAAGACTGAAGTGGAGTGGTTTTCAACAGTTTTTAATTTACAACATCTGTGCAGACTATCACATTGCTAATTTAACCTTCCTGGCAACAGGCTTAGGTTGGTTTGTTACCATTCATAGATCACTAGAACTAGCCATTGGGTCCCAGGTAGAAAACAGTGCCTCACAACAACACTTATTTTCTCATAATACTAAATATGAAATTTGAGCTTAGCTGAAAACACAGAGTTTCAAGACGTTGTGGAGGGAAGCAGGTTACCTCATCTTGCTCCCAGTAAAACAGAATAACAACATTCAGTTGGCCTAAGGTTTGATGCCTGAGTTCAGGTGAAATGGGTCAGGTATGACACTATAATTCATAGTGAGGTTTTTGCCAACTGGTGACACTTCTCTGAGATCATTCTGATCTCACAAATCATTGGTTGTGCTCGTTGTACCAAATCTCCCACAATTACTCATCCTTACTTGGTACACACAAGCTGGTATCACATGTGAACAGAACCCTTCAAGCTTTGAAAGCAACTGCAGAGCCCCAAACTATTCAGAGATTAAAGTTAGGGGCAATTGTTAGGTGTGCCCCGTATCAGTTGAAATCATAATCCCAAATTAGGAATCCAAATCTGCCTAATTTGCCATCCTTCAAATGTAGAAAAGCCCACAAGAACAGACCTGATGATGATATTTCACATACCTCCTAGAAATACACAGCCAGATGGAGCTGCTTACATCATTTTACTCTAACTTTTCTTACTGCAGATAATCCACTTATGTGATCCTTTTACAAACTGAAATTCTGTGAATGGTGTTTCCTTTATGGTATTTCATTAATTTGACCTTGTCTTTTAGGAAGGAAGCACTGAAGTTAACACAAACTAAAGTGAGTAAAGTACAATATTAGGTGGTATGTTGGATGTGATGAAGAATAAGGAATGATAGAATAAATAAATTGTATTGCCTCATCTATTACATCTGCGCTGTTCTATTCACTCCATTCCCAAGTGACACTGCAGCATTAGAAAGGGTTTGAAAAGGAAAGAAAACAGCAGCCTGGGAAGCACCCTTACATGAACAGAGATTTTAAGTGTTGGGGAAGTTTATTCTAGAAAAGAGGTAGATAAGACCAGGTGTAATCAGAAAACATGAAAGAATAATCAGTCATCTCAAATTTAGATTTGGAATTCTATTCTCCTTTTCTCATAATATGAAGATAGGTATGATCATGGTGCTTGAGATGCAGTTAAAAATTTCCAGAAGACTGTAAACTGCCACGGGATATCAGTGGGCAAAAGAGGTTGGAAAGCTTCCTAGAGTGACTGCACATTCATAGAGACAAAAGTTTGTAAGACCTCAAATTATTAATGGTGAAAAGAAAATCATTTTAGGAGAGAGAGAAAATCTGAAACACCTAGGCTAAAGCTAGTCTTTATTTACCTGGGGACTGAGTGGGATTTTTAATAGGCACATATGAGAAATATTCATGATGGTAATTTTTATACCTTCTAAAAATTATTATGCCCATCACTGTTGGATCCAGAATATGGATGCTAGAGACCTTGGGTCTGATCTAGTCTGACAGTACCTATCTATATCCGCGCCTACGGACACCACATGGAACGGGCACATAATAACTAGCAAACCATGGCAACACCAAAGGGCAAATATATGACCTCATTGGATACAATACAGGTAACTAGTGTCAATAAAGACAACCAAATTTTTAAAATATGAAATCTTTGGAAAGACATGTATGAAGAGTGGTCAAGAAATGCAAATATGTCACATGTCTCTCTTTACTGCTTAGCAAAGCACCTCTCACATCCAGGGAATTTCTGAAACCAGAATATAGGCATGTAGGTTAACTAATCTGATGGTTATTGTGCAACCTTTTTCTCCCTTAGAAGTAAAAAATAATTATAAAAAAAACCCTCTAATAAAATTCAGGGAGACCAAGGACATTCTATTGCACTTCTACATCCCAGTAAGGAATCAAAAAATTTCCTAGCAAAATTATATCAGCACAGTGAAGCCTTCAGTGGAATTAATAGATATTTCTTCTCTTTTCCACAACTTTCTGTGACAAGTTGCTGCTAGAAAATGTACATCTATTGGAAGGTAAATAGACAGGGATATTAACATTCCTTGCATTGATGCCAATAATGGGAAAGATCATTAGTGATGATTCAGACCCCACGGCATGTCTTCTTAGAATAGATTTGCCAGCTTGCACACCTAATTATGCACAGATACTCATGTTGCAAAAGGGACGATAATCACTTATTTGATTAGCACCTTCCTTGGATTCACAGACAATCCTCCGAGACAGAGAGTTGTCATTTTTTCCACTTAGCTGTTTCCTCTGCCCTATTACCCCTTTCTCCCCCTGCCTTTAATCTTCATTTTGGTAACCTTAACTCCTAGAAAGGTAAATGACAGAAACCAGTGGCAATATTTCTTTCTCCAGCTTCACAATAAGTAATCTCTTGCAATATCAGTTTAGCAACAGGATGACAATAAAACGTCATCCGAGAAAAGCACAAAGAGAAGGAGAGAAAGATGCACAAATAGAATTTATTCTGCCTCAGAGCTAAAAAAGGGAGGTGGGAATCAAGTCCTCAAGTGTTTCTTAAGGCACTTTCTCTTCTTTTCTGTGTCCATCAACCCAGTAGTATGAGACTGCCATATGGAATTACTTCCCTCTCAAGTCCTGCAGTTTAAAGTTCAGTAATGAGCTTGTGTTTCAAAAATGAGCTTGTGTTTCCCAAAAATGGGAGCATCCAGGATGTCTCTAACTCAATATGCTATAGAGTCTCAATATGCTTACTCTATTTCTTACTTTATTTCAGTGAGATTTGGGGCATTCTGTCTGGTGTAGAGCAAAACACACATGAATATTAGAGGCAGCATTTCCCAAATTGCCTGCCTATTATTAACTGACAGTGTAAATATTTGGGGTGGTTGACCCACTATTTGGTTTCTGCCTCTGCTGCTCACCATGTAAAAGTCAACTTTCTGTGGACTAAACAATTGCACATTACACAGGATATGCACTTCCATGTATCTCCTGTATACAGGACTTTGATTAAGTTTGCTATAGAGTTCAGTATCTTAATACAGGATAGTACTTGTGCTTGAACCTCCCTTTCTAAACAGGGAGGTTTTCTTTTATAGAAATGGTGGATTTGTTTCTCCCATAGGGCATTTAATGGGTTTATAAACTGAAAGAGAAGATCAATGTGATCCTCAAGACTGACCTCTTGCATATCATATAGCAGTTTCTCTCAGCAAATCTATACTAATCCCGAAGCACCGTATCCTCCATAGTGATATGAAGTGACAGAGAAAGCATATCCAGTGCTAAGCTCTTCAGTTAAATTTACTTACAGTTTGAACTTTTCCTTGATTTGACGACTTTGTTAATTTCTTATGCTTTTATTTGCAAGGTGGACAGACATCATAATTCCCCACAAAACCACAGTAAGCAATCAGTTAACTTCCATTAATTATTCCTTAATTCTTAAATCACTATTTAAGTATTTGTAGATGTTACCCCAGTTTAGAGTGTAATATTGAGTGCCTTCATTTAATGGATATTTAGTCTAGATATTTGGGGACAGATATTAAGTGCTGTTCAAATACCAGCCTGACTTTGAAAGATCACTCTGTCTATGACTCAGACATCTCAGTGGATTTTCTCCAAAGAGCAAAAGAAACACATGTGATTACAATCTAAAGAATACTTTAACATTTAAAGTAGACATTCACATCATCTTACTGACATTCAGACAGAATAGCTATAACTGCGCATGCAGATTTCCAATTAATCAATACACCTTCATTAGATTGGAATAGATACAGCTCCTCTGTCCCCCCAGCAGGGAGCCTGACGGTGACAGACACCTGTCATTCTAGCCCACCCCATGCTACTGCCGCTGGCGGCCAGAGTGAGCCCGAGCCGGGTCAGAACTCTCCCTGCAGCATTTGCCAAATTTATTTTGTACCTGCCTGTCTGCCCTATAACCCAAGGCCCTCAGCATATTTCTCATCTGCATTACATCATCCATCCTTCCCATGCCTTTTCTTCTATTTCCTTAGCCCCTTCCGCATCCTCCTCTAGGTATTCCTTACAGCATTTGCCTTCAACCCCCACTTCCACTTACCCTTATTCTCTTTTCTCTTCAAAGACCCTGCACGATACTCCTCATCTTTTCTCCTGCAGCATCTTCCAAGCAGGCAGCTTCCCTCCTCCCATGATCCCTGTTGATTTTGACTCCTCTTCCACACTCAACAGCAATGACCCAAACCTATCCCTCAGTAATACATCTCATCTTTTACATGAATATTTCCTCACCTTTACAAACTTGTCTGATGCACAATTCAGGTTTATATATTGTGCAGTGTGTTTACTTACACTGTATACGCAATCCTAAAACAAAGATCGCAAACAACATGCAGACAGTTGTCTTAAGACACTAGGACCAGATATAACTGCTTACTTCCCAGGAACTAACAGAAAAGACTTTAGATGGGGAGTTTAAAAATGGAAAATAGCATCCCTCATGACTTATGATACACCCTACAGTCAGAAATTATTTCACAAAATGAAAACTAATGTAACTATATCTTTAACAGTGCTTATGTAGTCAGAAAAATAATCTCTAAAATGTGTGCAATAACTCCACCTGGTGATTCTCAACATGATATTGAGGCTTAAAGCTGTCTCTTATGAGAAACAGGGGGGCATAGATGTTATGCAAAGTAAAGGCCTAATCTGTAACGTAAGCAGCATAGTTCTGCATATAATAAGCCCTACGCTTTCTTGTTAGCTTTTCTTTGGCTTGACCTGTAGATCACATTTCAGACTTAAAACATGTATAAATTGGAAAGTAGTACCCATCCTGCCCTCAGAATATATATCAAAGGTTTGATATGATAGTAGGAACTATGTACATCCCACAGGAGCTTGTTGAACACTTATTAAAATAAATTCTAAACTTAAATTATCATATTCATAGGCAGAATATAAAAAGCATCACCACCTCCTTCATAACTCATTCTTCATTTTCCAGAAATGGAGAATATCAGTGCAGCTGACATCCAAAATGCAAAGCTGAGAAGTAAATAATCCAAAACTCCCACCTTTAAAGCATTGATTCCAAGGACTGTCCAAGCTGGTCCTCCAGAGGAAATTGATTTTTGATACTTGAACCACAGACTATTGAGGATTGAAAGGGAGTGTATTGTTACCCTATAGCTGTAACAATAACATTCCTCATGCCTTTCAGACTAAAACGAGAGGTACTGAGCTAGGTTTTCTTGCCTCTCACACCATATCCTTAATGTCAAAGTTTTCCAAAACCTGCACAGATCCTCTCAAGGCAGACAATTGGAAAAAGACAGATGCTAATTCTCTACGGTATATTGCCAAAGTTCTACTTTAATCAGAACCGACCAAAAATTGTTTGCACGTGCACATCAACATACATGTATTTGAGCCTTCATTTCCTACAGGTTCTGCTGGTGAGATTTCTCAGCCTATTGGTAAGCGATACTGTCATACTCTTATCAGCACTTACAACAAGCCTTGATATAACATAGGAAAAATCTCAACTATGAGCATGTCATAAAATAAATACAGTAAAGGTAAAAACCACCTGAACTAAAACAAGTTTTTCAAAATATTTCCTTTGGATCAGACAGTATTTTTTTGTCTTTAGGGGGAAGAAAAAAAAATCTTAAAAAGTTATCAAAACTCTTATTGATTTGCAGAAAACATCAGTAGAAGGCTTTTTTGAGTAGGAAAATCATCTGACATTGGAAAAAAGAATGTCATACACCTTTTACTAATTAGACCATACTTCAGAGAGCACTGGCATAGAAAAGAAAATGTAAATCATCACAGTAAAAGATCACTGGATAAATACTCTACCCCTACTGAGGCGTGAGATAAACACCACCTGGTTTTGCCTGCTACCTGGAGTCTCACTCACTTTTTCTGTGCTGGCTTTTGGGGTGTGTCATGGTTTAACCCCAGCCAGCAACTAAGCCCCACACAGCCGCTCGATCACTCCCCCCACAATGGGATGGGAGAGAGAATTGGAAGGGTAAAAGTGAGAAAACTGATGGGTTGAGATAAAGACAGTTTAATAGGTAAAGCAAAAGCTGTGCACACAAACAAAGCAAAACAAGGAATTCATTCACTCCTTCCCATCGGCAGGCAGGTGTTCAGCATCTCCAGGAAAGCAGGGCTCCATCACATGTAATGGTTACTTGGGAAGACAAACGCCATCACTCCCAACATCCCCCCCCTTCCTTCTTCTTCCCCCAGCTTTATATGCTGAGCATGATGTCGCATGGTATGGAATATCCCTTTGGTCAGTTGGGGTCAGCTGTCCCAGCTGTGTCCCCTCCCAACATCTTGTGCACCCCCAGCCTGCTCTCTGGTGGGGTGGGGTGGGGAGCAGAAAAGGCCTTGACTCTGTGTGAGCACTGCTCAGCAGTAACGGAAACATCCCTGTGTTATCAACACTGTTTTCAGCACAAATCCAAAACATAGCCCCATACTAGCTACTATGAAGAAAATTGACTCTATCCCAGCCAAAACCAGCACAGGGTGTAGGGTGAATGTATCTCCCAGGGCCACCCCTTTTAAAAGGAAGAAATCTATTCCTACTGACTGCTAAAGAAGATTTCATTTAGTGCAAATATTACAGAATTATGCATTGGGAAAGAAAGGGGCAGGACTTCTGATGAGTGTGTTTGTCATTAAATTGATAAAGATATAGAAGGATGTTCTGCTCAACTCCATGGCCGTGTGAGTAGAAAAATCAAGTTGTGTTGCTCTAGATTTACCTTCATGAAGTGAAAGACCTCACCCTCACCCTGGAGTAAGATCTACTGCCTCAGAGGGCTGTTTTTTCATATTGTGTCAAGTACACAGACAAGTCATAGAGTCAGTTTGAAAGTCCACCCTGCCCTCTGGAAAACAGAGCAACTTTGCAAAACAATCTTAAAATAAGAGCTGTGCCAGGTCACTGCTTATTTATGACAGTGCAGCAGAGGGATACTCTGGGGTATCTGAATGTTATACGGGCACAAGCAGGAGCTTAGCATATATACAGGGAGCTTGAGCACTAACTGCTAGAGAAGTGTAAAGCTGGCTATATGGGGAGGAAGAAACAAATATACATAAGGAGAAGGAAGAGATGTTCTGCTTCAGCAAATTCAGGTTTCTGTTCTCTTTGTCACTCAGGGTGGTTGATTGAATCTGCACAGGTAGCTGAGCTGAATCACAAGGTGATGAAGTTCTGCAGAAAAACCCTTTTTTAAGGGGGAAAAAAAAAAAACACAAAAAACCAAAAAACCCAAAACCCAGCAACCAAACAAAAACTCATCTGACTTGCTGTACGATCCCCAGAAATATTTCTAATGTAGTGTATTTGTTGGGAAAGGTGGAGGTGATGAGCAAGGGCTGATTAAGATTCTTATTGAAGCACTAAGTAAGTCTATATAATCTCCTCATGTTGTAGGTGCCAGTCCTGTTCCTCAAAGAGTAAAGCCATTTCTGTACTTACCTGAGCTGTATACTTTTTATGGCAAGTACTGTCTGGGCATATCAACACAAACAGGTGTGGAAGAGACCCCGCCTTGCATTGTGTCTACATCAAAATGTTAGAACACGAGCAAAATCTTGTTGCAAAGCTGAACAGCTAGCTTAAACCAAGTAGCTAAAGCGCTTTTTCCCCCCCTCCCCCTTTTTTTTTTTAAATGTATCTATAGGAGATGCAAGGCACAAATATCTGGATTGGATAAGCCTCCTGGTTTTTCCTCCAGTGTCATTAACGGTGCCACAAGTCACTACTGCCTCTGAAGCAGATGGAAGTGCAGCAGATGTGTGCCTCTTTTAGAAACATGTCTAGTAGAAACAGTTCTTTCAGAAAATTATTTCTTTTCCTTAAAACCATACATGGATCAGAAAGGAAAAGCCAGAGCGTGCTTCATCCCAAATCACCCAGAAGTCAAAGGAGTAGACAGAAGAGCACTTTGCAATACAGAGCTGTGTAGAGACACTGAATCATTAATATTTATACGGCAGCACTGCCCTGGCTCACTCACTAATGTGGTTATACTGTTTCCAAGCTACATGCAGCATTTCCCTGTTACTGAACAAAGTCATGATCAGACACTAACACAGAGTGACAATGCACACAGTAATCACTCTGCAGGACTCTGAATGGGCACAGCCGTGGGTATACACACCTATAGTTACTCAGTAAATTGCTTATGAACTGACTTTGGGGTACAGGGCATTCTGGGTTCAGTAACTCCTCATTCAGGAGTGCTGCGCACCTTAGTCTGATGTACTATTTTCCTGCAATGGGTTCTCTGTAACCGACTAGCTTTACTTGTGAATAGCAATGTTCATTTTTTCCCCTATCAAAGCCACTTGTTAGTACTTCTACTCCTTCACTGGCGGATTTGTCTCAGTTAAGTTTAGCTGTCTAGAGAAAGTGTAGCAGTTTAATGGTTCACAATCAATGAAAAGAGATAGGAGCCTCTAGAGACCAATTCATGTCAGAGACATATCTTAGGATGGACTGACTCTGCTTCCTTCTCTCCACCAATGGCACATGAAGATTGATTTGACAGCTTAGACTACACAGCTATTTGTTGGTTTAAAATAGTTCTTCTGCAGATGATCCATGCATTTTAAACAAATAGATTAAAAAAAAAATTATTACTAACAGATATCACAACTTCAGCATGATTGGTTGGAGCACTTAACTCCTCAAAGTGAAGATATTTTTACCAAGAAATTGGCAGTTGCCCAGATACTGTCCAATGAACAATATGACCCCACTTGATAACAGTAAATGTGTCCCTTTCATTCACAAAAATATTTCTGAATCATTCCACAAGTTCTATCCATCAAGAATCACCATATGGTAAAGAACTCAGTAATAGCAGTCCTGAGCATAGTGACACTTTTCAAGGCTGTAACTCCTGTAGACATTACTGTAGAAATATCACACATGTATATTAAGGCAGATGTAAGCACATTTGGTTTTATTCCTTGTAACACGTCCAGAATGAGTTCATAAAAAGATGGAAATTGCATGCAATGCCATTATATCAAGCATGAAAATCTGACATTGTCTGCAGTTAACAAATTATTCTAAATGTTTACTTATTTTTAAAAGTCAGTTAGAAGAACCAAACTCACGATGTCCTTCAGTAATGTCAGGTATAACAGCCCATGGAAAGCATTCAGTGGCAAAGTATGTGTACTGAAGAACTTGGTATTCCAGGATGGGGATAGCGACATGTTATATTGTTAGAGACAGAAAAACCTATACACATGGAGCACATACTATCATCACTTTTATACTTGTCCTTGTCCTGCCCTTTTTTGCTCCCGCACTTCAGTGAGCCCAGGAGGAGGAAACAGGGAACTCCCAGTCCCAAGTGGGCAGTGTCACTCATCAACACTAGAAACTGTATTGAACCTGATATTGCTAGCAATTAGTCACTAATAGCTCTGAAAATGGCTGTGATTTCAGATGAACTGCCATCTCCTACCTGAGTCTGACCCATGGTCAACATAGTCCTGTAGCTTTTTACAGTGCCCAGCACTCGAGGTTTTACAGTACGTTGCAAGAAGCCTTTGAAAATACTGTTAAAGGATAGCTTAATGTCTCAATTCCTACTGGTAAATATCTTTCTACTCACAAACGTATAGAAAGTTTAGAAACATATCATCCACTACGGGGTAGTTATTACACTATATAGATTTTTCAACCCTATTTAAAAAAGCAACCACCTGTTGTTTTACTTACTTGGCATTAAGTAGTGTCACTGAAGCAGTGAGTTCTGCTAGTGAACTATGCATCCTGTGAGAACACATTTCTCTCAGATTTTGAATAAAAAAACAGTATTTTTTTTTTTAATTACAGGAGAGAGAAGCTTATGGGACAACTGCTTACAGCTGCAATTCTGCAGATTTTTGACATTGCAGAGGACAAATGGAAGCTGGGAGTCACAATTCGGAGTAAGAAAGCATCTGCAAAAACATGAGGGTCCACGTTCCTGCCTCCAATGAGTTATGAAGTCAGAAGGGGCTGGGATCTTTGTCCTCCCTAAGAGCCAATGTCTTCCTTCTCCTACCAAGTTTATAACTCTTACTTGGAAAAGAAAAAACAGTCTGACAGAACAACATAAGAGCTTGCCCATAACTGTGTTATTCTATATCATAGTTGAGCTTGAAATTGCACTGTCCTTTTTATTTATACATTATCATAGATATGCTTAGCCAAGGAAGAAATCAGAATCACAAGGGCATTTTCTTTAATCTGGTGCATTCAGTTATTATTTTATCAAACAGGATTGAATCCTAGGTGGCTTCACTACCAGGATAGGTGACACTAACTTTCATTAGCATTTTAATTCTCACCCCTTTTTTGGGTTTGATTATGTATAGACAGACATAATGCAGAGCCTACGATGCTTTATGAAACAAGTAAGAGATAAAAAGCTAAATTCAGACCTTTCTTGCACTTTATGAGATTTCTGGGAAAAAAAATCTCTCTAGTTCAGTGGAGAAACCCAAATTCATCCCAGTATGTTGAGATTAATGCCCAAACACACCATTATGTTCTAAAAACATATTATTGATTACCCATATGCTTGAAGAACTATTGTCACATATAAGTTTCTGTGATCCATTTGTATACCTTTGCCAGTTTAAAAAACATAGCCTTGATCCTGTAGTTTACTTTATGTGAGCAAACAACACGTGTGCCAGTCACTACAATTAACTTCAGGAGAAACCTTCAGAGTTTCTCAGTTGACTGAAATTCCACAGTGGATCTGGCTGGAGGAACAAAAATGAGAGCAAGCAAGTCTCCGTTCTTTCCACAGCCTTCCTGCTATATTTGAAGTTCCAAACTGAGCTATATATTCTTTGCCCAACCCTATGTACAAAGCTCTCCACATCTAGCAGCTTACAGCCCAGATTTCAGGCTTTTCTAAAAGACCCATCAGTGGACTGGCTTAAGAGTTTCCAGCTGTGATTCTAGGACCTGGTGCATGATAACAAGATGGTTTTACCTCACAGCCTATGGGGGCTTGATGTGTTTGTTATGTCTTCAGCTAAGTCCATCATATTGTTGAATTACAAGTAAATCCATGAGAAGAATTGCAAGGGCTCTAACAGGCAGGCTTGCAATACTTTTCCCAGGTGGCTTAAAATGTGACTGACGGCAGCTGTTTGCCTTGTTCCTCAGAGAGGAAATATCATCTCCACAGCAGAGTTTGCAGAGGGCACTGTGCACCTCTGCTTCAGCTCTTTGGGTTCACTGTCCTGTGTGTGATATGCAGCCCGGGGTGGAGCAGCTCTGCCCCCTCCCCGATTTTTGCTCGGGGAAGAGCAGTCAGAGCCATGACTTGTGGGAAACACTTGAAGCCTCAAAGCCAGACAAACAAGGAGGGAAATGGAGCAGGAGGAGATAACACCAATTTGGCATCCAGTATTCTTTAACTGGGGCAAGTGTCTTCATCAGTGGCACTTTGGAGGGAGGACAAAAAGGAGGCTAAAATGGCTGCTGTCACCCACAGCTGCTAATTTGTGCTGAGAGGTGGAGAAATATGCTGCCCATAGGTACCATAGGGAACTTTTGTCCTAAAAACGTAACTTTTTAACAGACAGCACAAAACTAAAATAGGAGAGGTGAAAAAAGTCTATCTGCAGTGATGCAGCACTGAGACTTATATTCTCTGTTAAAGCCACATTGTCTATCACTTGACTTGAATGACAACTACAAAATGTCTGAGGAACATTAGAGTTTGTGAGGGAAAGTGTTTCAATCATTTTTAGTTAATTTGGTTTTATTTAGTTAAATTTAATTGTTATTCTGTATTTGAGAGTCAAAGACTTTCAAATAGCTCACAGATTCCCTGGGGGTGGGGAATAATCATCTGCCAACTGATTTTCACTCATCCATTTTTCTCTCTTTTTTGATCCAATCCTCTCACAGTTTTTATTTCTAAAGTCAACTTTTAAAAGTTACTGAAAAAACACACATCTTCATTTATTAAAAAACAAATAACCACTAGAACAATCACACTTTTTACTAAGTTATTGATTAGTGAGGGTACTGAACAATTAGTGTGTATTTCAGTAGCTAGTATAGTCTAAACTATTGCTGATAAACAGCCTGATTATAACCATCCAATATGTGTTGCTTATATCCAACGCACTCCTATATATTTTATCAAACTCCTATAACCCAATTAAGATTGAACTTTCACTTAGGAAATGTAATAAAAAGAAGACAGAGATCTTTCACAGCAAACAGGAACTGCGCCTGTCAATTCATACCTAGCAAGTTCTACATTTTATACTTAGAAGTGAAAAAGTATATTCTCACTTGACTCCAGGAGCTTGGGCCTTAGGAAAACATGCACATATTCTGAAAACAGTAACAAGAAGAGTTAGCAGCTCACCTGAAATTCCATTTAAAAAGGTTACAGAATTTCTCCCCCCCCTCTTTTTCTTCCCCTATAGAAGCTAGTTAAGTCTAACCTTGTTTGTAGTTTGTTCTTTCATACAGGAACATAATTAAGATCTGATCTGCAACCACATGCATTAAATAAAAGGCAGCTGCTCATATGATTTGCTCATTAAGTGCTGTATTCCGAAAGCATACAAAGATGCCAAGGTAATTAACAAGATACAAAAGCTTTGGGGAGCTAAAGATGCAATAGGTGCTGGGTTGAGACTCATCTTTATGTTTACAGGGTAATAGCTAGAATGTTATGAATGTAGTTTTCATTTTAAAATCTCTTTGCTCTCAGGATGACATTCCAGAATTATTCTCTTTGAAAAGATACAATTTATTTTCTACTCTTATAGTTCCCAGAAAATGATTTTTAGTGCTTCTAGGATCTATTCCTTCTCCTTTCCCTTAAGCTTCAAGACTTCGTAATAATGTTTCACAGAAGGATTAAAGATTTTTGAAAGTATGAAGTTTTACCATGTAACAAGTCATTTTTACAGCTACCACCTCCAAACGTCTATTTACAACCTTCTCCCCCACTATTGAGCTTCTTTACTTTTCTACCCTATACTTCTGCCCTAACTTTTCCAAATCTCTATACCTTGCATGGAACAAAACTCCTTCCTATTGTTGTTTCACTTAATACTCTTTATTTCCTCCTTGGACAGCTAGGCAAGCATAAAGCTAAAACAGCTGGGATAAGAATCTATTTATCTTTTTTCTGTAAATGACATTTAGAAGAATGAAGAAGCTTTTTCCTTTTTTTTTTATTCCTTAGCTCACAGGATACACAAAGTTTTCTTCAGTAATGTTACCCAGAAGCCTAGGTGAAGGGATATGAATCATGGAGGGAGAATTTAAAAGCCACACCTGCATTAAGAGGAAATAGATCTCTTGCTACAGATGCAATTGCTTCTCCTTTAAAAGGCAAGAGAACAGGTTTTCTTATGGACCAGTTAACTGGGTACATTTCACAGTTTTCCCATTGTCTATTTCTCATTGTGTCTGAATCCCTGGGGTCCTCATATCTTCTTAGTAGCAGGTTCATCCTTTCCCATTTTTTTTTTTGAAACTCTGTGTTTTCATAATACAGCTGAAGACTGAGTACCTGAACAAAAAGTGCTCGGAGAGAAACCTCACAAAGTAATCATGGTGCTGGCTGGAAAATGTCCTTTCTTTGTATAACAATACAAAATCAAAAATGAAATCACAATTAAGCTAAGGTTTGGAATAAGAATTTTGGGGGGCTTTTTCATGCTTTGCACTGGCAGAAAATTCTGGCTTTCTTCCACCCCCAAGGCTTCCAGCAGACTAACCCACTGGAGCATTTTCGAGAGTGTGGGGTACTAGACTTGGGTATTCCCAGATTCAGAGGAAGATCTTTAGCCAGGACTGGATCGAGGCTCTGTTGAGTATCCGGCTAAAAATTTTGCCCCTTTTTGTAAGTGGTGGCACAAGCTTGACAAGAGAGAGACTCTGTAAAATCCATAATTAGTACTCTTGCTGGGATACAGAAAACATCTCTAGAGTCAGCTCAAAATCAAATTAAGACCATACTTAAACGTGACTCCTCCACAGTATAGCAAAGCTCCTTAACTCTGCAACGTACCACAGTTTCTCTTAAAAACACCATCTCAAACTAACCATGCGGTACCTCCGATTTTATCAGTGTGTGGTTGGGTCTGGGGAGGGCTGTGACCTGACAAGATGCTCAGTCCAGTGCCAGCCAGGATCCCCCCAGCTGACCCCTCTCCTTCTGAGGACTGCAAAAGGAGTCCAGCTGGACTTCACCTCCAACACTGTTGTCGCAGTCAGTTTCCTAAAATTATGAAGGATAAATGTGGGCCTTGAAGTCCTTTTAGCCAGGAGCAATAATAAACAGCTCCCTTTCTCTGGAGTCAGGGAGGCTGCATTGTGTGGAGATGAAGGAATTTTATAATAGGCCTAAACTGCAGGATTTCTTCTTTTTCCTTAGGGTGCCTGGTCCTGAAGGCCCTTCAAAGACTGAAACACAGTTCACAGATGCTGACTTTGCTAAGTTTTCATCTGGGGGAAAAAGAGAGAAGAAAAATAAAATACCTAACAGTTGCATCTGCTATATATAGAAATAATAAATACCAGATATAGATTTTTCCTTCAAACAAAACAAAGGGGACTGAAAAAGCACAAGTCTTGTTCTTATTTCTTATCAAAATTGGATAAAATTAGCTGACCCACAACAATAATAATAGCAATAATAATGATCTTGATGATGATGATGAATCAATAGGGATATGCGTTCTTTTAAGAAAGACTGAGAACAAAATATATGCCTGAATCTGAAAAACGTGAAATATGGGGAAAAAGGAAACAAATGGGCATTTCGCAAAGAACAACAAACATAGGAGATAAGTCATCTGGGTGACCACTGAAGTAAGGAAAAACTATGAATTTAAAAAGCAGATGGATTTCCAAGTCAAGGGTAGAGAGGCCTGAATGAATCAGCAGACGGAAGCAACGGCGGTGGGGAAATGACCATTAAAATCTTTAGCAGCCTTTCTGGAAATGTGAAAAGCTCAGCGATTTGTGATACTGTTTTCTCAATGCCTGGCCATGGCTTCGTTCCAGTGATTCGCTCAGGCTCTCGCTGTCTCGGCTGTCTCCCCAGCCGCCTCGCAGAGCCCACGCAGCGCCCGAGGAGCTGTCAGCAGCTCTCAGTGGCTGGATGCAGCCGAGGGCAGAGGGCACAGGTTTGTGCTATCAAACAGCAGGATGCGATGGGATCAGACATATCCAACACCGATCTCACAGGTTATACATATTTATGCATTAAAGCGTGGTGATGGAAGTGGAGATGCAAACTTCCTGGAATGAAAACTCCTTGTCCAGAGTTACTTCAGTCAAAAAGTGCTTGTCTGCGCTGTCTAATGCTCTGAGATGGCTGGTAGAAGTATCACTGAAATTATCCCATTTCAGCCACACAGTATACGTGTTGATATTCAACACTACACAGTTTGGTCCTTACCTCAAGGACTCACCCTCTGTATTATATATGAGGAATTTACTCTGTCACAGAATGTACTTCCCTGTGTCAACCACTTTTTGTCCCCAGTGGTCTCATTAAAAAAAAGAAATATCATCCTTAAGCAAGCACATTAAGAAATGGTAATGTGTGAAGAAAATAGCTCAATAATTCAAACCGCTCCTCAGATCTTCATGATCATTTTAATGAGTATAACCCTGATTCGGTTTACACTATTTTTTAAAGATGCATCTGATTTGGGTTTTTTACAACAGTTCCTAGATAAAGCAGAGGATTAGACTGCCCATTTTAACAGAATAGATGCCCCAAGGCTTTTTGATTGCTGCTTTCCCAGTCCCCTAAAAGACTCATCTCAAAGATTGGGAATCCGATTCTGATGCATCAGAGTTTCTGCAGATGGTGCAAGCTGCAATGTTGGTTTTGACAAAGGGGCGTCTCTTTTCTAATAGATAGGAAATAGACCAAAAATGCTCAAGACATCTCTCCAAAGATACTAAATGTTCAGTAACAAATTTTTGTCCCTTCCAAGTTACAACAGAATCAATGATCTAGAAGGGGAAAGCTCACAAAACCATTACTATTGTTCAGCCCTCCATCACTGTTTTATTCTCTCATCACTTTGGTCATTCACTTTCCAGCATCCTCCTGAGTCTGGTAGATATTTAAGAGCAGAGAAATCAGAAAAACTCTCATAATAAAACTGGTGATTGCTAAAGAAATATAATGTTCTGGCTGATGGGAGTCTAAGACATTTCTGCACCACTGGGCCACCTCCTACTTTAAACTACTTTGTCTCTTGCAGTGGGTAAAATATGACTAAAGTTTCATGAGGTTACTACCCCTACAGTAACAACAGTCCTATTTCCTCTTATGGTCCCATGCCTCATCTTTACATCAGCAGAAAATCTCATTTCTCACTTCTGTATGTCATTCACTTTCATGAACACACAGATCCCACAGTCTAAATGTGACAGATTTTTTGCCCATTCCCTCAGAATATCCAGTGCTGGTGATTTAGTGCTTGGAAACAGCTCTGGGAACCTCTCTGCACGCCTTCTTTGTAGACTGGAAAAAAATCTGTGAGAAGCGACTTGCAAGGATAAATCAAAGTGTGAAAGACTTTACTAAACTAGAGCAATTTTTATAGCATTTAGATGATACCACAGCACTGTTAACCAGAGTGTAAATGATTGAACAGGTGATGAATCCCTTAAAGGAAAAAGCCATTAGGAGGTTTTAAATCCATAAAAAAACAGTATTATGTACTATAAAGAGCAACAAGATGTCCTTTTCTTTCCTTTCTAATACAATCCTCATCAGATTCCTCCTATACAGTCTTCCCAAGGCATTTTATCAACACATGCCAAACAACACCTGTGTTGAATTTCAATGTGGTTTACAAATTAACGTTTGAAGTGAAATGCTGCTGATAGGCTTCATTTTCATCCACATGAGGATCTCATCTTAGCCTACTAAGAGAATGCAGAATGTACTTATCGGCAACTGCATTTGACATATCTTTCACTTCCCCACCAACCCTCCAAGTACCTTTGATTTCACAAATCCAGTGAAATCCTTTTCTCACAAGTTATGTCTCCATAAATAACAGTGGTTAGGATATTCATTTGCAAAGGATCCACTCTCTGTCCTCAGGCTGCTTAATATGGACAAGACTCCAAGTTTTCTGTCTCTCCAGCAGAGTATCTGAGTCAACAAGCTTATTAGATCTCCTCAGCTGTGTCCTCTGAAACTGTCCAACTTTGTTCAATTAATTAAATTACTGGAGCAGTAACCTGGCTTTCCTCTCTCATGCTTGACTTCCCTAACCTTTTTCTTGTCCAATGAATGTTTTAATTACTGAGGTAAAGTGAAGCATATGCAAGAGAAGAGATGAGGAGAGTTTGCCCACAGCATGCATGATAGCCTTAGTTGTTCAGGCAGTCCAATGAGCAAGTGGGCAAGATAGGTTTAAGCATCTACTTCAAATCTTCTGAACTCAAACTTCCTGAAAATTAAGAACCCATTCTCGAAAGTGGTCTGTGGTTAATTAAGAGGTATAGTCCAGTTAGCTTGTGCTTTTGAAACTTACTTAAGACTCTAAGATAATAATTTTCACTTTCACTATCACCTTCTATACCTGAGATACCCCCACGCAGCCCTTTAGGTGATCATCCAATATATTTAACTCCAAGCTCTATAGATGAACTTTTAGAGCTAGAAGACTGACTTCTTTAGGCCACTATGAAAATTGGTAAATCTTCTTCCATGAGAATCTTTTTCATAGCATACCTGGTATGCAATCACTAGTGCAAAAACTTCTGTCATCTGCTCTGTCAGTAAATAAAAAAATAAGATACTCAGTATGGCAGGTACTGAATGAAAACAAACTCTGTGTAGGTCTATAACCTATTAGGAAAAGACAATCTCTCTGGAAAGAAATACAGATTTTAGATGGAAAAATGGCCTTTGGTTTCTTCTCACTGACTCTACAGGTGTTAGGGGCTATAGTCTTCTGTTACAGGGACTCGGTCAGAATTAATTTGGGCCATGAATCAAAACCCCAAGCAGAAGAATTAAATCAAACCTCACTCTTAGTCCTTGAATCCGAGACAGATTAAAATGTGAGGAACATTGTGAAACTCTGGGTCAATTTATACTAGACATTTGCTGTTAGCAGCTCCCCGTGAGAAATGAACTCATCCTAGGACTCAAAACAGCAGAGGCCAGGGCCCAGCAGAGAACACACTGAAGCAAAAGGGTAGCTTTAGTTATGCCTGTGGTCCCTTGGCTCTAGCAAGCGTTAGTCTACATTGTGGAGTCCAGGCAGTCCTTCCCAACACAGAGGAGGAATGTGCTGACCTCCACCAGCTCTAACAAAGTGTAAATTTTGACAAAGTGTAATTAGGATCCCGTAAGACTGCAACCTTTTTAACAATCCCTTCCAATGATATTTTCCCCCATATTCATTAAGTTTTCAGAAACATCAGTATTGAATCGCCCTTGTCAAAAAAGAGTAAATCCCCTGTGGAAGTTTTCCTGTGTCTGCTGCCCACCACGCAGGTGACCCCTGAACGAGCACATTGCCACTTTCATGCTTCAAATTCTGCTTCTCTCCTTTCACAGCAACTGCCTCCTCTCTCTTCTCAGTGAAGTAACTAGCTGCCTGCAATTTAATTGGGACAGTGAGAACTGCTCTAAGACTTGACTACTTCAAGCAAGCAAGTAAAACATCCCCTCTTAGTGCCCTGCTGAGGCTGCCGCTTCTTTGACTTGATTTTTTTGTTTGTTTGTTTTCTTCTCAGCCTGCTGCTTCTCAGCAGTTTCTCTCCTGTATGAATTCAGCTTGTATGTCCTTTATAGTCTGGGAGGTGAGCTGAGTTTTCTTTTTCTCCTAAGTCTCACAAGTGTTCTCTAAAATAATGCAGGTCAAGGAAATAGAAGCATGCCTATTCTGTAGCTGAATTCGAGAAGCAAAGGCTGCTTTAACCCAACATGCCTGTCACGAATGGAAGTTGTCACAGATCATTCTAAAGGAAAGGAAAACTGTATATCAGGTGGATAGTCTCCTTGTCTGTTATCTCAGTTGTCAACCAGAAGGAAAAGGACCTAGTAGAAAGGTGACAGCAAAATAATGTTGTTTTTAATTGCTTGCGGGATTAGGAACAATCTCTCCTATGGAAGAAGAAATCTATTGTTAATGCTAATTATTGTAAGGTTTCGAGGTACTATTATCTTCCCTCCAAAATATCATGAGTCATGCTTTGTTGCACGCTGTCGTTTTGGGATCTCATTCAGCAAAACAGTGAAACAGAGATCAGGATGGACTTCACTGATGTCAACAGGACTATTCACACACTTACGGTGATGCACGATTAAGAATTTTGCTGGAAAAGGGTTAAACTACTTTTTCTTATTCTTTAATGTTGCTTAATGTGTCCCACTATTTCCTGCTGTTTCTTCTCTACTTTCTGATGATAACAGTTCTTCACTTCTGAGTTGCTAGTGTGCCCGTTGTAGTGAAACAGAAGTAATGAATTAATTCACTTGGACATTCTTGCCTTTACCTGATGAAAGAGGTAAGTGAATCAGGCTCCTTCTCTCAGTGAAATATTCTGTTTCAGTTTAGTGTATTTTTTACACAATTTGTACACAAGCCATATCCATACCAGGCTGGCAGATGAAATCCCATCACATTCACTTCTTCTCTTGTTACTATGAGATGTCACGTTCAATACAAAAGAGGAGATGCTGCCACCCAATAATAATAGAAATCTATTGTATCCTTGCCATTTCCAAGAACCTGTAAGTAGTCACCCAGGCCAGTCTAACAGGAAATTCCTCCAGTAGGTACCTTCTCCAGCACTGCAAGAAAGGGAAGCTGAAACGTGTCCCTGGCAAAGGATGGGTCAAAAACTGGCTCCAAGGGTGAAACCAAGGTCCTGAGACTCCCCTGTGAGAATTTGCACAAGACAGCATGCACATACTGTAAGAGCTCTGACTGAATGTCACTGCCTACAAAGAGAAGGCATTAATCAGAAGCGATGCCTCCAAAACATGAGGCTTCCTCCAAAGCCCTTAAAGCCCATGGCATACAGCATGCATGGCCATTGGGTAGCTACCCCCATTGCTTGTAGCTCCCATACAGTCCAAATACAGCTCTGATGCCCGGTTTCATCGTCAGCAGTGGCTGAATTATCAAAATCCCTCTCTGCTAGGCGAAGGTAGACATCAGGGACTGAGTCCAAAGGCACTGAGGGGTCCAGTGCTCCATTTCCATACCCACCCACCCACCCCAGCCGTTCCCCCCCAACAGCTGCAGGGAGCTTCCCTTGTGAACTATTACTAGCGCAGTCTATTACATTCCACAGTCTTGTGGTTCTCATCTTTCTGAAGACACTGTCATGCAGATTAGCAAATCAGGAACTAGGACATCTCTGATGTACGGGCAGACCTGGAACAGTGGAAAGTATTTGTTTTCCTCCCACCTCAAATATTGAACCCCTGCTTCTGGACAATGAAACTCCTCCCTTCCAGAAGGCAGATTTTTATGTGTGTCCTTGAAAGACAGGACCCTTCCCTTACGTAAGGAAATCCTTTCTTTTCCTTCACTGTGGTTCTTTCTTTTCCTTTCTTATTATAAACAACTCTCTTCTTGAAACCCAGAGCACAACAGGAATATTCCAAAAGGCTAAAAATATGCATATATTGTGTTCCAGTGGGAAGCCTGTAGCAGACCAGTGTATCTGCCATTCTTGATTGTTGCTCAGCCACGTGGTAGAGCAACTGCTTGGAAAAGGGGCACAAGCCAAGTTCTGAAGAATGATTTGTGTGAGTGTACTGAACATTTTTACCCAAGCGTTCTGTGATCCTGAGCTAATGCAGTAGGGACAGAAAGATGATGGCACTGCCATCTCCTCCGATGCCCACTCTCCAGCAAGATATAAGAAAGAGGAAATCTCTTCAGGGAGCATGTTTAATGGGGCAGTGAGCTAAGTGAATATCTGACATTCAGAAAGTTCTCATATTTTGAATGAGAAACATTTTCAGTTCTCAAAAGAATGAGTATTGCCATCCTTTTCAGACATTTCTATATCTGTGTCTGTCTGTGTGTTACAATCTCTGGAGTGCATAGTATAGGATCATGACAGGCAAAAAGGCGGTATTATAATGGGGAAAAATAGTTTCTTCTCATTCAAAAACCTCTGTGTGAACACACCATTCTGTACTACATATAAGGTCAGATGAGGAGTATAGTGTACTCTGGGCTTAAAATCTTCAGAAGCATCTATTGGATGCTGATTCTTTCCAGAGTTCAATTAGATGAAGTGCAGACAGATAATGGATTGCATCCTATGTAGGACTGCAAAGAAAAAAAAAGGAAAAAAAAAAGGTTTCCCTAGTTCTTCTAGTTACTAAGCTAATGTTACCTATGTCTTTAATGTGAAATTATTCTTTAATGATGTAACTACTGATCACCTTTTCATATCTATCACAAACATGGCATTTATTTTCAGGATCAACAAATTGATTGTGAGTGATCAGGCAGTGTAGAGCAGGGCAGTATATATGATCATTATGTTCTGCAGGCGTCAATGCAAGAAGCAGCATTTTTGCTAGGAAGAAGACATTAACTTTTCCCTCATCTTGTAAAAATTCCAAACCCAGTTTCAGCTTTGCCTAGAGGTTCTGATTATATTTTTTTTATCTATTTTGATGTAAGTTTCCCTGCAACTTCAAAAGTAGATTTTTTAATTTGCTTATCTTATCATTAATTTACATGTCACTCTGGCTTTTGTGTTTCTCTGCTGTTTCCCAGTTTAAAATCTTAACTAAAATGAATGTGTTTAATAACCTTGCTGCAATCTAATAATCAATTGGAATAAATCTTCATCAGTTTTTTTTTAACATTTTGAAGCTCCATCAGGAAATAACACACACACACAAATTAAACTCAAAACAAAGGAAATTAGAAAATCAGGATATTTTTTCTTGTTGTTTTTTATCTTTTGGTTATTTGCTTTGGGATTATGTTGTTATTTTTTGTCCAAGTCTTTATCTTTGCTCTGTAGGCAAATAGCTTTATGAAAGTATTAGAAGTGGCCTTTTGACAGCTAAATGGGATAGAAGCAAAATTTCCATTTTATTCAAAACTGCCTTCACAAACCATGCAATTTTCCTTATCCAGCCAGTTTAAATTCAAGGCTTCTCTAGTGATATCACACTCAGTCAAATCCGACAGGTTATTTCTATTAAAGTTTGGGGTTGAATGGAGACTAACTAGAATGTCGATTCTATTGTTAATATTTCATTCCAGTGGCAGAATGCAGTAGCTTGGATGAATTTAAGATGATAAAATTTATAACATTTCTGGAATTGAAGAACTGTTTGTTTATATAATTCAATTTGTTTAAATAAATAAAATAATATTTCTCCTGATGCCCTTAAATGATATTTTCTCTGTAATTGTCTTTAATTATTTTTGCCAGCATGGCCTTAATAATTTGGCACTGTTACTATTTGTTCTTTAAAACATTTTGTTGTATCCTTATATCCTGAGCCATATTTGAAGTGATCAATGCTGTTAACTTATCATTTCCTGTTATCTTACTAAAGAAAAACACACTTTACCGTTTAAACTCATGGGGAAAACATTGTGTATTTAATATCTCCCTGGCATCTGTTGCACTTTAGAACTTGTTTTGTTTAACTTAATGTAGTGGAACCTCATTCACTGCTTTTCTGTTTCTTTCCCTTTAACTGATATTCTCTGGCAGAAGCAGCTTATTACTAGAGGAGGGATGAGAAAATACCAATTATTGCAGGTCCTTGATTTTGCTCTTCGCTTATTAATCTGCATCTGAAGAAAGACAATAACATAACTGACAAAGGAGTGCTTGTGTGAATCAAAGGATATTTAAATGGGAAGGAGTGGGCTTATCCTCTAAAAGAACATATATTTTCTGCAATGAGAGTGTAACATTAAAATGTAAAAACGTAACATTATAAAAAGAGGTGGGGTAGACAGGCAATTTTTATCCAAATACTACTTAAATTCTCATGTATTGTTAATGTTTACCATCCTGGTAGCTAACTAATCAAACATTATTTGAAAAATTTTATGTAATCTATATAATATATTTTTGACAACTGGAGTGAAGTTTACTAGCATGCAGAGGACAACAAAACTCTCATGAGAGTAATGTCACATGTGAGGCTTTTCAGAGACTGTCTTGAGAGGGCAGATCTCAGGTTTAGGATGAGATTGAAGCTTGAAAAGGGAAATCAGACTTCTTAACTCTTTCTGCATTGATGTCTGTCTATGGATCAATCATTTCCATCAATTTCCTAGCTGTAAGATCCTTACTGAGTTGCATTCATCCAATTGTGTGATATGTTTTGTGGTCAGTGATAGTAATATTTAGTTTTGCCCTCTTTCCAAGAAAATAATAAAACAGAAGCTAACATTTTGATCACAGCCAAATGATCATCCAAGTAAAAATAAATCTTTGTCTTCTTGTTTATAAACTGTATTTGTAAACAGGTTTCTTGGTTTTTGTATATTTTCACTCCAGACACTATTCTTGGATTTTGATCATTTAGTGAATGATGTGCTGCAATGTGAATTTTGGTATAGGCCTCCTTCAGTTTTCTTACTGCTGACTCCTTCCTTTTTTGGCTGATTTATACAGTGTACAGCTAGAGAAGGAACTGCAAATGACAAAATGGAATAGACAACCTGGAACTTGTCTTCAGGGAATATTCAAGAATTTGAGCTTAATATTTGCTATTCATGAGTATTTTTCTTCAGCTATGCTCTGCTGCCCAAGTGTTCCCAGAAAGTAAACGTGGCAACATTTAAACATGAACAACATGAAAAATGATGTCATCAGTCTATCTTATCAGAATACCTGATCATATTCCAAACTCAAACATATATTCATGGATTTAATTTTTCTTGTTATTTAGTTATTATCTTAAACAAGTTACCAACCATAAAGTCAGGTCTATGAGCAGCTATCAAGCTTTAAATGCAATAGTTATCCCAGAAAATCTCTAAATCACTGTTCACCAGAAGATGGGGAGCAGGATAAAACACAGAGGTTACTTAACCAGGGAAAGAATCATAGTACACTGCCCAGTCTTAGTTTTTCCCTAAGCATCCAAAATTGACCATTTTGGGGGCATTGTGTCGGACTAGCAGTACTCTTGGTCTAAGAACAGTCATTCTTCTGTCCTCATTTTCTTATAGTTATTCAAGGAACTTAATCAATACTGCTTCTGAAATTGAACCACTGAAAAGATATATATATTTTTAACAAAATCATCTCTATCTCTAATTTATTTGCTAGAGTCCAGATCAAACTTTAGGAAAACTGAAGTCATCTTCAGAGAACAGTTTTGAACAACACCTGTGAAATGCACCGATGTCTTTTGGGCAAGTATGAGCCTGAAGTGGATGGGTTTTCTGGCTTTCTCCTTAGCATGTTTCAGCAGGGTAAATGTATATGCTCCTTTCCAAGCTTTTTCAAGACCAAGTATGTTTCTTTGTGATGACTTGAGGTGTCAGAAGCTGTTTCAAATGGGATTCAGCTGAAACTCATATAATCTCATAGTATGGTTTTAGATGCCTTCAGACATCATGCACGGCATCCAATAGGACAGAGATCTTCCTAGGTTTATATCTGTCTATATTCTATTTTAATGAAACTCTGGATAAACACAGTAAGATAAAGCCCAGGACACCAAGGGAATGATACACACCTAAGATTTTTAATAACCTTCAGCAGACAGTTACATCCTCATCCATTCATGTTTAGGTGTGATGGATCCAGGTATCACATCAGTGAGTCCCTACAGACAAATTGCAGCAATGGCCCGTTTCAGACAGGCAATTCCATCAATTCCTCTTGTCCTGGAATTTTCTAACCTAATTTGATAGCCCTGGAAACACAGCAATCTATCTAGGTGTATTGACTGGACTGAATTTACACAGGTCATTTGAAAGATAAAGGTCACATACATACCAGGCCTCTGGACCGCATTTATTAACAGCATCCTCCTGACTTTCAACATCATTATGTCATCTGGAGTAAATGAAATGTGGCAGAACAAAAGAGTATTGCCAAGAGTGCAGATGTACATAAGTGATACACAGGGAGGTTCAGCCTTATTAGCCCCTGAAAAACCACACTGTTCCACAAAGTCAGTAACCAGCATAGCCTTTGCACAGGATTCTACCCAGCCTGGTGATTCTATAGCACTTTTAATAGAAGAGAGGATAAAAAGGAAGTTGCTGACCTGAGGTTTATACAGCAGTATTTATATAGAAGGCATAAGTTCTCAACAGGGTCATGTTTATTGCTATTTAATATTCACATTTCGGGAGGATGCAAAACCCAAACTGACAGAGAGTCCTTGGTGAAAACTATTGTACATGTGTTCATTATTGTTGTTTTTGGAAATAGCTCTGGATAACTAGTGACTTTCTCACAGTTGCCTGCAATCTGCATGTCTGACTCAATTTTCAGGGACTGAGCAGGTGTCTGCAGGAAACACATGACCAAATGCAAATGTTTTCTGATTACAAAATTATTACGCTGTCTGTGAGACCCGTATTAAATAGCTCTGAGCACAACCAATGCTGGCATGGTATTACAGCAATGGTTTCTTTGTAGCTCTTGTCAGGATTTGATGACAGTCAGTAAGAAAGTTTGGCAAAACTGTACCTGTGCCTATGAGAAAACTTTTGGGAGTAATTTTTGTCAACATTCTCTATTAAAAAAAAAAAAATCTTAACTTCCAAAATTTCATTCCCAAAATGTTATTTCAAAACTTGAGGGGTTTGTCCGTTATTTGCCATGACCTTGAGAAAATATAGGCAAGGTCCACCTTATAGGTTGGATAGCACCCTTAGACAAACACCAACCCAATTTGCTGCTTAAACTACACAGAAAAATTCCTTGAGGATGAGCTGACTTGGTCTTTGTGCACCAGGAAGATGTATTAGCCAGATCTTAAATTGTTGAGGTGGAGTGTTGCACTGATATAGATCCAATATTTCCAGATATATAGTCCCCATTTCATTGCTTTGAGGTCTCATCCTCCCAGTCTTCTCTGTGGGTTTATATTTCCCATGATTCACCACCACCTTCTCTGTTGCTTGCTTACCATATGTACTACGGGAATCCTGGCATAACAAACAACACAGAAGAAATGACCCAGGTGGGAAGCCCTGGCAACAACGATGAAAGGAAAATGCAGGATACTCAAACTTCCACAAAGCACTGTCACAATTCTTTAAGACTGAGCTTTCAAGAAAACAGAGGCTTCCAAGGGGGGGAAGAAAAAGAAAAAAATAAAAGCCTTTAAAGACTTTAAAAAAAATATTCCAGAAAAAACTTTCCAGCAAAACTTCCTTCACTTCAGAAAAGAAAATTCTTTCCACTTTTACATTCCAGACACGGAGTGCTGAAGAGAAGACCTCCCAGAGAGAATAAACACATGCCAGTGCAGAAAACCATGCCAGGAAGGATTTGCTTTGTTATTGAGGCTTCTTCAGATTGCAGGTTTCACAGTACCCATTCAGATACACCTTCTTGCTGAGAGCTTTGTTTAATGCATGCTTCAAAAAGGAGCTTTTAGTGCACTTAAAAATAAGATTCTTTCAGAACTTTGTAAAGCTTATCATTTGAGCAACATGCCACTGAAAGGTAAGTGTGAGATTCAGTTCTCGTGGATAGCCAAGACTGAGAGACTCACACTCCACCGCAGTCCCCATGTGTTTGCTATAACTGCATATCACACCTGGGGACTGAGGCTCACCTCAAATTCATACATGCAATGCTAGAAGATGTTATTCACCCAGAGATGAGCTGAGGGGAGAAGACACATTTTTCTGCTTTCATTGCACATTTTCTATCCTTTCAATAGTATCCTGCTGGAATGAGGAAACAGAGACTACAGGGGAAGTGTAAAATGTTGCACCAGAGAAAATTTAGAGGAGAAAATTGGCAGAGTCCTTCAGGAGTCCTTCAGGAGTTGTCTAGTCCTTCCTCTTGTCCCATGGCAGGATGGCCTAATCTTAAACCATTCTTGGCAAGGACTGGTTACACAGATGGAGACTTCAGAGTATTATACACTAAACAACTCCCATAAGTCTGTCTCCTTTCTCTTACAAAGTTGTTTCCCTGATATCTAAACCAAATCTCCCTTGCTGAAATTTAAACTCAGTATGTCTTTTTCTACAGGAGCTATAGAGAATAAATTATTTCTTCCTCTCTGGCAGCTGTTTCTTACATATTTGAAGACTTCTCTCATGTCTTCCCTCTTCTTCTCCTCTTCTAGATTAGATAACCCACAAATACATTTGCCCTTTCACAGTATATTGCATTGGTTAGTGAAATCCAGGAATCAATTACACAGATTACAAGGGACTTGAATGACAGCATAACAGGATACAATACCCAGCCTTGTGTCTGAACGAACAGCATGTGAATACTTATTTAACACCAGTATTTGACTATGGTGCATTACGGCTTTATCTAATTAATTAATTAAGTGCTTGATTATGATAGCAGTGAATGTCTTTCCTGCCCATTCTTATCACTTGCTTAAAACTATTCTGTTCAGCTGAGATATACATGCATCTGAGAGCTCATTTAGATATCAGGAACCAAACAGTGGATTCTCATTCTTGCGGGTGTTTTTTCAGAACCTGTTATCTGATGATCATAGCTACTAAATAAGGCTTCTTAATACCTCCAGCAGATCAGATTATTCAGAAGTCAAATGAGAGGGGAAAAAAAAAAAGCAGCCTGAAGTATTTATTCATTTCCCCATTTTTAAGATCTTTCTCATCTCTTCTCTCTTTGTGACAAACCTTCAAGATGTAATTGGAAATGCTGGATACACTCCTTCAAAAATGTTCTCTGAACAAATTACCAAGTACCATTCTGTGAAATGAATGGATCACAAAGAGCAGCTCTTCCTCAGAACATTCTTGGGAACTGAATTATTTTATTTCTTTATTGTTTCCTGAGCAAGATCCTTTATGCAGTTCTCCTAATTTCACTGTCAATTTTAATTGAATGTTTTCATTCATTCCTCTGTAAATTTTCATTTTAAAGACATTCACATCTGGGAGATGGCTTGGTCTTTGCCAAATGTATTCTCATGTCTGCTGCTTTGTGAACCATTATTGCATTAGGATTCTTGTTCATCAATCATACATGTGTACCAGCCTACATCTTTAAAATGTAAAGGTCAGAGTTACAACAAAGAAATAAAACTTAAAAACACCAGCAGATCTAAAAGGCCAACAAAGAAAAAATTTGCTTGTCCAAAGTGAGGTACATCATTCACATATTATTTCCCAGTCTCCTTAGTCATGTGGCAACAAATTGCTCACGTGGGAGCTGTGTTACAAAGTATTTATGCATAAACACAGATGATGGGTTCAGCAGAGGTCTGAGAAAAGTGTTTTGTTCCTTAGGTACTGAGCCTGTGAGCTCTATCATGGTGCCCAGCAGTGTGATTGGAGCTGCTGGGATCAGCATGGGTACAAATAAGCTTAGTGACTCAATTTGCTATTACTGTCCTGACAGAGTAGTGAAAATGGCCTTATGAAGCATCCTGGATCTTTTTTTTTTTTTCAATGCTGAGCTTTATATCTATATGTCTTATGTATAATATCTTTATATCAATAGTGAGCCAGAATCAGAGAAAGGAAGCCTTCAATGCACATGCATCTGAAGCTTGGGGGTTTCATAGCAGCAGATTATGGTGCATCCACTCAGACGCAGAGAACAACCAGGAACTCCTGAAAGAGATTTTGTTGCGGGGCATGAATGATATAGAGGGACTGCAGGAGAATGACGACTGTGTGTAAAAGGTCTGTTATAGGGCTAAAATGGCAAGTGGACTGTATAATGCTTTCACTCCAAAACAGTTTAGTATTGCAGTCATTTACCATCTTTATGGGACACTGTGTGGACATAAGATACACCCTTTCATGCCAAATCTCAAGGAAACAGCTATAGTAGGAAGATGCTAAGAGAAGCAGCACAGAGATGAAGGTAGCTCCTGAAGGATCCAGCTATGAAAGGCAGGACAGCATTATCTTTTGCAGGTTGTGAATCACTCACAGAGGCACCGCTTCATAACCCTGAGGCCATGCTGATGTTTGCCTCTGAAGACAGCACTCCCTGGATGATAAAGGAGTAGGACTGTTCCAGGTGTCTGTGTCCACCCCAAATGGCAGAATATTGACTGGCTGATTTAAGTAGAATAAACAGTAGTATATGAACCCAAAATAGTCTGTGCAAGGGTCATCTTCCTTCTACTGCTGGTAATAAAGCACAAAAATTGCAGGGGAAAGACTCTCAGACCTCTTATATAAGCCAGCTACTATGATGGGATTCTTCTTTCCTAGCAAAGGTTATACTCAGTCAGCAGAAAAAAGAAAAAAAAAAAAAGGCACATATTTCACTATTATTTACCAGATTTAAATGAATGGTGAGGCTGAGTATGGAAGAAAAATTAAATGCTGTAGTAATTATATTGATTAATACCAGGATCATGTCTGACATTTGTAATATAAACAGAAGGACAACTGACAACATGGATATGTGTGGTTATGACATTTCTTAAAGTGCCTTCAGAGATCAAAGTCACTAGATAAATGTGAGTCATTACACAGTTATCTTTGTGTTTTCCCCTTTTAAGATTCTTTTTGCAGTGACTTGAGAAATACGGGAAAGAGATGATGTTTGGATCTTTATGAAAAGTCGTCTTTTTTCCTGGCTGTTTCAACACAAAGGGCGTCTGAAGAGAAAAACAAAAACATGCTTGTCTTTTGAATTCAGATCAATGCACACAGCCATGGAATATATTCTTCTGCTTATGTGCAAGGTGGACACACTGTCATCTTGCAGCGTTCAGCCCTGGGGACCAGCTGTCTGTAACCCAAGGTCTAGTTTGGTTCAGCACAGCTGTGTGACCTTGGCTTAGTTTCACTGAGAAAATTGTTGTTAAGGTGTGACAAAGTCCATGAGCTGAAGTTATGCAAGATAAGAAAAGCAAAAACACAGACAAAATTGTAATGGTTGAGATGGTGATAATTAGGAGCACAAGGATTCAAGAGGAAAAATACTGACAAGAAAAGCTGAAACTCCCAAAGAAAAAAAAAAGGGAGAAAAGCAAGAATCAGAACATGTTTAACTGACAAACAGCCCACTCCTAGGAGTGATGGAGATCTGCCTTTCCTCACCATTCTCATGATTGCCTGGCCAGAAGAGACAGCCCAGGTGGCTCAACAGGGGTGATGAGCTTGTTAATGCTTAGACTCATAGCATATGAGCCCTACCCACCTCCTGTGACTACTAGCAAATAAACAATTATACTCTTAAACTCAGTAATATCCTGATTGCAGATACTCTTTGCTTATGGGGAAAGGCACCCACACAAAAGTGACCAAGGGAGGGATCAAGGTGTGGGTACAATCTTTGTCACGTTTTGCAGTTCCTAAGAGCTCAGTCATGCACAGGATTGTGCTAACTTCTGCCCAAGCACAGAACAAGGACTGGAAGAGCTTCCCAGGCAGCATCCAGCCAAAATGTTCATCAAGAGATGTTTTGACCCCATAGACTTCTGCATTGTTAACAAAGGCCACAGTTATCATTTCCATTTGCTTAACAAAGCAGTGATATGAACTTGCTCCACTGAGGAAGCAGTCATGTTTAGCAGGCTTACGGTGAAGAGTAGGCACAGATTTCCATGGGCAGGTTCCTCATATATCTCAAAAAAGGCCACAGAAGAATACACACCCCGAGGAGAACCACACTGGTAGGGGATGTGCCTCATGCAGACACAGCACTCCTCTTGGGTACTGCTCCCGCTGCAAATAGGATTTTGCACACTTTCCTTAGCTGCCACTCAAAGGACAGCCTGGTTTAGCAATGGCGAAGTGTGTCCACTGGCAATGCCTTGGGAAAGAGTCTGAAGGTGGAAGAGATTTTGGCCGTTTGGCTGTTTTCTGGCTAGAGATCAGGTATAGGAGGTTGAATGAAACTCCCTGATTTTTAATAGAGGTCCAATTCAAATGACATTAAAGTCAGCATGAGCCTTTCCAGGAATTCCAGGATCCTTCTGAAACAGAGGGCTCCTGTGTTTTCCAACTGAAAATATTATGTCTGTAGTAGCAGTCACACTGTAGTTGTGATAATCCAAGGATATAAGCAAGGGAAATTTTGAAGGAAGAGCACGTTCTAATCTCAGCAATAGTATTTTATTTTTATATTGACTAATTCTGTTTCAGATCTGAAGGGCTTATATGCTTGAAATCTTGTCTGTTTGTTTTTTTCCCCAATTACATCAACTGATCTAATAAAATACATCACATTTGCCAACAAATCTTGCTGTGATAATATAAACGTTTCCTGTCCTTTCCTATCTATTTATATTCTATGCTCAGAATCAGGAGCGAAAGAAGAGACCACACTGATGAGGCAGCTGTAAAACTGGTGATACTAAAATTTCTTATTAATTTATATTGATTTTTCAATGTAAAAACAAAAGCAAAGGAAGTTCTGAAATATCAATACATTCTGGGTTTGATTATTCTAGGAATCAAACTTGGAGATTTTTCAGTATTAAAGTGGCTTCATATGTCAAGAGACCTTTCTATTTTACAAAACCATGTGTCTAAATATAAAAACATAGCTCACTGTTTGGGTTTTTTTCAACTTTTCTGTTCATCCAAGATTCCCCTACACAGAAAAAAATTTTGATCCACCCAAATTAGTTTCTGGATTTCTGCATTTATTTATCAGAACTGCAGAAGCAATAAATGATCAATTATTCCAATAGCTCAAATTCTCCTCCATATGGGCAGGATAATATTCCTGTCTGAAACATTTCTTCTGTGTACAGGCCTGCCTCAGATGATCTGCTCCCGAGAACATGTCATGAGATACGCACCATTTACTTATGAAAGCACTTCATTGTTCTCACGCTGTCAGACAGCAGTTTTGTTACACCATACTTTTTCTACTAGCAATTTACTTCTTTCTGGATTGATGTGCAAATTCTCTTACAGAAGCCGAGAAATGTTGGACCCTTACCAAAGTGTGAAGGATGTTAATATAATGCTTTCCACGATAAGGGGATAAATCTGTGCATATTTGGTCTGGTGCATATCTGTACAGGTTTGTGAAAACACTGGACAGAAATATCTGTTAAATAAGCATCTACTTCAAAAGAAGTATTTTCTTATTTGCTTGGTGGAGTAAAAAGGAGAGCTAGAGCTCTTCATGATAAATATTGCACTTAGTAATTAAATATTCATATTTAGAACGTCCGCTTAGTAAAAGTTCTAAATTAAATAATCTTCATTTGCATACATTTCAATCCAAAGGGCATCGTTAGAGGACAGTATCTCCAAGACAATAATGAGCGGTTTTCATTAACCATGCCCTAATGATTACAGCAGGCTTGTACTTCAAGAGTCGTGAGATAGTTACCCAGGCAAGACCAAAGAAATAATTGTACTTCTTTATCTACCTCCCCTTCCATGCAAGTCACTGAGTTAGAAGGCTATTTCCTGCCCCTGGGTTGATGTACTCAGGAACCTCTTGAAAAAGGTTTAATTGAACTTAGATATGGTGTTCATAAAGGATCAGGAAATGAAGTTTGATCTCAGTTATAGCTCTGGAAATCTGGAATAATGCAAATGAAGTATTGCAGAAAAGAAGAGACTTACATTTTCCACCTCTACAATCCTGAACATAAACAGATCCTCTAATCTGCTTGATTCCTCTTATTGTTGCCAAATAAAATTATATTTAAAATTACCAAAGGGATTGACGTGCTTTTTTCTAACCTTGCAATTAATAAATGTACATTTATTTTTAAATATAATCTTCTGATGTATCTGTCATCACAGTGTAAGAACTTTAAACTTTAAATTTGGAAAATTTGTTATTCAGATGTGACTGGTCTTCTACACTATTTGATTTATTTCCATATTTTTCTATCCAAAAATTATATGTGATATTTTTTGCTTCTGTCAGGTATTTCTGATTTGTGTTTGACAGGTATATATTACCCCCCATACTGTTAAGCAATTATCACTGAATAGTAGAAAACAGATCTACAAAGGCCTTCAGTCAATCATATTGTTCATCTTTTGCCCTCCATAGATTAACTAGATCTTTGTTATTCCAAATGAGTGTTTGTCCAGCTTGCTCTTTAAAAGCTTTAATGATGATAGAGTTTTCGCAGCTTCCCCAGGCAATCTATTCCAGTACCTAATTATCCTTACGGTTAGAAAGTTGTTTTTTTTTTTAATGTCTAAGTTAAATTTCCCTTGCCACTATTAAAAAGGCCATTATTTTTTGTACTATCCACAGTGGACATGAAGAAGAGATTATTCACTTTGTTTTTTGCAACAACTTTTTATGTTTGAAGATCACTATCATGTTCCTTACCAATCTCTTTCTTGCTTTCTTTCTTTTTTTTCTTTCTTTCTTTCTTTTTTCTTTCTTTCTTTCTTTCTCTTTCCTTTTTTTTTTTTTTTTTTAAATCAAGCAATCCCAATAACTTCATAGTGTATTTATAAGCTATGTTCTCAGACCCATCTTACAGGTCATGCTTCTACGGTCTTACATCATTCTTGTTGAACTCTGGATATCCTTCAAATGGTCCATATGTTTGCCAAAGTGCTGTACTTGAAATTGGGCACAATATTACAGCTGGTGTCTTAACATTCATAGTATCACGCAAATAACATTGGCAGTATTTGGGCAGCTGTAACAATAAATATTCTGAATTGTATCTTTCTTTCTCCATTTATAGTTCATCTGTCTTTATAGCAGATTCACACTGTGCCAGTGTTTTGAAGCTGCAGAAAACAGGGACACTTCTCAGCCCTGGTTTATGCCAACTCAAGATCTACTTTACCAGTCTCATTCAAGCCATCCAGATGTTCACCAGATGTTCATTCACTTACTGGCTCTGCAGGTTTAAGCAAGAACATTTTTATTACAAATTGCTGGCCATGTGCTGGAGTCAGTTATTGGGGCTCCAGACATGATAAGCCCTACTAACATAATTTCATTCTGTCACATAGCCATACCCTAGCATCTCCCAACATTATCCAAACTTTGGATTAATCCCTAGTGTAGCCATGTATGTATGTTAAGTTTATTTAAATAATATTTATTAACCTACTATTCGTGGCATCTTGTCCAAGAGGGGCTATCATGTACCATGAATCATCTTGGTTTCCAGGTTCAGCTGTATGAATCATAAATTCCATCAAACCTTCTGTGCGGATATTTTAACCAACTACTTCACAGAACCATAGAGTGTTGGCTGGGCACAACCTTGGGAGCACCTCTGGTCTAACCTCTGCCTTGAAGGAGAATTCTCATCCAATAGATCTGGTCAGCCCTGGCTCTGTGTAGATATTAATTTCTTCAGAAGTGAGAGCCCAGATTCAATAATCTAATGAAACATACAGTTAATGCCATTCTGCAAACTCCAATAAAGTTGCTCATGTACTTAAATTCAAACTCATGAATAAAAACGTAGAAACGGTAACCTATAAAAAGCAGAGTTTGTACTGAAGTTGAAACTATACTGGGAGAATCACCTGCAGAGAAAAAAAAAAAATCAACCCACCAAATTGTTGTTTCAGGAATACTGCAAAAATTGAAATAAGCCAGTTAACACGTTCTGTGATGAATGGCATTGTTCTGTGTCCAAGAGTCTTTCTAGACATTTTCTAGCTTATTTAAATGCTTGCACTGCGAGAAGTCCTGTCCCAAGGTTCCTGGGTGATCAGGTTACATGGAGGAAAGCCCCTGCTCTGAGCATGAGACATCAGTTCTGCTCTGAATATCACAGTTATTAGCTGCAAAGCCCAAGTCCAATTGTCAACCTGCCAGAACCTCAATCCTCATCAACTGCCTGTGAAGTGTGCTGCGACAGGCATTAATTGGTGATTATAGGAAAGACTAGCTGAGGACTGGAAAAATCACTGTTTGAGCTAGATATGAATAATGTTCATTTCTGGTGGAGGCTCCTGTTCCAGCAGGATGGTCCTCACTACACCTGAGTCTCCTGGGTCCCGGCAGGCCCCATACCTACTCCCTGAGGACAGAGTCCATAGTCGTATCATTAATTCTGGCTCAAAAACCCAAACAGTGAACAACTACGTAAACCAACCAATGACTGGTTTGAAGTGTGTATGCTCTCACTCACAATGTCCCACTCTTTCTCTCTGCATAGCCCAGTTTCAGCAACCATCCATGCAGATGCACATATGCCCAAACACCAGCCCTTTCCACCTGTCTTACCAGGTTTTGGCCTTTTCAACCGTCTAGTGCTTGGTGCTTTTCTCTACTAACCCTCCTGCTTGCACCAAGGCCAAAGTGATTTCCCAGAAAGTGATTTCCCAGAAAACTGCTGCCCTCCCATGGTCACTAAAAAGGTTCACTGGGGCAGAGAATGCAGTCAACAAAAGCAGGGCTTGCTTTAATCAAAGCTGAGTACAGTTTTCAGGGGTTTTTACTAACAAACCAGATATTAGAAAAATATCTCATCTCATGCATTTTTTTCAATGAAGGAGTTTGTTCCTGGTCAAAGCACAGGGAGAAAAACCCAAATGAACTGAAGCAGATAGTCCACAGATAACCATAAGTGTTACCACAATCCTAAAACAATAATTAGCTTCATAATCAATAATTGCTGTCAACTCTTTCTTTCACCTTAGTCTTGTTCTGCATCTGATGTCAATTCCTTAATATAAAGACTCAGAAAAAAAACATAAAAACTCTGAAGTATTTTCCTTCAGTGCTTGCCATCCTCAATAGTGCTACACACTGATGTTGAGGGTTTTATATTAATAAATTACACTTTAAATTATTCAAATTGGTTTAATGATTCTTTTTTTCTCCGGGGGCGTAACTATGTAAAATGAAACAAAAAAATCAGCATTGGTCAGGAAACATGATCCAAACTAACATGAGGTTTAAGATTGTCTCTAATGTAGTTAAATGAAAATCTACTTCCATCCCACTGTGACTTAATGCTGAAGAAGCATATAATTGGAATTAGAGTGAATATAAGACTCACAGAGATATCAGAGTTGTGATATCTACTATATTGATCAGCAGCGGTATTTGTCTTGACAACCTGAAAAAGAATACGAACAATTCCATCAGAGGCATTATGGAAAACATGACAGGCAGTTTCCTTTCATGGCATTAATCCTACATGGCCCAGTATCCATGACAGAATGGATTGGAGTCTCGGCTACGCTCCTTGGGTGGTTTTTTTGAATTTTAGAAATGGCAAAGGTAAATGAAAAACAAAGATCTTGTAGCAGGTCCACTGTGAATATAAATTAGTAGAGCCCTGCTGAAGTAGAGTGAGCTGTTTTGATTTACAGCCGGGAGGACTGTCCCAACAAATTACATGTATGGCAGAATAAACAAAATCAGAGAAAAGAAGATAATTTGGTTTTAAAGACAAAAATATGTTAATTGGAAATATTTAAATTTGTCAGTTAAAATTTACAGAAGTCCTTTTGGAGTTGGATGGCAAGCTGTGATTCAGCAAATAGCTGTTTTCCATCACCCACTTGCTTCTTAACTGCCTAGAAGTCTGGAGTGCCAATTACCCTTATCATTACCTCATGAAGGGCCGGATAAAATGCTCCATCATTCACTGATCATGAGTAGTGCATGGGCTGTAAAGACACCACCTAGAACACACACTCAATTATGAGGATAAACATGATGTGGCTCATAAGGCAAAAAAATAATAAAGTAAAATATCTGCTACATAAACCCTAAATAAACAAATGTTTCACACACTTAATCTAGTGCCAAAATAATAACACCGTGGAATCAACTGGTAAACAGGTGTTTAGCCTTAATATTCACTTCAGTGGCATAAAAAGATGTCTTTTATTTACCATATTTTCATTTCTTTTCAGCAGGTTTTGAGTAATAAACCATTGACTTACCTACAGTTCAACGGCACTTTGTAAATTACATCCAATCAAGTTTTATCTAAATGATAAAAATGGGTGTAGAAAAAGCATGAGGAGTAAAAGAGCGCAAAATCCTGTGAACAGGGTAATACATTTCATGTCACTGTTATTATTGAGTTGGGAGGGGAGTTTTGGTATTTTATTAAACTTAAAAAAGTTTTGTCTGTTTTCTCTTCTTAGTTTCTGAAGCTTGTGAAGCTGGCTAAAGAAATGATAATCTGAAAATCATATTTCCAGTCCAGTGTGACCTACCGTGGTGGTACCACTCTCTCCGCTCATGCACTTCTAAAAGAGCCAAGCAGAGTCTTCTGCCATTAACCAGATTTTATCAATTCTTCAGCTGATCAATTTTTCCATACGATAGCACTATACTATACTATACACAGGTATAAGATTTTAAGAGCATTGATCTTAAAGCTGATCCCAGAAATCCCTGCGCCTCTCTGCAGTATTCTGCTGGGCCACATCCACTGATGGCAGCTTTCCACAGGCGGGTGTCATACTGTAGGTGAGCATGATGCATACTTCAGGAGAGTGGGAGGGAGATGCAGGCTGAAGCATCTATTTGATTCAGACTTGGATCTTTTGACACAATTTCATAAAACAACAAAACAAACTAACAAACAAAGTTTGTTTCTGTTCCATGGCAGAATAAGAACAAACTTGAAAGTTTGTCACAAAGTGGACCTGTCAGGTCCTTGCCAGCTCTGCTCCTCACAACCTCTTGTTATATGGGAGCTGAAGTGAAAAGAAGGATGTTGCTGATTCTGTCAAAGCTAATTTAGATTATATCCACACTATCTCAAAAGATAAGAATTAAAAAAAGAGCCACTCGCAGGTTTCTACATTTCTTTTTTTTTATTACAACAGATAATTTCCTAATCTCTCACTGTTGCTGTAAAATAAAAGTTACTAGTTAGAAAATTGCTGGTCAAGCTGACTCTTGTAAAGTAGGTAGCACACATTTTAAGATATTCTTTCAGAGATTAAATCTTCTGAGTGGCTGTCAGAGGTCAGGAGACACATTGCTTTAGAGACTTAAGCATTAAAGAAGCACTTAATTATCAATTATACACAAAGGCAGTTCCTAAATGATTTTTAAAAGCATGAAAAATGAAAATGCTTCATAAGACAATTAAAAGATGCACACCTTCAGCATAGCTTACTGCATGGCTTAGACATATTTTTACCTCTTACTCGCATCTAAGGCCATTCTCTAAGCTTCTAACACAGACCTATATTATGGAGGGAAAGCTCTAAAAGAGACTTCACCTTATCTGAACTGTGATTGTTTTTTAAAATGTTGCTCTATTTGGAAAAAAAAAACCACTTTTCTGCTATATTTTAACAATTAATGGCAATCCAAAAGTTGCTGAATTCTCAACTGTCTTTTTCATGAACCAAGAACAAAGATAATTTTTACCACCATCTTATATCTCTTCGAGTTTCTTATAATTCAATCAGGTTGCAGTTGTTGGTGGAAACTGGAATTGCCTCTCTCTTGCACTGAAATGGGTCTTACAGGAGCAAAGTTCGGAAGAAAGAGAAAGTGCAGAGATACTCTCTGTTTCTAGACACTTCATGGTTTTGGGAGGTGGGTTGTAATCACCATCGTCTTGCAGTTATTACATGGTAAGCAAAAGTTGGTTAGATCACGGCTACTTGAAACAGAGTCTTGGATACTGAAAAGAAATAGACAGGGAAAAGAATTTTTGATAACTTTAATGGGTTTAGATCAGGTTCCTTTGTTTGCCTTCCCACAGCAGATAATCTTTCTTGAGCATCTAGTGTGGGGTTGGGGAAAGTGTGAGTTTCTAGAATAGCTCTTACTAACTTATTTAAGTGGGATTGTAAAGTAAATGAAAATGTAAAGGTTGTCATAATACAAACAACATCAGTAGCGAGTTCTGATAGTAGCACAGCAGCTTGAGGACAACCAGTTCTTTAACAGAGCTGCAGGAAAAAATGCTGCTAAGAAATGCATGCACTCTGGGCATGGAGGGAATCAGTCTGTTGTAAAATTCAATGCAACCTGACAAGCCTAAAAGAAATTACTTTTCTGCTCTGCTTTTACCTGGCTGGAAGGGATACTACGATGACAGAAGAAGCCTTTTGGTATCAGTGTCTAGAAAAAAAAGGACATAGACTCAAATCTGGCTATGATTGACCATTTAGATGCAGCAGTATTTCTAAAAGGCTGAGAAGCCTCCAATAGGCCTCCTATATATATTTCTTTCCAGAAAATGAGATTTTCACAATGTGATAAAAGGAGAAAATAGTGCTATATGTACAGTAAGTCATGCTATTCCATTTTGTGCGGGACAGCAATGCCCAATGAGGAGAGCTTCAATGAGCTAAACCCTGTCCTTGGTTCTGCCTTTCACTTTCTGTCTAAGGTAAGTCTCTGCGTCTGCTGCTCTCCTTATCAGTCACCTTTCAAAACAGTAAACATTCCTTCTGGAATATTTATCATAACATTTTCTATCATAACACATACTATATAAGTCTCTGTGTTCGCCTAGTCCTCTAAATACTACTGTACAACAGTTAATTCATTAATAATGAGAATAAATCTATGTAAAGCAGCTTAAATGTAGTCCTGCACAGGCAGAAGTATTAGCAAGGCAATGGAGTCAGCAGGTTTACAAGGATGGCATGAAGTCTGGAGGGGACAGATGAAATCCTGTGGTGTAAAATGGACTTGCCTTGCTGTTTATAGTATGGTCCAGCCTAGCAATGGCCAAACACATCACAAGCATAAAGGACAGTCTGAGTGGTTAATATAGAATCTTTTCTAGCAAAAGAAGACATTCATTTATTCATTTCTCACTAGCCCGCTCTTGTCAAAGGAGATAACACTTGCCTTTAACGGGAGATGGAATTTGTCGGCTGGTTTGTAGGTTATTGAATTGACCTCTGATTTTCAGGGATACATTTGGAAACTTTACTTCTTAAATGGGATTTCTACTAAAAGATATAAGAAATCCCTCCAAGGGTATTTACAGTGACTGGTTATCTGGTGCTGACATTAATTGTGCTGGCATATTTTGCAGAACAGCCTCAAGTGTAACATTAGCTGAACTGTAAGACCCTTCCATATATAACAGTCTAGCTTAATATACTTCATAGATGTATCCCCTGCTTTGTGCCTAACGCTCAGCTGAAAGAATCTGGGCAATTTTATGCAGATGTCTCTTGGGCTGAGCCCTGTAGGTGCATTCATAATGATTAAGGATGTGTTTTTATTTGCTGCATATCTGTATAATACATAGGCTTTTTCTCATAAATCTGTTCTCCAAAGAGAAGAAATAACTTTTCAATGCATATATCTTAAAACCAAAATATCCAACATCCTATAGCAGAGCTCAAAACCTTTCATGTTACAGATTACAGTCTTCATATGGATACAGCCCTTCTTCAGCTCCTAGTCTCATTTATGTACCTTTATAGTGGTAGCTATCTCAATTATCAACATTTAGTTAAGCACTTAGGGTGGTATCAATCAAAAATACACAGGATGAATTCTGATGTAAAATGAAGCAATACCTTGGCTGCATTGTTCCATTTTTCACCCGATTAATATCTTCTTTTTCCTGTGATATGGGACTGTAGTCTTTCAACTCTCAGGGTCCTGCCACTATAAAGAATAATGTTAAAACTTGACACAGCTAGGAGGTGAATGGGGGATCAGCACAGTTGAGTGTGACCACAATGGCATCATGTCACAGCAGGTCATTTCTGCAGTGGATGGTGTGACAGGGTGGTGAGGTAGCAATGTAAGGTGACAGCCTGCAAACTGTAAGCGCTGGAGCTTTTCCATTAGTACTCACAATCAAATGGACTGCCCCTTCTGCAGGTTCTCTTTTTCCATGTTTTGTAAGGGTTTATCAAATTCTATTAACGTGATAACTTGACAGTTTTGTAGTTTGTTGGTGATGCATTATAAATCTATTGAATCACTGGTATTGGCATGCTAACTGAATTGCTTATTCTGAATTTAGGTCAGGAGTTACCATAATCATGGAGTCTCTATGAAATGATGGTACCAATTATTTATTCCTGTTGGTTGATTTTAATGGTTGATTTTAATAACAGACATTAATGGGGAACAGGAGCCCCATTACCTTAGAAAAATGAAACAAATCCAGACTGCTGAGACTCCAACTGTAAATCGGCTTGTCCTCTAAAAAGCCCAATTAGCCCCCTCCAAATTAGCTATCGGTTCTTACATAGCAGAAGTAAGAGTGGATCAAGAACAGTGAAAACAGTAATGGAAATACACCTTTGAATTTCCTGGTTGTTTCAATGCATTGCAATACATGTAGTGCATTCACATTCACTGATGCTGCATTGGAGAATGATGAAAAATAAATTACCAAGTGATTTTGACATATACAAATCAGTAACAGATATATCCCTTATTATCAGTAATGTACATAAAAATGCAAAGCCCAGATTCACATTTTACCAAAATCCCTACTATTTTTTGGTTTGTTCTAACACATGTGAAAAATAGAGTTATTTCTACTTTTTATATGTAAATTATTTTTGCCTAACAGTACCTTGATTTGAGTCTTTTTGGTACTCTGAGGTTTAGAAGTGGAATACTGCGAGAGATTTAAGCAGTTATGGAACAAATAGCTGGATAGATAGTGTAGTAACTGTAATGGAATCACATCCACTCTGACAAAATCTCTAATTGTCTCTGCTGTTTTCGTTAACAGTCCCACCACACTCACAATATTAAACATATCACATTGAACATCTCAATGGAACTGATTAGAATGATTAAGCTGTGGGACAAAAAAGAAAAAAAAATCCCACAACTGTCCAAAACCAGCTACAGAGCTTGACTACCGTGTATTCAGTACTCCTGTATGCAGCATGGGAGAGCTGCGAATGGAGACTTTCCTAAGCAATCCCTTCCTATTGCTGCCAATATTAAGAGTTTCAGTTCTCATTACAACCCACACTACATTACATTTTTCTTTATCCACCACCAGGTTAAAAGCTCTTGTTAAAGCTATGAAGCAAAATATAGTTCAAGACACAAAAGAGTGTATCAGGAGGCAGGTATTTTAAGGAACCAGTCTGAAATCCATAGGATTTCAAAAATTCTTTTTGCATGGTGGCAGGCAGCTTTGTTTTCACAAAGTAAACTTGGTCAAAAAAAATCTTCCAGGGGAATACGAAATCATTGGGAATACCTAAAGCTCTGGTAATTTTTTTCACATTTCAAGGTCTGACACCCCCTGGTTCTTGTATGGGCACCCGGTGCTTGAAGGCTGGTGTGGAAAATGTGGAAAATAACTATGCCCAACTGGAAGTAGAATCCAAGCCCTATATATGCAACATTACAATAACTTTGATGGATAAATTTGGTGTCTCTCCATCTTGCAATGGAGTGGGATGAGGAAGATAAGTGTCTCCTCCAAGCCCAGACACTCTCCAAAGTGGGCAGAGAGATGCAGTCTAGACACTCACTGTGAGCCCAGCAAATCCCACTGGCCTATGCATTGGCAGTATGGCTTGATCTCCCAAGGCATCTAGCTCTCATGGGCTTGGCACGAAAGCCCAAACACCAAGCTGCAGCCTTGGGCACTGTTGCAGCAGCTCCAGCCATTGTCACTCAGTCTTTCAGCCTGGCCTCCAATGTCTTCAGGCCTATCAGGACTCATCGTTATTCTGGCAAACAGACTTGGTGTTAAAGTGTTTCCATCAACTGGTGTTAAAGTGTTTCCATCAACTTTGCCCGTCATGGATCAAACTTGATGACAAGGATTTGAAGGCCCTCATATGTTAAGACTCTTAAATGATTACAGAAGACTGTCATGCTTGTTTCAGAGGGAATTCACAGAGTGATGACAGAGTTAAATATGATGAATAGAATGTTTGTAATCAACAAATTGAACATCTACCACTATCAGCAAAAAGGGATCCTCCAGCTTAATAGGAGGACACTGTGGTTTCCCAGCTTCTTATGTTCTTTCCCTAAGCATTCACTACTGGCCCTGTGAGAAGCACACTAGTAGTGCTGTGGTGCTTGGGTTTGACACCAAATAAAGCTATTTTCCTCATTTCTTATTAACAGGGAGTAGAGAACAGGACACAATTGACACCAAACATTCTCTGTTGCAATCTGTCACTTAAAAAAAATAATAGCCACAGATCACACAGGGAGGTATGAGTGTGGCAGGTCATTAATATCATCTACCAGGCAGCAAATTGCTTGTCATGCTTCTTTCATACTCATTTATGACTAAAGAGGACTGTTTGAAATGAGAGACGATAAATATTTTTCACACAGCCTCATTTGTTAATAAAGATGAATTCCCTACGTTTCTTGCAGCACTGAGGAGTTGAATCAAAGAGAAGAAAATTAAAGAAACAAAAAAAAGGACATATACAAATTTATGATCATGGAAACTTCATGGACTTTGACATTTAAATAATTTACCTAAATAATGTTATAAATCTTACGTATCTTATTTCCATTCAGAATAGGATAACTTCATAAAGGGAAATAATCATAATCATCAATATTGTTTTTCTCTACGGAAGAAAGTAGTGTATGTGTAATGAAGACTGATTGGGATGTAAGCGTTAATATTTTTGCAACTCCAAAAACTTCAGATTATTGCAAAACCAGCAGTGAACTGTACAACTCCACATAGAATCATAGAATCATAGAATCATAGAATCATACAGGTTGGAAAAGACCTCTAAGATCATCGTGTCCAACCATCAACCCAACACACCATGTCCACTAAACCATGTCCCTAAGGGCCTCATCTACACGTCTTTTAAATACTTCCAGGGATGGTGACTCCACCACTTCCCTGGGCAGCCTGTTCCAAGGCCTGACCACTCTTTCAGGAAAGAAATTTCTCCTAATGTCCAATCTAAACCTCCCTTGGTGCAACTTGAGGCCATTTCCTCTTGTCCTATCGCTAGTTACTTGGGAGAAGAGACCAACACCCACCTCGCTACAACCTCCTTTCAGGGAGTTGTAGAGCGCGATGAGGTCTCCCCTCCGCCTCCTCTTCTCCAGGCTAAACAACCCCAGTTCCCTCAGCCGCTCCTCATAAGACTTGTGCTCCAGGCCCTTCACCAGCTTCATTGCCCTCCTCTGGACACGCTCCAGCACCTCCATGTCCTTCTTGTAGTGAGGGGCCCAAAACCTCACCAGTGCCGCCTACAGGGACACGATCACCTCCCTGCTCCTGCTGGCCACACTATTCCTAATACAGGCCAGGATGCCGTTGGTCTTCTTGGCCACCTGGGCACACTGCCGGCTCATGTTCAGCCGGCTGTCAATCAGCACCCCCAGGTCCTTTTCCTCTGGGCAGCTTTCCAGCCACTCTTCCCCAAGCCTGTAGCGTTGCCTGGGGTTGTGGTGGCCGAAGTGCAGGACCCGGCACTTGGCCTTGTTGAACCTCATACAGTTGGCCTTGGCCCATTGATCCAGCCTGTCCAGGTCCCTCTGCAGAGCCTTCCTACCCTCCAGCAGATCAACACTCCCACCTAACTTGGTGTCGTCTGCAAACTTACTGAGGGAGCACTCGATCCCCTCGTCCAGATCATTGATAAAGATATTGAACAGGACCGGCCCCAGTACTGAGCCCTGGGGAACACTGCTCGTGACCGGCCGCCAACTGGATTTAACTCCGTTGACCACAACTCTCTGGGCCCGGCCGTTCAGCCAGTTTTTTACCCAGCGAAGAGTGTACCTGTCTAGGCCATGAGCCGCCAGCTTCTCTAGGAGAATGCTGTGGGAGACAGTGTCAAAGGCTTTACTGATGTCCAGGTAGACCACATCCACTGCCTTTCCCTCATCCACTAGGCAGGTCACCTGGTCATAGAAGGAGATCAGGTTGGTCAAGCAGGATCTGCCTTCCATGAACCCGTGCTGGCTGGGCCTGATCCCCTGGTTGTCCCGGACATGGCTCGTGAGCACCCTCAAAACCAACCGCTCCATGATCTTCCCCGGCACCGAGGTCAGGCTGACCGGCCTGTAGTTCCCCGGATCCTCCTTCCGGCCCTTCTTATAGATCGGCGTCACATTGGCGAGCCTCCAGTCATCCGGGACCTCCCCAGTTAACCAGGACTGTTGGTAAATGATGGAGAGCGGCTTGGCAAGCTCCTCCGCCAGCTCCCTCAGTACCCTCGGGTGGATCCCATCCAGTCCCATAGACTTGTGAGCGTCCAGGTGGCGTAGCAGGTCGTTATCTGCTTCCTCTTGGATTATGGGGGGTTTATCCTGCTTGCTGTCCCTGTCTTCCAGCTCAGGGGGCTGAGTACCCTGAGGATAACTGCTCTGACTACTAAAGACTGAGGCAAAGAAGGCGTTGAGTACCTCAGCCTTTTCCTCATCCTTGGTGGCAACGTACCCCCCCGCATCCAATAGGGGATGGAGATTCTCCTTGGCTCTCCTTTTGTCATTAACATACTTATAAAAGCATTTTTTGTTGTCTCTCATGATAGTAGCCCGGATGAGTTCTAGCCGGGCTTTTGCCTTTCTAATTTCCTCTCTGCATGACCTAACGCGATCCCTGTACTCTTCCTGAGCTGCCTGCCCCTTCTTCCACAAGTGATAAACTCTCCTTTTTTTCCTGAGTCCCAGCCAGAGCTCCCCGTTCAGCCAGGCCGGTCGCCTTCCCCGCCCATTCTTCTTGCGGCACATGGGGACAGCCCACTCCTGCGCCTTTAAGACCTCCTTCTGAAGAACGTCCAGCCTTCCTGGACCCCTTTGCCCTTCAGCACTGTCTCCCAAGGGACCCTCTCGACCAGTGACCTGAGCAGTCCAAAGTCTGCCCTCCGGAAGTCCATGGTAGCGGTTTTGTTGGCCCCCCTCCTTACTCCACCAAGTATCGAGAGTTCTACCATTTCATGGTCGCTAAGCCCAAGCTGGCCTCCGACCACCACATCTCCCACCAGTCCTTCTCTGTTCGTAAACAGCAGGTCAAGCGACGCATCTCCCCTAGTGGGCTCGCTTACCAGCTGCGTCAGGAAGTTATCCTCCACACACTCCAGGAACCTCCTCGACTGTTTCCTCTCTGCCGTGTGGTATTTCCAGCAGACATCCGGAAAGTTGAAGTCCCTCACGAGAACAAGGGCTAACGACTGGGAGACTTCTGCCAGCCTCTTGTAGAATATTTTGCCTGCCTCCTCATCCTGGCTAGGTGGTCTATAACAGACTCCCAGCAGGATATCTGCCTTGTTGGCCTCCCCCCTCATCCTTACCCACAAGCACTCGACCTTATCTTCACAATCGTTGAGCTCTAGACAGTCGAAGCACTCCCTAACATACAGGGCTACCCCACCGCCTCTCCTTCCTCACCTGTCCCTTCTGAAGAGCTTAAGATTGGATCATTAAGATTGGCCTTGTTGAACCTCATACAGTTGGCCTCAGCCCATCGATCCAGCCTGTCCAGGTCCCTCTGCAGAGCCTTCCTACCCTCGAGCAGATCAACACTCACACCCAACTTGGTTGATACTACCACTTCCAAGTTGAGAATTCAGGAATGGCATTAGGATAACTCATACTCATTTTTCTTTAGTAATTTTTGGGTTTCCTTGTCCAACTTTTTTTTTTTTTTGGTGGTCCCCAAGAAGCTTGAACTTATCACCTGCTTTTGCAGGAAGAATTTCATGGGTGGCAAAACTTAAGCTACAGAGTCAAGTTTGGGTATTCTTCTGCTGAAAATGGATAGGTAATAACACAGCAAACATTCCATGATATGCTAGATTTCTGAAAGAAGGGCAGAGCCCAGAGACTCCAGAAAACACTGAAGTTGGATGAGATCACTGTGCTTACTAAAGTAAAAAATGAAGAAAAATGTGTTCTGAGAATGTGCTGAGTAGGTGAAAACTTTCATGTTGTTTTTAATGAACAGTTCTGATAGTTGCAAGCTATGTTTATGAAATGTATCAAAAATGGAAAACTGGGTCAAATGTCAGAATCAATGAAAATGGGACTGGAATTTGCTGCTTGGTACTGTCCTTCTGCTTGTAAATGACAATGAAATTGGGTTGTTTGAATTGAAAGTGAAGGGAGCAGAAAGCCTCTGACAATATACTGAGGTCATGGCAGCAGTATGCCAGGTTAATCAGAGCACACTGCATTTTAGTCAGTGGTCATTTTGCTTGGTGTGCTTGGGTAGCCAAATCACAGTCAAACAGACATTGACATAAAATAGTATGCCTCATCCCAGTGCCTGCTTCAGATAACCAGTACTTTAGCTGTGCAAGTCAAGTTTAGGAGTAGGCCATGTCTTTATGACCTGATGTGTTTCTTTCTCACCAGTCTTTCATTCTCTGTATCACTAAGACATTTTGATATCACCATCATTGGAGTACCAGAACATACTATGGTTTAGTTTGGGTTGGGTTGGTTTCAGCCGGTTTCTCCAAGAATGATGATCACTGGGCAGAAGATTGGAATTTAGGACATTGTAGCTGCTAGTTCAAACTCTCACCCTGATCAAGACACTCAACTTCTCAAAAAAAAGTTCCCTAGCTGCCAGTATCTTTTGCCTCACATAATGTTGGAGATATTTTAAAGCACTTTGAGGATGAAAAGGTGTATATTAGCTAGCTCTATCCCTCTAAGATTACCAGATCATTTCGTTGCATGTAATTGCATGCAGTGTCCTGGGATATAAATAAATGTGTCATGTGGACTTCCATGAGTTCAGTATAGGAACCATTTCAGAGAAGTAATGAAAATTGCTGTCTAATTCTCAACATTGCTGAACTTTCCTTCTCTCTTGCTTCTCCTTTTCCCTTTATTTAATCCTTTCTTTCTCTGTTTTGTGTAAATTTTTTTCTTCCCTTTCTGTAACAATATTATTCCTACTTTTGCTTCTGGGAACTTTACCTTTGATGTGAATCTCATGCAGTACCTGGGAGTTTGTTGTGGTCTGTTGTAATGTCAGAACGCTTTTGAAGGCATCATTAGTGGAAAGTCTTAATGCTCAGATCTAAGGAGGAATCATTCTTTCCTCCTGTCCTTTCTGGAGCTTGCTACCCATCTCTCTAATAAGAAAAGATACCAAAAAGTAGAAGATATGTGGCAATCCATCAACACCTGCCAGCTGACAGGGTAAGGAGAATGTACCTCATTAGCAAATTCCCCAAGCTTTTAATCCTCATTCTCCAAAAGTTTTAACCGCTTCCAAGTTGTATAAATCTGAAATGCAAGGCCTGATTCATATTCCTATGAAGCTGAAATCCTCTTTGAGTTCAAAGGGAGTATCATGAGTGTGAAAGGTTGCAAAGCATCCCAAAATCAATGTACCAGATATACTGCTGATGCAAACTGATGCTGTTCCACTGATTTCACCAATGCTATTCCAGTTTAGTGCTGAAAAACACAGGTATAAGACATGTTATTTATGTTATAGTCTCCAATAGATTGATTGGTTTCTATTGATGCTATTGGAATTGGTGAGGAAGAACATCAATAAACTAACTCACAGAATTGAGATAAATGATATCTTGTAGTCCTGGCTCTACCTTACTGAACTTCTATATATAACAATTTCCTCCTTAGATATTTTTTTAGAAATGCAGCTCAGAATGTTGGTGAAAACAAATATGTATGATATTGGTATGTGAGTTTCTAAGAGACACGATAATGATGAAATATGGATGCAAGATTAAGTTATAAAATTCTGTTAAGAAAGTTATACGATATTAAGCCCTTTTTTTGCAGAAAAATTCTCCCTTGCCCTTAGCGAGTTACAGATCTAAAAGCAAAATACTTACTTGCTTCGAGAACCGTTTTAAAAATATAGATTCTTTGACTGAATTATCACTCTCACAGTCCTTAAGAGCATATGAATATAATGGCCCAGACTGAGCCGGGAGTGTTGGAGATTTTATCAGACTGCCTCCAGCAGTCTCTTCTTTAATAAGTCAGTCTGTGATTCTACGATTCTTAGTTTTCCACAAAACTCATTATTATTAGAAATCTCAGGTGAGTGTTATGCTATATTTCTTCCAAAAATGTCCATTATGTGTAGGAATTTTTTTGAGGAAATATCTCAAAACCTAAAAATTTTAATACAAAAATGCCAGTGAGGTACTACATACACTTTATACCAGCCTCACTAGTTTTTTAATAGGTGGGCATAAAACAGACTCCACAAGTGGCATTAAGTATCACTTTTACTGGAAGTGACAGTGTATGATAAAGCATAGACTATTCTTATCCACTGAGAACAGTTACTTTCTGAGGCATGAACACAGTGGCAGGACAGTTCAGGATACCATTCACCCTGACATCCACCGAGAAGGCATGATTTCACAGTCACTAATTACCTGAGATGCATCTCCATGGCTCACTGCAGTTCATGTAAGAAGAATATGACCTAATCCTGAGTGACCTTGGCATGGTCACACACCATAGTGCTACACCATACAGGGATAATAACTTATTATACGACTAATTAACTTACACTGGAGGTAATTCTTCTCAGCAGGTACAATTAGGACAAGCATAGCACTGCACTGATTCAGCTGTACTTCTTCCAGTCCTTAAATAAGCTGATTGAGCTCTGACAAGGCTTCACCAATGTAGACAAGCTCCCAAGAAAAAAAAGAAGTCTCAACAGGTGTGCATGTATGTAGATACCTATAGATATATAGATATATGTATAAAATAAATGCATTTTTATTCAGACTTTTCCTTAATTGACATTGCACTATTCTTTGGAAGAACAAACTGCTAGCATAAAATACTTCATGACTAGTAATAATTCTTTTATTTATCATCAATTTTCTTATGTCTGGAAGTGTGGTGCTGATACACTTATGTCAATAAGATCCTCTGGAAATGAAATCAAAACCCTGCAGGAATTATATCTAGCATCAACTCAGCTCACCACAGTACACTGGTCTGACTTGCTTAGTAGTTCTCTCTTTCTATTCACAGTGAAGATATGGACACTTCTTGACTTACCTCCATAAGGACAATTAAGGGTGGTGTTTTGGAGAAGGGTGGTGGGATATACTGATGAGCCTGTAGTTTGGAAAGAAGGGCTGTAAGTACTGGTAAGGTTTTACTGATCCTTTTCCTTCTTTTTTTATTAAGAGAATTCTATGAAAGTCAAGCGCAGAGCAAAAGAAAGAGCTTGCACTCAGCATTTCAGTTTAAGAGGTCACATTTCTACATTCACTGGGCTTCTTGTACGGCATCGTGGCCTGTCACTACCAGGATATCATTTGGCACATTGACTTTTTCCATTTACCAGGGAATACCTGTGTCCAAATAATCATTCCAAGAAAATCTAAATGTAGATGATCAGATCTTGAGGAAACATCCATTTTCTATATTCATCAACAGGACAAACATCCTATCACTCCCCAAAATGTACAGAACTATGCAGAGTAAAACACTAAAAAAAAATGTCACTTTCAATAAAAATAAATAAAGGAATAAATAAAGCTCTAAGAGAATTCATTGACCATGTGCTCAAGCTAAGCCAAGATGACTTGGCTACCAACAAAATGTGACCCTCTCCTCTGCGTCTTTCCCCTTCATCAAGAAAACAATGTTTCTCTCCAAACATGTTTTATACTCAGTCCTGTTTCTTTGGGGATTTATTCTTTGGGTCATTATTCTTCATGCTGGAGACCTATTAAAACAGCATAGTCATACAAGGAGATGTGCACCTAGCACCAAGTAGACAAAGCTCACCTTATGTTAACAAGTATTGAGTCAAAGGGGCTGAATTTTAAAATGGCAGCAGAAGAAAAAAAAACTTAATGTAGATTTACTGAGATCGTCAGTCAGAGTTTGGATGTTTTCCCTTCATTATTCATTTAACCAAATATTCACTGCTCTACTCTTCCCCTAACTTTTTTGGAGTTAAACCCTTAGATCATAATGTTGACAGCTGCTTTCTATCAGTGATTGTGATCCAGTAAAGAAGTCAGGTTTCTGACCAGGGAATATTTCATAAACACTTGTAAGAGGAAGGGATAATTGAATGATATAAAGGTGGCAGCCAAACCTCAGTTCTAGCTTTAACAAACTCCACAGTATATTCAGGAATCTTCAGACATGAAAATTAAAGGCAATGAAAGTGAGGATAGTTTTTATTTGGCAGGTGCTGATTTGGAACGAGAGATGTTGCACAGCAGGATAATAGATTTTGACTCAATAAAAAGGATAATTATAGAATAGAAGAAAACAGACTGAGAATATCACTAAATAGAGATCTTAAAAGGACAGGTAAAATATCTGGTTTAATTTTATTTCTTCCACTTATTATTTGTTCTACTATTTTATCCACCCTCAAAGTCATAATTATAGCTTCATTCACCTTCTATTTTTTGTTGCTGAAAAGCCAGATGCCTTGTCTCAGTTGATCATCTAGGCTCTGTATAGTTTAAACCACAACAGCGGTGTCTTTAGGCCATCCTAGCCTAAGAGAGATGGGATACCACACCAGTGGATTGGATCACCCTTTAGATTTACCTCTCTCTATTCTTTGACAAAACGGAGAACCTTCATTCTCACAGGGTTAAAGTTATGTGAGATGTATCCTATTCACAATAGTTATTCATGAACACTCTTTTCTTTTCAGTAAAGATGACATAATCTATCCCTCAGGTGAAAAGAGTAAAAATCAGGAGTGCTAACCTTCCGAGATTTGGATTAGTGTCACTGTTAAATACAGCTTTCATATATCAAGTGTGATTCTCATATGGAGAGCAGCCATATTACACCCTGCTTTGGAAGAAGAATCGCCCTTGAATATGAAGCTAGTATTTAATAAGAGTCATCATTATAAATCACTTTATAGAAGCTGGTGAAAAGCCATTCATGAAACTGATAAACTATACGTACATGCTTCTGAACATTCACAGCAGACAAATTTCCTATTTAGCATTCACACAGACACCTAGAAGTGACAGCTTACCCCTCCCTCCCCCATGAGCAGCAGACACAAAACTTTCTCAAATTCAAAACTGGTTTTAATTGTGTGTTGGAAATGCACAAAGACTGTGTCTCCCATATAATCTAGAGATTGGAAATCATTTACAGAAACTGTTAGATGTACAACACTGGCGAAAGTCTAGATTTCTGTTTGGATGATTTACAGACAGAAAAGGGGAATGTAATTCATTAAAAAAATTAATGTGTTAAGATTTCTAGAATCCTAAAGAAACTTGATTAAGTCACTGTCTACTGCAAGCTCTTATGCATTATGATGCATGTTGCTACAGAGATCTCAGGGTTTTATATGTTTACTAGTTTTATTTGGGGAGTTGAAGTGAATTTCAGAACTGACTGCCCTGGCCTGTGTACATGTGTGACCAGCCTTAAGAGCGTACAGCATTACTTCTGTTCCCTTTAGTAGATAGATGGAAAATGAGTGTAGCACAAACACTTTCAAATTCCTGCTTAACCAAACCAATGTGACCAGAAGCCATGGTATAGAAGTGAAGAAAAACATGAACCCAGTCCCGACAGCAGTGTGGCTGTTTCAGTAGGGTAATATGTTCATGAGTTATTCTTTTTGTAGTTCTGGAGCCAGCTGGGTGTCTGCTACCTTAGGTGACTCTTCATCAAACTCCACTATATAATGTCAATTACTCCACACAGATTTCCAAGTTCTATACTCTTAGTGAGTACTAATCTTTGAAGGTAGGACCTCTGGGTTATGTTAAATTGCACAAGGTTTTTTGTCCAAAGATAACATTATACACAGTCCAGGTCAATCATTCAAAGGCATACCAACTCATTTTGAATTGAAGGTGAGGCTTTTGGAAAAGCTGTGACCACACATTTTTAAAGATTTATTTGCCACAGTGTACATGAAGCACTTCACGTTGTACTGGAGGCATTGTCTACTTTTTTCCAGAAAACTCAGATCAAGTACATTCTAAGTGAAGTGATTCATATTGGTTTTCATATGTATTTCCTTCCTTCTATCACTAGTAGCTATCAGCATAAATAACGAGTGAAGAAAAGACCTAGAGAGATGATTGTAAATAATGGGATTACTATTATGTAAACTATAAAAGTGTTTTTTAAATTAAAAAAAAACAACAAAATACTTTGTAGAATGAGCCCTCCATGGAACTTTGTATTTACACTGCAGATAAATCTTGCAAAGGTAGGAGACTGACAGACTCTGGAGAATTCTTTAGAATCTGAGGTCTCAGCAATAGCTGTGCAAATTAGTCCATGTTGCTTTGTCTTTGTACTACCGTCCAGAAGGAGACAACAATGAGATAAAACAGTCTGCATAGACCAGGGCAGGTCCAGACTGCCATTGGCAGGATAAATAGAAGAGATTTCATAGTGGAGATTGTGACTGTCAAGTGCTCTTGATGGCTGTCGGAAATAGGGCAGGGGACACTAACTCTTTCTGAATGAGATGGACACAAGCAATCATTTATCCTCTCTAAAGATAGTTGGGAGGGATCTTTTGGAGGGGAATATCCATCCCCCCTGACTTCAGAAGTTGACTGGCTTAAATTAAATGCTTGATTTTAGGAAGGCTAAAAGTAGCTGAAATTAAATCAATGTGTCTACACAACAATCCCTAAGACAGTATAGGTTACTGTTGATAGTGATGAGATCAAATGAGGAGGAAAAGGGCGTGGTACTTCATTAAAAAAGTGTTTCCATGATAGATTTCAGTTTACAGAAGTCGAGTTCATTGCATCAATGTTAAAACTTGAGCTTTATGATAGTGCTGCTGTGACTCCTCACAATGTCCATGACATTTAAACTGTCCACTTGCATTGATCTGTCCAAGAGTATTCTTCAAGCACACAAAAAAATGACTGAATCGTTATCTTGCCATCAAAAGAAGTATTTCAATGGCTTTCCTTCAGGCATGAGCTACCCTTTGTGAAAGGAGTTGTCAAAAGGCCAAGGCCAAATGGCATTATTTGTAAATAAAGCTGTCAACCAGTCCATGGGGTCACAAGAGAATTGCTGCAAACAAATTGTTCTCTTTCTGCTCAGTTGTGACAGCAGTTGTTATCTTAAAGGATACTAAAGACTCAGGCCAGGGACACGTGCCTCCCTTGAACCCAAGGGACCCAATTTTGTCCTGGCGAACTCCGCCATTTTTCCTTTCACAAATCCAAACCCAGTCCCCAGCCCAGCATCCTTTCTGGCTATGAAAAGTGCTGCTGGACACCATCTGCATCTGTGACCCAGCTGTTGAGAAGAGAATAGGAAGTTTTCTCAAAGAGAAGTACCTTCAGGGAAAATAGATTTTCCCAAAGTTTCCCCTCTCTCTTTTTCTCTTCCTCTTTACTACATATGGAGGCAGGTGGGTTGAGTCCAGAATGAAAGTTGGATTTTTAAAGGCCTATAAAGAAGGAAGCCTTAATTGTTCCTTATCCTTCAAATAATCTGTGAGAATAAATGCCAATATATTATTTCTTTTTTTTTCCCCCTCTACCTACATCCAGCTATTGCAATTCTGTGTATATTTCTTTTGTGATTTTATTTTAGGGCTCATCACAACAAGAATTAATGAATACGGGGAGCTGGGAATTGGAGAACATGAGAAACATGTAATCAATGAAGATGAAGCAGGTATACACTGGTTCATTGTGGGGAAAAAGAGATAGTTGCTTCATTCTTTCTTAGCAGGTGTCTCCAACCTTTTGCTTTTTGACTAAACTGCCTTCCCATTTTTCATGCTTGTAGATGTTTCTCAAATTGCTTCTCCATCATAAGGACACATACTGAGCTCCCAGTGAGGTGTCCAACATCACGATGAGCATCCTGAACAGCTCATGACTTTTGACGTTGGAAATAAAACATAACACCAAGATTTCCATTTTCACAAAGTGGTGGGTCCTAGCTCCAGATTTGACCTCAATATCTCCATGATTATTATTTTTTAGTGGCTGGGCACATCTGAGGGGTTTGAACTCTCCTACGGGAAAGAAATGTTAGAAACAGGAATTGAGATGCAATTTAGATGTTCTAACCTGGACTTCACTGGTTTCCCAGAGTGCAAATTTCAATTCAGATCACAGCCTGCATGATCAATCTCAGTGTGTTCAACAGCGCGGTAGTTAAAGCTGCCATCAGGTTGAAATCTCAGTTGTCTTGCTGAGGAGTATATTCTGTACATCAGATTCCACGAATCGTGTATTTTGGAGTTTGGAATTTTATTTCCCCAACAACTACATGTTTGGAAAGGTCAAAGGTTTACAGTAATTAAAATGAAAGATAACTTTGAAACCCGAATAAATTTTGGAAACCTGAAATTCTTGGTCTCTATTCTGCTTTCTTAGTAAGAAAAACAAGATCATCAGTTGTTTTAAATCAGTATTGAATTCTTGATTCATGTTAATTTTGAACTCTTTGAAAACCTTATGTGATTCGGAATCCAAGTTTATAAGACCAGATGCATCTCATTGATTTTATAATTTTAAAGTCTATTATTTTCTGTTTCCTTACTCTTAAAAGTTAACTTTGTTACCTAAGAGAAAGGTGAATTATCCATTAGAAATCCCATCTAGTGTGGGTGCACTCTAAATGTGGAAGAAAAGGTAGAATTATCAAAAGTCACTATATATAATAAATGGAAATTATTGCTACAGGCAAATGTGTGTACAGCTAAAAGCACAGTACACATAACTCTGTTATAAATATGACTTTCTGCTTTATGGTTAAAAAAGCAATGTTGGTATCAATTCTGAAGCACCTTTCATATGCTCATAAAAAATATAGCAAGTCTTCAGTAGGATTTAATAAATAATAAACAGACAGCAGTCTAGTGGATGGAGGTGATGAATAACCAAAAGGAAGAGACTAAATACAATATTTGTAGATAATTAAAACACTGAGCTACTGCTGGTTGATTTGATTAATGGCACCATCTTAATTATAAAGTGTCTTTACTTATAATTTAAGACTACGACAGAATGTCTTTTGCTCATCCAGAAGCATGAGACAGTGGGGAGATGAAGTATTTTATTATCTTTCTTGAATAAAGATGTTCTAATATAAGGCAAGCACTGCAATGCCAAAGTGCACAGGAGGTGAAGGAATCTACAGGTTAGAACTCACAACCAGTAGATGGCACTCATTTTATTTAATTCCATTCTACCAAACTAGAGCAAACTTCCTTTCTCTCCTGCAACTATTTTATTGTTTTTTTAAGATAGAAAGCAACTTTTGCTGAAGAAAAATAAACTTTTGGAGAAAATATTTAAAGATTTGGTCTGATGTTGCATTTTGAAACGAGGAAGGAGAGAGGTACAAAGTGTTTCAACTTTTCCAAAACTAAGCTTTTAAATTACAAAACCAGACAAGGAAACAAGCAAGAGGACAAGGTTAGATATAAGCTAAAAAATGGTACAGAACCTTATGTCAATTTAGATGAAATGTTTCTGTTAGACCCACAATGAAATATCACTTTTTTTTTTTTTTTGCCAAAAATCACCCTCTACAAATATTTTTAAGTTCATGAAAACCAGTTTCCCTCCTCACCGTCTTTTCAACCAGCAGATCTATTGCAAACCAGTATCATTGTTTGAACTGCAGAAATGTCACTTCTCAGTTTAGACAGGCAGATCTCCACATCTGCTCTCCATATCAAATTGTGCAGATAGCCCCAGTCACAGGGAGGGTGCCTTCCTTTGATGGCAGTAAAGCTTCAGTTATTCCATGTCTCAAGTTCAGCCAGAACAGCTACAAGTGCAGCCCTCACCACTGCATCTGCAGAGGCACAATTTCAATTCTGATTTCTATTCTAGAAGCCAATAACTAGACAAGGAAATTCATAAGGTCATCAATAACCAGTTACTTCCAGGTCATACCCTATTGTCATCTCTAGAATTACTTGTGCAACCATTTACAGTTTCTATAGAGTCTATTCACTGGATCAGTGTGTCTTTTTTGCTTATACTTGGTTGGTACCACTGGAACTGTGAGGGGAACTGTGAGGGTTATTTGCAGGGTACGTGCTACTACAAGCTCGTATGCCTGAAGGCAGAAGGAAGGGTGCATAACCTAGTTTTAGGTTTCAGGGCCCTGGGCTGGCTTCATGTTTCCTGGAAAGGGACCGAGCTGGTAGTGTGGCAGCTCTGGACACCGTCCAGGAACAGTGAGCAGAACCAATACAGACAGCCGAGCTGCCAGCTACTCACATCACTTCTCTACAGCATGGGGGGCTTTCTGTAAATGTAATTTAAGTATTAAATAGCTCTTAGTTTATTTACTAAACTTCTTGGTTAGGGGGGGAAAAAAAGATAAAAAAAAGGAAGCATAACAAATTTCAAATAACATCTGCCTTCAGGTTTCAATAATAACATCACTCCAGAGTTGGGAGGAGGGGAGAGAGAGAGGAAAAAAAAACAAATTACTGCAATGTTAGAACAATTTTTTTGGCAAGCAAACTGGATTAATGAAATAATCTTTCCTACAGCTAAGATACTGGCTAGCCTTTAATCTCTTCTGCCTAAATAGACCGATCAGTGCCTGTTTGGTGGGGTTCTAACAGCAAATACCATTTCACAAAAGGAGATTATGAAAAAAGATTCTTCTTGAAATACAGCCAAAAGGGTCTGAATTCTTATGGAGCGATTAAATTTACTCTGGCTACCTCTGGTACAAAAGTGACTTCTAATAAAACTAAGTTTATGTTCCAGCTGTATAGGTGTTAAGGAGGATGCTATCACATTATTTTTTTTTCCCCACCTCTAGCAGAGTATGGATTGGATTAAAAATTGAGGAAGTCCCCAAGTCTTAACCTTGCTGTATTTGACAGCATTTTCAATGAATATATGTGTAGGATTTAGAAGAAACATGCCTAGATGAAATCTAGTTTCAAAGGCACACAAACTTTGAGGCATGGAGATCTGAACTTTTACATCTGACTGTTATATGTATAATGTAGTAAAGCAGAACCCAACATTTCTCTTTGTTCAGAGTTACCTTCTGGTCTAGAGAAGCAATGCACAGAGTTGAGCAAATAAATAATGCTGAAGTGGACTGTAAAAGGCCAAGGCTGGGTTGAACAGAGCTAAGAAAGCAAAGCCTCCACCACTCCCTATTCCCATCCTAACCAAACCTGGAGATGACAGTGAATATTGTGGTCAGGCACCCCAGAGATTTATATGTGATCTGTCTAGGTATGAACTTTTGTTCATTTATTTATCCACAGCCATGCATGCTTCTTCTACGTGATATCCACTGAAAGCCCAGAGCAATGGCATCTGGACTGTCACAGGTCTCAGAAAAACAGCAGGCTAAGAGTCTGTGTTTCCTAGAAATACACAAAGGTCCTGAATGAAATGAAAGAGGTGATGAGTTTGTTGCTTATGCATTCCATCCAGCTAGGCATGCACCTATCCGGGCAGTCCAGGCTTTCCCAGTCTGGAGAGCATTGAGGATTTCAGTTTAGTGATGGTGTGGTAGGATTCAGTCCCATTAGAGGTTGTGCCACTCTTTAACAAGAGTCAGACTTGCCAGTCTGGTAAGTTAACAGTTTTCCTTAAAATGAACATTGTCCTAAACCAAAAGTCAACAAGGCTCAGACTGGCTTGCCATGGGTACAGGACCACCTGAAGAGAATAATTCTTACAGATGTATTGGAAATCAATTGAAAATCTTTAACCTCTCAGCCAGCCTTATTACAGGAACCCAATACCCTCTCTGGTGCAAATGCATGTCAGATGCCCAACTAGAGCAGGATATAATGGGCACTTAGAAAGGACCAGAGTCATTCACTGTGTAGATCCCTCTTCTTCTTTATGCTATTCATTTCTACATATGTGTGATGCATCAGCAAAATGGGGATTCTTCATTCTTTACTGCATGGGAAGTGCAGACATTTGAAGCTGAAGATGTTTTTCTTTTTAACTTAGTAACTGGCACCCTAGTATTTTCAATGACTGATTTGACTGATTATATTAATATTTAAGTATTTCAGTAGATTAATATTTTGTTCTCTGGTCTTTTGTTTTTTTACAAAAAACAGCAGGAAGATTAAATAAGCCACTGAAGACAGAATTGACTACTTGATCACAGAAGCAGTCTAGGTTTTAAGCAGTGTGTGGAAAACACTTTCATTGCTATTCCTGCCCATCCATATTTTGTGTTTCACAGAGGACTGTACATCTATTTTGGTAAAAGTGAACAACAATTTTGGTGCCCCTCTTAAGGAAATGAGTCAGGTGTTTCTGTCTTGCACAGTATGAAATGGTGCTGAGATAGCGAAACTACTTCTGAAAACCTGTTTCCCAGATGATTTGCCCAATGGTACTCTGTGTTACCACTACTAAATTGCCCTAAGCAAGTCAGCTTGGCTATCTTGAAACAGCTTTCCTAAATATAGAGCAGAAACTGTCACAACTACTCAACCTTCATATTCCATGGCTTTTGGCAGGTCAGTGCCAAAAGCCAGGCAGAGCTTTACTGTGAGAGCATTAGAAAAGAGTTGTCACAGCAATGTTTGGGGTTATTTTTTTTTGGTCTCACATGGGCAACAATTATTGATTACTGAAGGTTTTGTAAACAAGCCCACATATTGTCACTGTGGGTGGCATATTAATTATTAAGTAAACAAGAGAAAATAAATGTGTGCAAAGTATTGTTATTACGAGCAGTAGGAGCCATTTATCACGGTGCCATATGAATTCAAACTGAACAGAAGTGATAATTGAATCCCTTAGTTAATACCATTCCTCTGGCAGAGGATCCCTGGGAAGCATGATTGTTAATTGATTGCCTTGTGTGATTAAAAATGCAGAAATAAACCTCAGCAATATTTCACATACTTCAGTTCACATGTCAATGAATTTAAATCAGGAATGGTCTCTGGTCCAGATTAATAAAATAGGATATTGAGATTTGAATATTACATTTATCTTTTTCATAGTAAAATATTCTCTTTGTTCTAGACAGTACCAATACACAACACAAGATGCTCCCACAGTTGTCATCTGCCTGATTTTTATCATGGGGTTTGCAACCTGCAACAATTTTTTTAGAGCTCATTTGCAGGAATCACATTGTTATCAGATAACCTCAACTTTTATTAAAAAGTAAAAATGCATTCTACTCTTCATAACTTTGGCTACCTGCAAAATGCCAACCTGAAACATTCAGTAGCAAAGAAAAACAGGAAATGAAGGTTTAGGATTTAAGAACGGTGAAGGCAAGTCCTGACTGCCGAACACTTATGTCAATGTGGTTCTACTTTCCCCTGTCATGATGCTATAAATGAAATGGAAAAATCATAATGGAAATAGAGTAGTAATGTCTCTCTATTTCTTCTAATAAATCAAGACTCAAAAAGATTATGTTATCTAATGTCTCACAGACGGTCTGTGTCACAGACCAGAAATAAACCCAAATTCTTTGTCACAAGACTGCCCTCCTTTTCAGATCAGCATTACCCAGTGTTGAATAATGTAAACTAATAGAGTTTGTCAAAGGAGTTAGGAATCCAGCACCCAAAAAAACGTTCAGACCAGATCCGCTCAAACAGTACTGCCAATAGCTGAACACAAATACAGAGATGTAATAGTTGCTGTTCAATAATTTAATCTCAAATGTTTTGCCATTACTGAAATAACATTTCATTATTGCATTCAGAAGAAGTAAAAAATATGACTCAATAACTGCAAACCACATGAAAACTTTTAAAACAGAACTTGTATTTGCAGACATTAGAGCAAGATTGTCTTAACAGCTCAATGGCCCTCCATCAGCCTAGATGATCATTGATATAGAAATCTTAATGAGTCAGCTAACGTGCAATGACAAGCTGTCTCCTTGATAATGTTTAAAAAGGATCTGTGGGAGGATGGAATGTGTTCTATGGAGAAGAAATGAATATAAAGACCCTGCATCCCAATTTTAGCTTAGTTGCCCAGTGCAATTGTAACCACATTTTCAGGATGTGTAACTGCACTTGGTCATAGTTTATCAGCATGAAAAAAAGAATTTTTTCTTCAAAGGTGCAGGGATGAATATTAGAGAAAATTGATTCCAGAAATCTTGCAAAGCTTATCAGATCAGGAAACAGAAATAATGCCTTGTGACTTTTCAGAGCAATTCCCCTTAATCAATAAAGGAAAATGAGTTTTTTTTCACTGTTTTAAATATTTCTTTCTTGTTGAACCAAGGCCCGAACCACACTATTGGTACCCTGTAGGGAACTAAATCTTCCCCTGCTCTGAGTCCCTGATGAGAGTTTTTCACAAGCCGCTATGGTCTTTTTCTTCAGATTCCTGTCTAATTCTTTGGACATAACTGTGTTTTGTCCAATGTTGTATTACCTTCTTTCTCTGCTTTTGAATAATTCTGTCTTGTAGTTTCTTTCTGTCCCATATTAACCCCAGAGGAATCCTACTTTGAAAGACAGATAAACCCCAAGCAAGCAAACAGATGTCCACTCAATGAGCACCTGTTCCCTCCACTGCTATTCATGACTCCTTACATTGAATTACTTCCCTTTCTGCCTCACATTATCTGTTCCTTGTTCAAAATGCACAGTTTACCTCCGTGAGACTTTTATTCTAGAAGTCAGCAGAGTTATTGTCTCTCTCATGTCTCCCCAGTGTACCCCTTGAGGATCTCTCCTTGTTTTTCTACAGAATCATAGAATCATAGAATAGTTTGGGTTGGAAGGGACCTTTAAAGGTCATGGGCAGGGACATCTTCAACTGGATCGGGTTGCTCAAAGCCCCATCCAACCTGACCTTGAATGTTTCCAGAGATGGTCCATCTGCCACCTCTCTGGGCAACCTGTTCCAGTGTTTCACCACCCTCATTGTAAACAATTTCTTCCTTATAGCTAGTCTAAATCTACCCTCTTTTAGTTTAAAACCATTCCCCCTTGTCCTGTCGCAACAGGCCCTGCTAAAAAGTTTGCCGTCATCTTTCTTATAAGCTCCCTTTAAGTACTGATAGGCCTCAATAAGGTCTCCCCAAAGCCTTCTCTTCTCCAGACTGAACAACCCCAACTCTTTCAGCCTTTCTTCCACCCCCCTGATCTTTTTGTGGCCCTCCTCTGGACCCGTTCCAACAGGTCCATGTCTTTCCTGTGCTGAGGGCTCCAGAGCTGGACGCAATACTGCGGGGGGGGTCTCACCAGGGCAGAGTGGAGGGGCAGAATCACCTCCCTCGACCTGCTGGCCACACTGCTTTTGATGCAGCCCAGGATATGGTTGGCCGCCTGGGCTGCGAGTGCACATTGCTGGCTCATGTCCAGCTTTTTGTCCATCAGTACCCCCAAGTCCTTCTCAGCAGGGCTGCTCTCAATCCCTTCATCCCCCAGCCTGTATTGATACCGGGGGTTGCCCCGACCCAGGTGCAGGACCCTGCACTTGGCCTTGTTGAATCTCATGATGTTCACACAGGCCCACTTCTCAGGCTTGTCCAGGTCCCTCTGGATGGCATCCCGTCCCTCAGGTGGGGAAATGTAGAAAAAGATGTCCAAGCCAGCTCTCTTCTTCTTTGGGCTTTTAGACTTTCTTCCTGCTCTAAGATCCTTCATTTATAGTCACTCTTCCTGCCACCATTTATCCCGAATTGCTTCGACTCAAGAAACAAGGTGTACTAATTATTTACTTGTCCCAGTTAATTTTTTCAGTTGAAGAAATATATATATTTCAGGGTTACTTGATACTGCTGAAATGCTTAGAAATTAAAGGAATTCCACAAACAGAAAAGGAAAATAATTCTCTAGATCATCAAAATTATTTAAAACAAAAAATAAGTTTATTGTATGTGGAAATTAGTCCTGCAGCTATAGTTACCACCTTAAAAAATACCCATTTCCATGTTTGCAGCAGAGTTCTACTTGGATTTTTTTTTCAGCAGAGTTGTCCTTGCACATAAACCGGTGAAAATAGATTAAAGTTCAGGCAAGTAGGGTAAGATATATTTATTCGGGTGATAGACAACAAATTCTAGGCTATCGCTTATTTTTGTCTCAGAATAAACACACTTTGGACATTTCAGCAGATTATTACTTGAGAGCTTTGAATCTGTATCTCAGATTTCAGGGAAGAGGAGGAGGAGGTGCACCAAACAAAGGGAGAAATTTTCGTAAACCCAGTCTTACATTTCAAAACACTGTTCTGAGAATATAGGCTGCATTCCCCACCCCAAAGGCATTCCTGGAGTGAAAGGGAACCATTTTAACAATGTGCCTTTTATTTATCCCTGTCCAAAATCTGGCCCAAAATCTTTGAAAGCAAACTCACTGCAAGATAAATTAAGTCTGTTTAAGGGACCCGAAGTGGTCATCATTACACTCATTAGAAAAGGTCAGCCAAGTTTTACGAACTCCTATGTCAAATTTACCCTGTAGCAAACTTAGTACCTTTTTTAAGCTGATCCAAAGAGAATGAATTACTGGCAATTCTCCAAAATCAAGTGAGAACTACTCACTTCCTCCATCATTTTAATACTTGTAGTTCATTGCTGGTGTAAATAGGTTTATAACCTTCCGGTATAAAGCACAGACATCTGCTCAGCTTAGCACTAAACATCTGGTTATTCCAACAAAGCATATAATTATATTTAATGGATGAGAAGTGTTTGATGGATTACATCCAAGTATCTGAATAAGACAGTTATGCATAAAGACTATTTGCATAGATTATCTTGACAGGATAACAAGACATAGTAGAACATTATTTTGTCTGATAGTTATATTGATTTCGACTGATGTTTTGCATTGCAGAGGCTGCAGACATTTATTTTGGTTGCAGTTACAAATTATTTTAATTTTCTTTAGGCAGCCAAAAAAATCAGAAATTTTGATTTGCTTGACCATCAAGTCCAGCCCACTAACACTGCAAGATTCCTCTGTGTTGTACTTTGACAGTAGGTCATGTTTTTCAAAATTAACATTAAATGTTGAAAGAAAGAATCCCCCTACTACTTGTCCTCATAATCTATTGTCATCAGCTAAAAGATGGTTCTGTCAGGAAGCATTCCTTGTGCAGAAAAAATTGGACATTTTTCAGTTAATTGATGTGAGCAAGTAGCTCGCCAAAGGCAATACAAAAGATTGTCTTAAAATAAGAACTATTGTTCTAGAAACATTAGTAGTGGAATTCCTCCAGGATTACTTATTTTCATTAAGAATCATGATACAAAAGTGGGAGTGCTCTAATTAAGTTGAAAAGCATTGTTAATAGAGGATGATCAGAATACCAGACAGGAAGAGCTGGGTGACCTTGAAAACACTAACAGAAATGTGATGAAACTTAATTGTGTAAACCACAAGGTCACATTCTTGGAGGCTACTAACAGGCTATAGGGCATGAGCTCAGAAACTGGAAATGACAGAGAACGAGACAGGCATTGGGTGTAGTGGACAACACTTTGAACTACATCAAAACCTCAGACACAACCCTGGCTGGTAACCAAGCAAACTTCTATTATGGACAGAGAAATATTAACAGCATGATATGGGGAATTTTTCTGGAAGATTGCGTACTGTTCTGGCCACCTGCATTCAGGGAATATAAGATCAAACATAAGCAGTTACAGAGAACACTGATAGGCTGACTGGAGGCATGGAGAGCTTATCTTACCACACATGGATAGAAGAGTTTGTCCTTTTTGCTCTAACAGAAGACAATCTGGGAGATTATAGAACTGATCCTTATAAATACATCACGGGGAGAAAGAAGAACTAAAGGAGCTATTTAAATTAAGTGATAATTTGGGACCATTAATACATTGACATAAGCTTGCCTTGAATAAATTAAAATTGTAAATTAGCAGACATTTCTTACCCACTAGCTTAGTAAGATTGTAGAACTGGCTTCTAAGATTATCAGTGGGTAAACAGTTTTAAGACAGATGCTAATAAATTTCTTAAGGGAATTATATGACATTTCTGTCTATAATAACATAGGCCGGGTTCAGTGACAGAAGATGTCTTTGCCAGCCACATGTCTTGTGTTGCAGTGAAAGCAATAACGAATGGAATTGCATTATTACTGAGTCACTACAGCACTATTACTACCAACCATTGCTTGGTTATCGACACTGCAGAGGTCAATTGAGTAATTCAATGCGGGTATTTGGCAAACATCTGTTGAAAACTACATGTCGCTTTCTGATAATATAATGCTTTATATGTTAGATATTTTTGTACCAGAGGTAAAGAAAAAGATTGCGGATACTTTTCTAAAGGGTGGGATTATTAATGTGATTTACCTTGTGAGATCCATTGAATGACTGACTTATCCCATGATACTGTGGACTGGGTGTCTGGAAATAACTTCAGCAAATGGTGTCAGTCACAACCAGGAGAGGGACAGGGACATGCTGAGATTAATTCTTTCCCATTTCTTCCTCTGAGATACGGTAGCAACTTGCTTCCCTTTATTCAGAGCACATTCTCAGGCTACATTAGCTCATCTTTTACAGATAAAGGAAGAAACCAAACACGCTCCAAAACCAGAAACATTCAAGAAATAAATGTTGCCTAGTGTGTTTTCCTTCAGAAATGTTAATACATCCAGAAAGATAGAAACATTAGGTGAGAATGTATCCATGCTGATAGGAATTTCTTCCAAGAAAACAACTACTAAACTTAAAAATCAAACAAAACTAAAACCAAGTGAAGCCCCTCCCAAAACCTGACGTACTTAACATGTTATATCAAGCTAAAAATGGGTTTGCAAAAATTTAGTTGACCCTGAACTAGTATTTCCATCCCTGAGAAACTTCAACATCTGTACCTTATTTGGAGTAAAATTTAATTTCTAAATCACATAATTTACTGCCACAGTGAAATTCCAGTTTCCTCATCACACCAATTAAAACATAAAACACGGTGTACACAAAGTTCAGATCTTCATGGAAAATTCCTGATCTGCTATAAAGACATGCAGTCCTGGCTCTCCCATTCCTCTTCAGAAAAAATATTCTTTCTCATCAAGAATTGCACATGATAAATGAACAAGTGATCACTTTACTTTTGGTGATTCACAAAGGTTACTTTCCATCATGGCTGATGGAATACAGCTAATTCTGAGTGACTGAATTTTGCAGACCAAAGTTCTGGGAGGATGTGAAGGAGGAAGTCAGGAACATACAATATTGACAGAACATTTGAAATACTGGGTGAAGTTTTTCTTAGCTGTTAGAGCTGACAAAGGAACCCCCTGCCCTTTCCTGAAAATAACAAGCACAGGTCATTGTTGTGAAGCCATGATTTTCACAGGTCTATCCTGTTTCCTCAGACAAACCACGCCATTCAAGATCATGCAAACAACATCTGCTCATGACTACTAGTCTTTGGCAAACAGTCTTTTGAGTAAGAAATCTAGCTTGAAGAGCTGTGATGTGTAATAAATACTGGTATTGAACAGTTAAAAGTTTAATGTTGGCCAAAATTTCTAGTCTAAGCACTTCTGTACATAATCAGCAGGTTCAATCATTACTGCAAGTTGATTAGCCTGGAAGCAGCCATGTTTCTATGGGCAAATCTCTGTTGATTAAAACTTTTTGACTGATTGTCTTGGCAATTGTTTGTGCCAGAGCTTGAGCCAAAAGCCCATGTTTCCAACAAAGGAGTCATTAACTAATCCTTACAACTGGAGGGAAAAAAGGGTTTTAAAGAAAATACAGAAAAAGCATAGCTCAGACATACAGCGGCATAGGAAAGCTGTTGCTAGAAGACATTTTCAACTGAGGTAACCCATGCCACAGTCTGAAAATGATAAATTCAATCCTGATGTTGTTTGCATGTTCAAGATCTTCATGAAGAGGAGGGATGCAAAGGTGAGGAGATCTTAACAGTTTGGATTTCTTTCCTGACTCTGTCACAATTTCCTTCTGTGACCCAGGCAAATTACATGGTTGCTTTGTCCTACTGTTCCTACCTCTGTAAAAAGGGGATAATGGCAATTCATATTTTCCATCTCTGTGGCAATCTAGGAAATAAATATCTTGAGCCTAGGGCTATCTTTCACCATCTTTTTGATAAGGCACACAATACAAAAAGATTTCTATGGCTTCTTGGCACTGGAATGATACAGAACGTGTTTGTCATTTCCCTGGAGTTCCATTTCTTCATTTGGTTCTAAAACAGATACTTTTTAAAAAAAAGATTTTTCAAAAAGTGTTTTAAAACATTTTTAGTCATTTACCACAGCAAATGGATTCTAAAGAGCTGTCACTGTCAGTCTACTCTTCTTTAGAATAGGAATGCAAAGAAATAATTATTTGTGTGCTTTTTTCTTTTGATCTGATAATGCCATGAAATATATTTGTAACGCACGACATTTAAACATTTCTGTATTTGCTTGCATTTCATGTGTTTATTTAAAAAAAAAAAAGAAAAAAGAAAAAAGAAAAAAGAAAAAAATTACATAAAGCCAAGCTTCCAATCAAGCCTGCAATACTCCCATTGCTCAGTATTTGTACTTGGCTATGTCTCCAAAGTGATAGGACTGGCAGTGCTCATTGTTTTCTCAACTCTCATCCAAGTTTTTCATTTTCTACCAGAGACACCAGCTTCACATGACCTATTCTCAGAGCTTTTTTGTTCGTAATAGTCAGCTTTGCCATGTGCTGATAAAGATATGTGGCCTACCTACACTCTGCACAAAATCATATGCACTTTTATTTGTGCATCAGCTACCCAAATAGCTAGGCAACCTTTTTCTATCAGCTTTTGCATCTATGCATCTTTTAACTACCCATCTCTCATTGCACCATCTTTCTAATAACTTTGTGTGCCAAGGCAGCATTGAAGGTAATGGTAACAAATCATACAAGAATGCAAGCTGAACAGACGGCCTGTGCTACAGTCCTGTTGGAAATGAAAATGAAATAATCTGTTTGGATGATATTTTGGTAGCTCTTTAGTACATTAATAACACTGAGTGAAACCTTTGTCAGAGGGAGACAATCTTTTAAGGGTCCAACACAACTCTGGCAAAGTAAAAACATTCAACTGTCAAGTGACTTTTACTAAGGTCATTATATAAGGAACTAGAACTGTCTTGGGACAGAGCCGTTGGACTGAAATTAAGTAAAATTCTGAATTCTATTCTAATTGTGGTATGTCTTTCAGCAAGCGATTTCAGCCCAGGTAATTCAGCGAATATAGTTGTATCATTGCGTTCCCAGTCCCACTTGCTTAACTGTTTTCATACAAGTTTACTAAAAAGATACATTTGGCATTTGCTGAAACCACAGATGAATGCAGAAGGTTTAACACGTTAGATCCAACAGACTAGACCCTAACACACCTTACCAACACTCATTCACTGTTAGTACAAGGTGTATAAAGGGAAAGATAGAACCATCACTTTCTTTACTGGAAGTAGCACAGCCAAAATCATCTACCCAAAGATCTGAGTAGTTAATAGGAGCACAAATCTAACCTAATGACAGGATGTAATGATGTGAAGATCCTTGTACACTTCTTCTGGTATTGGATAGAGCAATAGAGACCAGAAGAAAATGGACACCCTAATGAAACAAGAGAGTAGCACATCCTCCAGAAAAAACAAACTATCAAGAGATTCTTCATCCCTAGGATGAGCACTCACAATAAGAAAAGACATAAGAAAAATCTTACTGATTCAGCGCCAACATGTCTCTAGCCAGAATCCAGCACTGAATTCAAGTGAACTCCTAGGACAGAATAAGAACAAGAGAAGGATATATGATACTTGCTCCCTAATACTCCCCTCAACCTCCAATTATTTTAGCTCAGGGGATTTTCTGAGTCTTTGTTGTACGCCTTCTTCCCCAAAGGTTATCTCTTCCAAACTCTTATTCAGTCTTGAACTCACACGAACTTTTTGCATCTGCAGCACTCCTTGGCAAGGGTATTGGAGGAAACGAATAGCCATTAAGCATAAGATTAGAAAGAAGAATAAAAAAGCACAAAATGGCATCAATTATGTTATGTGTCCAAGACTTTGAAGAACTATCTCAAAATATGACCATTTTCAGAAGTGTTCGTCAGAGACATCTCTTATATTGCAATAATGATTCACCCCTTCAGAAGCCAACCAGTCTAATGATCAAATGCAAAAATTACAGTCACATAAACACTGATACCGGTCCAGGACACTGTGATATGTATTTTAGTAATAGTAATGGGAACAGGCTCAGAGAAACACAATGTGCTTTATTTGGTAAAGTGGAGGTCTTCCTGAGAGTAACTGACCCTGCAACACCCCATCAATGACTGGGGCAGATGTGCAGTAACTTGTCTTTCTAAAATCACGGATGTTCATCTAAATAGGACTTAATTCCAGGCATTTCAACAATCTATGTTATAACAGAGGTTATACTACACAATGGTCCCTTCTACAGGCCTGTGACTTTTTCAGATGCAGCCCTTGCATATTTACTGAGAACACAGGGACTCTTTTTTTTTAAAAACAGAACAGGGTGTTGTTCAGTGGGACTGACCTGGCTTAGCAGATGTTAAAGATCCATGTTATATAAGAAGCAATAATTGAAACCAGCTTCTTTTCAGCCAAACGATTCTCTGCTTCTGGATAAAATAAATGGGTGTAAGGGAAGAGAAAAGAGCATCTCTCCCTCTGTGTATAGATCTATGCCTGTGAAAGGGTTTCCTTTCAGAACGGTAAAGATATCAGCATTTGTCTCCTGGAATGGGTAGATTTGTATTCATTTTTATAACTTCAGTAAAAGCTAGCAACAAGCTTGCCTGTGGTATTGCATAGCACATGTACAAGGTCATGAAACTTTCAAGAACTTTGCAAAGAGAATCATGTAGCGTGCATGGCAAAGTGTGTCCTTTCTTCACCAAGGCAGACCAAATGATCATGTCAGCTGCAGGACTGGGTGTTTGGGCAGCAGCAACAACAACCCTCACTTCCCTTCAGATGCACAAGGAGCTTCCAGTGTACTTCAGTTAAATGAGAGAGACCTGAACTCTAACTCCTGAGCTGAACACCCTGAGCACATGGGAGAGGGAAATCTGTACTGGAAAGAGTATTCACACTTTGCAAACTGATTTTTCACTGCCATCTGGCAAAATCAGTGCCCAGGCACACATCATGCTTTGGGTCACATGCCAAAAAGCCAGCCTGATGTAAACCTTGGTCCAGCTCTGCATATGAGATGCAAGGCAGTACATCCTGTCTGTATGCAAAGCAATTTAAATGCCAGGTGTCCTATACTCCCCCATTTGCTCTTATGGCATGTTTTATGAAGTTCTGTCGGGAAAGTACCCCAGCGCTGACTGGACTGTTTGACATTGGCAATGTTCTCACATTGCAAAAGCAAATGAGCAAATGGTGGTAGGCATACAGCAAAAAGAAAACAGAGAGGTTTTACTTTTGTGTTCACATTCTTAGGTCAGTTCTGGCTTGCCCTAAGATATGCTTAAGCCTGTGTCTGAATAGAGAGTTGCACCTACACAGTGCAGGTGTGAGATAAGTTTGGGGAGGCTGGAAGCAGTCAAACAGTGCCTACCACACTGCACAATAAATGGAGTAGGGAAAAATGTAACTAAGGATTCACAAGCAAAGCCATATGTCCTGTGAAACAGCACTTCTTACGCACACTTCAAACAGAAATTTTGACACCTTCCCTTTGCACTCTCTTAGGAAAAAAAAAAGGCCTTATCGCCAGGGCCTGAAGCATTTTCTCTGTGAGACACAGATGTCTCATTCCAGAAGCTCACACAGCCACCCCTTCATTATCGTGGGAACCAGCCTGCGGAAGCGCTCGGCGTTCCACAGCAGTAACTGCACAGAACCTTTCACCCCTCCACTGTTTTCCAGTTTTGTTTAATTGAGCCAGTACCTTCCAAAATTATTAGAGCAGCACAAGAAGATCCCATCTAAGCTGTGGGACCCTGAAATCAAGTGCAGAAGGAAGGAAGGAAACCGTGTGTGTGTGTGCATGGAGGGGGGAACAGAAGAGGACTCATCTTAAAGAAAATGAAAAGATTTAAAAATGCAACAACTTATATGTAATGTGACTTGTCTGCCTGAGTTGCCCCCTTCTCTCAGTGCCACAGCTTCAGTGACCAGCTGTTTTCCCATTATTATAAAAGGAGAGAGACGCCCCTAAGGAAAGGCATTCTCTGCAGAAGCAGCATGAGCTGAAGGTTGCTTCCCATGTTGCACCACCCATCCAGCCATGCTGCAAAGGCTTTTTGCAGTGAGTGGATATGTGTGTTTGCATGTGTGAAGAATAATGAATGAAGATTCATTTTCTGACTTCATTGATTTGCTACCTGAATATAAATATTTTATGTTACCAGGTGGATTCCACCATTTGACAGTGAGCTGAAAGTAGTTGGGGGCTACCTTTGCTTTCCTAGGTGCCTTTGCTATTGAATTTCTGTAAATAAGTAGAAAACCAAACTATTTCAGAACAAGCTAAAGCCTTAGCCATAATTATATTAAAGATGGAAGATCTGCTTTTGGTGATCCCAAGGTCTCTATTCCCAGCATCTAAAGAGAATGATGGAATAAATATGTCATCATCACTAAATTAATTTTATATTCTTCCCCAAACAGTATTATCGGGATAACGAACCGCATTTCCAGGAAATCAGAATGACCAGTTCCCACGTTGAAAAGCTGATAACAAGGACCAAGGCACACGCAGGGAGAACAGAGGAGCCTCAGGCCCAGATTCTCTGGAAGAGTACTGTGTGCGTTGGGAGATGCCTCACAAAAAATTGTGTGTGAAACATGCAACTTGCTCAGGAGAAAATCATGGCTAGAAAAAAACGTGCCTGGGGAAGATACAAGCAGAGATTAAAGAGACAGGCGGGGGCTCAAGTGTAGGGAACTTTGTTATGTGGGATATAGACTAGCCTAGTGTAAAGATGAGAGGTGCCTTTTCATCTTGAACTAGAACTTATCTGCACTTGACATATTAAGGACTCAAAACAGTATCAATTTTGTTTTCTTCTAAGAGAACACACAATCACGGGGGAGACACTTGGAGGCGGGGAAAAAGCGGCTAGTAAGAACAAAAAGATCTAAGAACGAGAGGTGATCAACAAAGTAGTAGGTAAGAGTCATTATTCCTCTAGTTCCCTGAATACCTGAAGTTGGGAAATTCATAATTTGAAAACCCTTTTATTTGTTATAGGCCATCATAATTTCAAAAGCTGCTAAATGTGGCAGTAAGTACACTATTGTTGAGGGAACAAACAATTTTGCACTTTAGTAAGACATTTATTGAACTCCAACATTAACTACTCAAAGGGTAAGAGTGGGTTCAATAACTTACTAAGAAAATACATATATTGGGGCTGTCCATGCAAACAAACAGGAAAGAAGTAGTACGTCAGATAGGAGAGAAGTAGCATGTCTGCTACAGCTTCACATTAATAACACTTTTAATAAACTCTCATCAAAATTTTAGAAAAACTTGTACTTCAAAATCAATTGAAATATAACAAAACTGTAGCATAAAGCAAGTATCAATGTTTTCTTGTTAAAAGAGAATATCTTGTGTGAGGTTCCCCAGGAATCTCACAGCCTGAGTTATTAAGAACCTGGATGATGGAATGAAGAATACATGTATTACATCTGCAGACAATGTCACGCTAGAAGGATCTGGTAGTTCCCCTGAAGTTAAACCTTGGATGTAGCGTGGGGAGAACCTACTTTTCCTTTTAACTATCAGGTTGTAACACATCTCAGAGAGACATCGCTATGACAACTGAACTGTATTGCTGTGAGCGTGTATGTAAGGGTATTTGTCCTCAGCTCACAAGGAACACACACGATGAGGAGCACGGTATCTAACATGAAGGAAGGGAGAGGAAAGATTTCAAGAGCCAAACTGTGTCATACTTAGGCTACCTCTTTGTAAGTTCGGCAAAGCTTACACTGAGAACAGTTTCACCTTGAGGGAGCAGAGATCACTGAGGAGCTCCGAGGACTGCAGAGGTATGAGCAACATCTTCAGCAGAGAGAGATTTTTCTTCCTCCTGTGCTGTTACCCATTCGTGTTATTTTAGATATAAAGATGCACAACCGAGAAAACACATTTATAAAAATGCAAGGCAAGAATGAGAAGGTGAGAGGAAAACAACAATAACAACCTGGCATAATACAGATGGGACAAATAACCACACAATGTCAAGTTCCACTCATTTCTACTTTTCCGATAAGAACAGAAGCAGCGGATTACATTTGCAGGTGCACTGCTACTACCAACAGCAGATGTGTATTCTCAAAATGAAGAAAGCTTTGAGATTTACTCATACAGACATCTTTAAGATGTAGAGTAAAATCAGAACACAGTGGGAAGGGAAGGATGGTACCACCGCTGCCATTCAGAACTGGGCACGCCAGAGGAGTCAAGATATATCAAGGACGACTTATTTAGAAGAAAGCGTTGATGTGCAGTAGGGAAAAGAGAGCACCTGGCAGCGCCGTGCTTAAGCACCATTCAGACTGGAGCAGGACACATTCACCTGAAGGACCATCTGTCCTGGGAGGAGAAGCACAGGCTCAACCACAGGCACAGCAAGTCCTACAATTCAAGTACTTCCCATCCAAACATCGGCGCAGCACAGGGTCACAGCCCGTCTGCGGCCCTGGGATGAGCTGAGCACAGGGTACCTGATAGAGGACAGGGCTGCAGCACCCACAGCTCTCCTCGTTCCTGCCATACAAGAGTTCAGGCCAGCGCTGAATCTGGAATTATATAAAACTTGTGGAAGTCTGATCTTAGGAGACAGATGCGGATACAGTGTTTGCTGAAATCAGAAAACTGCATTTGGCTTTTCTTCTTTCATTTTTCAAAACTGTAGGAAGACTTAGAAAGAATGGAGGGATGAGGCATAAACTGCAGCTCTGGATTAACTGGACTAGAAATCTCACAAACACCCTTTTGTGTCAACCAACAGCCTCTAGCTGTACTATGGCACTGCCAAGCCCAAGGAGCTCTCTTTGCTGCGTGCTTTGCTGTACTAACTTCAGCCTTGTGCTGCCAAAATGTGACAGGGAATTTGAGCCATCTCTTGTCCCACCAAGAGTCTGAGAAAACTGAGTTCATTTCACCCCATATTAGATCATTTAGACAAAAGGCAAACTATGTTAGGAGATGTAAATTGTTAGTGGCTTTTTCATGTCTCTAATATTACTATGCTAACATGGAGACTCAGTGGTTGAGGAGGAGTTTCCCTTGTTTTGTTTTGCTTTGAAAATTATGTATTTTAGTGTTTCTGTTTCATTAGAGGGGAAAAAAAGATTTGCTTTTTTTTGGTAGGAGAATAAGTTTTTAATTGTATTAGCAAAAAAGCCAGAATATTGGTTCTTGAATAAGCAAGGACAATTATTCAAAATATTTGCATATAATAAGAAGCATATTCATGTCAAGGGGGAAATAAACCATCAGCTTACCTTTCACTATAATCATGTAATTATTTTTTTCCAGATCCAACATTCTACTGAAAGATATATGACTGACAGATAAAAAAAGAGATACCAATGCTCTGTGTTTCTTTTTCTCCAAATGGAATAAAAAATTGATGTGAACCCATTGGCTAAAATGAGATTGGCCATTTATAGAACAATTTTTTATGAGAGTAGAGTTTCTGTTTCCTTTTGTTAAACTTGATTAAAAAACTAAGCCTTCTCTAAGTTGCATGTAAGGGTGATTTCTTTCAAATTAGTGAGATTATCAGCAGCAAGTTTCATTGATTCTTTCTAGTCATTAGGTTTAGGCCTGATGAGCGCAGAGGAAACTTTTACTCACCTGCATAGGCTTTGCAGGAACTTTTTGTTCTGTTTATTCCTTTTTCTGAACACAAAAAGGCTTTCATTGTTTTTTTAACTCAGTACCGCAATTTAGGTGCCTGAGTAAGGGCAACGGAGCCACACTACGCCCTGCTGTGACAGTTGTGCAGTCCTGGCTCCTAGATGCACAGCTTGGCCATCTTCCAGTTGCACACAATGACAAAATCTGATGTGTTTCATTCCCTGGATTCCTCTGGGAAGACATGGGCACAGAGGGAACTCGGGTGGGCTAGTTTGGATGATCAGGGGACCAGGACTACCCAAGCTGCAGTGTAGACATAGCCATGGTGCCCACATAACTACCCTCTTGCTTACACTATCTGAGTCCTAGCACCACTGAAGCACTGACACATGGCTCCAGGCAAGAAGGTGGTGTGCATCCTTGCTATCCTGAAACACCATCTAGTAACACCCGTCAGTATAAACATGACCAAAACATCCATGACCTTGGGAGGAAGTTCCTGTGGGCACGATCTTCTCCCTGTGACTTCATACTTCATAAAAGCCACAGCATCAGGTCTGAAAACTTTGTTTATGTTGCTTAATGTGGATCCCAAACGTTCAGCACTTGCCAGGAATGCTATCTGCAAACAGCTCTCGAGCCTTCACATTGTGACTTTCTAAACTTTCTTCTGTATTTGCCTTAATTTTTCTTTGAAGTGCAATTTACTTCACAGGCAGCAGTGGGAAGCTGAGAATTCACAGATCCCACAGATTTAATGTTAGTTTGCTTGGGAAAAGGATGGAGCAACAAATTGCCTAAAAACTAAATGAGCACTTTCAGACTAATAAATATTAATAGCAAAGCTTTGCACTTATAGAGCAGCTTCCATCTGGAGGTCTTGCCTGGCTTCATAAATATTAACAACCCAGTTCCATCAAAATCTATCAGAATATTTCCACTGGGAGTCCATGAAAATGGGTCTTGGTGTTGGATTTTTTTGGTGATTATTATTTTTTACCCCTTCTTCTGACTCATAGCTATCCTGTTCCTCCTTGGATCTTGTCAGGCATTGGAGCATGTGCTCTGAACAGGCTTCTGTCTGAACATCTTGCCTTGATTTGTGAGTTTAATCAGCCCTGAAATGATTCTTTTTTCAACAGGTGGTAACTCCTTATGTGTTTGTTTTACCTCTCCCCTACACGCACGAGGGAGAGCTGGTCGGAAAAGTGTTATCATCAGGAACAAGCATATCAGCCCCATCTGGAAGTGCAGGCTATTCCTGAAAGCAGGATCCAAAGCCCTTCTTCTCTTATTTCCTGAATCCCCCTACCTGTTAACTTGCCCTGCTGCCAGCGGTCCCCTGTGTTACAGAAGGGCTCTGATCAGAAGCAGCATTAACATGAACATGAATCAGATCTTCATTAAAAGAGTGCTCAAAATCAGAAGGTAGAAGGTGATGTAACACCTTGAAAGGAATCATATCTGTCAAAATTGTTTTGTTTTGTTTTGTTTTTTTGCTTGACTTTGCCTGACGGCAGCAATTCTGTGAAGAGTCAAAACCCTGCACTCAAGTAGGCTGGATGTGCGCCTCTGGGGGAGTCACAAGATTCTGGATAGTTTGAAGGCACCACCAGAGGCAGAACTGCTGCTTCCCATGACACAAGGTGACATTTGAGTAGTGAAGGCAGCAGGAGCCCAAAGCTGCCACCTCACATAGAAGCCAAATTTGGTCAGTCGAATAACATTTGTTTTCCCATTAGGGTACTTTTTTGTTTGCTCATGCAGGTTATTTGCTTCGTTTACTCTCTCTTGCCTTTTTTCTTGCTTCCTCAAATATTAATTCATTGAATAATTTCTCTCAGGGTATCCACAGTGCCAAAAGAAAGACTAGCATAACTGTGGAGAGGGAATTTTCTGCAGTCTCATTTACTGTTGATGAAGGGTTTGTTTTGGTTTTTTTTCATGGATGCAACCACTGCTCTAGACTGTGACACACTGCTGGACTTTTCTGGTTTTGCAGTTTCCAATGGAAAGTATCCGGCTTTAAAATATGTTTTAAAAGACTTTTTTTAGTATTTATTTTAAACAATTTGTTCTTTTCATGCTTGATTTACTTTATAGAAAAATAAATATTTGAGACTGGATGTTAGCAGGGAAGATTGTTTTCCCTTCTCCCACTTCCCTCATCTCTAAATGAACAAACACATGGTCAAGTAATGAGTTCATAGGATGACTTGGCAGTTATTGTGGAAAAGAGGAAAATAATGAAGAAAGGAGTATATTTGTTAAAAAAAACCCAAACAAATCATGACTCATGCATTCAGACAGATTCGACCTTGATTTAAAAAAACACACAAAACAACATTGTGGAGTAGTCGGATTCATCATGCTTTTAAAACAGAAAAATCCAAAGACATTTAATAAAAGTCTTTTTAAAAAATCAGTTCTGCACCACAAAGGCCAGAATGCTAACACTGCAAGGTATCCAAGCCTATAATGTAGATCAGAAGCCAATATCCTTGCTAATAGGGAAAGAGTGGGAGGATCATTTCAGTTGCCTTGTCCTCAGTGCTTTGTGTCATGGTTTTGTCCTGAATAAATGGTTTCACAAGTGAGCTGTTGAAGTAAATTGCCTTTAAATTACATAAAAAATGAATTGTAAACAACAAGACCTTCGCAGTTTAAAGGAGAAAGGTTAGGTTCAGTTCTTTTCTTCTTGTATCTGAAAGCCCTGAATATCTTGTAGAACAACACACATACTATATAAATGCTGCAGCATCTTTGTTTGCTTAGAGAATTTGCAGATTGACTCAGTATAAAGTCAATCCACCCTCAGCTAATACTCCAGCTGAGCCCAGGGGGTGAAATTATGTGATAACTTTCTACAGTACCTTCTGTGGCTGAGGTTTACCTTTAAAATCTAAGTATTTTACCATCAAACACCTATCAAAACTGATTCTTATATTTTATGAAGTGGTAGCTAAAACCAAGCCACTCATGGCTACAAGAACAGCACACAACTTCCAAAGAGGGGTTAAAGGATCTGTGCTTGTTTAGTCTAGCAAAAAGGAGGCTAAGAGACTTGCTGGCAGTGGTTGCTATCTGCTCTTATTCTGATACCTCTGTTGTCTTCTTTGAACCAGGGGACCAGCAGCACAAACATACTGGGACCAGGGGCCAGTCCCTCAGGTAAGTGTCAGAGATCCAGAGCCACGGACAACACAACTCAGCCAACTTGACCTATTCATTCCTTCTGCTGGCTGAAACTGCCAATGTTAATTCACACCAGAGAGCAGTCAGAGCAAGGAAGTTATTGCACATAGACCGGCCATCAGCTGCCAGGCACTAACAATGCTTGATTCCTACCTGACCCAACTCATTTCCTAGATATGAAAGAGTTTGCACTTCACTGACTCTTCTGTGGGCTAGCCAGTCCTGCCTTATAATCTTGCCTAGAAATTTAAATAGCTTTAAAATAACACTTTTTTTTCACTGCTCAGGATTTGACTTCTGACAGTGATAACATGAAAGTAAATAGCCTGAACCTTCTGAAAAGAGAATTCACTGCTGAAATTTCACTGTTAAGTTCATACCACAAACCCCAGTTTATGTACCTCTCTCTGCTCTCAGAAGAACATTCTCCTCACCCTTCCCAGGTACTCTGGTGATTTTGTAGGGATTCCTCCACAAGGGTCACTTTTTCCTTTTTCAGTTTTAGTTTTTTCTTTCTTCTTTTTTCTTTTATTCTTTTTTTTTCCTTTTTTTCCCTTTTTTTCCCCCTTTTTCTTTTCTTTTTTTTTTTTCTTTTTTTTCAAAAGAAAGAAAAGAAAACAGAAAGCAGCTGAATGGCATTTGGACTCTAGGACCTCTCCTTGTCTCCCATTGAGACATTTATGCTCACATTCCTCCCTAGAATTCCTTTTCCTGTACCTCTGCAGGCTCATTTTAGCCACAACCACCACCTTCTGTCACAAAGTATGGATTTTCAGCCCTTTTGCTGAAGGAGCACTAGCATCAGCCAATGGGACTAGGGATATCACTTCTTCCCGGTCAGGGTTAGTAAGAGCAGGAGTGCTGTGGCCTTGATTAGTTGTGACAGAAAATGCTCCCAAGCAAGGGAAGAGCAAAAGAGAGGGTGCCAGGATCAGGCCTTTGCTGGAATGTGTTTGCAGGAATCCTTCCTGTAACACAATCCCTTGAGACCAGGGCTTGTGGGTGTGTGATGTGTGTCATCCTCTTCCTCCACTGTGTTTATGCAGGGTTTACTCAGCCCCGTGGACATCAAAACTAAAATCTCCCCTCGCAAGCCTTTGTGGTGAGTCACGCACCTACCTAGTGCTTAGATGTGCATCACAGGCTACCTGAAAGTCTCCCATGTAATAGAGGCAAGTTTATCTTTCTGTCCCTGGCCTTTTGGCTGTTGAAAGATATCTTGTGCTACAATACGGTCTCAGAGGGACATACTCCTCCCAGCGCACTTCTGATTCATGAGAGGACAGTCTTTGCGACAGAAGCTGAAGGCTTAAGCAATCTCTTTTCCCCTGCTGGTGACCAGAGCTCTTGTTCTTAATGCTGCTTACAGATATTCATCTCTTGCACAAAATTGTCTTATCTTACTCCCATACAGGAGACTGAGATGCATCTGGGAGCACTGGAGATGAATACATGTTTATCTGAGCCTGCCTCTTTCAGGATGCCTTAGCTCAGAGATAGGGGAAGGATGCTAGACCTTTTGTTTTCTCCTGTGAAGAAAAACCCAGGCTCTGTGAGGGGCTGAGAAACTTTAAACAAGAAATAAGGAGGCTTGAGGGAATGCAGAGAGTTCTCACTTTTTTCTTGGGAATAAGAAAACAGGAACAGAAAGAAGTGGAACCGGGTGAAAAAGAAAAGAGTAAACAGTATGATGAGCAATGGAGAGAGGTAATGAAACAAGGCCAGAGCTAGGAATGGAGAAAAGGAAAAGGAGATAGTTTTCCAGAGAGAAAGCGCAGGTCTAAATTCTGCAAGCCATTATCTCTTTCTGAAAGAAAATATCTAAACAGCAAACAAAAAACAAAGACACCGATATCCCCGTCGGGATGTCTTCCAGCAGAAGGCTGTATGGGGCTGCATTGGTAACGGGCTGCTGCCCTGTGTGAGCAGGGATGTGGTTGTGCAGGAAGCCCAGTGCATCCCTGGGAAGACGGGATGAGTGCCCGTCTGCTCGCCCTGGCATTTTGGCCCTGATATTGGCTGGGGTCCCAGAGCTGCACAGGGAAGAAATTGGGATGACAAAATGGTAAGGACATTTTTGGCTGTCTGTCTAGTTGGGTATCCAGGCAGTGCTGTCTCCTTCCTCTTGGTCTTCCTGGAAATCAGGAGCCAAGCAGTGGCTGCTGAGGATCCCATCCTGCCTCAGCAATTGCAAAGCTCCTCTCAATAGGGTATAAGAGGAGAGGAAGAAGCCAGTGCTTCTGTGCAAGTGTTAGGGATCCCAGGACATCATCCTGATCCCTTCCTTTCCTTTCCCATGGAGATGATTCCAGCTCCTGTTCTTATTCTCTTTTAGCTTCAGGCGCCTTGTATTTGGGTCTCACCATGATAACAGGTAGGACTTTCAGTTCAAGTACAAAGAAAAGAGAATGGGCAAATAGTAATACTAATAATAATAGAAATAATATTATTATTATTAATAATAATAATAATTTGGAACATGTTATATGGTGCAGAATGAGTCAGAGATAACACAGCAGGAGATGAAAAAAGGGCAGGAAAATATTCTGATGTGCTTTTAAATACCAAGGCCTAAGATAATCAGGCTTTTTCCCAGGGATTTTTGCTATCTTTCTGCTTTGGTTGCATTGTGTTTTTTTCTCAATGCAAATATAAAACCCAGAGTTCCTGCTGACATGGAGAGATTCTTCAGAATAAATGCTAATATGATCTACCTCACCTCCCAAAGACAGGTTCTCAGTTTGAACACAGTTTGTGATAGTTCCCAGTTTCACTCTCCAAACCATAGAACAAGCTAATGCAAGTTACAGCCTGGAAAGAGAAACGCCCACTTCTAAATTAAGGCTTTAAAATACTCTCTACAAGTACTTAAAAAGAAACACAAGATTTGTGTTATTGTCATTATTATTACTTAATACATATGCGGAGAATCTAATCTAATATGCCTTGTAATGTTGAAGTCTATCAAACCAAATTAATTAACCAAGTGGAATTAATTAATTCCTTTGATACTACCCAGTTTGAGAACTGAGTGTTTGGGTTTTTTTAAACCTTCAAACCAGCAGCTGGGAGAAATTATTTCTTTCAAACAAATATGCAAATGAATAAATGTTCATGCTGAAAAGAGTATTTTTCTGTCTTGATCTAAGATTATTTAGGCTTCCTCCTCATATTGTAATTTTTCCTATTATTATCATTTTCTATCTCTACCATTCTAGATGTTGGAGTAGAATATAAACATTATTTCAGGCCCAAATTAAACCAAGGCAATAAAGTGTTTAGAACAGAACCTAGGTCTGGAATTAGTAGTGAATTAAGGAGCCCTTTTCTTCTCCATTAACATTGGCTGGTGTAATATGGGCTCTCACATCACATAGTATTGTCATCGTCAAGTGACCACATAGCCCTTTAGACTGGAACTGCATTTTGGTCCTGTTACTTCTTGTCTTGGCTCTGTGACCAAGGAAAACAGCAGCTTTATATGTATTTGTATATTTGTAATCATTTCTACTCTCAGGCATCTTCTCTTTAGTCCAAGGGCCTAAACCACCATTTTTTTCTCCCAACATTTTGTCACGGGTCATGTTTACTAGAGCAATGATCATTTGCTCGGTCTCCCCTGAACTCTCTTCAATTGCTTCATATCTTTTCTGCAGTGTAGTGTAGAAAGCTGTACGTAGTAGTTCATCTAAAGCCTTGTCAATACTCAGATAACTTTCTGTATTTTATAGGTGATATTCCTGCTTACATGTTTGCTTCTCCCATGACATCATGAACATGACATGACTTGTTCAACTGTTACAACGCTTCAACTCCCTGAAGAACTGCTGCCTATTCCCCATCTTCTGTTTGTGCGCTTGATTTTTCCTTTCTCACTCTGGTGTCTCATAATTTCTATTTTTATATTATGTCATATTTTTCCCAACCATGACTCCAACATACCAGAATCAGTTTGAATTCTTATCTTCTTCTCCAGTGTCTCTGCATTTAATAAACGTGATTTCTATTACATCAGGCAGGTTATTAATGAAAAAATTAAAAGATTTGGGCTATAGGCATGCAGAATTACATGCAAAATATTATTCTGTTTGAAGATGGAATCACTGAATTGCTGCTTTTTCTCTCAGTTGATACCCACTGGATCAGTTTCATCACATCAGCTTTCCTCCCTTAATTTTCTTTTCTGTCTCACGGAGTCCCTATGTATCCTTTCCCCACTAGCACATTTTTTTCACAACTGAGGACAGAAGACAGGAACAGGAAAATGCTCTATGAGGTTTGACTGTTCAGTGTTCCTCAATGCCTGCCCACAAGTCTGCCAGACCCAATTTCTCCTGCTTCTTCACTTTGCTATTAGGCTGATACAAAGTGCACAACGCATCACTTCATTTTTCCTGGGGCCTGGAAAAATACATCTTCCTATTAAAGAACATAAATAGCTTCCTAGTATTGTCCCACCAATGATGAACCCAGTCATTTCCTTCTTCCTGGATGTACAAAAATGTTTGTCCAGCCATGCCAGATTCCCCTTGTCTTGTTATTCATGGATTATGGGGATGTGCTACTTGGGAGGGAAACAAATCAAAATAAAAATCTAGTCCAAATATATCAATAAAACTGAGCATAAAGAATCAAAGTCTAGACTATTCAGAGACACCTAATCCAGTAAAATCCTTTTTTTATTGTAATGTACCAGTCACTGTGGTTTTATTGTGCCTAATACATTTGCGTATATATATGTGTGAATACTAACATTTCCAGACCACGTTCAGACCACCTACTGCAGCATCTAATGTAGATTTAGTCTATATTATTATATCTATTGCCAAAAAGCAATGAGCAATATAGACACAGATGGTGAGAGTCACGTCACAGAAGGTGGGATGCATGTCACCTAACTTGTAAAGTCTTCAGGGTTAGCATCCATATCTAAAGTAGATAGTCTAGACTCCCTTTATGGACAGTGGATAGAAATAGGAATTTCTCAGTTGCAATTTTTCACAGCCTAAATTACGTGTTTAAAAAGGATTAGATGAATCATGGCCTGGAAACACCTATTGCTTTCCATTAGTCATAAAAGGAACTAACATGAACGATATACCTGTTAATATTGCGCATATTCAAACTTGGAGAAGAAGAATCTCAGTGGAAAGCTTGAAGCTGACATAATGCAAGGCAATCCACAGACAGAAACGGAAGTTGTGTCCAGGTTATTGTCATGTCCTGTCCTACTTTACTTTGCTTTTTTTTTTTCTTTGCTACTTAGCTTTTCTTCCCTGGGATCTGGAGGCTGTGTTAAGGGCTCAAGCCCCTTCCCTTTGTCCTAACTGTCAGTAGAGGAGTGAGACTCAGCTGGATAATGCGACTATTCCAACTTTCAAAACTGGGTCACAGAGGACAAAATATTAACTATAAGTTCATATGACTAACTTTTCTCTAAGAAGCAACCTTCTGAGTTGCTAACTTAAGTTGAAGTGATGTGTTGCCAGGAAAGTGAGGGCATTTATCAGGCAAGGATCTTTAAGAGTATGTAATGCATGGCTTTGAAGGCATAACACAGCATCTTTGGAAGTGCAGGGGAGTGGATGTGACTTACACAGATTTCAGCAGGATCTTTAATACATCACTATGCATCGGCAGGTGGCAAACAAGACCAGTGAAGGCAGGGAAAAGGACCAGGGGCTTAGTATGCAGAAGTTCAAAGACATAACATTTAAGCATTGCAAGTACACATAAATCATTGCTGGTAAACACAGCATGAGGATCTAGAAAAAGCAAGGGGTCTGTCATTATTTATCCGTGCTTTTCTTAGGCTTGATTCTGAATCAGTACAATTAATGGCAGGTCTTTGGAAAAAATGGGATTTGGTCAGGATATGTAGGATCAGACTCTCAGTTTGGAGAAGCCAAACCTTAAGTGTACTAGTTGCAACAATTAAAATATCAGAAAATTGCAAACGGTATTCACTAGCTGGGGAACAACAAGCTGATGAAGAGACAGATCTCCAAGGTTTCAGAAAGCATATGGCAATACACCAGAAGAAAGCAGACAAACAAGATCTCAATTAAGCAAAACCTCTCAGTTTCTTTTAAAGGAACTGGTGAGGCTCTAAACAAGTGATACGGTAACTACATCCTACTCAATATTTTTGTGTTACTTATATACAGAACCATTAACAGCATCCAACACAGAGCCAGGCCTCAATAACTAACAGACAATGATAGATGAATGGATAGAGGAAGAACAGGCTTATGGTCTGAAACAGGGAAAGGCTCCAAAAAGCTCAGGAGAATAAACATGTTGAATTTAGGAAGGAAACTGCTAGGTGATTTCACTACCATTTCAGATACCTTAAGGGAAAGTGCAGCTCTTTAGAGTGACCCAGCTGGTTTGTCTCTGGGAATCCACTTAAATATTGGTCCTTCCTTTCACGGATCACCTCCAAAAAGAGTACGGGAAGCAAAGATCTGCTGTTTTTAAAGTTTGTGTACTTCAACAGGAAAAAACAATGAGATGGCCTCTCATTTCCAAGGACATCCTGAAAGCAGGCAGCAAGCACTCAGCTTACTTCACCAAATGGACAACACATTAGAGAACCCAGAAGAAATATAAAAAAAAGTTTCAACACTCCTTTTGTTTTGGGACATTTCCTTTGTATATCTTTCTGACCAGATATTTAACATTGTTCCATATCAAGTGGCTGCATATTCTACTGTATTAAAGGGCACTAAGCAGAGCCTTCAGCTTTTGTAAATTAAATGGCTATTAGCATGGTGCTAAGCTTCCACAGTGCAAATGTATGACTATGGACATGACTGATTTGCAGCCAATCAAGTGAGATATGAATGGGCAGATTACATGTCAGTCTTCAGCACTTAGAGGGGTTGAACTGCATAATACATGCTAAGAGTTGCTGGCTGCTCTTCTGGCCTCTAGATTTTGATACCACAAGAAAGAACAAGTCTCCCAGAACTGGAACTTGGTCCCACTGTGAATGTGATGTGTTGGACCTACATTTGCAGAAAAGTAGGAGAAATAGTTGGGTGACTGATATGCATATAAAGCTATTCTTTTGCTTGCATAAAGTGCATTGCTTGCATTCACTTCATTTGCACGTTATATCCTAACTGACTTGTATCAGCAAACCTCACAGATAAGGTGATGAATTTTTGCCATATTTACAGACATAATCTTACCCTCAAAGTTTTCAGTGATTTGGGGTCTTGTTATTTTTTTCTTTCGTTGTTAAGTATTTCTGCACAGACAGGAATTACAGGAATTTCTAACTGTTTAGTATAGAATTATCAAGACCTAAGAGTTTTAAAAACATGAAAAATATTTATCATAGAAAGAGGAGGAATCAAAGACATTTCAAAAAGTAAATTATGATTCAAGGTTTTTGCCAAGATAGTTTTTATTGGTACGCTTAGATAAGCAATGGCATAACTATATATATAAAAAAATATAACAGGTTCCTCTACATAAAAGAATAGTAAAATAACTGCCCTGACCTTGACAAAGCAACCTTTTTCCAGTGAAGGCATCCACCAGCAGCAGTCTGGATTCATCACTGATATTGCTGGTTTGGAAGCCTCCTTTCTGTCAAAATGCTCTCAGTGACAATTCATCTGCATTGGTCTCCATCTTTTTCTTCATTGAGTCCCAAAGATATATTCCGCTTCTGGTGAAATGCATACGTACCACTCAGACCTTTGAAGCTTACTGGCAAATCACCACCTGCACTATATTACAAAGAGTTTTCCAAGAGGGTGGCATTTGGTTCCAGAGTCTGCAGCCCAGTCCTGGGGCACATGGCACCGCTTTGATACAAGCTCCTTCCAGAAACTTCAGTAGAATTGCACGTCATAATTCAAACTGTGAATTTAGTAACAGGTGCCCTCAGCTTTGAAAACAGATGCCTCATAAATAGCATACAGACATTAGAAAACCCGAGGACTCCTGAGGACCTCAAAAAGCATAAAAGGAAGCAACACTAGTACATGGTTTGGAAGAACGTGGTGCCAGAAAGAGAGCAGATATTAAAAGCAAACATCAAAAAGAAATAACAGTTGTTTTGAATAGTTGCTACAGTGTTAGGCATTGGGGAGCTGTAAAACTTCCTCAGCCATTCTTGTTTCTATCATTTTCCTGCATTGCCACTAATACCCAAGCTACTGTAGTAATTTAATTTTACTTTATTGCACTGCTTTTCCAGCCCTTCTAATGAGATAAACATTTCTGACAGTGTTGAAACTTGAGGTGACAACAATTTGCAAGACAGACCAGACACAGAATATGAACTGCACAAATTATAAACAAAAAGGAGGAGGGGAAAAAAAAAAGTTTATTTTGCATTCCTTGGAGTCAGACCAGAGAAGAAGGACCCCAGTTCTCACTGCTGAGAGGTATTTGAGATAGTGGGGAGTTGGCACAACTATCCATAAAGTTTGGCTCCAAGACAAAACTGGATTTCTGATCACATTAAACAAGAGGATGGCTGCCTTTGTGGTTCGTACTTGAACAGTGCTCTGGAGGATGACCAGTTTGAACCTCATGGGTGACCTTTTACAGGGGACATAGAAAATGCCTACTGTGTGCAAGGAGAGTGTGCCGTGAAAAGCTGGTTTATTTAGTAGCACTATGTCCAGAAGCAATACAGCTGTGGAAGTACAGACCTTTGCCAGGGCTGTTTTCCTTTCTCGAAGAGCTTCACACAGTATTCGCACACCTACCCTGCTTCCTGACACCCTGAATGACAGAGACAGACAGAATGTCTCATTCAGAGATAGCTTGGTTTACTTTATTGCACCCTTAGCCTGGACAGAATAGGCATTGTCTCTCTCTGCTCCTCCTTTGCTTGTTTCTAAAAGAAAGGAGAATTTTTTTCCCACTCCTTTTTCTGGAGCTCTTCCCCACTTCTATTTGTTCTGCAATATTACCTAATTTCCTATTGTTTACAGCAATACTACATACTACAGTACTTCAACTACTATTACTTTTTATCGTGTTACCTTTTACTAAATCATATGATTACCTCCTACTTCTCACTTTCATGCACTGAACCATCTTTGACCCCTTTGTTTGCCATATGTTTTGTCAGCATAATGTTTGTTGGTAATACCACATCCTTTTGAGAGCATTTTGGGAAAGTAACAAGAAGCAGGTTATTTTTGGTAGAGCACATTTTGTCACAAGAAGAGGTTGCATCACAAGGACAAATGTGTCATGATTTCCAGGGGACACAAATCTGTTTAGAAGCCGTAACTGCAGGTGCGAGAGAGCTCGTGGCATCGCACTAACGTCCACAGCAGGATAGAAGAGAAAAGCTGTAGTGAATGACTCTACAGTGAGAAACTTTGATGACTTGGGCTCATGCTGAGAAAAGCAGTTGTGCTGAAGTCATGGAATAAAGTAGAAAACAATATATCCTCCTACTCAATTGTTCTCTCTGCGTAGTTTTTAAGTATTCTGAACCTCAGGTCAGAATCTCTTTTATTTCCAACTGAGCTCTATCGTTTTACATCAGTGGAGAATTTGGCCCTTTCTCTTTTGCGCAGGGAAGGGTTATATTGAATTTAACACCTAATATCACTCTCAGTTATATAGTGATAAATCTGAAGTTGCTCTACTCTTTTGAACGCAAAGTACCGAGTGCAAATCCAATAGGTTTATCCCACTTTTACAGTGAGATAACAGAAAATAAGCTGTGCTTCAGGATATTAAGACCAGAAGTAACATACAGTAAAAGGACTAATCTTGGAAATAAATTATTGGGATTGTACAAATACAAGAAATAAAAATCTCTGTAGGCAAGGAGAAAAGAGTTAAGACACTCTGCCTGGAATTGCAATCTATTTTCTTCTCCCGGTAGAATCTGTCCTGGACCTGATATGCCAGCTGCTGTCTCTGATATATGTCTCCTGCCTCCCCATATGCTTCATGTATATGCTTGCATATCACTCTGCAGTCAGCCAGCAGCTTTAAAATGTCACATTGATAGCTCGCTTGGCGACACTCCCCACCCTCCATGCTCGTGACTTAATTTGTAGGTCTCAAGTCTACTTATATACACATAAAGGCAGAACCAAGGAGGTGGTTCACAGTGAATTTCTTGAGCAGTACTACAACAGCAAACGCTGGAGTGAGCTAATACAGACGGTTTCATCAGCCTGTGGCCTGTAGGGACAGAAGAGACATCACGATCATGTCGTCGGATACTCTGCCCTTTACAGGCCATAGATTTTCATTGGCTGATTCACAGATTTATATCTCCAAGGCCATTCAGGCCACAGAATGATATTGAACTAATAACTTCTCTTTGACTCATAAGTCTTCCAGCAAGGTTTCTGTAAGATTTCAAGAAATAGAAAAATTCGTACTTTTTCTCAGTATTTTGTTCCAAATCTTGATTGTTAAAAAATTGTGTCTTTTTTTCCCATTTGCATTGTTACAGAGTAAATGCATAATTGTTAACTCTCATTGAACTTTACTCCCCTAGATTCAAAACCCTTTTTAGTACCTGATTTTTCCTTCCCATGGAGATACTTTGAAGCAATAATCATATTACCTCTTGATCTTCTTTTTGATAAGCTAAACAGATATATTTCTGCAGCAAGGCTTTGGCCTTGTATGAATCATAAACCCAATATACTTGAAGATATCTATCTTCCATTCTTTCAAAATGGAAAAGAAAAAGCTCCTCCATGATGCTGCTTCTTGTTTTCCAAAATGATGACAAGACCACAGAAGTTAGCTCAAGCCACCACGGTTCCCAGAAGAGGTAAGGTCAGCCATTGGTTGTTCAGCTCAGACTTTTTACAAAGATCTGCAGCCGATGAGATTTTTTTAGAAGTGAAAGGACACATTTAGTTTCAAATAGTCAAATGGTCTTCCCAGGGAAATCAGACGGTCTATGTAAGGGGGCAAAAGTCCTTGTACAGTCAATGGAGGAAAATTAAATGACACCAAAAGGCAACTTAACGTGCTTAAGAGAGGTGGTACTCCTCTGCTTCAACAGGTAACCTCCGTTTCTCCATGGGGTGGTCAGACCCTCTTACGCTGAGTGGGTTCCCACATGGACCTCACATCATAGAAAAGGTGGGGTACAGGGGAAGTCCAAACATGACCCAAATAAGTCCTGTATAGCAAACGTTCTGCATTCACAATGACAAATGCATTATTCAAAACAGACGTCCAATAGTGAAAAAGCAAGGAAGAAGCTAAATCATTTAGTGGCCAAAGTGCCTATCCGGAAACCTGGAGTGCTCCTAAGGGCTTTTCACCCTGGGAGCATGAAATCAGTGATCTCACTTGTCCACAATGAGGTCTAACCACAGCGCTATGCCATGACACCAATGGAAGATAACTTCTCAGCAGAGCTGAGAGGTAAAAAAAAATCAAGATTTACCAATGTCTATCTATGGCAAAGACATCATTTAAGAGTAAGGTGGACATGCAGTGACTTCTCATTGTGCTTGTGTACATTTTACAGGGACAGACTATGTTGATATAATTTTTAGTCTGACAGATTTGTCCACATTTTTACTTTCAAAATGTAAATGACATAAGATTTTTACCTGATTTAGGTTAAACTAATGTGACTTCTAAATGCAGAAAAGCCCTTTATATCACAATATTGTATGTGTGTTTCTTTTTCTAGATAATATTTTCAGTGCGGGATGCTTTTAAATCTTTCTTTTCCCAGTGATCAAAAAACTCAACACTTCCAACCTTTTCTGTCAGTACATTGTAGGTGATCTTCTGTTCCTCTAAGGAATCCAAATAATTTTTAGCTCTCTGCCAGCAAACTGCAATTTTACGATATCAGCTCACTAGCAGAGTATGGAGAATTGCTAGAAACGTTCAGTCTTCCTTGTGCTATTAGGATAAACCCATGAATAGAATTACTGAATCTCCCCACATACCTTCCAAATCTTGAAAGACTGTTAAAAAGCTGACTATAAACATAAATACTTTTTTGTGTATGCGTGGAATTAATGTCTAGGTATTGCCCGTGGCCATTCTACTACCAGTGGCATTCTACTACATTGACTACTAAGTCAATGCTGACTTTAGCAGACAATATAAAAATGTCAGCTGATATGATTACAACAGGGTTAGGTTGTTCATATACATGCACAGCTAATTTGTTACGAGGTACAGCTAACTGTATGTAGCTGTTAACACGCTCCGTGTCTGGGCTGGACTGACAGCAGAGTAGTTGTGCTGGATCACCCATGATTTAGGAGAAGTTAGATGGGAAGATTAACAGGTCAGGGCTAGCAGCAGAAGAAGTATATGGTAACATGAGAGAAAAACAACAATATTATTTGGTGGAGGTGTTTCTGATTTTTTTCAGGTGAATTGCACATTTTGAACACCTTAGGAGGACAAAATATCATCATAACCACTGTGAAGCACAATGGCTTTATATATAGATGATACCTGTGTACTCTATTCAGATCAGATACCAGCAAGACCAGATACCATTTTATTTTTCGTTTTATATTTTAGCTGAGATACTCTAAGCTAGATCATTTACATGGGAATTAGGCCCAGATCCCCTAGATATCTTTAAGCACTTCTTTCTCTTGTTTATTTCCCCACCTACAAAAAGTACACAGCAATATTTGTACAGATATCAAATGTGTGATCTCACAGCCCAAAGATTAATTATTTTAGGCCATTAGGTACAGCAAAATTCCAAAACTTTGAAGGTACTACAGAAAAAAATATTACTTAATGGTAGCTAGTGAAATTCAATTTCCTAGGGATTATTCCCAGTTCTAAACTTGAAAGAAGACGGTCTTATATCCGATATATGATAAAGAAAGAGAGGGATAACTTATTACGTATTCGCAATGACTCTTCTTTAGTAGAAGTTAGCTGCTTAATTTGAAAAAATTCTACTTTTTCATTAGAACTTGTATACCTCCATCTCTCTATCAAAAAGCATATCTAAAGTTGTATTCTAAATATCTACCAACACGGTACTAATACAATATTGCTGAGTAAATTTCTGAATGCATTAAAGCTGAGAGCAACCATTCTCACTGATGCAAATATTAACAAGGACTATAGTGACTAGAAAATAGTAGGTGTTTTCAGAGAAAGGTCAGGATTTGAATTAATGTAAAAAAAAAAATTAACCAACAGGAGAAGAAACAAAATAAGCCAAAATTCATTTGGCTGTAATTACTGTACTTTTCAAGCAATTAAAGCTTTTTTAGCATTACATATAAATATGCAATAACAGCACTTTATTTAAATTTATTTAAACTATAAGCAGGACTTTTCAGAGGATATTTGACAATTGTTTTCTGAAGTTGAAAAAAGAAGATGATGGCAGGTGAAATTTCAAATGATGGAATATTGATACAGAGTGTTAATTAACACAGAGTGTTTATTCATGCTACATGGTGCATATAATCAGTTACACTTACTAAATGAGGATTTGATTGCCCAGTATTCCAAAGCATACCAGCACTTTTACATGGTAAAGGCAGGGACTCTCGCTATTTGTATTTGCTGAGTACAAGAGAGATGGCATGAAATGGTACCAGAACACAAATAGCAAATTTAAATATTCCTAGAAATGTTGCAACACCCTTTATGTCTGGATCTCAGCAAAGAGGGGTGTTGTTTTTTTCCTTAGAGGGGAGACAAAATTATTGGACCTAATTTTAGCCATAGAATGAATCACCTTCTGGAAACCTCTATCTCCTTCTTTGACTCCAGAGGTAATGCGGAAGACTAGAATAGATTATGTGACTAATATCTCAATCACTGAAGTTACATAAAATGACACTAACCCCTTATCTTTAAAAAGCTTCTTCAATAGACTGCCTCATCGTAGAGTCTGAGTACAATTAGGAGATTTAATTTGGGTGATGTGGTAAGAGGAAGCATCCATACATGAATATTTATAGGAAGCCTTCAGTAATCAGGAAAATCTTTAAGCATGCTTTCAACTTGGAAAGAGACCTAAGCACGTGCTTAAAATTAAGAGCATGCTTTGTATTTTCTTAAATCAAGGTAGCCATAAGGACATTCTTCAGTGTTTTCCTAATATGGGTTTGAACTGCCAGAGACAAATCAGCAGTGTAGCACCAGTGCCACACAGAATTTCTCCAGCTCTTATTTCAGTGTTTGAAAAAAACTGACAAGATCCACTGATCCTAGAGATTTCTGAAGTTAGATCTTTCCCAAAACTTTCTGATCTAAACTAATTTCATTCCTGAACTCTCCCTGTCAAATCTAGTTCTCCTTTCAGCCTGACGTCACAAGCCAAAAATACATATTAATCTACTTGGTAGAGAAAAGATATGTTTAGATTATTCAGATAGTTTTCCTGTAGTTATGTTTATTGTCTTGACTTATAACTTCCCGGGAAGCTCTTTGATTTAATAAGGAAGAAAACTATTTCTAAATAAAGCATTGCAAATTTCACAGTGAAGTATGTGTATATCAGTGGACTTTGCTTGCATCTCATTGCAAGAAAGGAGTAATCGCTACATATTCTTTCAGCATCTCACCTTTTCCTTGCTGTGTAATGCCTGCCATGTCCAGCAGAAACACAGGGATGGTGAAAAGTAGATCTGCGGGAGTGTTGCAGAATCGACAGCTAAAATTTTCAACCAAGTTCATGCATGTCATTTAAATAAGTTTCAAGGGAGTCTGTGACATTGTATCCAGAGTCTGCTTTTGGACTTTGCATTAAAACAAAACACAACTCATTGTATAATTTAGTCAGCAAAAGCATTCATTGTGTGTCCCAGTGCCTGATTACTTGTGAGTGGGTCTGGTGAGCAGTTGCAGTTGGGCTTGTTGCCATTCCAGCATGTGCAGTTTAATAGTTTTTTGCTTTGTTTTGGTTTTTGCAGCTGTATATTCTCCTGCTGAACGTCAAAAATCTTGAAGTAGTGCCAATCAGATACAGCTGAATTGCCATTGCTGCAGTAAAAAAAATTATCAGCGTGCAATTTATTATTAGAATAGGCCATTCTAAATTTTTACTCTCATCACAGCAGACAGCTACATCCATTTTTGTATAAAAACTTACTTAGCACAAATAAAAGGAACAGCAGATTAGCTGGTTTTAAGACCATATCCTATTTTAGCTGAACTCACTGGGCAGTGGACCTCAAGGATAGCCACATCCAGTGCATTTAGTTGCACTTTGGGAACTCTCTCTCTGCCACTCCCTGTAAAAAGCTTGTAAAACAAATTTATTATGAGTGGCTTAGGAACCTCACTTAAGTGAGGAACCCCACTTAAGTGAGATGAATATTTTACTGTTTGAGAGAACTGCAAACTACCCATTAAGCAAGGGTGGGTGAATTTCCTTTAAAATTGAAAGGAAAAATAAGGCACCTACTTGTGTCTTGCTAAAAGGCGGTGGGGAATCACATGTCTAATGTTTGGTTTTGGCTTTGAGAGTCCTCCCTGGAGCTCTGGTTTTGCAGTCACTTTCTCATCTGTTTAATTCCTGTGAATAGTCTTTTGAAAGTAATGGAAGGAACTTTCTGCAGGATGTTAGTAAATCCAGTCACATGACTGCACTGGGAAGATACGTATTCATATGGCAGGGGTCAAAAAACATGGGTTTTTTCCTTCGAGTACACCAGTAAGCAGATAAGAGAAATTTATCTCTACACTGTAGCTGCAAGTTTACACCAGGGTTTTAGCCAGGGCTCCTCAGATCCTATGTCTATTGTTTTAGGAATTGTTTAGAATAAGATTTAATAAAAAACCCAAAAACGAAAACAAACAAAAAAAAACATCAAAAAAAAAAAAAAACAGCAAACAACACTACCAGCATAAAAGTGTTCATTGCTTTGGGAACTTCCAAATTTCATCTTTGTGGTCCTAAGGGATTCCCTGCACACTGGATACAGTAACCACTTGCCACTTTGCGAGTGGTCTCCAAGAGCCTAAGGATTTGCAAACGCTACAGCCAGGGATCAGAGGAGAACACACCCTGAGGGAGCTTGGGGGGACCCAGATCTGGGCTAACTGCTTGTAAGCCCTTTCTTCCCGCTGCAGTGCTGAGTTATTGACACGATTCTAACGAATTCCATTAAGATTGCTGACTACATCTTCTAGTTATTTAATTAATCACTTAACAAAGGAAGCAATTTGACTAAGTCAGTAAACACAAACATCTTCATGATTGCTCCAACAGGATGAAAGAAAAAACTGCGAGTTTAAGGTTGTTTTAAAATAAAACAACTAAAATCACATGACTCATGAGAAAAATGAAGTTCAAGCCTCCCTTGGAATAGGAATTTTGTGGAGTTATTTTTAAAGCAGTGATAGGAGCAGTGTTAAGCGACAGGGTCTCGGGGTCATCACACACGTCCTCATGGTGCCCTAGTTTCATTCAACATAACTATGCCTTTATCACATGCCAGCTTTGTGCTCAGATAGTGGGTTGAAACACTCAACTCTGCTCTGAAATATCTCTGCTTTTATAATTAACCCAAGGCTATGGAAAGTAATCTGACAACCAAAGTGAAGACTGTTACAACATCAATATGATGAGGAAGATAACTAGCACAGTTATTATAAAGTGTGCTTGTAAAAATTACCAGGACGGCATTAATTTGGTAGAATAAGTACCTTTGACTAAATTTAGCCTGCAATCCTGCATAGAGACTGCCAGTTGTGGATTGACCAGAGGTACAGAAAAGAAGAGAAGCAAGACTTTTTACTCTTGCATGGATAGAAGAAAGTAGTCTTAATCTGATGTCTTTTTCTCCAGAGAGGACAGTACATGCAAGTTAAAAATGAGAGCAAATACCTCAGTGTTATTATGTTTCATGAAATATCATCTGCCAGTCTGACTCTGTCTGTTTGACTCTGCGTTGCTGCAATGTGGGAAGCAGACTCAGGAATGGATTTAAAGCACACACACTTATCCAACACCTTTGTTGGACGTACCCCAGCTACTACTTTGGTCAAAGCATTCACACTGTCATTAGAAAGATCTCTCGACTTTGGATATGTCCCATCCGAGCCTGATCCGTCCAAACTAGAAAGGGTAGAAAAGAGGCTGAAGCCCTTGCTAAAGTACAAGAGAGCTTAGGATCCAACCTCCCAGAGAGCTCAGGCTGAGACAAGCCCATAGTTGATGTTACACAAGGACAGTTCAGGTCATGGACAAGCAACCTTTGAGAGGATTTTGACCTGCATGTAACCAGCAGTGAAAGCACAATTTAACATTGGATAACAAAACACGCCAGGCTCCACAGGCATCAGGACTCTTGACTTTCAATTTTCCAGCCATTTTGGAGTTATGCAATGACCTAGAAAAAAACAACTTACTGAAATTATGCTACAGATAATGTAGTTCCAACTATGTAAACCAGAATGATGGTTTTCAGTCAAACTGAAGGTCTAACTACACCAGATCCCCTAGGAAGGATGACTTTCAGTTTTTAATTCTGTTTTGTGTGAGCAAGTCTTCCCTTTTGTTTGTTTTAAAGTTCTGCATGATTAACTTTATTTTATTTATCTTTTAGTTCTTTTGTTATGAGAAATCCATGTACCAAAGCCTGCGCTCAGATTTCTTGAACTCAGCAAGAACTGATAGTGTGATTCACCCCCTCCACGTCTACCCAGCTTATGTGACCACTGTCCCAAATGTGCACTATCAAACAGCATGTCAACATCCTGTTGACTGGTCTAGAGTACAAGCAGATGATGTGCTTTTCAGCAGTATCGGGTATTAGATTGGAGAGGAGGCAGGAATCAGTGGCTCTAAGGCATCCTGTCTGATCTTTGGACATGACAACATTATAGATAGTCACAGAGAATCTGCAACACTTTGTCCACTGAGCTCTTGACCTTACCCATTTTCCCTCCATGGTGTCATTAAATGAATGTTCCTGGAAAACCAAGCATAGGGCTTGGCATAGACAAGATGTAGAGTCTCCTTATATTTCCATTTCACAGAGTGATGGCATGTTTTGAGAAGGATTTGTATTGTAGTGACACTGGAGGTTCCCCTGAGAACACAGATACTTTACAGACACAAATGGAAAAAAACTTGTCCCAAATAAACTAACAGCCTAAGTGGGGATGCCTTAAACACAAACAGGCACACTACATCCTTTAACTGCAAATAGTTCTGAGATAAGGCAATGCAGGGGGTACGCTGTGTTGCAGGGATAGGAATATATCCCAAAGGTTCAAGTAGAAGTCAGAGGGGTGGTAAAAGTAAAGACGTATGCCTGAGATACAAAGTAAGAAGGAGAGTTATCTCTTATCTCCAGAGTAAATCCTTCTCTTTTGGCCTTATGTGAGGGTCAAGAACTTGTTCAGTAACAATTGCTGTTATGACTACAGACAGAAAATTCCTGTTCTGTGCTCCAAGGATTTCACAAGATAGTTGCGCTTACAGTCACTGGCGGCATAGGCACCACATAAAACATGAGCATCTTGGTTCATCCTGGGTAATAAGTCTCCTTTGATCCCTTTTGCACGGTCACAAAGGTTTCATTCTCCGTGACGTTGTCCAGATGTGAGTTGGCCCACACAGGGGATGGGTAGTCTGTGGCCAGTAATCCCTACCCTCTTAGCACAAAAATAAATGGGAAACAGGGAGGAAACAAGAGGACTGAAGTCAAGGGAGAGACCCTACCGCACAGGGTAACAAATAAATAGACTATTATTCCTTCCAGAGATGGAGAGGAAAGTAATCAGTAGAAAATGATATTTCACAGGGTGTCCAGAGCCAAATGCTTTCCTGAAGCACCTCTCATACGAAGTACCCCTCATTCGGGATTCAGCCTAGCTTCTGCTGCACCATAGGTATATCTCTCCTTGACCTTCTGAAAGTCTTCAAAGTTTGGGATCCATCCCAACCACACATAGCTCACCAGCCTGGCATGTTTAAGACAGCCTGAAATATGTAGCCAGCAGAGGAAAGAAGAAAGCCAACACCCTCTCTCATGCCAGCTGACCAGGTGACCACGGCACACGGCCTGGTGGGACACACCACTGTCTCATGCAAATGTGGCCATCAATACAGGCATGAGGCCCATCTTGAACTCACAACCCGGCAAGAACCGCTTCAGCCGCTGCCACATCTTCTCCTTAAAGGTCCAGGTGGTGGATCCAAATACCCTCTCCGAGGCTGGGAGGCTGCGGAGGGTGGGCAACGATGGATATTAAGGAGAGCTTTCTGCTCAGCCTCTTTCAATCTTGCCACAGTTTTTACCGACTGAGATTACAAATTTTGCATTATGTTTTGTCATGAAAATCCAGCAAAGACAAGGATTTCTAGTCCGATGTCCTACTGTTGTCAGGCATAACTTCCTGAAGAGAGACTTTTTCATTTGGCTTATTTATTTATTTTCCTTCGAGTGCAGCCTAAACCCTCCCTTCCTGTTGGGAACAACAGCTGCAGCACGTGGCATTGGCTTGCCAAGCCTGAACAACTGTGAAATATCATTTATCTTGGAGCAAGATAGTATCAAAGAGAACAACCGTGTGGACCTGACTATGAATTCATTACATAGCTGTGCTTAGGAGGAGTAGGATAAGTTGCAGTATCAGAGACAAAAGAAGTCCCACTTCTGAGCTGACACTCTTGGATCTGAAAGGACTGCCACATCTGAAAGCACTACTGAGACAAAAAGAATTTTGGTTTCCTTGCTCAGAAAAACACTCTGAGCTTTCAAAGGTTGGAGATACAAAAGTATTCACCAGGGCAGGAAACCAATAATTCTTCTATAGATTAATGGGACCATGGTGACCCCAGAAGATCAAGTGATTGGCTGTTGAAAGCCACACAGCTGACACACACACTTCCCAGCATACCTGTGTTATCCCACAGATCCGGTGGATCCTGCATGAATGCCACAGCCCGTAGATAAAAAATGCTTTCAGCTACCCTTCTGTTATCTTCACCCTTTCGCCTTTTTGAGGGGCTTTTTTGCCAGAAGCAACCGTTGCATTTAAAGTTTAGGAGAGAGTTCAGACAAGCTGGAAATTAACGATTAATCACATATTTTCCCCACCACCACTCCGCTCCCATCTTTTGCTCTGGGTCTCTTTGGTGCCTCCTGTCCCCCAGGGGCGGCCAGCTGAGGGTCAGGGCAGGCAGAGAGCACTGGGCTGCTCTTTGTTTTGCGCCCCGGTCTCAGGCTCCTCCGGAAGCATGCTGGGCTGCGTGGAGCTGTCGTGCTCGCTTCCCTTTTCAACCTCATATATTTCCCATTAATGATGAGTGGGAAAGGTCAGGGAGGGTCTCACTAATGGCCTGCTTGAGGGCAAGCAACAGCCTTGGGAAATGGCTCTCTGATTTCCTGGGAATCCCAGTCTATTCAATAAGCAAAGAAAGAAGTCCTAAGAAAAGTGAAGATATCAAGGTGTTAAAGGGGACTTTCCCATGTGAGCTTGGTGCTTTCAGAATCCTCTTATGTAAACTTGGATATAACTCTCCCAGTGATTTTGGTGGTAGGAGAGTAGCCTTGATACGAACAAAGAAGACAGATGGAGGAAGTGTTGCACAGATGCAAAGGGGTTAAGCACTAGGAGCTAACCAGGCTCAGTTTAGGGCAGCCCACTTGCGTGCATGTATGCCATTTTGAGTAGTCCACCACAAAACTCCTGGGAAGGGTCTAGACCACTGCACTAACATAATGAAGGCATCAATACCTTCCATCCTTCAGTTGCAGCAGCTGAGAAGCCTTTTCTTGACAGCAGTTCTGAAATTTCTCAGGGATCAGGCCAATGAAAGATTTAAACGTAAAACTTTGCATGACAACAGTTCTCATGCCCCAGGAGAGAAAGCCCCAATTTTACCTGTGCACATCGTGCTTCAAATATAGAAGAAGAAGCAATAGATAACATGCTCATCAGTATTTTCACAGAGAAGCTATCTGGTGTAAATCAATGTTGCGCTATAGAATTGAAGCCAGTGGAGCAACGTCAGGAGTTTTTGCTGTTATTTTTCCCTCTTTGTTTTGTGCCTTGCTTTGCTCTGTCTATCACTAAATGTTCCAGGGCTCTCTACCACAAGCCCAGAGTGTGGAAAATGCTGACCAAAGTCATTTACTGTAGCCGTGCTCACAAACAAGCTGTCATTTATTGTTGGCATGTAAATAAGTCACTGTTCTTTCCATTCTATAGCTGTTAAATAAATACTGTGAACCAAGTTTGCAGCATTTATTTCTTGTAGGAGGTCACTGAGATGATTTCACAGAAATATCCTGCGACAGTTTTGCAAAACAGGATGAGTCTCAGCCTGAATTTCATGACTCTGTTTTTTTCCACTTCCATTCCAATGGTTACGGTGTTTTTGCTGTCACAGGCAGGCGGTTAATTCATCCTGACTCACAGAGACCAGGAAAATGGAAACTTTGTCCACTCTTCTTAGTGTCTAAGACATATGTGTTATAAAGTACTTGTATTTTGGTATGACCTAGAAGTCCTAGCCCATGTCAACCGCAGACCGACTGTGTGTGCACACTTACAACTACATACCGCTGATTGCAGTATAGCACGCAGATAGCCAAACAGATAGCTTTAAATGGTAGCAATATAAATGAGGGAGCTGGTAGCCCAGTCCAGGCTGAAAAACTTGCTGCGGAGTATGAGTAAATTAACCCATGCAGACCAATAAATATATCCTGTTTATAAACAACGCCTGCCTGCAGATTAAAATAAAAATACCAAGACTGGGACGAAATCAGTTGTATCATCTTTATTCTACAGATGGCAAACTGAGGCAGAGATTAAATGCTTTGCCCAAGGTACCATAAGAAGCCTGTGGCAGAGCCAGGACTGGAATTACCTGTGCCTCAGCCTGTGCTGCTGCCACAGGTTCCTCCTTGTTCTGAGCACAGTGTAGATTCATGCTATATGCTGAGGTAACTACTCTGACCCAGTAAATGTCATTCTCAATTTTCACCTGTTAAAAGGACAGAATCAGATAGACTGTAAGTGTTAAGGATGCTGCTAGGCAATGAAAATTGAAAGCCCTACTTTCAATCTTACCCACTGATGATAGGCATTTTGGGAAGGAAGTTAGCAGCAAGTTTTGCACTTAGAAATAATATCAACAGTGGTGGGTAGGGGTTTGGGAAGTGAATCTAATAGGTGCGTCTAGATTTGGCTAAGAATGAAAAGAGCGTTTTCTTTCCACTGGTTGCTGGCTAGTAAAAGCAAAGGGGTGGAATACATCCAACTTGCAAAACTTGAAAACAGTTACTGCTATCTGCAAATGGGTGCCCCTCCCCGCTCATGTGAGCTACACAGGCAAAAGAGAATGACACATGTGCTGTTTCCTTTTCCAGTTGCAAAGGGGTCAGGAGCCAGGCAAGGAGAGCCCAAACAAGAGGAGCATTTTCCTGGGCTCTTCCAGCTGTTCTGTTCAATCCCGCCATCGGTTCTGAGCAGGGAAGCGAGACTGTCAACACAAATAAGGCATTTTTCAAAGGCGTAAATTATGAGTTACCAAAACAATACGACATCTCAACCACGTGAGTACCCTTATCCCCCCCCTTCTTACAATAAGAGTGGATTTATTAGTCTGCCGCTTAAGGAAAAGATTGTCTAATGTGTTTCATATGGGGAAAAAAAAACAAGGAAAAAAAGAAGTCCTGAGACTAATCCTGAAGAAAAAAAGTTGTGATGAAACTGTTTTCCTTTTTTATTCTTTGTGTTTGTGCGTGCGTGTGTGTGTGAAGAACTGAAACGGGCTCTGCAAACTCTGGCTCCTGAATAGGACCGAGCAAAATTAGTAACGTTTCCGCCTAAACCCTTGCTTAGAAAAGTTTCATTTGAATGTTTTTCCCTCCCCCTCGCCTTCAGGAATGAAAATATAGAGCATTTCTAAAGCGTACTGACGCTTTTCTAAGATATTAATGGTGCTGCCCAAATGTGTTTAGAGTCTCAAGCTGTCTGTGTGTAATATGAGACGCAAGCCACAAACTGACAGTCTATATTTAAAGCCACAATGCGTTTCTGCTCCTGGAAATTTAGAAACGTGGGCTTAAGGACAAGCAAATTAGTTTTGCAGCAAGAGAGGGTACAGGAGGGCAAGTCCTCTGCTGGCGTAACTCTGCATATTTCAGTAAATTTAAAAAGAGAGAATTTGGCCAGAACAGTCAAGTGAGCACAGAGGCTCAGATGCAGCATGGTAGCGTTCATTTTGGGACAGTATTAAAGAGAAAGTGGAGGGGAAAGGGTTAGATTCTGATTTGATAAGCTGAGAAAAGCCAATGGGAAAACTCTGAGGTTTTGGTGCTGCAATAGCTCCATATCTCTTTTATGGCTTTAGTATAATCTTTCCTGTTTTAATTCCAGACAGTAGTTTTGTATTATTTTTAATTAAAAAACTGCCAATAGCAGAATTGTTTATCAGTATTACCGTGGTATCAGTAATGAAGGCAGAAAGTACAGACGGCACTATTGGGAGCTGCCTGTGATTCAGGATTTGATCCAGAGATTGCTGTAAGAATATTTGTTCTGTATGGATGTGGACACTGACGATGTTTCCCAAGCTTTGAATAAGGCAGGCTGATCCAGCAGAAATGACACCGTGAGCAGCATCTCTGGAATCCTGACCAGCAATTTCTATTTACCCTTTAGTCCTTTTTGCAAGTTCTAATCAACAACAAAGATTAGATGCTAGCTTTATATTATATTTTATTCTGTTTTATTCAGCAATTTAGAATATTACAGCTTGTTTTCTATTATTGATAGGAAAGAAACATGCAGGCTAATTCAGGATTCTGAGAGTTTGGGTTTGAAAAGCTTGAGTAATTACGACCATTGGTGCTCTCTAAGCATGTGCAGGAGAGTGGTCGTGACTCACTGAGGTGCATTTTGCTCATTGTGCAGTATCAACAAGGGTCCAGACCCAATCTTGTATCTTCAGTGACAGGCTTGGCCAGGTGACAAGTCCAGGACCAGCTCTACAGTCCTGAATACATCACAAATCACTTCTCTGACAGACCCAGGTTGTCAGAGGACCCCATAGAAGGCCCTAGGGTGGATCTGGATGAGGAGTTAGTACCTCGTGGAGCCTTTTGTCCGTTCATAATGAAAAAAGGCTGATGCATCAGGTTCTCTTGTTTTTTCCAAAATCTAGGCAGGAATTCTCAGCTTGAATCATTTTAATATCATATGATTTCCAGTGAAAATAAATGGTTTGCAATCTAGCTAGAAGAAGTATTCTGACTGAAAAATAGTGACTATCTATTCTTTATTTGCCTTCATAATTTCCCTTACTGATTCAGATAGGATGTTCCTGTATTTTGTTTCAGTCTGTCTTTGGGTTTTTTTTGTTTTTGTTTTTGTTTTTTTAAATTACATGGATCAAATTTACAGATTAAGAACAAAATTAAATTAAAGGGAAGTCTGATAGTACTATATTCCTGTATAATGCAAGTTTGGTGCATTGTTTTTATAATGGTTAAGGTTTTGGGGGTAGGTCTTGGAGAAAAGGGTCTTATTTCTTAGAAAATTCCAGCAATTTTTGCAAGAAACAAGATACTGAAAGATCAGTGTATTGACAGGCACTGCACAGCATGCACAGCAGATGTTTGCCAGAAAGGCAGAGTAATTGGGAAAAAAATTTGCTTCATAACCATAGTGAAAATCTTTGAAACGGGTGTGAAAATGCATAAAGAATCAGCAAAAAACCTTTGACTATACTGAACATATTAATTCTTTGCTGAGTACCTGCAGGTGAGACCACAGAGCAGCTGCCTACTGATGTAAACTGAACAGTGTTAAGTTACCTAATTGCTCATGTTCTTTGCTTATCTCCTTGTATTCGCTCGCGGCTGGTAAGGAATTTTTATTCATTCTATAAATACAGCATGATCCTGGAAATTCAGGTGGGAGCAGACTACTGTTTCAGATTTAAGATATTCAACTCTGTGAACCCTGCAAATGTATTCTGCCTCTATACGGGGATGCCACACTATCCAACCTCGGGCACTTCCCATGCCCGGCTCAGATACCCCATCGCTCTGAGTGGGCTCTCTGCATACTCAACAGAGAGGCAAGGGAGCCAGTAATTCAGCCTGCTGATTTTAGGCAGTGTGTGTATATTTACTCCATCATTCATTGTTAATGGACATTTGTGTGTGGCTAGAATAAAATGGAATATCTAAGTAAAGAAGTCTGCTACCAAAGCCAAAAATGGAGTTGGGCTTTAATTTCATTGGCTTGGATTCAATACAATATTGTACTGTGAATGTCTCCAGTTTCTTTTTTTTGTTTCTTCTTATTATGATATAAAAAGGACCTAGCCTGACTGTAGGAATGTGAACTTTCTGATTTTTAAATGCATCACTTTTGAATGCATCACCTTCTCTTACTACAAAATCTGAGGAATTCCACAGGTTTGGCACCCTCTATTCAGACTGCAGCTTTTGCCCTCTTCCTTTAGACTGCACTGGCCCAGTTCCGAGGTAATGGGACAGCTCAAATGAGGTGAAGGACTCACGCAAATAAACGTCACCGGGTCGAAGGTTCAGTCTGGGGAGGCAGTGATCTATGCAAAGCCATCTTTGGGGGTCAAAGGTGTTCATCCCCTTGGAGAAGGTGCTCTGCACCTTGCAGGATTTAATCTGTACTCGGCATGCTGGGAATGTTTTATTTGGGGCCTCTTGTGTTCCAAATGCCAGCTGTCAAAGGAATTAGTGGTTAAGGAGAGCAGTTTGTGGAGGCTTCTCTTCCTCATCACCTACCAGCAGATAAGGTCTTCCTTCTGGGAGGGTAGGGAAGCACTGCAGTCTGTGCTATGTAGAAGAATTGGCCCAAAAGGAAACCCAGGAGGAAGACAGGATCTCAGGCATGCCCCAGCTGCAGAGAGAGGAAAAGGGTCAGGAACAGGGTGAAACAAAGCAAGCCTTGTGAGCTGTATGCTTTCCATCCGCATTGCCAGCTGTAGTTCAGTAGTAGCCCAGATGCAAGCCCCGCCCTGCTCGGGGGGAGCAGACCCTGGTGCTGTCTCTGTCCCACGAGCAGGAGGTCTCGGCTCCATCGTGCCCAGCTTCTCCACCTGCTGCAACGACAGCTAGGGCTTCTGGCAAAATGAGTCAAGTATGTGTGGGCTGTCCCCTTCAGAGAGGCTGAGAGCTTGGCAATGTGCTCCCCGGTAAAGGCAAAGTGACTTACAGCTGTGAACCGCGAGTCTGGTTCTGAGAACAGCCTTGCCCTATCTTTAACTTGTTATGAGTTATATTTTGGGGCTGCAAACGGGTCCTTTAAATGTTCCTGGAGCAATACCACTTACGTTTCACACAGGGCCTATGAAAAGCTGCAAATGGTCCCCGTAGACTTTTAATCATGTTATTCACTGCCTTGGCAATAGATTTGGTTTCATTGCCCATAATCAACAGAAGTGCTTGTCTGTGACAGTGACTAATAAACAAAGATGGAGGCTATTGATTATGAAAATTGTAGTCTTCACTGGTAAACCTGTGAGCATTTATAAGCAAGGAAACCTATAGATTATAATAACCTCTCATTTTTAGCACAGAAGTCTCAAAACATGTCCCACAAGCATTTATGTAAATTGAATGCCTATGCTTGTATATTTGTCTCCCACCACTCTGCATATGAATTGGAAAATTTGGCTTTATACCCCAGGGCTCTCCCCAACACCATCATTGCCTGAGATGTTGATGTGAAAGTCTGCAAATTGAAAGCTCAGAATGCATCTGAAATCTCAGTAATTAACAAAAGAAATGTTGGCAAACCACTAAGCTGGAGGGAATGGGGAGGATGTCCACCCAAATAGGAGTCTGCTTTTTTAAAATACACAGTTCTGAGCATTTGTGGGCACTGCTTTTCAGAAAAAAAAAGAAGGAAAAAAAAAAAGAAAAAGAAAAAAAAAGGGAAAGAAAAAGAAAAAAAAGCCCATGATTTACATAGTAGATGTTAAAGATTCAGGTTATGTCTGGTTATGTGCTTAAGCCTATTAGTGTTACAGATTTGTGCGGTGTCTGCGTCTCATTGCTGATACCGCTGCACCTTTCTTTCTAGGCTCTTATGGAATATACCCTGTATCCATCGCTGTTCAAATGACTGAGTCCAATCAGCAAAGCCTTTTGTAAAACAGGCTTTCGGGACTGCATTCTCTAATGAAAGTCTGTTTGTGTGTCTGCTCTGTGGAGTGCCTGTCTCTATTGTTGGGGAGGGATTAGTATTCCTATAGCATAGAGAAATTCAAGCCAACAGAGGGATCTGATTGTGCTAGGTGCTGTACAGGCACCCTTTCTTCAAAAGGCTGGTAGACTACATAGAGAGGCAGGAGAGAAATGCCTGCTTCCCAGGGGCACTGCTGGAGAGGCAGCTTTTGGCTATGGGAAGGCATTTATAGCACCCAGGAGGTAGGAGTTAGTATTGATTCCCGTAGATCCACTGGGGCAACAGCTCTTTGCTCCCCCCTCTCTAATTTTGCAATACATGCTTAGGAAAAAACATAGCTCAGAAGTCAGTTGCGACTGGCCTATTTGTTTGCTGCAGAAAGATCAGAAAACTTTTCAACACGGTGTTTGGCACTAGTAGGATCTTTGTTTACATTTTTTTTGCTTCACATCCAAGTTGTGATGGGAAATGTATGAAAAATTGGGGGGCACCCAGATGCTGCAGTGACAAGAATACATGAACACCTTAGCTGGGCAAGTCTTTGGGCAGCAGACAGACTGTGTTTTACATACTTCTGAAAGACTTAAGTTCCTAAGTCAAATGAATTTGACAGTGTTACCCCAGTGATGAGTTGATGAAAAATTCACCACCTGCTAAGCATTCTGAAAGACTACTTGGCGAATGAAGAAAAGCGGCACTTGGAGAAATCAGGTTTGGTTTGCCAACAATTTATGAACACGAATGGAGAAAAGGACTGTCTTCTCTGGATAATTTATTTGTAACCCATATCTCAACTGCATCAAGTAACGATACTGCAACGTTACAACAACAGGCATGCAGCTCGTAATTTGCAGCTGAAATAAGATCTGCACTCCTCCATTTCTCCAAGAGTCGGTATGATCTAATTCACACCAGATTCCTATTTCTCCAATGTTAGCATGGAAATCAAATGCACTGTCTGTGCTATGTTGCTCCCTTATTGCAGATGTACCTTGCACGTGTAGTTTCACGAATGAGACATCTGGCTAAGTGATTTTCCTCTTAATTAATCTTCTCATCTGCAAAGGAGGCCAGTTTCTCATATCTTCTTCTCTTCTGACATATGTTTCACCACAGGGTTCTTCCTGATGAAGCAGAAAACTTCACTTAAAATCTCAACGGGTTAAACTTGTTCTGCTGCATTGAAGTTTTAAAGTGATTTTTTTCCTTCCCTCTCTCCCTCTTTTTCATCTTAGAAAAAAAAAATTCAGTTATTTCATGAGGGTCTACTTCTTTCTTCTTCAGATAAGCCCTGAAATGGAGTTAAGCTTTTTATCAGTAAGTTGCAGGGGGGCTTTCAAACACACCCTGAGACAGCTCCATGTTATCGTGAGCGATAAATGCCTATTTTACTGGGGACTGCATGCTTAAAATGTCTGGGTTTATAAGGAGGTCCACATTATAAAGAGCATGTGTGACAAGGTCACAGCAATGCAAAATCAAACATCAAGTCTTTACATATGTGTAGGTATTTAGATTTGTAAACAAAGACCATTTCAGTAACATCAAACCTAAAAAATGGATTTGAATTCTTTATATACATACTTATATGCACACACAGTGTATGCATATATAATATACTGTATATGCATAAATATACACAGACATACATATATATACACACACCACCCTTTTCACCACTTACATAGCTTTTCACTAGTCAGACTTCTGGATATGGAGAGTTTTATTTCCCTGACCACATCTCTATTCACAGACCAATACCCACAAGTTCGTGTTTCCCTTTTTGTATGATAAATATCTTCAAAAGTAGCAGAAAAAATGACTGGATTTTTGAAGGCTTCTCAGAGGCATAAACTCAGTGACAAGACAGAAAGCAAGAAGGAGGTTTGGGCTATATATAAGGAGTTGGAAAATATTAGAAAATACCCTTTGTATATGATATAGTAAAACATCAGCGAAGTGACCTTATGCAAACTATCCCTTGCAGATGCCAGATTCAGGTGTCTCTCTGTTGACTGTATATACAGTCAGAGCCTAGTAGCTCACAATGGTATAGACACTGCATCACTCCACATTTTGAATTTAGGCATCACGGTATTTGCCTGAATCCCTCTTGGAGACTATGAGAGGACCCGGTCCGCATAAGCAAAGATCCAGGGAAAAGCAATGATAACTTCAGAAACAAGGAGGAAGATGTTCCACATGGATCAAGCTATTTAAAAGGGGAGAATCCAGATTAGGAAGGGCCAAGTCTGCACTCTTCTTGATGCAGTGAATGGTGCAAGTTTAAACATCAACAGGCAGGTGATTTGGTCAGGGTTGGGTTCCTCTAGTAGCTCATCTGTGCTGGCAGAATTTGGTAGTTGCATCTTCAGGACAGTTTTCCAGAAAAACTGAACATTTTAGCATATTCATGCTGAAATAAAAGTTATGCTTTAAAGAGTAACTACCCTCCTTTGGAAACAGAATACTTATTCAGGAATCAGTTCAATCATATTATGTAATCCTGTGTCCACATCAAACAGTTATGGGAAAATGAATTTATACTGGAATAGCTTTCACAAAATTGTTACTCCAGGTTAACTTAATCCTTTTGTGTAGACAAATTTGTTCTCTGTACACAGGAAAAATAAGCTTGTTTTCTTTGAAAAAGCATTCTTGCTAAGACAAAAGCAAGATGCTTCTCATCTGCCAGTTGGAAATCTCAAAAATTTCAGTCACTTAACAAAGGATGAAAAAGCAGCTCCTGATGACCAACTTTAGCTGGATTAACCAATAATCCTTAGGTAAAAAAAATAGCCTGCATATCACTTAGACACAGGTGATTAAAGAGTTACATGTATGAATGACTAGAGAGAAAAAATATTTCTAATGGATTGTGAAGAGTTATCATAAAAATGTGGTCAACCCTTGGAAGGAAACTTGTGTACGTTTTCAAAAATTCTGAAGTGTGTTTGAAATGACACTCTGGATTTTTATATTTTATTTCTATCTTCTGGGATATATATGGGTATGTTGCTGAACTCTGTTTTCAAGGTTTTCTTAGCATGTATTAGGGCAGGAAATTTACCAATTTATTATGAAATTACATTTTTAGTAGAGTCTGAGGCTTTAATAACCAGCACTCAAGAGCTAGCAGAGGTTGTTCTTCTATTGATGGTTCATTCAAACGTCATGAGCACATGTCCTATCCAATACAGGGATGAGAAAATTAAATTCTTGATGTATCCGTGGTGCAAGGATGCTCTCAGAGAACAGACCAGTCTTTATCATTACCTCTCTCTCACACCTGTCTAGTTCAGATATCTTCTGCATCTCCTAATCCTTCCTGCCTGTCCCTTTCTCAGCCCACAGGTAAGTGTTAGTATCTCAACACAGGAGAGACACACAGGTCCCAGTTGTCAAGTGCCATTTCCTCTCTTCTTTCAAGGACCTTCCGCAGTCCTGGCAGTGGGAAGGAAGAAAAGCACAGGCAAGGAAGACATGAATCTTCCCTTGTCATCCTCTGGGCTAAGGCCTTGTTTCCTTTAGGAGTCATCCGCTCTTCCATCTCCCTCCCTCTTCTCTTCTCCATTGGTTTCTCTTTGCTCTCTCATCGTCACAGCTTGCTATGAAACACCTCCCCCCTCCAGATCGTTCCAGTCATCACACAGGAATTTTTATTTACAACCTGGGACACACTTTTTACATCCTGGATCCCAGGACTGGGAGAGTTTATTATTGTCTGTCTCCCTTGAATTTCCATAATTATGTCAGTGGACTTTGATTTTTGGAGTCTGTTGCATACAAATCCAGTTTTCTTCTCACTGAACTCATTGGGATTTTTTTGTTTTAAAGAAGCCTGTACTACCAGTTATTAATGGCAATTAAGCCCTTGGTGGAAACAAAGGGATATACACAGGATTAGGCTGCACCTCTACAGAAAACCCTGCGTACGGTTGAGCAGAGCAGACCAGGAAACAAAACTGCCGTTGAGAGCCATGCTTCCGCTCCAGCTTCCCCTCTGCTTTGGGAAAAGGGGAAGTCATGGTTTTCTTGCTCTTTTTCAAAACCACTCAGTGTGTTCTGCACACCCAGTCACTTTTCCTGTTACTCTTCTTACCCCTGCTCCAGTCACGAAGAAGAGTGGAGTGAACGGCTTCTGCTAACATCAGCATGGCCAAGAAGAATAGCACCAGGTCAGGGAGGAGAAGGGTGCTTTGTAGGTCCTTCTTGTGCAGGCTGTGTCCACCTAATGGAAAGGGACCAATTCTTGTGAAACCTTGTTGATTGCCTTTGGCACTTTCCCAGCTCCCAATGAGAGGTATTTTCTTCTCCATACCCATAGTTCAAACAACAGTTAGTGTGAGGACCCTTGATTATTCTTAAAAAAATGAAAAATCACCTTCTATCTCACCTTTTGTAGACCTGGATGGATCTGGTCCCTCCAAACACCTCTCCCATGCTCCTTACTTGCCCACCCACCTCATCATATCTCCCCATTTAATGGAGCTATATCTCCTTCTCAAGTTAAGCATCCCACACCCTGACCCAAGAACTCAGCTCTCATTCCTGCTTACTTCCTGAATAGGGGACAATTTGAGATTACTTCAAGTCCAAGCCATTAACACAAAGGCAGTGATGCATGGTGACTCCATGTGGCGAGAGATGAAAAAGATGGTCTTGTACTATCACAGAAAGAAGCTGGTTTGCTCATAGCCTGTGTTAGCCAAGTCTTTCCTCTGTTTCCAGCTCGCCAATCAATGTCTCCTTCCTACCCATGATTAATAGCAAGCTCTTACCATCTTTCCTCTTACATCCTTCCCATTCCTTGTTAACAAAATCTTGTTAACAGTCTTCTCTGTTGCATAAATGTATCCTTTTTGTTTTGCTTTGTTTAGTCTGTAAATTCTTCAGGACAGAAATCATCTCTCCTTCCATCTCCTTTCTAAACAAAATTCACCAAACAATTATTTGCCACTTCAGTGATCATGAGAAGGGGCACTGACCACATCCGTCTTCCCAGTTTACCTCATCAAGTTGTTCATTGTGGGCAGAGATCTAGGCCTCCTGAAGCATAAAGATAAATGCAAAAAACAACCTTAGATATGACATCAACTGGCAAAGCATATCAAGTTGGAAGGACATTAAGGTTTTCTCCTTGAAAATATTTTTCCCCTAAACATATTCATTTGTATTCTTTGAGACAGTCTTTAGACTGTGGAGATCAAAGCAAACTGGAAATCTCGCAGAGTTTTTAAGTGCATTAAAGGTAGTGTGTTTCACAGCCACATGCCTGAACATTTAAGCACTATGGGAGAAATGAAGTAGCAGGTGGTAATACATGTAAACATGATTGTTCTAATCTTCATAATTTTCAACTTGTCAAAGCCTAACACTGACACAACGTTTGACAAAGAGCAAAAATAAGGGATGCTGTGTGCACACACATACACACAGGAGAGCATAAAATCCAAGGACCAGCCAGCTCTGGATTTTCTCTTTCAGCTACATTTCGGATCTTGTAAGTCATTTACAGCAATAAGGATGTGGATTTACCAGATTTATGTGGAACGTGGCAAATCTGGGCATGGAGTGAGTGCTTCTTGGGAGACTTGAATGCAGGAATGTAGTTCTCTGCTGCACATTTTTTCTCCAAGGTAAAGAGTGTAAAATGCCATCCACTACAGACTAGTGGCATTTTGTAAATGTCTGCATATTGTGAATAGAGATAACCGGTCTTTAATGTTCCTCACTTAGCAACTGAAGCATTGTGGAATTTTTTTCAGGTGGTTTCAGAGAGTCTAAGTGAGACAAAATGAAACTATTTTTCTTTTTATTACCCCTAAAGAAATGAGAACATAATAACAAGAGATGTCCACCAGATCTGCCCCTGCTTGTCAGGAAACACCTTACTCACTGCAAGTTATCATTACATTGCCAAAGTCAGTGGTGTTGAGATACTTGTACCCTGGAATTTGAGATTGCTTGTATTGATTTCATTGGACTTTGGATCAGAATTTGCTGATTTCAGATCTTCACTTTTTAATATTACTCTGCTTCAAATGCCTTGATTTAGCTCACAGCAGCCTCATCTACTATCACCACAGATTTTAATGAATGCAGAATGATTTATCAGTGGTAACTAGAGCTCTGGTAAGAACCACCATTGAAGGCAGGGGGTAGTGGGGAACAAATAAAGATAAACTGTTCCTGTAAGCTCCCAAAAGAAAACTTCCTGCTGATTCAAGTTCTTGCACATTAAGAAAAGTTGTCTATGGCTCCTGAGCTCATTTTCCCTGTGGATTAATGATCCATAAGGGACTCCTTGTACCAGGAGGAGTAAATCACCCCTCCCGCTTTTGGCAGGCAGGAATGCGACTGGGGAGATAAATGCTTTTGCATTTCTCTGAACTTTGCTGTTGCTCCTCGGTAAAAGATTTCCCCTTCTGGAATCCATCAAAATCTGTGAATCTCAGACAAAGACTCTTCTTCCTCCTCCCACGTTCTGTGTGAGATGCTTAATCTCTGCATCCTGGGGACATAACCATTTGTGAGCTGGAAACAGAGCATGAGCCAAGCCCTTCTCCTCTGGGTTACCTCCACTGATTTCCTTTGCTTGCGATGAATGAAACCTTTCATTTCAACAGTATCTGACTCATGTCAGAAGGTTCATGACTGACTGGAGCAACAATGGGGTGGCAGAGGCGGATGAAACTGTTTAAAAAGTGTCATTGCTAAATAGGTAAGGATCAGCTTTAAACACAGGGGGAGAAAGCAAGAGGAGGTATGACTGCATGACACTGTTTTTAAGATAAAATGTAGCCTGGACTTTTCCCCCCTATCCCTCTTCATGACTTGCGCTTCCTTTAAGGAAAAGGTCATGCCTTCTCCCGGGCTGCTACGAGCCTTCCCCAGGCAGGAAGCATATCCTGTGTCCTGTTTTCTCCAGAGGCCAGCAGCAGAGCAGATGGGAGCATGACTTCCACATCGCTGCTTCCACTGTGCTGTTTTTAAGTGACCTGAGTACCGAATCGCCGGGTAAATCTCCCTCCCTTTCAAGTGTGGTGCAGCCCAGCCCCAGGACCTTGCAGAGTCTGGCAGCTGCTGGAGGTGGCCAGAGGGGGAAATACAAGCTACTCCCTTTGCAGGCCTAGGTGCCTATTTTTGTCAGATATGAAATCGCAGCAGTCATTGAGGGCAAGGGAGCACATGTCCTGTGATTAAAGATTGTGTCTGTGATTCATTCCAGAAGAGAGCATTGAATGAGGAAAATAGGCTTGGAAACTGGAACATCTAGCACATGCCATTTTCCACCTAAGTAATTTCTTTCACAGCTCACACCTGAGAAGAGGCTCTCAAACACTAAGGGATCAACCCTCCCTGGTCACGCCCTGCTGCCTGCAGCACACAGCAAGGTCCAGGACTTGTGGGTGGCTGAGGGAAGTCTGCCAGGGAGTTACTGATAAATGTGGGTGTCCAGCTTAGCAATTGATTTTGTTTGCTGCTATTTGGCACATTAAGGTAACAGCTTGCTGTCTGTGGGCATGAGCATCCATATCCCTAAGGGGATACTTCTCCCCTACACTGAACATAATCCTGGGTGAGGGGAGATGTAGCAAGAAATGCAAAATCAGTCCCTTGACAGGCGCAAAGCCATGGCACGCCAGCTGTGGCTGAGGGCTGGATCATCTCTCCAGACTCCCAGGGCACACATAACTGTCTCTCCCATTCCTCATCCTTGCTGGGATATTTCTAATCCATCTTCTAGCTAACGGGATTTGGTACCAATTTTTCCCATCCTTTGTTTCACTGCCATTGCACAATGAAGCCATGTTGGGGCATTACCAGAGCTGCCTGTGTGTTTCCCTTGGCCCTCACCAGCTGGCTGTTAGGTTACACCGGCATTAAGAAAAAGAGATTTTCTTTCCCAGGGACACTGCCACCTCTTCCCATCTGCTACAGTATCCATGACAAGTGATTGCCAACGTAGGTTTGATCCTGATGGTTCTGGGTGTTCTTGCCTAACTAGCTCTTAAATGCTTTTTCAGCTCTGCCCATGAAAGCGCTGTAGTGAGCATGGAGCCGATGGTCCATCTTCCCCATTAGAGCCAGTAGCAGATGCCTAATGGAGAGTTAAAGCACAGGGAAACCATCTAGGGATCTAAGGCATGGGAAATTCTTGAGCCAGTCAGTATTTCAGTGTTCAAAGGGTTGCCTTGGGCTATAAAAGCTTTTGCATTTCCAGAGTTTCTCGTATGAAATACTTTAACCTCCTGCTCACATCCAAACTCAGCGCTTGGCAGCACTGAGCCTTACCTCCCCCTCTTCCCTCTTCTTGAATGAGCTCTTTTAACTTGTAGTTGAAGGAATTCAACCTTGGGAGCTCAGCATAACGGAAGGCACAGGTCGTGTCAGGGAGCAAGGCACTCCTCTGCTTTGTTCCCCCAGGTAACCACAGTGCCTCCAGGAGACACACAGAAATGCATGTGGCCATGACTTTATCCTTTTGTCCCCTCCACCAGCCAGCTCTGCAGCAGGAGCCAGCCCCAGCAACGATAAAGGCTGTTGCCTGAAGGTATCCATGCAACTCAGCACAGCACAAGGGTGCCGTCATGCCTAGCCCCTGCCTGGGAATGCAAGCGGGATAGGGAAAGTCTCTGCCACTCCTTCTTCCCTCCTCATTCAGCTGAGCTCCTACTTGTCAGACAAAAATGTTCAGTGGAAAACTTTAAGGAAGCAAAGCCAGACTGCTGTGTATGTCCCTTCTATATAAAGCATGTGCATATCCTAGGGAGTACTTCTTGCTGACTGTCTCCTAAAGGGACTCCCAAGAGCAAAGAAGCTAGAAAGACAAGCCTTAGAGCTTCTGCCTGTGTGTTTAACTCTTGTGGGGGTGGCAGGGGCACAGGGAAAGGCTACCACGTCTTGTGAAAGTAGCTTAGTGAATTTAGAAACACAGGCATTTAGGTCTTGTGGAAGAAGGAATTAAATTTGACATACAGTCCCTGTACAAGTGTGGGCTGTTTTATCCACTTCCTTCAGTTTTCTATTCCATCTATGCAGACGGAACCAAAAAATGCAAAAGGGATGTGGGCTTTAGTCCTCTCTGACTTGTAACAGATACATACTTGTGTCCAAACCTTGCCCTGACATGAAGTACAGCATAACTCCCCCTGAAATAAACTGCAGCTCACACATATCTCAGGGTGGAACTTGGCTCTTAAACAAAGTTTAATGGGAATCTGCTCTGGCTGAACTCTACTTATGACTTCATATTTTCCAGGGCTGTGCTAGTGCTGTTGGTTTGTGGTTTGTTCATTTTTCTTTTTTTTTTTTTCTTCATTCTCTTTATACTAATAGGTGTTTCAGTGGGATAACTTGACCTTATGATACTGTTCTAAAACAGACTTCTCTGGAGGCAATGGTAAATAGTTTGGGTATGTTATGAAAGAGCTTTGAGAAATTTGCAGGCTCTCTCATGACTGCTTGAGAAGGCAGATTTTTGCAGCCTCTTAGGCAGCATCAACTGGTGAATTAAACTGGGAAGCTGGAAAAGAGAGAGGATGGACAGAGGCTACATATGATGATCTTGATGATGAATCTTTGGTTCTGTCATATTTCTAATATCCATAAAATAGAGTTTTTAAAAGCTGTCACTATTGGCCCAACTGAGTGGTTAGAATGCATGGGAGATCTGCCACCAACTTCAAAGGGAGCAGAAGCAGTTTAACAGAGAGAGCTTTTGCACGCTTGGTATTTCATTTTGTGTGTTGGAACAGTGCCCTGCTTTGATACAAGTGTAAATGGGACCACAGTGACTGCTGCTGCTGCTCGGCTGCAGAGCATGATTGTTGCTGATTCAGCTATAGAAGAGCAGCACCCTTCCAGGCAGGGAGGGAGGTACAGAGTAACAGCTCTGCCGTAGGGTCCCTATTTTGAGAGCTGAGAGAGGGCCCTTACTTCTTAATGCATTCCAACAGGAATACCAAGCCCAACTTTTTCAATGGCCTTCTAGAGCCACTGTATTTCAAAGGAGTCATTTGGCTGTGAAAATCTGGAGTTTTCTGTTCTGTTCAGACGAATCTAGCAAGGAAATCTCCAGCTTTATCCAGTTGCTTTTCTCTTTATGCTTCTCTTTTGGGGAACCTGTTTTGTATGAGTGTAGATTTATATGTACTTCACGCGCCTGAAAGAGCATTCCTGGTTTTTGCTTTCTCTGTCTGCACCTAGCAAACCCCTTCCTGTTAACAGATCAACTGACAGTCAGACTGTGCTGGTTTTGGTTGGGATAGAGTTAATTTTCTTCACAGTAGCTAGTATGGGGCTATGTTTTGGATTTGTGCTGAAAACAGTGCTGATAACACAGGGATGTTTCCGTTACTGCTGAGCAGTGCTCACACAGAGTCAAGGCCTTTTCTGCTCCTCACCTCACCCCACCAGCGAGCAGGCTGGGGGTGCACAAGAAGTTGGGAGGGGACACAGCTGGGACAGCTGACCCCAACTGACCAAAGGGATATTCCATACCATACGATGTCATGCTCAGCATATAAAGCTGGGGGAAGAAGAAGGAAGGGGGGGACGTTGGGAGTGATGGCGTTTGTCTTCCCAAGTAACCGTTACACATGCTGGAGCCCTGCTTTCCTGGAGATGGCTGATGGGAAGGAGTGAATGCCCGCCGATGGGAAGGAGTGAATGAATTCCTTGTTTTGCTTTGCTTGCATGTGCGGCTTTTGCTTCACTTACTAAAATGTCTTTATCTCAATCCATGAGTTTTCTCACTTTTACCTTTCTGATTCTCTCCCCCATCCCATTGTGGGAGGAGTGAGTGAACTGCCTGCTGGCTTAACTGCGACACAGACTACATGGTGACTTGGATCATTTCACCAATAAGTAAATATCCCCCAAGTCTTTCCTTTTGGTGGGCTGGTATTCTCCTAGATCAGCTTGAAAGGAAAAGATTTAGGAACGAGAATGCCTTTTTCTGCTGGAACGTAGCAGCCAGCTCAAATCACAACAATTCACTCTCAGCTTTTCTGCATGTGTATTTCATACATTTAGGAAAGGAGCAGCCCAAAGGCTTTACAGTAAGTCAAAAATGTGTTGATCAGAGAAGTGCCATAGCAAGCATTTGATGCTATTGAAAAGTACTAGACCATGTTTCTTTGCTTAATGACACCCATTAATCCTCCATTGAAATTGCAGGGCTGTCCAAGCTGATTCTGGCTTTAAAGGTTTAAAATATAGTCCAGACTATAAAAATGTAGCGTTCTGACCAAAAAAGGAGCTGAAAAAAATCTCAGCAATGTCCCTTTGGTTTTTCCTTTGCTGTTAAAACCACTAAGGACATGGTCTACAAGCTTTGAAATGGTTGCAGAAAAATGGCATTTTTTAAATTCGTGACCAAAATATGAATATTATCCAAGTACCCACTGCTACCTCTGTTTTCAATCCAGTTTCCAAATGAAATGAGTCGTATGTGTTCCTGCTGTCTATCTGTCTGCTTAATCATCTGTTCATCCATCTGTCACTTCCCATCAAGAATTTTTGGATCCACTGACCAGTTTCAACCAGATTTGAAAGAGAAACAGAAGCCTCAGAAATTATTATCATTCTCAAGTTGTATGAAAGTCAACATTTGTCTACAGAGAGCCATTCAAGTGAGCAGTAACACAAAAAGGACTCCTTATTAGGAGACTAAATTAAATGGAGTTCTTTTCTAGTTGGGAAATCAAATTTTGGTATGACATGGTTGCTTGCATAAGCATGACTGCAACTTAACAGGCAAAAGCAGAGTGTAAGACACTATTTAAGCACCTGTAGGAGACATCTAGCCCTTCTGATCAGTGTATGTTGAAAGCTCTGCAAAAAAGGCTCTGACTACCTTATAGAAAGGCTAAGCCCTCAGCACAGGCTTTGGAAAGGCATGGTTGAGCAATGCTAACAGTAATGGTTGGGATTTGTTTTCCCTAATTATAGACTCCAGAAAGCTAGGCTTCTAATCTAAGCTAGTCTTCTAGATTTGTTACTTGGTTGATGGGAAGAGAAATTCCCACCCCATCCCTCAGGATTCGTCACACCTCTGTTGGAGCTGAATGGATCTCCTTGCAAGAAGGCATGTCAGAATAGAATAGAGTAGAATAGAATAGAATAGAGTAGAATAGAATAGAATAGAACAGAATAGAATAGAATAGAATAGAATAGAATAGAATAGAATAGAATAGAATAGTTCCAGTTGGAAGGGACCTACAATGATCATCTAGTCCAACTGCCAACTAGTGTCCTCTCTGCAGCACCTGTGGAGACAGTTTAGATCACATAGGCTCCTTTCCAGTAGTCAAACGTCTCGCCAGGTTGGTTATTAGCTCTCCACCTACGTGGTACTTACCGTTCAGGTTTCATTAGGAGAGAGGAACATTAGTAATGAGTTGTTAATGAATCTTACAACAATGTAAGTCCCGTGCTGAAAAACATTCAGTATATGGCTTCAGCGAAGCTTTTTTCATGTTCAGCTCTGTTAATGTGTTCAATATGCTATTTGTCAAATAATGCCAGACAACTGTCCAAAAATAATAGAGAAGTGAGACTTTTTTCTTTTCTTTTTTTTTTCTTCTTTTTAACAATTATTGCACAGTCTGTCTAGAATTGCCCAGATGAATGATAGATGGTAAAGAAGTTTTGTTAAAATCGCTCAACTCAATTCAGACAGCTTGGACTGTTACGTAAATGCTTTTCAGATAATAAAATGGGCTTTGTCTTTTTAAATGGAGCAGATACGCAAAAGAAATCTGCATATTCATTGCAGAATCCTTGGAACATTAGAAATGTCGTTGCCCTGAGCTGTTATTTGCCTTGCAAGTTTCTAAGGTGTTTCAATATGTTTTATTTTCTTTGTTTAATATGTCCAATATTTAAAGCATTTGGAAGATTGTTTCCACTGCAGATATCTCCATTAATAATATTAACCTCATCAGTGCTCCCAGAAATATCTCTGTGTCCCTAAAGAGCATATGCTAAACATCCTGACATTTCCACTTGCGATGCTTAGTAGACAGTGCCTCAGGCAAGCACTGGTGTATGAGCTAGATGTAGCTGAATACAATTCATATTAAATAAGCTAGGGGACGGAGCACAGAGGGCTCCTGTTTCCAAGAATTGTCACCTGTCAGACTGCTTTGCTACTAAATATCAGTGGTGGGAATGAGACATAAAGGAAGGAACCTGCCCATGTTGGGAAAATTATTACACTTTTCTAAGGATAGTAACCTGGCACTACATTCTTTGAATTGTCAGGATATCATCTTTGTGCATAACCTCAGGCTTTTGCCAGGTTCCAGGTGATTTCTAGATGACATCACCTGTAATTTGATCATATCACCTGTAATTTAAGCACAAGGTCAAGCTTTTTCATCTCAAAACAAGAAATAGACATTTATCAGCCTTAATAGAATAATGGCCATGTTTCTTTCCTTGGATGTCAGTGTTCATTAAAACAAGTTTTCTGCCCGCAACAGAACCAGTGAACCACCCGTCCTTTTGGATTTATGTCTCTGCCCACTAAATCCCACCCCCAGCATACACTGGTTCCCTCCCGCAGCAGCTCCCCATGGGGAGGGGAAGCACCTTGTTGCAGCTCCACTGGATCGACGTGCATGACTGGAAAGCACATGGTGACCGGAGAACCGGCTGCTGCTAAACAGAGCTTAAAATTGCTGAGTCCTCGCTGCCTTTCCTTCACTGCTGGACTACTCTAGTCTACCTTTTCTCTCCGGCCTACAGTTTTCATGGAAATTGGGGCAAAGTGCTATCTTTGCCTGCTCTTCCTTTAAAAACAGTTGGAGCTGAATAATGGAGTCAAAACTTGTAAAGGTTACAAGGACAGTGAGGCACACAGCAGGAACAGACGAAATCAGTGCAAAAATGCTGCTGAATGTATTTGATGGAAATATTTCAAAACTAACAAACAGGTCAGTCAGTCAGTTAGGGGGACTAATTTTAACTAATGTTTGTCTTGAATACTGCCACATCCATAAAAAGGATATGTTTCAAATGTAAACTAAAACTTATCTTAAGAAGTTATTAAGGTCATAAAATCAAGCACAGCAACATTAAGAAACACAGAGATCACCTTATCCTCTGATGACACAGTCAAAAGTCCTGAGAGTCAGGACTGAGGCTGGTAGACCTGTTACGTTCAAATTAAACGCACATCTTGGTAAATAATTACAAGCAGTTTAGCAGTTAAATTGTCTTACTGCATCGTATAACCATTTATTCAAGGGGTTGGGAAGGAATTATCTATCATGTCCTCCAAGACCTCTTGGCCTCTGAATTTCCACTGAAAGGTTCTGGCTCAAATTTTTATGCTTATGTTTCTAACATGCAAAGTTTAGGTCAGCGAGGTATGCTTCTTTCACGCACTGTTTCTCAAGAATTACAAGTTAAGTATCTGTTACAGGTTGTCAGATGGGCTTTCACTATATCCATAGTCAGCTCCTTTAATTACCTATGATCATTTGCAACATTTGCAATGGTTAATCAATTAACCCCGCGACTCCTTTCCATTCAGCTTTGATCTCAGTGAATGAGCAAACGGCTGTTTTGTTCCCATTTTGATTCGGCAAAAATGACTAGAGCTTGAAATTGTTGACTTTGGAGGAAAGTCAGGCAGAAATTATTTGGCACATTCACTGGATGTTTAGTGTTTCTTTCAAAACCTTCCCGATTAAAAAGCCCTCAAAAGGAGTACACTATTCCGATGAAGAGGGGGGAGGTGGGAGGAGAACACATGCAGGAAAACATCCTGATCGCGGACTGTACCTTATGGATTGATTCATACCCCATTTGTCACTCCTTCTTTAATGAAGCAATACCAGGTCAATTTATCTTCCCCGGCAAGCTGTTGTACATTTGGAGCGTGAGCCGACTTTGATGGTTGTGGAGGAAAAATGTAAATGATGGCCTGGTTACATTAACATATATCCATGGAAAAGTAAGGAGCTTTTTGCAGTGATATCAAACAGCTTATCCATAGGAGCACAGTAAAATACAGCCACTATACATGAGCAGCAAGACCACCACTGGGTGGACTTTGGTGGCTTCCCGCATCCCATCTCTAAAGGCAAGATTTCTACAACAGCCTTTTGTGAGCTTCATCGCCTGCTTGCTAAGAAGCTCCAGTGCTAGTGGAGGCAGCTCCTTTCTCTAACTTCTGTAACTGGGTTTCTTATGCTGACCCTGACACCTTCTCATCCTTCCTGATGCTGTAAGCAGCAGACAGATCCATCTGAATTTCTCTGTCCATTTTTTTACTGTATATATACATCAGTGTGAATACACGGGACACATTAAATATCTGTTACCATAGGGGACATGGGCCTACAATAAGCGCTCTCTCAAGTACTGTGCTGTATGGAAGCTTTACGGTTGTAACATTTATAGTACTTCTAAGGGGGGGGTGGCCATTTTAATGCTCTTACTCGATACACTTTGCTTAATTGCCATCAGCATTGGTGGTTGGTATTCAGCTATCCTGAGCTAAGGAACTAAGGTACTTTGATGTATGTCTCTAGTAAGTGCAAATAAAAAAAAAAAAAAGAGTATGTGGTTCAAACTGAAAGGGGACTTGGGGGGGAGGGTGTTAGGTTCTTTTGGGGGATAAACAGAAAAGTTTGATTGAACTAAAAAAATCTGTGTTTTTTAGATTATGTAACCCTTTAAAACACAATTTTCTTCTCTTTTTTTGTTGTTTCTTTTTTTTTTATTTCAAAATATAAAATATCTGTTCAGATTTAAAAGATCCTTATTATTTTTCACCTAAAAGAATTTCCCAAATTTCATGAACATTTTCTCCTTGTCTCTTTTATCATTAAGGGATATCATAGGATTACTTTTTGGCAAGCTGACTTTTAGTGTATCTCTTCATCTCAGATTTTCCCCAAGACCCAAGTGCAATCCAGCTTCACAAAAGAAGGAGAACTGTGTGAGTGAAGCCATTACTTCCTCAAGTGTTGGAAATCATATTTTCTCTTATTTACTTTAAAACATTCTAGAATGGTACAAAAATATTTTGCCAACACTGTATATCAGAATCAAATGTGAACTGCTAAAATTATGTAGCAATCCTAATTTAATTAAACTAATTTGATAATGCCCTTTTATCCTCACTATATTACAAAGTGTGAAAAGTCTTGAACAGACCTTTATTTTAATTGAATGAGACTGGATTTTGTCTTCTCAGAATTAATGACAAAGTACTTACTAGCTAGGATAGCAAAAGGATTGGGCCCAGTGCATTTGAATTTTGTAGATATTTTTAATCTGCATGATTTACCTTACATTTGGAGCACAGTCCATTTACTACCCAAAAGATCATGTGGTTGTTGTTGTATGTCACCATTATTGTCCTTATAATAATTTAGTATATAAATGGAAGCCAAATTATTCTGTCTCTTGTCCAGATTGACAGATGAGAAACTGTTCCTTAATTTTGAAAGAACAGCCTTGATGCGTTTCATTAGCTAATAGGAGCTGGTGATGGCTTTTTCAGCAGAATGTGTCAAATTGATGGGTTCAGGCTGATGACCCTTCGGGATAAGAGATGCCAGCTCTGGCAGGGCACTGCACACTTACTGGCAAATATTAAAATAGGTAATGACTTTTTTTTTTTAATCCAGAAAGGCCTGAGTGCGATGCATCTGATATCATAACACAGGCCAGAGAGCAGCTTGAGCAATTAACATATTTTTAAGATGAAGTTTTCAGAAGTTGGTTCAACTCGTTTTTACACATGCAGCTGCAGTGAACCAGTTCTAACTATAGCTTGTAAATTAAATCGGTATGCTAAGGTTAATAGATTAATGATTTTCTCATGAATGCAATGTGTTGGCAAGGCACAAACATAAACCAAAGGGCAAGGAGGACATACCACAGTTGCATAAACAATGGAGATGTTAAGACTTCATTAGTTCTTCTATACTAAATGTGTGGTAAGAAAAGTCTTGCATCAGTGATGACAATAGGGACACATTAAGACCTGTTTTTACAGTTGAAAGGAATGATGACTGCAGAAGAGCATACAAAGAACAAAAAGAGCCCCTGTGAAAGTTATAATAAATACATTTTTATATACATAATATTAAAAAAATATTAAAAAATAAAAAATTGCAAAAATTATAGTAAAGGTTTTTAACAATTGCAAAAGCTTCCTGGTGGACTCTGTATATTCCTCAATAATTTCAGAAGTTTATGATGTTTTACTGAATCCAATCAAATACCTTACTATTGTCTTCATTGGAAGCAATTAGATCAGTGATGAGTGTTTTTGAAGCCCCACCTAAATTCTTTATATAAAAAGGCAGTCTTCCCTTAAAATTACAATTTTTTTAAAATAAGGCAAAATTTGTACAATATGTTGTGTTAGGTCAATTGACACAACCCAAAAAATAGACAATAATTTACTAGACTTGGTATTACTGAGTAAACTAGTTTACTAATTTCATTAGTCTCCAGTTATACTTAAAGCTCTCTCTTAAATGTATGAACGTATGAAAGAACAATCGATAAAGAGGCAATATCCTTCTCTGAATTACATTTATGTCTGGCCTGAATAATGAACTGGATGTTATTCAGTTTGAATGTCTCTCTTGTTTACTGGAAGGCCACAGATACATAGTACTAATATTTAAGGGAAAACCATTAGACATTTAATAGTTGAATTCTAAAGACACATTTCAGCATACAGACTGCTTACATACTGCTTGCTGCAATAACAAGGTTAATATTTGGGGTGGTTCTGCAAAGCACATCCATGGATATACCGAGACAAGGTTGGGTTGTTCCTCACCTGGAAAAGTCCCACTAGCAGCAGTGTTCTTCATAAGATGGTTAGGTGAGCTGATGAAAGATGAAATCTTACAGTGTGTTTCCTAGCCTACACGCCTAGGAAAGCCCTAAGAAGGAAACAACTGCCCTAAGGAGCTCAGCTCATCATTCACAGGGATTGAATGAATTTCAAGCACTTCTTATGCAATGAACAGGCACATCAAGAGAGAAAATGGGTTGCCCGAAAAAGCACTTAGAGACCTACTTGAGTGTAATTTAGCAGCCAAGGCTTTGCCTGAGATTGTAACCACAAGCAGGCAGCAATGGAGCATCATGATAAGGGATGGCTCAGGTTGCTAAGAATCAAAAGCACAAGCTTGTGGGTGGGAAAATCCTGAAAGGCAGGAGCAGGAGCAGGAGCAGTGCTGCCTGACTGGTGTTGAGTGGCTTTGAAAACTGTGTTGTAAAAGCTGCTTATCACACATAGATATCTGTATGCTCACTCAGCTTGACTCACCCACTCCAAACCAGCAGTATCACCCACAGCTGCAAGGAAATCGTGGCAACATGAGCTGTAATCTTGGGCTTTTCTTTCTATGTTCAACACTACTTAGCAGTAAGCACTTGTCCAGCTTTAGTTTGGAGCTTTATTTTAGGAAACTGAGAAGTTTGGGGTAAGGTCTGTGTTATCCCATCAAACTGCCCTTGTGGATTACACAGCAGAGGTGTGGTAGTTCACACCAGTAGATTAGATCTGTCCTGTAGGATGATTCCCATACATTCCTATCAAACGTGTCAAATGGGGATCCCTTTGCAGGTACAGTTTTCCTTTCATGCCTTTTCCGTGTGTAAATCCATAGCAAGCAAACATGTACTTAAATTGCTAACTACAGTGCTGACTGCAAAACCACTAAGGGTGCAAGTACAGATTTTTTTCTGGAAACTGCTTTAGCAGGCGAAAACGATGCCTGAAAAATTAGAAAGCTTGAACCTCTCTGCAAGTTGATCCCGTGTGTCACTGACAGTAGCCACAGAAGCTCATTAAGGTATTGTTTTCTGCAAGTAGCAGGATCTAAAATCTGTGCTTTCTATGCTGGATGGGGGAAGGTATTTTGAGAACGAATATGGCCCTTCCCATCACCATGTATGTTGAATGGCTTGTCAGTTTGGATGTCTTAACATGGTTACGCTTCTAAAGTAGCTCACTGTTAAGTCTTGCATCTTTATCAGGATTCTCATTATACTTTGTGTTTTCCTTAAAGACCTGTTTCCTGGTGTCACAAAATCATGCCAAAACCTTAGTTTTCATCTACAAAGCACATTTTGTCTCTGGTATTGTAGAGAAGGACTGGAAAGTAAGACTTGAATGAAGCTCAGGTATGAAAGAAAGAGCAAATTTTAAAAAATTTAAATTATTTTAAAGTCAGTGTCATAATTCTTGAGCAGAAAGTGACTTATGGCTTTTAGTGGTTCAGATTTGTAATTTAAAGAACAAAAGAAACCATTACAACTGCCAGGAAAATTGCACAGCAAAACAAGGAGAATGCTGAACCTCAAACATTTTCACTGCTGGACCTGCCTCTTTCAAACAAGTGCTTCTCAGCCAAAATGGAATGGGATCAGTTTAAACTAGAAAAAACTTATCAAAATTAATAAAAGTCAAGTTTTATTGGAAAATCACACCTGGAAGAGATGGCTTAACAAACTTACTGACAAATTTAGCAGGAAAAACTCACCACTGGCTACATTAACATAAAAGCTAGTTGTACTGGCTTTCACCTTTGAAGCACAAAGCCAGAGATCTACTTGCAGTATTTAAGTCAGGAATATTCCTGGGGCTTTCAGAGGCTGCTGCCTTCTCAGCATGATTTGATTGATGAGAATGAGAGAGGTACCAATTGTCGTTCAATTGCAAAATTCTTTATCTGTAAGTTTATGGGCAGAACTGGAATTTGATGAATTTCAGGTCATGGCACAAAAGCATTTCTTTCCCTTCATTCTGGCTTTTAGAAACACATTTTCTAACAACAGGCAATTTGATTTGTATGTTCTATTCTTGATTTAGCCAACTCATTCTGACGGCCAGAGGTTTTATGAAAAACAATTTTTCCCATAATCTTTTGATTTCTGCGTGTCATGGTAACCAATGGCACTAAATAACAACACTGTCTAAACACTTTCGGGACCAGATTGTAGCTATGGACAAGGGCCAGTATAACAGTGAGAGGAAGTTTTGCAAGGACAATTTAGCAGCAGATAACACAAAAGGTGTCCTTGAAACAAAGAAAAATAACCAAAACAGGTGCAACAGCAGTTACTGAAACACAAACCTCTGAGTGCTCTGCACGTGAAGAAGAGCAAAATAAAGAAGGTACAAGAAGGCCAAAGCCTACAGCCATTGCTCAGCTAAAAATCCCTCCAGTACATCGGATATCTTTTCTGCCTCAGAAAGTAAAGATTCAGTCCTACAGTAATGCAGTGTGTTTCTCACATACACTGAGCTGAAGTTAAAGAGAACGTGCTGAGGTTCCTGGCCAGCATGGACTCCCATCTGGATAGTGGCTGTTGTCTCACCCCTGCTCTGGGAAGACGGCCTCATTTCATGAGCACATGCCTTGCATTTTCCTGAGTCATGTTTCGTGAAGGGTGATACTGCTTGAATCTTGAATGACACTGATACGTCCCCCCCTGCCTAGCAATATTGTGATATTGCCACAAATCACATAGCTGTTTTTGGACAAAGTGAAATTTCAGGGACTGTGAGACAGGCATTGAGGGTCCCTCTCTCCCCTCCATCATCCTTGCTCCAAAACTGATCTGGGGAGCAGACCCTGGAAACTTGTGGCCACTGGTGGTAGCTGCAGTGTCCTGGCATTCCGGCTGATGCAGCAAAAACCAACAAGTGCCATCTGGGAGGACAGCAAGCACTTTCCGTGGTCAAAAGTTGACGCACAAAGGAGAAGTCAGACTCTCGTGCTTGCAGTAAAATGGGAACTATGGTGAGTGAAGCCACATCACGGTGTTAGATGGTTGCTGAATGGCACAGCATCGTCAGCTTAACAGATCAGTGCCGACTACATGATAGCTCAAGATGGGTCCGGCATTCTTCTGAAAGTACAGTATGGAAATGAGAACTTTTCTGCAAAGTGATGATACTGTAATCCATTATCAAAAAGCACTTTGGTGGCAAGTACTAGAGATAAGGCACCTGCTTGTTATCTGAATCTGAGAGGCACCTGGGAACGACAGGAAAGAGAAGAGAGTTACTCGCATACCTTTTTATAATTAAAGGGATAATGATTTGATCTGGAATTAATGCTTGGAAGCAAGCTGTGTGGCTAGGGAAGCACTTTAGAATTCACACCTTCAAGTAGTTGATTGCTGTAGAGGAGCCTGCTTTTTTGGCATGCAGCATATATTTGGTGTATAAAGAAATACAGAACAGTTTGACCTTGGAGCAATTAATCTCTTCTGAGGCACATGGGTTTTGAATGGATGTAGACATAGGGTTTTTAAATTACACAAGGCGTGCTCAATCTTTCCATCAGTGTATAGCTGGAAGAAAATGTGGGAAGGATCTCTGGGGGAGAGGAGAGGACTCCTACTTTCCAGAAAAAGCATCTCCCTTGTTTGGGAAGAAGGGGATCCTTTAAATCTCAGTTCTCCTCAGTTTATTGCAATTTGATATAAGAGACTGGACATGAGTAAGGAGAAGGCTGTTGATAGTGTCTTACTCTTGCATCATCTATCACAGATTTAGCAAAAGGAGAGCCAGATATCAGCCATAGTGCCAATGTTGAATTTATTGAGTGGTTTGGAATTAGCATTTTTACCTTTTCCAGAGAACTTTTCTATCCACTGTATTTACCCAAAGAAGATAAAAAAATACTTCACATAAAGCTATTTGCCTTGTTCAGAAACCAGTATTGTTTAGAATTTTATAAATAGTACAATAATAAACAAAGAAAGGAGTGTCTTGTCATAAAACTAGCATGGAAAAACTCTAGGAGTTCATCATCTTCTCAGATATCCTCATAATTCAGGTCTAAGTGGGCTGATACCAATGGCATGAAATAAGGAGCAGAAAACAAGATGAAATGAAGAAATGTTTGTCTATATGAATTTACTTTCACTTAACATCAGATAATAAGGAGAGAAAAATCCTTACTGGTTTTTAGGAATTTTTTTTTTCCTTTCCCCTTTAAAACACTTTGGCTATTCATTAGTTGTTTCGGATATTTTTAGTAACTGCTATAATTAATATCAAAATATAATTAAAATTCTAACTGTTCTTTCAGCAGCTTACAGCTTTTCAGACCAATTTCTTACTTCTTAAAAGAACAGGTCAGGTACTTCTCCTTTGCGTTTAAATTGCAAAGTCATCTTTTTTTTTTTTTTATAAATTATAATCCAGTAAAGAACATAATTTGATTTATCAGCACCGAATTCAGATTTACTCTAAGTGAGGGCTGTGTTTTATACCACACACATAACAGGCTTGCCTTGATTCCAAATGTAGGTTTAAAAGAAAATAAATGCCAAGATTAAAAACAGGATATTGCAGATAAATAAATACTAATTGAAATCAATAGAACCAGATTAATTTGCATCAAATCAAGATCCAGACCATACTCTGAAGAGCCATAAATGGGAAAATAAACAGGCACCAACATTTTTTTCCCCAAAACTACCTTTCTGAGAGTAATCACAGTACCTGAACGCTCTTAATTTAATCATTCACTGGAGGATGTTACAGGTAAGTGCTCATAATAAACAGTAGGTGTTTCCCTAAGGGCCATGATAGTTTGCATAATGTGCTAGCTATTTATTTTCCACTGTTATGGTGACAGAAAACTGTAACAGTACAGCTAATTCTAATTTCATAAATGTCTTTTGCTAACGAGAGATCTTGTTTAAGTTCTGAGTTTCAGAGGTTAAAAAAATACAGCAACATCAGTACAGTCACTGCTGTTACATATGATCCAATTCCTTTTTCTTTAATTAACTTTTGTATGTTCTAATCTATTTATAGATGGAGACATTGAGAGCCCCACAGCTGGAGCAGATGTGGCTGTTATTGGAGGTAAGTAGCAGACCGTACTAAGCAGCACCATTAGAATTAAAACAGCGGGTTGGTTGATTTCTTGCATTTTGCAAAACCCCTACTTTGCTGACAAGACAACAGGAGCGGCACAATTAGAGTTAATTAGGCCAGTGGGAATCTGCTCCCAGAGGGGCTATTGGCAAGATAACGAGATGAGATAATGAGCATAAACTACATAGTGAACAGTATCACCCCTATCCATTCCTCATTTTAGGACAAAATACCTAAGAGTCCAGCAGCAAAGTCAGTCTCTGATATTCTTCATTATTCACTGGGCCAAGATTGTCATTTAATACAAAACTGGTGTAGCACCTTTGATTTGAGCCATACCAGCTGACCCTTTATTTTTACAGAATATGCCACGGTGCATTTCCTGGTGTTCCATTAAAGCACTCTCATGCATTTAAACTAAATACAGTTGTCAGAATAAATGAGCAAAGCTATGTTCATGGAGAGAACCTGTCTTTTTATTTTTATTGTGTTTGTTCATTTCCATGCTAACACACTAATTTCAATCATTCACTAGGGGGTATACCAATCATTAGTGCAAATTGGTGAGGTTCTGCTATATTTCCCTCAGGTCCCATCTCCCATAACTTTAATTTCAGCTTTCTATGAACAAGTAGCAGGTAAATTGATTTGTACTTAGTCCCTTAGGCTTATTAATATTGTGCTACATCCAAAGCCTATTAAAGCCTCTTGTGTCAAGGGATGCCAGTGAGGTCCTAAAAATTGATGAAGCCCCCACTGCAACTCTGATATTATTGTAAACCTAAAGTTCTTTGTATAAGCAATTTCATTTCTGCTAGCAGTAACTTCACTTTTCAGAACCAGGCACCATAAAATCTGGGGGATAACATTAGAGGCATATTTTTTAAGACAGAGTTACTATTTTTATTTACCCTGCTAATGTTCTGTCCATTCCCCTGTTTTCCTGCCAATAGGGTATCCCCACTCAGTTTACTAATGCTGATAAATCTAAAGCTTTGGAGATACCCACTCCTGGCACATATCTTGAACACAAGGGACAGAAGAGAGATACTGTCTACATACCCCTCATTGTCTCTGCAGAATAGTAGGCATTTCCAGAGAGCAATTCATCTGACCAAACATAGGAATTCGGTTCTAAAAGAGGAATCACCCCACACACACACCGTCCACTGATGGTAGAGGAAGCCCAAGGGAAGTAACTCAGATGGAACCTCCTGAACTGTAGATGCCTACAATGAGTCAGATGAATTCCCACCTATTGTATCCTCACAGCAGCTTCATACTCCACATATGGGATTTTCCTAGGAATGTCCTGTTCTGGTGCTTTTTGTTGTGTATTTCTTTAATGTTTGGTTTACTCCTGGAGTCATGTGGATATAGAATCAGCTCAGTATCATGTCCTTGTACAAAATCACAGCTAAAGAGTTTATAAGTGCATCCCAGTTGTATTCAAAAAGTGTTAAAAAAATAAAAATCATGCAAGTTGAATAAATGTGAAAATACTTCATTTATTTTCGGGATTCTTATGTGAACAATTTCATCTGGAAGGAGGGGGATACAGCTTGTAATTTTTTAACAATGGACTCGTCTCTCTTTTATGGACTTCTACCTTTCACGATAGAAAAAGAGAAAAAAGAAAGGGCTCTGGGAAGCAAGGACACAGTGTTCTCTACACAACCATCCCTGGAACTTGAATTTACTTTCCTTCACTAGGAGTGCTTCCATTCACCGTTTAGTCCTATGCACATTTGGGTTACCTATGGAAATTTTTGTCCAGTCAACACATTGCTAGTAAATTAGCCTTAGTCCAGGAGACAGGAAGGATCTACCCAGAATCCCTTCCTCCTCCCAGGTGTCATTTCCACATTCATTACAATCAGACTTTCTTAATTAGAGCACAGCATGAAATGGCAGCTTGCAAATACAGGGCAGTACTGGAGTCACATGGCTCCTGCCATTTGTTGAATGTCTCCTAAGAAATACTCAGTGCCCTGTACTCCTGAAATTGAGTACGTTCATGGAGGCACGGCTGGGTTGCCTGCAAACTCCCCTGGGTATACGTTACCAGAAGGATGAAAGAAACTTACTGGTTTTCCTTTATGTTCTCTTATTTCTCCTCATTTTGTAATGAACTTTTAGCTCCAAGGAGTTCAACAAAATCAAGCCATTGATTTTAAAGAAAGCTAGTGAGACTTCGACTGCAATATCTACATCCCATCTTGTTTTTTGCCGTGTCAGACTCTGTTCTGACCCTGGCCGCTGCAACATGCGAACATCTTATAATACATGGAATTTTCCCTATCAAGTAATTCAAGTTGTGGTGCCTGGCTGTGAGATACTGCTTGTATTTTATTACCGACAATACATTTAATTGGTCTCTTTCCTCTAGGTGTGATTGCTGCAGTGGTATTTGTCCTCATTTGCCTGCTGGTGGTGATGGTCCGGTACATGTACAGGCATAAGGGCACCTACCACACCAACGAGGCAAAAGGAACTGAGTTTGCCGAAAGCGCAGATGCCGCTTTGAAAAATGATCCCGCTCTCCAGGAAGCAGTGGATGAGAGCAAAAAGGAATATTTCATCTGAGAGGCAAGGATTTCCATGGAGGCTTCCCCAAGGGAATCAATCAGAAATGCTACATCAACAGAAGTGCTAAGATATGGATAATATGAGGATACAGGCAAGCATCCTAATTGAAAAGTATCTCTCTACTTTTTTTGTCTTCCTCTATCGGTGAAGAACTAAATGCCAGATACTTGCCTGTTGATTTTTTTAGCCACACAGCTGGTCACAGTTGAAATCAATATCAGATAAGAAGAAACAAAATCTCAGTATGAGTGATACACCAAAACCAGATAAAGATAGCAAATGTCAAACCTTGACATTTGGTGCAAATAGCAGATGCCAATGGAAAACATCCTCTTAGAGTTAATGATGCATCCTATGCCGATATGATACAGAACTACCTGAAATTGAATTTCAAATGGTCACAGAACAAACATTAAACTAGATAAAGCTGATGTAGCTGGAACAAAAATAGCTTTGTATCCCAGATATCTCCCCCCTCCCCTTAAATGTGCAATTTTGCTGGCACAGGGGAGTTTGTTTGTTTGGGGATTTAGATTGGGATTCTTTTTTTAATTTTATATATATAGAAGTCAAAGACACTTCAAAGAAATAAAACTGTTGGAAAACATGGATAATGTAAAATGAAGGATTTATTTCTAACTTGCTCTGCATGGCAGCTTGAGTACTGCAAAATGTTGGAATTTACAATGTAATATATAACAGTCAGTAGACTTACAAATATGATTCCAATTAGTTGGTAGGCTCCCTGCATGCAAGCATAAATAGATAGATATTAAAAGGTAAAGCCCCTCAGTTTGAGCAGGCCTTTTGAAACAATGGAGCTCAGCTAGATTTTTTCATGTAAGATATTTTTGCCTGAGTATTTATTTATTTATTTTGCATTGGAAAATTCTCTTGAATGCCCACCAGCAGGATTTTGGATTTTTGCAGGGAGAGGAATTCAGTTCTGGTGCAGATACCAATAAATCTTTTACAAATGCAACCATAAGACTACCACTATAAAGAAGCTTGTTTATCTGCATCCCACTGGCTTGTATTGATGTCTCCCTCTGTATGGCCTCTGTATATCCAGCATTGTGCTGATAAGAGAATTACACCGACCATCGATGCTTTATTATAAATAAATAAATAGATTAGTCATGGTGGGACACATGAAAAGATCTCATTCCTCCCCTAAGACTCGACGGCGATGAGTTTCTTTACCCCAGTAAGTTGACTTCCTAATTGAAGCCCACAATTAGCTGTGGAAATAGGATAATTGTTCTCTGCACCTGCTTATCCCCAGCTGCGATGGTGCCCTGGACTACTGAAAATAGAGGGGGAGAAATACATGATAACAAATAAGACACTGATGAGCTCTGCTCAACTCAATATGTTTTTTCCTGTTTTTTGATCTATATATGTGTGTACATATATATAAAGTCATTTACAACTATGCTTTCAAGAGATTGTTGCTGATCACTTGTGCTCACTTCTTGGCATCAAAGCTTGGAAAGCCCCTGGACTCCAGTATTCATTATTGACATTGGCCACAAAAATGCTGTAAGAGAAGACAGATCTGAATAAGAAAAGACTCTGAGGACCCAAGTGAAGAAATGGGATATTTTTATCTTTTCAATCACAATCTCAGTCTTTTCTCAGTGCCTGAAGGAGATGGACTCTGAATTATTCTTAGAATCCTGATAGCTTTTATTTTGAATCTTAAAGCCCTGCGTGTTTGCATTTTAACCAAAGAATATCAAAATCATGCCAAATTTACTAAATGCTTAAGATATTTTTTGTAACATACCATTGCACAACCACATTGTATTGTGTGGCTAGTGCAGTATAAAATGCACAAAACCCAGTACTAGCAGAGCTCAAGTATTTTGATATTATGCACCTGACTCTTTCCTTCTAAGATACATTACTATCTTAGACTTTTCACTACTTTTGAAAAAGGAATCTGGTTTTATTTTTCTAGGACAAGTGTTGGAGAAATTCACTAATCTTAGCTGTAAGACTGAGTTTGTAAAACTGAAGACCCCTGGCCCTCCAGTTCAATAAAAATGTAAATATTTCCTCTGAGAACAGGGTAAGTGGGGTGACTTGAGCTTTGCTGCATCTCCCACACAAGGCATGGGAATACCAAAAAAATTTTCTCCAGTGCTAGCAGGACCTATAGAGGACTACCAGCCTTTTGTCCCCCTTCATATACTCAGAACCATGTAATGTAAGTTTGGCTGTTAAAGAAAATTGACTTTAGAGGAAGGTGTGAGGGACATGGGAATAAATTCCTGCCTCCCTCCCCAGTCATGAAGTTCTGTTTTTTGCAACTTGAGCCTGTGGATTATAATTAGACAACTGTGTCATACCTGAGAATATCTGAATCAGATCTGATTCAGGAGAACCTGAATTAGTGTCTCTTTTGGTGTGTGTGTGAGCTTTCTAATGATGAGGTGGACTGAGACAGAAAAACTGTCTACATTGGAACTATAGAGGCCAGATTTTCTGGTGGTAGAACACAGGTTCAGTGGAGCTCAGCCAATTCTTACCAGTTCAGTCAACACCAGACTTCGTGTCATTGCTTCCCCTAAATCTGAACTGAATGCAACTGCTGGTCTTTGACTATATCCCTTCTTAGTAGCTTAATTAAATCTCTTTATCCCATTTTCCGTATTCATCTAGGCTGACAAATAGTCCAAGCATACAACAACAGCTTCCTTATTGGTAATGAGCCACTTTGAATATTTGCAGAGCAGTGACTCTGGCAAGAGTTACAGTTTCAGTTAGTTTATTTTTTTACAGTGTTCTTTTGGGTACCAGGGCTTTGTGTATTTAGAAATTACTCAAGCACACTGAACAGAAAGAAGACATAGTTTGTGGAGATTTTCTGTTTATTTGGTTTTTTCAGGACTAATTTTGCTTTGTAATGAAGAAAGCTCATGATATCTGATGACTGGCAGACTCTAACGGCCTGATCCTGTTATTTTTTACTCTACTGTCTTGAGTCCTTCAATTCAGTTGTAAACAGAGTGCATTACAAACTTTCTATAACCTTTAGGACTAATCAGCAAAACTTCCTTCTGCAAGCAACGTGCTGTGCTAAAACAAATATATACAATGCTGAGACGTCTCAGTTGGCAGCCATAGCTTTTCATCACTGATGATTAAATGATTTTTACAATTTGCTTCCTGAATAGGAGAATTAAGGAAACAGTTTCTTTTTCCCCCACATACTTTTATCCCAGGTCCCTCCACTGCTGTGGCCTGTTGTCCTGCAGCTCACTGGGCCCCATCTCCCCAGCCATGACAGCCATTCTTGCTTGCAGTCCCCCAGGCTCCCACCTGGATCCCTACTGACTTCCCCATAGCAAAGGATTGGCCATTTACTTATGTATTTATTTATTTATCTTTCTTATCAGTGAGGATACTCCCTCTCTGCCAGCCAAGAACCAATTTTCACAAAGGTTTTAGCTTTGGACTTCCAATGCTGTGTCAAATTTGATCAAACCTGACCAACCTGACCTGAGACTGATTTACAGAGTGATCACATATGCCACGTTTTCACAGAAAACAAGTCTAAAAATAGTACTGCAAGCTCTCTAGTTTAGTTAGTTAAATTTAGTGCTATAAATCTCTAGTGTTCACTAAATAAGGGAGCAGAATGACAATCCCTCAAGCAACTCAGTTTTGTCCTGATGACTTAATGCCCTGTGAAATCTTCTAGAATCCCACTTCGCACAGAAAGCCACTGGCCCATGTTTGGAAGCATAAGTCATTTTCAATGATGTACAGGAAAGCTGTGCATCAAGATGACCAATATTTGCTGGAGTTAGAAGAGAGAGGATAAATATGATCTTGTAGGAACACAAGACATTTTTTAAGGATATATGGAATGACAAGAGTTAAACATAGTCTTTCTGATTACATTGGTGAGCTTTAAGGGTGGGTCCGTGGAGCTTTCAAATTCTTTCCCTGAAAAAAATCATTGTTTGCAAAAGGAAAAAAATCATTGTTTGCAAAAGGAAACAAATCTCCTTTTAAACCATCTCTTCTTGTCAAGCTTTGAAAACAGGCTTCACAGATTCAATATTCTACCATTCTGCCTTAACATCTGGAACTCAATTTCTTCCAGTTTTGGAGGATACCTGCACAAAAATGACTGCTTGCCAGCATCAGTCCCTGTAGCAGCATTACAGCTCAGCAGAGTAATTCTGTCCAAAAGCAGTCAGTCCCAAATGTGTATATGGCCACCCATTACTGGACCTGGTATGCATTTTTTTCTGGGGCTTGGCCTCTATCATTCCAGTTTTTCCTGAGGTCCAATGTGCTATTGCACATAATGCAGTCCCGAGGAGTATTTAATCAGCCACTAGTCAAGATAACTTTTTTTTTTTTCCCCCTTTTTGGAACAACAGGACCAAATCACTTTGGCGGGCTATTAAAAATAGTACCATAAGATCCCTCAGAACATCGACATTGATTTTTCTCTTAAGTCAAATCTAGGGATTATTGGGGGAACACCAGGACAGGAAAATAAAAAAGACTGTTGCCTTTCAGCAAGGAATGCAGACAAGGTGCTGAAACATTTATAGCTGCAGAATAAGTAGGATGGCACCACTAGCTACAACCTGCAAGGATTCTTCACAGTATACAGGAATCGCTGAGACAAGTTGTAAATCAGTAAAAAGATATAGAAGCGGAGAAGGTAATTAGATGCCAATAGAGCTGGAGAGCAGTTTTTCATCAATCAAAATAGATATTGCCATTTGGAGAAATCAAAGTGTATTTGCTGAAGGTAACTGTTGACAACTAGTATCTTTTAATTATATGAGGTGCTTGAATTCCTTGCATGTGCCAGTCCAATCAAAAAATGCTGGTAAATACACACCAAAATAGTACTCACGTTAAATGTATTAAGAGCTGTTTATTGCCTGTCTAAAATCTCTCAGTTCTTCACATAAGAAAGCTTTGTGTGTTTAAAAAATGCAGAAGCTTCACAGCAGCAGTTCATATAAGACAGAAAATTAAAGAACCCCTGAACAAGCAATGAACACACATCTGATGTCTGGAAATTCAAGTAGTTAATAAAGGAAACTAACGATATCAAAGAAAATCATATATTGTGAGTAAAAATTTCAACCATATTACAAAGAAATGCAATGTTTTTAGTAGTAGAGGTCCTGCTCTAGTTCAAGAAGATAACATTGTCAGTGACTGGAAATAAGGAATCCTTATTCTACACGACTGTTCCCTGTGCGGTTGGATAAAATCCCACTGAATTCAGCAGGACAAGAATTTTACTGACTATATTTATCCTTTGTACAAAAAACTGTATTCCCACCCATGTCAGAAAGAAACACACTAAATTAAATCAGAAATCTTTATAAGGGCTGATCTTTCAGCATAACCTCTTGTCTTCACATCATTTTTCTGTTGTTTCAAACTGTATGTACAATGGAAAGTATCTGATATGTTGTATTAAAGTCTATTTGAATTGGAGCATTGCTATGATAAGAATAGAAAACACAGAACATTCAAAGCTTACTGCTGATTGTATATTAAAGCTGACTATAATGTTTATATTTACCAAAGCTATTAATACACTGCTGGTGTAAATCTACTATATTTTGAATTGGAAAAAAAAAAAAGCTAAAATATGAAGAAACAAATAACTTTATAATTAAAGTTGTCATTTTCAGCATTTAAAAGACTGTTTTCATATTTTTGTTCTCTTTCAAAATACCATGAACTTTGAGAATTGCCAATTATGTTGTTTTCATAAGAACATAGATCAAAAAGGAATAGTAGGCTAGAATTTTTCTTAATACAGCATGCAAACCCTAAAAGATATACTGCTGGTGTTTGCATTAAAAAAGCAAGAGAAGCTTTTGATACATCTAGGAAGGAGTCAAACTTCAAATAGGAAATCAAACAATAATTGTCTCTGAAGGAACATTACCCTGTGGATGCCAGTGTGGACCTGTACACTGGTCTATTATCTAATGCACAGCATTCTTAAAAATTCTAGGCAGGCTTATAAACATCTAATGGGTATTTAGTGATGTATGGCCTGCCTTCCACCCAACCGCTATCAAATGTGAATATTTCTGCTTTGTTCTTCATGCTTTCCACACAATTTCTCTTTTATCTTAATATATCCCTAGTTAAAGAATAATCAGAGGCTATACCTAGTATAATATGTATTGTAATCTTGCCTCTGCCACCTCTTTTTTCAAAGATCATTGCTGTCAGTGGAAAAAAAAAACAATAGGCCTTTAAGCGATATGTTATTGGGTCAAAATGATGCCTCAAAATGATGCCTCAAAATGGTGAAAACTTGGAGAGTACCAGAAGGACAGTGGATCATCTAAGTTTTAATAACCATAAGTGGAGAAGTTGTGGTAGGGACAGCTCTTCCAATGGGCCTTCCATGCGTCATAGGACTTTGATGCGTAGGCCTATTAGACCAGCAATAGCCAAAGGATTCATTAGCAATGCTCTTGCTGGGATGACAAGCAGAGAGGTAAGACTGCTGAAGACTAGGCCCTGGATCCTCCATTATTAGCCAGCACATTATGGAAATTTGACCTTGACTTCATATCACATCTGACAATTGGAAGTGCTTCAGCAGCCCAAATCTGTGATGGCTTGTACTGTTACCAGTGGCACTGCATGACATGTAATTCCATGGAGATTGGCCATAGGCTGTTTGCCAAGAAATAATGAAAGTCTGTTGGGACCAAATTCAGTTTTACGGATGACCAGTAGTTGACAAGCTTACAGCAGAAACGAAGAGGAAAAAAGGAAAAAAATACCCAAAAAAGGGAAGTACATGAAAATAAGAATTTTCAGCAATACGTGCCATCACATAGCAACATCTTACACATATATATGATTTGCTTCACACCTCTTGTACCATTGGTGCTGGACCTAAAGCCTCAGTACAGGATATTTTGACTACACTGAGAAGGAAAAGTGTCCAGAACTTGCAGTAATGAACCTGCTTCACAGTGAATATTTTGATTAACATTTCTATTTCAGCTTAAAAAAAAAAAAAGGTGTAACACCTCAACCTTTTGCAGCCAGTCTTGCTAGGGCTGCACATATAAAGAGGTTTCCTAATCTCTGATGTTTGGCTAATGACCAGGAAGACCTGAGTGGTCACTCAGTTTCCACTATCTTGGAAAGAAAGTATTTAATCTCCCAGAGGGATTGCTAGCAGATTCACTTGAAAGCTTTTCTCAATGTGACATATGGATATGCTGATAAAATGCAACTCAACACCACATTCTTGGTTACTGGGAACAATCATCTTTATTCATTCTAACACCTAATGGAGTGATCAATAGCATTTTAATAAAGCCCACTGTAAGTCATATTTAACTCAAATAAGATTTTATATTGTATTTCGATTAAATTAGACTTTCTGCCGTTCTTTACTGTCGATTTCTGCTTTCCTCTCCATTCATAAAATTTTGTTTCATGAATGCATGTGTGACCCTCAGGGCTCTCCCTGCCTTTTCTAATATTCCTGTGATGTTATGCATAAATACAGCCTTGTGCTCAGAAATTCTTCTACAGAGCTGAAATATCTCCATTCCCTTCTGTTCAGCAGCAGCACAACTTACCTACCAGAACAGAAGTGGAAGAATCAGAGAGATTATTAAAACTCTCAGTTTTCTGGTAAAGGGATAAAGACTGTTGTTCCATGAAGGGAGCTCAGGACTCTCTCAGTCTTTCTTCCTGCATGACATGAGTGATGCTTCTGACACTAGGACGTAAGAAAGCAGAATGAAAAATTAAAGGCACAGCACAGAATCAGGAACAAGCTGATTCCCCTGAACAGCAAGGTGCTGAACACTTGCCAAAAGTTAAACAACAAGAATTAGTCATAGAGAATTCTGCCCAGCCCCCAAAGAATTCTTTTTCTTAGTCTTCGCATTCAATACCTCTCTCTCCTTCTTCCCCCCAAAAAATATCTGGCAGCTGTTTAACCAGATCTCTCATCTCTGCAGCTTCACTGACTGCAATGAAAAATGAATTACAGGCCCAAGCAGAAGAGCAAATAGTTCAGGATCAGATTACTTTAAACCTTATCTGACCTACCAAGTCAGCTTACTCACTGTCCCCCTTGGAGGTATAAGTTACATGGATTTTGAAAGCCTGTCCCAATTTTTTCATTTTAGCCCAGCCCTCCAGACCAGTTTTTGTCCTCTCCTATGGCAGGATCAGGAAGTTTCTTATTAGGTTCTGGCTGACCTTTTCATAGATCCAATCTTCAGGGGAGGGAAGGGATTGTCGTTGGGTTGGTTGTGGGGGTTTTTTTTTCCGTACAAAAAACCTTATAACTTGACAAAACAGTTCTGTCAAACCCCCAAAAATAGTGGCATTTCGGTGAGGAAGGTAATGGCATAGTCATGAATGAAGGTCACATTCCCAAAGAAGGTCAACCTCCCTACACAAAGCAGGGGGACATTGAAGATTTGAAAGAAAGCATTACCAGAGTATTGTTCTGACATGGACCAAGCAATACCTTTTGTATAAACCAATTTCTTGGCCAAAGTTGAATTGTTTTTGAAAAAAAGTCACCTCTTAACTCCTCATAATTGTCTCCTTTCTGCAATAAAGAATAAATAAATAATCAGTATGATGAAAAAACATTTTTTATCAAACAGATGAATAAGAGGTCATTATTCACTGAAACTATTTATTTTCCAAGAATTCTGTGCTGTATAGTAAAATTTGTTAACCATGCACAAAGGCAAAGTAATATTTTTGTTTCCTCTTCCCTCTGCAGTAACATTCATGGAATGTGTTTGTGTCATTTTATCTAATAATCATTTTTCTTGTGCAGTGTCTTCCCAGGTCTTGCCCTCTCTCTCTACGTGCATTGGGTTAAGGCAGAGCTGGAAAATATATATAATCATTCACTGCCTAGCTCTGTGTCCAGGGAGGAGTTCACACCTTCCAAGGGCTCTGTTTTGTTTTATTGGTATTATTATGGAAAATTAAACCCCTGAGAAAATGCTGTGCAGTTTCTTAAAATTGTATATTTAACATATGTATCTCTGTAGTCACTATCCAGAGTATCTGCAAGAACATATCCTTGTTTTTTGTTTGGCAACAATCTTCCAACATTTTCCAACATTGTGTTCTCCACCCTGTTGCTGTGAGTGCAAGTTTAAGACTGTATTTCTTCAGTTTTAATTCTCAGCCAATATTCTTCCAGAAAGCCTGAGAAAATTACAGCATCATCTATCAGTGCAAGGCTGCATGAGGATGCAGTTGGGTCACAGTACATTCTGTTGCTAGTAGTAGGTCTGTGGGATGTTCTTTTCATTTTAGTTGGCATCGTCAAAGCTGACTTTTGTTTCCTAACTAAAGTCAGTTCTGAAGAAAACCAGAAAACCCTTTGGATTCTGCAAGTAAACCAAAAATCTCCTGTATCTCAGGTGCAGCTCAATGATTCCTAACAATAGCAAGTTTGGTGCTCTATTGTCTTCCAGGTGAAGACTTCTGCAATTATACATGCTGGTACCTTAAAAGCCATTGGTCATAATGAGAACTGAAACTGACTGTTACAGCTAAAAGCAGAAGCTTCTCCAGATTTAGCTAAGCAACTAAAAGCTTCCAGCTGAGACTGGTGCGTCTCTCACATCCTGAGTCGTCAGGAACACTTAATATACAAGAGGTGTATTGGTATAAGCATGCAGTGGGATAGCTTATAAAAAATACAAGTGACTTCCTGCACGTCCTTCCTTGGTCCGCTAGATCATGATATATACTCAGCAAGTATTCCTTTTCAATAAAACACAAATTTTAGTTCTCTCTGTCCCAACAACAAATTGGCATGAATATTTTGTCCCATTGAAGCTAGAAAATGATATTTTAGGAGGCTCCTTTCAACTGTACAATATCCTATAGACAATATAGGGGCACCACAAGCCTTCTATGAGTTAAAGAACAGAAAAATGACTTCCCCAAAAAGAGCAGTTACCTTTGTCCATTACAGTTTATATGCTTAGCAAAGACTGTCAGAATGAATATGATGCATTTCCTGAGAATTATAAAGAAAAGAATGAGTATTTGAAATATCCATTTGCAGCAAAATAACGATGAAATAGTTAAGTGTTGGCTTATTTTTCTAGTGGTTTCTGGGGTAACAAGGAGCCAGCACTCCTATTAAAAGTATTTCCCATATGAAAAATCCACTATTAGTTAAAAGCAGTTGACATGCATGTCAGTACTGCAGAGCTCAGGAGATAAGGCCCTTTGCCAAAGTGAACAACTTTCTAAAAGTATCAGTTGGTAAACACTTGGGGCCATAATATCTACTGACTTTCAAGCAAATTGCTATTGTTGTGATTTCCCATGTCCTTCCATTTAATGACACTGGAATAGGGAAAGTCTGTAAAAAAGTCAAAGACAAAAGCTATCAGCCAGTCCAAGAAGTCTATGAGATGAGATATCCAGGGTGACTTGGCCAAGTTGGCATTCCCAGCCAAAAAGGCAACTGAGTCTACAATGAACTGGGAAAGTAGGAATGAGGGACTCCGTTAGTTCTACGAGCAAGGCCTCTGAGTGTGCCCAGATTTGCCCTGGGACTTTAACAGAGTGGGGTGTTTTTTTTTTTTTAACAGCAGTATAGCTTAGCTGGTGAAATTCCTGATAGAAGTAAAATAAAATAATCCTCCAAGATTATATATGTATAGCCTTCTGCTCCAGAAGGGTATACACAGCTGCTGGGATGCAGTGGCAGTCACGTCAGTGGCTGCTGTGGCTGCTAAACTAGTCTAATCCAAAAAGTATTTCTACCTACAGGCAACACCTGAATGTAAAAAAGCAGAAATAAAAAGATCTCTATACCTTGGGAGATGTCCAGTCTCTGCCTTTATGTTTCTGCCTGTGTTTTCTAGGTTCTTGCAGTTGGTGAATGAAACAGCAATACATCTCACATGTTTACTCTGAATGACAAACCCTGGCTGCACAGCACCTCACTGAAACAGCCTTGCAAACTACACATTCCAGCTAACAGGACAAGATAGCAATACAAATTGTACTTCTTAAGGTCTTTTGCTAAGCCCGCATAGAGAATGTTAAGCTTTGCACCGCTGTACCCATTAACACCAGTGGGAACAAAATTAGCGAATGATTTGTATCCTCATGTGTGTATGTCCTAATTTTGGATGGATCATTTGATAGAGATACAAACAAATGCCTCACTTAGCTTCATAAAGAGAAGAAGCGTCTGGAGTCGCTCTGGCCACCCAGACTTCCATGGCTTTTTATGGCTGTGGCTCTGTTTCAGAGCAGCTGCTTCATCCCACCGTTACCACAAGGAGCTCCGCTGTCTCACGTCTCTCAGATCTGCATGCAACCTCAATAATCTCCACATCAACATCTGCCGCCAGCTTGTGAGGGCCATCAGCTACAGACAAAATACTTTCCAGAAGGTCTTATCACCTCTGATTGAACAAGCAAAAATGGACCTTGCAATAACTTTAAGAACAACTGAAAGAGGCTATAGATGCTGGGCAGAGTCCACAACTTGCAACAGCAGCTGGATCAGATGCTGTAAAACCAGAGCAACCTGTGGGCTATAAATGCTGTGTTGGTGGGTGAACACACAAACACATGGACCTGGGAAGACAGATGAGCTCTACCGTGGTACCTTGGGAACCGTGGAACGTGAACTCATATCACCTAGCACCTGCGCTGTGTAAATACAGCTATATACTTGTGATTCAAGAGCAGCCTGGCCACAAAGGCAGGCTGAGTTAACCCAGCGCCTATCTGTGCTTGTTCAATAGTCTGAGAGAAATCTCTTCTGACAGCTGAGTCAGATAGGAGTAGGAATTGATGGTAGTCACTCACTATGAAGATCAAGCTGTGGATCTCACAAATATTTTATCGCCATATAGCACAGAAAACCTCTCCTTGAAATTCTCTGCACCTGCACACTGATAAGCAAAGTCCAGGCAGGATCTCCCTGTAAAAAGCTGTTTTCTTGTTGTTTGGATCCAGAGTTTCAGCTTAGCCGACAGGCAGCTGGTATAAATTAACACAGATCCCTTTACTTCAGTGTAGCTACTTTGGCTTAAAAAAACCGAAGCAGTATAATCGGTCAAGGATCTGATACATACCATGTTGAAAATTGAGATCTGGATGAAGAATAGTTATGAAAAGGCTTGAATCCAAGACTTAAGACTGAGTATATTTTTTGTTAAGTTTCCAATAGCAATTCATGTTGCAATAGGTAAATTGGAGAATTAAAATGACCTCAAACACAGCAAACAAACAGCATCTTTGAAAGCAGAGGGGTCTGATCCTTTCTAAATTATATTGGCAGAGTCTTAATTTTGCAGAACTGATGGCTTTTGTTTTATCTACTCAGCACAGTTAATCTGACAATGTGCTACTGTAATTATAAGCCAAGGCGAACTTGCATACATTCTAGGGAGAGTATTTTTTTAACAGAAAAAAAAGAAGAAATACGCTATTGTGCATTAATGACTTCATTAAACAAATTTCTCAGGATTTTGAGAGGGGGACTGAAATGATGGGCAAGAATTATCTTCTTCAAACATCTGGGAGCAGAGCACAGCTGGCTCTCTATTGGAGCTTGGCACTCAGCATGCTATGAGACATACTTGAGTACATAAGAGAGGCACTTATAAAGCTGAATCATTTGGGCAATTAACACTTAAAGCAATTTTCACACAAGCCCTTGATACATGAAATTTGAGTTTTCCATAAGTGACAGGCAGGCTTCTGTATGCAGACAGCTCCAGTTTTGCTGTAACACTTCAAGGTTTATGAAGGGGAAAACACTTTCAAAGATGGAACGTGCTTTAAACAAGTTTTTCTGCTCATTTGAGAAAGAAGAGTTACTGACAATGTTTTACTATTATGGACCTGTCCAAAGTTAGTTACCTCACAGGAATATTCAGATCAAGGGGAAAAGTTTGAAAGTTCTACATCGCAAGGATATAACGTCTTAGAGGACTAAAAAAATAACTTTTTATTGGTTTTCACCTCTTGCACAAGATCTTGCATTGAGTATAAGCTGGAGATTCTCTCTTAAGAAGGCACAGAGTTTTGCTCATATTTTCTGTGGACAGCAACAGTTTAAGGTAATGGCAAGAAATTGAAACAGACAAGGATAAAGTATGGATTTGATAAGTGTAATTACTTTAGATCAAAATTCCTGGAAAGTCATTGATTTTTAAAAAATATATATTAAAAGCCCCACAAAAATTAAGTTGTCTATTAATGTTAAAAAGCCACATACAATATAGTTCACTGACTCAGAATTCCCAGAGATCTGGGAATTGACTACTGGATCTATAATGCTTAGAATAGGTAATCCTGTTCGTATGGCAGACAGAAATTATCGTAGGCAGGTAAGGAGGGTAAAATTTGGAGTTAGTCACAGACAAGAAGATTAGAAAAAAAGAACAGAATTTGTTTTACCAGCATCCATAGCCCAAGCACTTTGTAAAGTAAAAACATCACCCTTAAATTTAAAGCATAAAACAAGAGGAAGAACAACTTTCTTCTCCAACCCCTTCAGTCTGTGAACGGCAAGTGAAGGTTCAATGTTCACAAAATTAGTTTAATTTCTTTTTGAATATTTAGGTTATTTTTCCCATTTTTTTAATTAAGGGCAGGACTGAGTAAAATAGGAAACAGAAGAATACTGTTGCTGCTCCTTTGGTTCTGCAGCGAAGTGATTTCAGATACTCTTTGAAAAGGAATATTGTGATTTAGTAGCAGTACAAGGAAGGTTATTTAGAAGACAAAGTTACATAGAGCATATGCGCCCACTGCTCTGCTCTTATACTATCAGCTGGTTTTGATAAAGCTACTCAATTTCCACAGAGATAACTGAGAACAGAATCCATCTGAAGACCCTGGTTTGATTAGAGTTTTTAAGTCAGAGTTGAACCCTATCTTCAGAAGCAGCCTTCCTATCAGTAACTGCTTCCTAGTAAGAAATGGAGATACACAGTTGGATCCTTTAAACCTAACAGAAAATTGAACAGAGAGGCCTTTGAGAGGTAGACCTATGCATTTGAGGTATCTCAGAAAACCTGTATTTACTGCCTAGTAAGGTCAATAACAAAGACTTTATGTATGCATTGCTACTAAGACTGACAATAGCACTTTGCTATTAAGTGCCTCAAACTCATTTCAGCCTAAACCCATATTCCACCAAAGCTATTTTAGGCTTCAATGACCAGCAGCTTTTTATCAATGACTCTGAACTCCCAGCATACTGTGCTTCTTGACACTAACTCAATCTCTGCACACCTGAATTTCATTCCCCAAAATACTGCTATTATCCAAGAATCATGAATCCTGCCAGTCACCTAGGGTTTGCAATCTGACACAGCAACTAGGTGTAGTTAACTTTCTGTGCTGGCTTCCATTAAGAAGCTAATCCTTCCCTATTTAGTAAATAGCCACAGCTGGGGAGAAGCTTTTATAAGGAAGTTTTTCAGTCAATCCTCTGATTTGGCTAGAGGGGTGCAAAATAGTGGGTTTTGTTTGTGTTTCAGAATACATTTGTAGCCAAAGATGATGTATGGAGAAAAGTTTGAAGGAGGTAAAAATGCAGTGATGTTGATGAAGAGCACCAAAAAATAGCTATTCTTGGAGAACAGGGTATTCTGAATTAGAAGAGCAGGTCTGTATTTCTGTATAATTCTATATGGCTATTCTATATAAGGCTGATTTTCTGGCAGAGCAGGATACTTAGAAAGGGTACAATTTCTTCCACCCTTCTTCTCTCTGCACACCTCAGCCAGGCTGGTGTGGGCTTCTCAGTCAGATCTCAGCATTGCACCACTCCCATTGAAACACGAGCTACACCCGGCACAGCTCGCACACTCTGGTCTGTGTAGGGACAAGTCAGCACACTGCTGGGCAGCACCTCTCTACCCTGCTCTCCTGTTGCCACCCTGCTATCAACCTCTTGACTGTGTCCAGTCCTTATTTCCTACTAGAGCAGCTGCTTCCCACCAGTGAATACTAAGTCTGGTCCCCTGTGTAGTGAGCTTTTCTTTCAGCTTATTTTGTCTCTAGTTGATTCAGGGCAACAAATCTCTCTCATTCCTCATAGTGATATCCCAGTAAACTGCAGAAACAGTTAGAAACTGACTCCAGTATCGTGGGGAATGTGTGTACCTCTGTAAGAAGGTAAGCATGATATAAAAGATCTTTACTGGGCCAGAAAAAAGGCCCATGTAACCTAGTACTTAATCTCCAATTCTTTGCCTATTGCAAATACCTAAGGGAAGAATACAAGAACAGAGGAAGCTTACGCTGCAGTTTCTCTAGAATATACTCCGAACATTTATGATTTAGGGATTTCCTGCATCAGAGGAAGGTCATTGTGTTCTCTGACTGTAAGGATTTTTCTTCCGTTAACTTATAGGGTAATGTTTTGAATTCATATAATTCTTTTTGTGTTTTAGACATGCTGAAGCAAGAAGCTACACAGCTCAACAGCACATTTAATAAAGCAGTACTTCCTTTTCTTTGTTCTGAACCTGTCCCTGATGGTTTCTCAGCACAGCCCTGATAGTGTTTGCATCAGAACAGATGACTAACAGTTATGTCCATTTACTTCCGTGGTGATCCTCATGCCACTTGGAAGCCCTGTCCGCCTTCTGAATGGCTACTTAAGACAACTACAGTAACGTGACCTGTCCTGTATGAGGGAAACTACAGCAGCACTTTCAAATAATGTGAGAGTAAATCACCTAGAAAGTTGTATTCTTTAGATATTGTTCTTATTGTACTCAGCTTCTGTTAAATGACTTTTTTAAAGCTTATTCTCTGCATAATACAGACAGCAAGACACTGCCTTTGTGGCAGAAGCTTTATTCAAGAAGATAACACTCTGCAATCCATGGCTTCTATGCAACAGCATTTTAATTTTCATGTTATTGTAGACCACTAGAGGATTTTCAGGACTGTCTTCATGTGTAGCCTTGATATTAAAAAAATAGATGTTTGATTTCCACTTTGTGAAAATTTGTTCTCTTCCTCAGATAATGAACTGTTGTGTCAGAATTCATTGGACTGAACTGAGTTAATATGCAAGGCAAAGTCCTAATGGATACCTAACAGACTTGAGCCCAAAGTTAGTCTTATCTTGGATGGACTTGCTTATGGAATCCAGATAAATTGGTGGTGGGAATATCTGCTAACACAGAGCAGCTGCAGACTGGAGACGGGATAAATTCTAGTCATGGAGGTGGCATATTTCACACTAGCTGACAGCATGGGAACATTACCAGAATGTTTCACCTACACATCACTCTCCAGTTTCTTTTCACAATCATAATGATATTCTTTACCAAGGTTAAATAGGAATTCTCTTGTCTTTTTGTGAAACATGAAACAACTCTGCATTAGAACCAGGGAATTACAAGCCTGAGCTGTAGAGTTCCTAGTCCACCTTCCTATGGGGTATCCCATAGGTGAGCTGAAGATAAGTATAGAATTGCTCTTCATCAGAGAGGATGACATGATGAATAAAGGTCAATAAGGGCAGTTACAGATTTTGCTTTGAAACTTTGATCCATTCAAACAAAGTGCATTTTAGCTAAGTGAAATGCAATATTACTGTTCTAAAGATAAGAAGTGAGGAACTGAACCTTAGTAACTAGTTAATCATATTTATAGTTCATAACCAAGAAACAACCCAACGTACTTTGCAAGGGTGATATAATCTGTGAAAACTCATTCCTTGGGTGCACCAGCAGGCAAGCACTGCGATGATTTTAGTTCCCCATCTGGCACTGCTCACCTGATGCTGGCACATTTCCTGCATACTGGAATGGCATGTCCAGTTCTGGTGTTGACATTTTAAAGAGGATGTTGAAAAACTACAGGGTGTGCAGGGAGGAGACACAAACATAGCTCAAGGGATGGAGAAGAATATTTACGGGGAGCAAATTTGATCTTATCTCAAAGAAGACTTGAGACAGCCATGATTAGTGCATTAGTAACCTTCCTGGGGAGAAAATAGCATATACAAAATGGTCCTTTAATCTTGCAGAGAAAGACATAACAGACAATTTATGGAAATTGAAATTGAGCAAATTCATATGAAACATTTTTTAATGAGTTTGATTAACCATTGAAATTCACTGAGCATAACAGGTTCTTGTTCTCTGCAGCTGTGGCTGTGCTAATACTTAAAAGAAACCAAGGCTCTCATCAGCAAAGCTAGAATGTTTCTACCTAGATGTGGGCTAAATGGATCACACTCACACTTTCATGGCTTGAGGACAAGACTGGCTGTGTTTTTTGAAGTACTACGTAAGCTGAAACACAGCACAAGCTTTTGGACTCCACCCAGGAGTAACAGTGTGAGATTGACTGGTCAAGCACTTGGACTTTTTCATCCAAGGGTCATGTTTTAGTTAGCAGATCTACAAATCTACACAACTTTACTCATTCACAAAATGTCTTGAATACCCATACTTGCCCAAAGCAAGCTTGCTTGCAAAAATCATTTACCTACGTAGAGGGCAAGTACTGCAAGAGGTAATAAAAACAGCATTACAACTGTGCCTCACGCATGAATGAAGCCAGTAGATATTGCCTCCTGGAAATAACAGTGCAGGAGGCCTATCAGCTGCTCAGGTACTGTTTAACCTGCAGGCATTGTTGTTTGTGTTGCTTAATATAAAAATGTGTTCCAGTGTTATCGCTCACTCCAGCAGATATAGCACTGCTAATTATCCCACCATGTAGTCACTTTGCAGTGATATAAATAGCCCAGTTAGTGTCATTTTACATTATACAGCAGAGAACTTCCAAAGCCTGGGTAGGGCACAGAAGCTGCTTAAAAAGAAAAGCAGGTCACTTTAAAGATGGATGCTGTAATTTCTCCCCACACGCTTCAGATGCTGCTGTTTGCTTGAATCAAGTCAGTAGAGAAGGAAAATGGGAATGACGAACAGGGTGATGAAAGAGATGAATTAGTAAATAGTCCTATTACTGAGAATTCACCAAAAGCAGAGATGTAGAGGCTGATGTGAATAATACTTGCCTCAGTCTCTCCTAGATACTCACAGTTCCCCCCTCCAAATTAGTTCCATAACTTGCATTCCTTTTTGTCCCTGCAAATGGTCATGTTTCCTTGTTGCCAACAGAATGGCTTCTTCTAGAGCCCTGCCTTAAGGACCTCTGGTACTCACCCTGGAGGTCCACCCCACAGCTGAGAAATTCTGCTGTATCTAAGCTGGACTGCTTACTCAAGTAGGAGGTTCAACACAATGGCAGACTATATATGGGAGATTACTCCTGACGAATGGGACTCCCAAATTTCAAGCTGAGATTTCCAGTCCATAAATAGATAAAATCAGGAGGGAATGTTTTCAGCCTGAAACACAGGCTGGTTTGGACCATTTGTGCACATGCATATGTCTGGAACAGCTAGAAATTCTGGACAAATGTCCCACATCCTCAGATTCTGCCTAGATAAGATTTCCAGGCAGTAAATATTTCCAAATGGGAAAAAATGTTCAAAGGAGTATTATTATTATTCTAAACATCTGTAAGAAAAGATTAGAAAAACGGGAAGTGCAGACCTAACTGTTGGAGAGGGAATTGACAGAGAAGGTTATTAAAACCAAGCTGAGCAAAGGAAAATTTAGGCAGTCTTAATGAAAATTTGCTGACAGTGAGATATTGTGCTAAGTAGTAGAATCACTAAAAGGAGGCAGTATGGACCTCATTTCACAGCTGAAGACTGAAGAGAATAATCCCAGTTAGATATCTGGAAAAGGACGTGACACACGGGTCTGAAATTTGTTTCATCTTTTACCAAGTTCTGTAATCATTGTTGGCACTGTAGTCCTTTCATCTGCAGTGTATCTTGCCTGTGCTGTCTCTCTGATACGCAAGCAAGATCCATTTACTAGGAACCACACAGATTTTTACCATAGCCAGCTTGGCTCCAGGAGCTTCCCTGGGGCTGAAGGCTGGAAGTTCTTCCAGTGGCAGGTTGCCATACATCAACATAGGTAGTACAGGTTACCAAAATGAGGTCTACGATCTTCCATAGTTCTTTCATTCTGAAAGACCTGCTTCTTCTCTTGTTTTCAGGTAGGTAATTTTGCTTTAAGACATCTAAAGAATAAATATTTTCCCAGTGTTTCTTTTCCAGTTGAGTAGCCATATGGGTTGCCACAGGGACAGTAGCTGATTGACAGCAGGTGAGAAGACAGTCCAGCTCAGAGTGCATCAAAGGGTGGTTCCTCTCCCTCAGGATTTGGTCCACACTCTGGAAATCTGAGACCTTCTGTCCAACTGTAACCACGGCAAAGGAATTAGACAGTCAGAATGTAATAAGGAGGTCTTGACAAGGAGATGCAGAGTCACTAATTAAGTGAATTAAGGGAAACTTGGATGAATACCTCTTCAAATGTCCTCATGGAAAGGACAGCACCTCCATGGAAGTATGTCCTTCCCTCCAGATTGCATTTATTCACAAAGCATGGTCATCTAAAAAGTGTAAAGCCAGAAGAATATAGTCAAGAATATAGTCTGGGACACCAAGGAAACTCACACACATTTTATGTCATAACTTTAAGGTGAGGAAGTGATTCGCAAGCTCCAAAGCAACCTTAGGGTGTGATTGTCTGAGCAAACACCTCTAAAATGAATGTTGTAAATCTTATCCATTCCTTGAGATGACACTCAGCCACCTGTATGACTCAAGGTAGAACCAAAGTTTTAAAAAACTTGTATAGAGTTATCCAGGGATTTTTTCATGCTCATCTCAGGCTCTATTTGCTATGCAAATTAGATAGCAGCATGCCCAAAATAACTTACATGTCTGCCTGCCTATTTGCAAATCAAACGATGTAAGTTAATAAGCAGCAGAAGACTGGGTCCCCACAGCAAAGTTCATAGATTTACCATTTATAAATCAGCAAGACCTCTCTGTTGCTGCCTCATAACTCAGTTGCCCATTGAAATTACCTCCCATCTTGCATACCTCTAGCAAATTTTGTTTTCTTCTGCCAGTCTTTCTAACAGCACCGTTTGTAAGTATGCCACTGCTCTACAGGCCAGCTCTAGAGCCTGTTGAAGTCCACAGAAAACCTCTCATTAGTTTCAGCAACCTTTGGAGTAGGCACGAAGCAAATAGGCATATTGCATGCATTGCTCTTTAGAAGCTTTTTTTCATGCCAATCTACTCAAGGTACAATTGTGAAGAATTCAGAAGTGGTTTGATGGAAATGAACATGTGTCCCGCAAAGTCTAGAGAGCTGGAGCTGAAGCCCAGGAACTCAGAACGTAGCATGTACTGTGTGGTTTTACTGACATTTGCCCAAAGATTAATTCGCAGCACTTCTCAGGGGACTCAGCATAAGTAGTTGCGACAAACCAGGCAGGATAACTCTTTTATGGGAATTACCTCCACTCTTGCGTTTCACCTCTAACAACACTGCTGTGATGCTCATCTCCTTAAGCTTTTTGGTGTTTTAAAGACAGCTGAAAATTCTATGACCAAACATTTTTCCCTTTCAAAAGAAATGTTGCTTTCTTTGGAAACAAAACTTTTAGCAGGAATGAGTCCATCTAGATGAATCTCCTATATGAAAAGCATTTTCAGTTAAAAAAAAAAAAAAGAAAAAATGTTGAAATGACTTATTTTGATGTGCCTGACAAAAAGTTGTATTTTTCATTCCATCAAAGTTCTATTTGCTGGTTATTTTTTAGCAAAATAAATAAAATTGAGCTCACTACTAAAGCTTTGAAATGATCATAGTGACATTTTTTTTTCTCACACCAATTCATTATCATAATTGTTTCTATTATTGCATTTCCAGATTTTGCACCTCTCACCTGATTTGTGCACTGAAAATATGACAAGATTATCGCTTCCTCCCCACCTCCTGCCCAGCTTCCTGGGTTTTCACCCTTCGTGTTAGCAGCTCATCACTGACACCTTCTGTTATTTTGTTTGTGTCCATGCAGGCTGATGCATTTTAATTCCTTTAGCTGAGCAGCTTTCTTATACATCCTAGATCAATGTTGCTTAGAGCAATATTGCAATCGATCCCTGCCCTTTTCTTGAATGAAGTGCTCAGTGCAGCACCGGTAACTCTGTTCTAAATATGCACCATGCCTCCGACACAAAGCACTCTAAGCATTTTGCAATCCTAAATTCAGCATTTGCTGGGCTATGAGCCCAGCTCAATGGCCAGTACATGTCAAAAGCTGAGGCACGATTTCTTTGCAAGGTAACACTACAGTATAGATAAGTGAAGAAAAAGGCATTTCTATACCTCTCCTGGGTAGCTGTGCAGGGGCTTTTGTTCAGTGTGAGTGCAAACACAAAGACACGGACTCTGGGGTGATTTTTGCAGCCAACCCTCCCCACCCAGCATAAATAAGTTTCTATTTATCTTGGTGTGGATATTGGACAACTAAGAGTCTGAATGACTGAAGGGTGATAGGAAAAGCATAGGCCACCTATATCAACATAATCAGATTTCAGACTTGCAGACCTCAGGAACGGCTGCATTTGAAGTCATACATAGTTGCAAGGGAATACAATTCTCTGATACCTGATCATGAGGTTTGGTCCAGGACAGCAGCATTGCTTCCACTTATTATGCATAAAGCACTTATGATCATGTGATGCTTGGTAAAATACACATGAACTGCTCTGCAGTAGGCACCTACAAACAGCTGGATTTTGGGAAGGCCCAGGAGGTCTTCCCTCTCTCTCTGAAAACTCCTACTCCTTCTTTTCAATGGGATTTGGAAAGAAGAATAAAAGGAGTGAGCTTTTACCCACCCCCAGCCTAAATCAACATCTTTCCTATTGCTGCTGGGAGCTCATGTTGTGACAGGTCATTGCAAGATCCATAAATGCAAAGATGAAAGCAATTGAACCTCTTGAGGGAAAGGCAGGGAGGATAAAGCTGGAGGTAGCAGCAGGATGCCACAGGGTGGGAGGGGAAATCTGGAAAGAAACCTTGAAATTTGCTCTTCCCTGCCCAGCAGGGCTTGAGCTGTTCTTGCCTCCCCTAAGAAGGCTTGCTGTTTCTGTAATGGGGTTGTTATCGTTTGAAGGCTAATTATCCTTCCCAGAAAAACAGACAAAACCAGAGATGTTGGGAGAGGTTGAAGTTTTAACAGAGTGAAACCTAGCAGAGACAAATGACATGGCCTTTCCCCATCCTGTCCAAAAACACAAATCTGAAGAGACCCTCCTGTTCTGTCAGAGAAGAGAGATGCCACTATCCTATCTTACCCTATCTTATCATGTGAATTACTACTTCCTAACTCTTGGTGTTCTCCAAGTAAGTAGCTCTCTATGCTGTTTGTATGTGACCCCAGAACGAGCGTGCACTGAGCTGGTCGGCACTCTCTGGCTTTCAGGCTTTGAGCTTTAGTAAAAGTTAAAGCAGTGTGCACTTAGGAAAGGGGAGACTAATTTTTGTTCTTTCATCTGGGATGATTCATAACTAATACAAGGAAAATATTCAATTCAAAAATCTTTCAGAAGTAAAATAGTGGTTTTGCTTAAATATAAAATTGACTTTTTCACTTAAACAAAACTAAATATCCCAAACACCAATTTTTTCCTTTTCCATAAAAAATGTTTTCCATAAAAACTGTGGTGTTTGTGGAGGATAATAATTCTTCTGTGTCACGTCCCATTTTCTCATCTAGTGCAGGGTGTCATAGCATAATTTCATCTCCAACACCACACTATGGTAGCACCCCATGTCATCCCCACGATACACATCTCTGCAGGCACTGGAGTTGCTGCTATTGAATTTTGCAGGCTATTTTTAGCTTTCATCATTTGCTCTGCATTAGAATTGGATAAATCTGTCTGAAACTGAAAAGTTTAGTAATTTGGCACTATTTAGCCCCCAATAACTACAATATATGGGCACAAGTCAGCATTGGGAACTCTGAAAATTGTGCTGCTATTTCTTTGGAGTACTCCCTCAGCTGCCATGAATAGGGCCTGTAAGTTTGGCAGGAAAACTCTGTCAAACACAGGGAGATTATACCCTTAGCTCTTTGATCTATAATATTCATTAGTATCCTGCACGTTCCGAAGAAATTGTTGCTTTGATTTTCATCTGGTTTTGTTTAAGTGTGTTTGAGTTCATGGGATGTTTTGATTGTCTCTTCCATATTTTTACACCAAGCTCTCTGCTATAAAGCTGCCATCTCTGTCTGAAATATACACCGAGGATGCTGGGGTTTTCCTTCCTAGAGAGCTCCTGTTCTCTATGAAACACTGAATAAAATTCATATGGGTGTTTCAAAGCCAAATAACAAAAAAAAAAAAAAAGGAAAAAAAAAAAAGAAAAAAGAAAATAGCTTTTGCAGGATTAAGGGAGTCAGATTTAACCATCTTTACCAGCATTTTGTCATCCAAGCAATGTTCTCCCTCCAACAATAAAAATGTTGTTGCAGTTAGCCTGTACAATTTGTCCTCAGATTACACCACAAATATTGGGAAGCTTGTGCTACATGTGAGGTTTACACCCTCTAGACCAGAAAGGTGTAGAGGAGGATTTGGCTTGTACAACAAAATGGCAGCAAACACTGAATAAAGCTCATGGGCACCACTCATTGAGTAATGATGAACATTTTGTTGGCTATAATTAATGTCCTTTCATTGTCACTGGACCAGCCATAACCTCTGATGCTGCACTGGGGACCAGTGCCACTGCTCTACTGTCACTTGTCTAGTCTGTCCACTGAGGGCACATGAAGACCATCTTAAAGATGAGCCTTACCAGGTTGGGTATCAAAACTTTTGATCATAGACTCTGGCAGTGCCAGCAGCTTCCCAGTAAAGTATGGGACATCCTGAGTTTTCCAGTGTCCTTAGCAGGTCACTTAGACCCAGACCTAGTAGATGACCATGTCAAACCACTGGCAGGACTTTGTCTTAACCTGGGTAGGCAGTGTCACATGAGCAATGTGGACAAAGGCCATTTATGCTGATTCAGCCCTCTGCTTTGATCCACAGCCTGGGACATTCCCATGTATTCCTCCTCTTTCCATGAGTGATTTATATTACAATAATGCTCAGAAGCCCATTCAGGAGCCAGCTGCCATACTGGTGGACATCACAATAACCCCTCATTATGGGCTGGTTGCCATCTTCTGTGAATTCCATTATGAAAAAAATTGGCTCCACTGTGGATTACTTTGCCCCCCTCAACTAGAAAGTCTGGATAGTTAAGGCTAACTCCAGTCATATGCAGTAAAGGCAATCCTTGTCCCCAGGAGCTTCCAAAGGTTTGTATTAGAGAGCAGTAAGTTGCAGTGCTGTGAAGTGACTTACTCCTCTCTTCTGGTGATGGGTGAAATGAAAGGTTCAGCTCTTGCTGAAGAGAGAAATTGTAGGTGCACAATGCTGTCTTCAACAGCTACACTGGAAAGGTTTTCTGATGCACTTCTTGGGACCTGCTGCAAAGTGCTGCATCAAGAGCTCATTCACTACTAAAAGCAGCAATATGCTGTATCGGACCTACAGATCTCAGGCATTATGCTGTGTGTGTGCTTGGTCAAAGCCCCTGACACTTATGTGTTAATTAAGAATACAGCTGCTGTTGTCATGACACAGCAGTTACTCAGAGTTATCTCGGTTCCCTGCAAAATGAGAACAAATGCTCCGGCTTTGGAAGATATGCCATCATTATTTAGTTTGTAACACAAAGCAAGTAGATAGAGCAGGAAGAACTGCGGAAGAGTTAGTTCTTCATCATAGGCTTTGACAGAATAAAATCTGGGTAAAGAATTGTCCATAGGGAGCAGATGTAGGACTTCTCAGAAGGAATCTTTGAGAGACACCATTAAAACAGGGTATTTGTTGACTTCATCTGTCCCAGGCCTGGCTCATAACATTAAACCTTGCATGACCTGGAACAGAAACTGGCATCCTCTGAGCTGTGAAAAGATACTGAGGCACAGTTAGGGAAGGAAGCTGGGAGTCCTTATTTTTCACACCCTCCCCTTCTGGCAGTAGGTAACCCACCTATGTACCATAATTGAAACAGAGAGGTCCTTTCACTTTAGGCAGTGTTACGGCTTTGGTGCAAGTTGTTTATTTTTATGGCCTGGCACCTTTGAGGCAATAGAAAAATTATTGTTACCCCTACTGAAAACTGCATCTGTCTTTGAGATCAAGCACTGCGTGCTGTCCTCGTGATATCATGGGACACAGCTGAAGATTCAGAGCTTGCTGCTATCGAGGGGAGTTTTTCCTCTGACTTCCGTGGGTGCTGGATAAGGCCTTTATTCAGCTACTTTATGAATGTTCAGTATTAAATGTTTCTTTCTTACAGGGTTATTAGTGTATAGGTCTGATGTACACAGGGCACTGGAAAGCATTTTTACTGCCAACCCTCCGTTTGAAGCAATGGGCAGTTTGGCATATTATGGTCCATTATTTTTGACTGAGGCTCTAAACTTCCTGTAAAAATGCTGTCCTTGTTGTTAGTTTGCTATCCGGAGTGTTGCCATAAACACAGGTTCTTGCCAGCCAGGAGACAGGTAAGGTAATTTCTGATGATCTGATGAACCCCTGGTTACTCCCAGGCAGCAATAGGATGCCTGAGCTGGGATCACAGTGATTTAAACACCGGACTGAATCATGAATAGGGCTGTACAGTCCTTTCAGATATATATCTCCTCCTTGGCTATCTACCCACTGTATGCCAGCAACACACACATGAAAGGACAAACCAGAACCCAACTCACATATTTTAGCTGAGGACTAAGCTTTACATAAAGCCTGTTAAAGCTTTTAATGTGCATTATAGGCCAGTGAGCAGGAGATTCCCTCCAGGCTGGTGAGCATGGCATTTATTTACCATGTTTTACCAATGTTGTTTTAGGAAAAGCTGTGGTTTTGTGCCAGCAGCAGCAGCACTGGAAGGCAAGATGACAACCTGTACCTCCCAGCAGATTCCCAGCAGCTTTTGAATGGCTCTACTGCATTTCATCTTGCAACTTCATTCATCTATCACAAACAAAGAAATAAGGAAAACTTAAGACAAGAAAATGACACTAGGCAGCCCTGCTATATACAGTTTTGGCTCGGATTTTTTCCTAGCAAGTGATTTTAAAAGTTGGCATGGGTTTGAAAGGGGGTTTGAATAATTAATGGAAAAATAAGAAGAATGTAAATGGGGATGCTAAATGTGAAGATAGCAGTCCTGGAGGTTGGGAGATCATCATCTGCTTGTGTGTGTAGTAGCACCCTATCTTGGAGTCTCCTATTGGCACCACTGTGGACAGGATCCTACCCTTGGCTCCCCTCTTCCAGTCATTTATGATAGCCAGGTGCAGGTTTTTTTGTGACAAACTAGAAAAAACATGAAAGATTCCAGAGATAGGGGCATATCAACAATACAGCTAAGAAGTGAAGCTCTGTATAGCTTTTTCTTCCTTTGAAATCAAAGAGGATTTCACAACTGCCCAGTCTGCACGCTTTTGCAAAGCTCACCTCTGCAGTGGTATAGGTAATAAATAATTGTGCTTTTTATCTCCCGATTTGAGAATGGCAGGTGTTTATATGCTTTAAAAGATTTTAGTAGGCCTTTTTAAAATAAATAATGGGTCAGAAGCCTTGTATCTTGAGCTCTGGTTCCCAAAATAGATTTTTCAAATGGTAGATTTGTATGCAGGTGGATAATGGCCAGGGTGCCCTCCCTGCTTTGCTGCGAGAGAGCTGGGCCAGGCCGTGGGGCAATCAGGCAACCCGGAGCGGTCGTTGTCACCATCTTTTCCATCTGGCTCTTTTTGAAGAGCAGGGAGCTATGGGGGAAGCCCATGTTTCTGCTAGGCTGTGGTGCCTGGGCAAGGCCACTTCTCTGAAATGTAGGCAAAGCTGAACATTGTTGCCTAGGAGATGAGTAGGGCCAGACCATTCCTGCTGCAAAAGAGAAAGGGGATGAGGGGACAAAGAGTGGGAATGGGAGGTACAAGGGGTGGCATTGAGGTGGTGAATTGGCCATCAATGTGTCTCCAGGTGCTCCTTCTTCTTCCTCAGAGATGACAACAGCAGCCTGGCACTCCAAATCTTTGACATGGGCTTCCTCTAAGGACTGGCTACAGCCCCTGTGTGTACAGCAACCTGCAATAAACAGGTTTAACCCAAGAGCACTCCTGCAAAAACTGGCAAGAGCGATTAAAGTTTCAGGAATAGTGAATCCTGAGGTGGGATAAGGGAACAGGCTAGATGATTGCAAATACAGCATGTCCCACAGGCTCTGTTGAGCCTGTAGGAGCAAGAGGTCATTTTAGAATCATAGAATCATAGAATCATACAGGTTGGAAAAGACCTCTAAGATCATCGTGTCCAACCGTCAACCCAACACCACCATGCCCACTACACCATGTCCCTAAGGGCCTCATCTACACGTCTTTTAAATACCTCCAGGGATGGTGACTCCACCACTTCCCTGGGCAGCCTGTTCCAAGGCCTGACCACTCTTTCAGTAAAGAAATTTTTCCTAATGTTCAATCTAAACCTCCCTTGGCACAACTTGAGGCCATTTCCTCTTGTCCTATCACTAGTTACTTGGGAGAAGAGACCAACACCCACCTCGCTACACCCTCCTTTCAGGTAGTTGTAGAGTGCGATGAGGTCTCCCCTCAGCCTCCTCTTCTCCAGGCTAAACAACCCCAGTTCCCTCAGCCGCTCCTCATAAGACTTGTGCTCCAGGCCCTTCACCAGCTTCGTTGCCCTCCTCTGGACGCGCTCCAGCACCTCCATGTCCTTCTTGTAGTGAGGGGCCCAAAACTGAACACAGTATTCGAGGTGCGGCCTCACCAGTGCCGAGTACAGGGGCACGATCACCTCCCTATTCCTGCTGGCCACACTATTTCTGATACAGGCCAGGATGCCGTTGGCCTTCTTGGCCACCTGAGCACACTGCCGGCTCATGTTCAGCCGGCTGTCAACCAGCACCCCCAGGTCCTTTTCCTCTGGGCAGCTTTCCAGCCACTCTTCCCCAAGCCTGTAGCGTTGCCTGGGGTTGTTGTGGCCGAAGTGCAGGACCCGGCACTTGGCCTTGTTGAATCTCATACAGTTGGCCTCGGCCCATCGATCCAGCCTGTCCAGGTCCCTCTGCAGAGCCTTCCTACCCTCCAGCAGATCAACACTCCCGCCCAACTTGGTGTCGTCTGCAAACTTACTGAGGGAGCACTCGATCCCCTCGTCCAGATCATTGATGAAGATATTGAACAGGACCGGCCCCAAAACTGAGCCCTGGGGAACACCGCTCGTGACCGGCCGCCAACTGGATTTAACTCCGTTGACCACAACTCTCTGGGCTCGGCCGTCCAGCCAGTTTTTTACCCAGCGAAGAGTGTACCTGTCTAGGCCGTTTTGTCATGGTTTGTGTTCAGTAAGTGTTCCTGGACTTTCACTCTGCTTTTAAAGGGGGGTGGTATTTTGAAGATGCTATATACTCTTTTTTTTTTTTATTCCCCCTCACCAGACAGCTATGTGTCATGTTGGTTTTTCTTTCAGCGTTACTTGTGCTTGCCTCTGTGATCAGGTGAAAAAAGCAGATACCTTTAGCAAATTGATTTAAAACACAGCAGGGAATAAAAGTAAATCAATTAAGGTTAAAATATCTAAAAATAAAAAATCAAACTCATGTTCATTCTTAATGATTCCTTCCATCATCTGTTTTAATTCAAAAAGAGCCTCTTTGGTTGAGAAGGCTATTATCATCAACAAATGCCTTTAAAAAAAAAAAAAAGACCTGTTAAGTGCTGAGTGCTAGCAAGTTTAATTGGCCAAGATTAAACATGCTTTTACAGAAATATAGCAACTACCCAGGAGGGAGAGATTAAAAAAAAAAAAAGAAGTTTCTGCCTATGAGGTCTGTTTTATGTATTGCAATGTGGTAAGCTGTATCATTCAGCTCCTGTGTCCCAATAGTTTAATCCAGGACCCTTTTCCTGGGTCTCTTCCCATTGTTTCCCAGTCACAGACTTGGGATACTGCTTTGGGTTATTTTTAACCCAAACCAAGGACAAATTAGTCACTAAATGGAAAGCTATAAAATGTCAGAATGAATGGGTATTTGCCATGAAGCTCCACGATAGAGACAGCTGGATGAAAATATAAAGTGCTAACTTCATCCTAGAGTTATTACACTGACTAGTTGCCTTCTTCCAGTACACAGCAAATGTGATGTACAACCCTACAGAGGTGGTTCAAGCCAAGGCACTTTACCTCATATTCACAATGAACTAAAAGTATATATGTACTGGTTACTACTGTTGGGTGGTAACATGTTAATTCCTCGTTACTCAGTCATGTCTCATGGCTCTTAAACAGGAGTTTAAATTTTCACCATAGCTCATGATTTGGATGACAGGACTAAAGCCTTGGGCAAATGTCAGCTTCTCCCCAGCTGGCCTCTCTGAGGTAAATGTATATGGAATAGGTGTTGTCCAAGAAATCCAAAATCTTCCTCATTATTCTGATGAAAGCAAAATAAATCAAAAGAAAATGTTTGAGAAAAATTCCTTGACAAATAAGGTTTCCCAGTCCCAGGTTCCTTCTCGTAGAGTTCTTGTAAACATAGTTTGCAATGCATCTGGCAGACTTCAGTTGAGTTTCAATGTCTTATATTATTCATCTGAAAACTATGTGAGACTGTGAATCTTGGTCCAAGTGAAGCCAAACTAGAATAATTCAATGACTTCTTTTAAGCCTTCTTTTGAAAATTTGAAACCATACCTTCACGTTCTTTTTCAAATCTTGCCATGAATGATTTGTTCCAGGGAGTTTGGGGAGAAGAAGTAATTGAATTCAAGTCTCCATGGCTCCCGCTCAGTGCCATCATTTCTTTACCATCTTTCTTGGCAGGGGATGAAGCACACAGCAGAATTAATAGAGACTCACAGAAGGGCAGTGCGACGTGTCAGTCATCAGTATCCACTTTGACTACAGACCTTTTCCAGCTGGATCTACTCATAAAAACCCTCAAAGCTCCAGCTGGAAATGGCTGGTGACTCCAACTGTGCCGCTCTGACTCTGGGAAGCTCCTGCAGAAAAATTAAAGCAGGAGGAGACTGATGTCCCTTGATTCTGCACACACTGACCCCAGCACCTGCCTCTAGCCTCCTCCCTTGCTGAGCTGCAACATTAGCTAATGTGTTCTTGATTGCTGCTGCACTTAAGCAAATGAACTAATGGAAAGTTGTTAAATGCAGAGCAAACAATTAATTAAACACTTTATTTTTGTGCTGTTTAGAACAGGAAAAAATAAACCAAAATGTGACTTTCCTCCCCAGCCATTGCCACCTCTCAAACATTTTCTTTTTATCAGCATGACACCCGCTCTGCTAATGACCTGCCTTTTCATAACATAGACTTAATGGCTCAATAAACACCACTGTGTGACAAATAGGTTCAGTTAGTTTCTCAATCTCATCCCAACTGTTTACAAAATGTGTTGTTGGCATTTAGGGCTCTGTTTTCTGGAAATATGAGTCCTGGACTTAGTACATGCTAGAAGATACGTACCCTGTTCATGTCTGTAAGGTCAAAACCTTCCTTCAAGCAGAGTCCTCCTAGTGACAGAATTGTTAAGTCTCAGAATTCATTCAATGCAAGCTTTTATAACTGTCAAACTGTGAGGATCCTTGACAAAGTCATTTCTTTCTGGCATTAAAAATTGCATACCAAGAACTGTATTCCACAAGTAGATAGACCCCCTCGAGAGAATCAGGATCCCTGTGTGGAAGAAGCTGGAGATATAGAAAAATCCATTCCCACAGCTTTGAACAAATACTAAGTTTAGACCCCTGTCATCTGTGGATGGTAGCAGTTCTACCAGTCGACTCTGCAAAGGAGCCATTCAGAAGTGGGAAACTCAGGAGCAAGAAGATGGAGGCACCAAATAATAGAGGTTGACCAGGTTTTGAAACCAGAGTTCATAACCACATAAACATCCTTTCTCAAGGATGTGCTCTGTAAATTCCTCTTCATCTATCCTCATTTTTCAGGAGGCATAAAACTCAGTTGGAACATTGCTTCTAGGCTAAAACTTATATTGATGCTTTTAGTCAGAAAGTAATTTTATTTTGCATACTTTGAAAAAAAAACGGTGTGTGAGTGATCTCAAGCTTGCAAAGTTTGAAACAAACAAACAAAAAAGGACAAAAACAAATTGAAGTTGGTTTTCCTGAAGATGCTCTTTAGTATTTACATAATGGGTTTGTATTTCTAAAAAGAAAATTTTGCAGACCATTGAACCACAGCACAGCAACTAAGTGAGTTTGCTACTAAATCATTCAAAACAAGAGTTATTTAGCTTTTAGAAGAAGCAAAACATATTGTTGCATAAGGCTCTGAAAGGACTATTACAGTTTTTGTGCATCATTAAAGCAAAACCCCCAAATAATCTCTTAGTACGTAGGTCGGGAAACCATAGCCTGTAATGAAGCTATGAATATTTATTATAACAGAACTACAGCAAGTGAGAAGTAGCTTTGGCCTAATAGTCTATAATGCAGCTGGGTGGATAATCTGAATATTACAAAGTCAAGAATTTACCAAAGCTAAATAACAGAAATCCGCTATGCAAATAAAACAGCTAGAAATATGGGAAGGTACAAACCTTGCCACTGTATTGGACCAAAGGTGACTATGCCCCAGCCTTCTGCCTCTGTTAGGGATCAGCAGCAAATGGTGAGGGCCAGCAGCATCTCATGGCATTCACAATCCTCTACTGTCTCAAGCAGGTCTCGTGAGAGGACAGTCCTTGCTGGTGCCTCTTTCCTGTCCTTCCTGAGGTCATCTTTCAGCCCGTGTCCCACAGAACTCCGTGGTTCCAGCACAACACTTGAACAGACTGATCCTGTTCCCGTCCACTACCCAAACCATGTCATCCCTATGCTCATGTTGTACTGGAGACATGGGCACAGCCCAGATCTAGAGATGGCATTAATGGTGTTTCCTGCCCTTGTCTTACTACTTTCCTCATAATTTCTGACAGACATTTTTGTTTCTCTTATTTATCTGACATTTCTGAATTCTGATTTGGCTGATATTTTTGACCCCTGCCAAGCACAGGGGTAGTGTTTTCAGGGAAATCTGCAATGACTAATTTAGAGCCTATACTGCGTAGACAGCTGGAGTTATTTTTCCTGTTGTGCATTACTTTGCACCTAGCAACACTGAATTTCATTTACCATTTTATTACTCAACCTCTCTGTTTCATCCATCCGCAACTATTTATCTGCACCATCAATTTCAGGATTGTCAAATCTAAATAAGTTCGTCTTAATGCAAACTCTGTCACTTCACTACTCCTTTCTTTTCCCAGATCATTCATGAATATCTTGAACAGCTCCAGTTCAATGGTATCTTTCACTCTTCTGCATTGTGTTGTGACTACTTTTAACAATGGTCTTTGCAAAGTGATGACTTTTAGTAACCAGGTATTAATTTATAAGATTTTCTATCTTCTCTCACAATTACTTTATGTTTTACCCAAATATGATTATTTTACACTATTTTTTTTTGCCCCAGTAACTTTGCTTTACCTTCCCAGAACATCCTGAAAATCCAAGTGTATTTTATCAACTTAAGGCATCCTTTTCAACACATGCTTTGACTTCTTCAGTGAGCTATGGTATATGTAACTTTCTCTTCCACTGACACTTCAATTTTAGACCTTTTTTTTTTCAGATTCATTCCCTTTATGGGAATCTCCTGATTTGCCCCAAAGTAAACACCAAGACAAATAATTTATTTAACTTTTTTCTTTACTGTTCACTGGATGCTTAGGAACATTCTACAGTTTAGAGGTTGCTAAGAACTCCCCAAATGAGTAAAACTGAGAACTATATCCACCTCTTATTGCTTCCAGAGGGAGTAACCCAGTCAATCTATCTGCATGTTTATAACCAGGCCAAATCTTCACTCAAGACAAAAGTTCAGATCCATAAAGTGCTCTTGACCTTGAAGTCCTGGTGACTGGCGTTCATTTAGTCACATCGGGCTATTGGTTTCTACAACACATAAATGTTTTAGGTTTTTTTTTTCCCCTCTCCTTCTCTATTCTAGAGCTTGTGTTAAAGGATCTGTTCTTTCTGAAAAATTCAGAAGGCTTAACATGTCATATAACACCACTTAACCAATTTGTTAGGTTTTTGAATTTTACTTTACATCTGCCTTGTTGGGTGTTTTTGTTGTTTGTTTCTTTTCCTTTTTTCTTTCTTTTTTTTTTTTTTTTGTTATTTGCTTTGTGAGAGCATTGTGAAATACAAAGGTGCAGATTATGCTGGCACCACAAAGAGCAGATGCCTGTGGGTGACGTGCAGCTCTGTGTCATGATGCTGTGCAAGACTGATCTCAGAGTTGGAGGACCCCAAAGGCTGCTCTGATTTAATCAAAACAGCAACCACTACTAGCTGCAATTATGTTGATGAAAGGTGTAATGAAGATTTTGAAGGTCTACCCTGTGCCTGTGGCCATGCTGCTTCCCCCATAGCACAGAACTGTTGGTGACGCAGATCTCTTCTGTGCTCCTCCCTTCTGGGCTGGGACAGACCTGCCCAGGCAGCTTCGGGTGGCATGAGGGTAAAATACAGTGGGCACCGACTTATGGCTGCTCAGTCCCTAGCAGATCTCTTTTTTTCTCTTTCTGCAGGAATCCTACCCCTTCTCAGTGAAAGGACAATATAGTTCCTAAATCTGTCTAGGACATAATTCCTGTAATGTCATATTCTAATTAATGCTGGTTATAAAGGGGGTCCCATTTATACCAGATTATCATCTGTGTCTCTAGGCTTCAAGTTATTAATTCATCTTCTGAAGTAAACCTGTATATACAAGCTGCTCTTCACTGGAGAAAATAAACTTTGGCAACAGTTTTTCAATCTCACCTTCCCAAGGTTGAATTTCCTGAACACTAGTTTTTGAAACTCAACAGGATCTTTTAAAATTAATAAAACAAAATCTTCCATCTTCTGTTGAAGAATGATTAGGATTTAGCTGTGGATTTTTCTGGTTTTTAAAGAGATGCATATTTCTTTTCAATTCCCTTAAGACAACACAAATTGTCTTGATCTAAATAATATAACCTTCCTGCTAACATTAATTAATCCTCTGTTACAGAATTACATTTTCCCACAGAGTATTTCTCCTTCCCTCTGGCAATGCAGTCAACCAAAAAAAAAGAAAAGAAAAATTACATCTCTCACACAAATGTCTGTGAGTGTGCACACACACATACAGGGGCACCCCCACAAGAGTGTCTAGGAAAGCAGTTCCCACATCAGGATCCCTGGTGACACAAAGCGCATCAATGTCATAGCAAGTTTCGACTGATTTCCACCCCCCAAAAAAAAATTCTATCAACAGTAACCCAACTTTCCAAATGCTTCTCAAAGACAGGTTCCTAACTCCATGGTTATCCTCACAGGGGACAATTTGCTTGACTCACTATATTCTGCTCCTTCCACCATGGCACTATGTATCCTTACATGCCAGGCTAGCGTGACAGTCCTTCCTTTGAGGAGGGGCAGCAACCACGCTGAAATCTCAGAGCTGGATGAGGTAGATGCAGGCTCTGGATGGTAAATAACCTTGCACAGGATTTGTTACTGTTGTGAGCCTCTTTCATCAGAAATGTCTCTAGCAGACCCTTTCACCAATCCTGGTTTCCCATTCTGAGGCAGAAGGGAGCCCTTTGGTTTCGTCCCCAGCATCATCATGTTACTTGCTTGGATTTAAAATACTATACAGAGGAAGGTTCATAGCCCAAGGTTGCTGTTTGTTTCAGTGACCCTGACAGCTTCTCTACATTTGCCATCTGTTCCAGAAATCGCTTTACCTCGATGGTCTCTTTAGTGTTCTCCTCCCTAACTTATATAACACCATTCCTAAACTCAGTATCAACTCTCAGTATCTGCAGGAGTTAACTCTGCCCCCCACATAGTCAGCAGTTTGAAACTGGACCTGACTCTGTTTTCCAAGAACTGCTCAGTGGAAGCAGCTGGTCAAAGCGGGTTACATGGTAGTTCAGATCACACGATGACCATGATATTTTTAGTTCATGGGAAAGATCAACAATCCTACTCAAGGCTGGTCCACCTTTGCTCCATCTACAGTCAAAGACAAGCATTAGTTGTAGTTCCTAAACAAGACAGCTATAACATATTCAGCCTAGATTCTCCCTCCATATCAGACAAATAATACCATTTTCTAGGTTTGGACAGGGACAGAGGAACAGTTTGAGAGATGGGAAGAAAAAGAAATTTTGGTTTTCTTTTTCTTCACTTTTCAGGTCGCTAAATGGTTTAACGTATTAACAGCAAGACCTGGACATTAACTAAATTTGAGTAGCATGTGGCCTTAGTAACCATACAAAATATTTCAATCACTTCTGAAATGTGCCTCTGTTCCATGGGACATGTTGGGAAGTGCAGCAATAATTTGCGACAGTCAGAACGTGACATCTCCAGCTGCTGCTGCCTCTCCCTGCCTCCTGTCACCTGCTCTGAACATCCCTGAGATGGGTGCAGCACAGTCTAATGACTAAAATGGGATTAAAATTAGTATTATGAGGATGCATAAGATTCACACCCTGTCTTGAAACCTCTTTGCAATCTGAGACCAATAATACCCTGAACCCATCACCTTTCTTTTCCCCTCAATACTAGCTGCTGCATCCCATTGTACCATAATTATGGCTATTCTACACTGTTTTTTATACTGTACCTTGGACTTAATCTGATCCTGAATAACACAGCAGGCTTTTTCTTTAAAAGGTCTATTTCATGTCTCTGACAATGCTGCTCTACTATAATAAGTGAAGCCATATTACAGGGATTTAAAAAAAACACCACCACCTTGACAATTTGCAATAACAGAAGCTAATGTGCTACCCTTTGGCATTACCTGGGCACATAATGTTGGATCAGCAATGTATCCCTATGCCAGAGTGTGTAAAGCAATTCAGTAATTACCATTGATTATGCTCTTTTAGTAGGCTATTTAATGTTACAATAAAACAGAGTATGACAGGTCAGGCTCCAAATTAGAGCTTGGATTTCAGTACAAGGGATCTAGGAAAGAATTTTCCACTGCCAAAGGCCAGGGTGATTCTGCTGAAGCCAGCAGGGCAGCGCTGCTCTTGCTAGCCCAGGTTTGGGCACCCACCTTCCAGCAGAAGCCTGCGTTGCATAACTAGCAACATCCCAGTGCAGGACACCAGAGGTTTCTGAGGTTGTGGGTGCTGGGACCAGCTCCTCCTGCACGTGGCCCTGTCACCCTCACTACCCCTAAACCTGTTACTTCACCAAGGCGCTTTCACAGCTGCAACCTGCTCAGTTGCCACCCTTTTCCCTTCCAGCATGGCTTGTAGTCCTTCATTAAGTACCTGCCTTGCACTGCCATCTCAGCCTAATCCTGCTCCTGCTTACCATAAGGATTGAAATGGCTCCTCTACTCACTGACCTCAGCAGGAGATGTTATAACCAGATCCTCTTGCTCTCTTTCCTAAAGAAATACAATATTTATTAAAGAATTACACTGTAAGATACTTAGCTTCAGCTTTATCTTCTGCCTCAGTTCACACACACATGCACACACATGAATACAGATACCTTTATAACTTGGCCGTGTCCGCCAATAACCTCATCTGGCTCCTCTTAAATAAAGAGTTTGAGAAGAGATGGAAAAAAGGCCATGAAAATGCTATCAAAATATCAGGAGACATTTGACAGTCAGGGTATAAATTTTTCCAAGAATGACAGAAAAGCCTAAAAGGGAAAAAGTTCGATTTCAGCTGGACTTTTTAAAAACTCAATCCTACCCCCAAGTCAAAAATATTTGCCTATAATCAATTAGCTAACAAGCACATTAATATTAACCTACTTTGAAAGATGTTCCTTAATAAAAAGGGCAAGCAATTAGGGTGTAACTGAAGAAGCCAAGACAATCAACCCTTTTTAATGGATGGGAACAACGATCTGCTTCACTGTAACCACAGCAAATAATGGAATTTTATATCATCACACTGTGTATCTCTTTCTGAAGAATTCCTGTGTCCTAAAGCATTTGTTTTCCTCAGTCTCCCTGGCCTGGTTTTGTCCCTGATATATTTGCATTTGTAACACCGGCTATGTTTGTGGCTCATTTTCCCATTTTTCTCGTCTCAGCCCAGACACTGGTGATTCTCCCTCTTTGATTTCTAGACCAAGGCATCCCCCAGCTCTGTCAGTTTTCTGACTTTGGATTGCCTTGGTTATACCTTCTGCTCTGCACACCAGATACGTGACCTTATGCATCAGAAGTAGCTGGCTAGCCTAGTTGTGCATGCGGTGTGTTTCTGTACCACCTGGCAGGGCTTTATTCCTCAACAAGCTCCCTTGGAGGACATAGTCCAAGCTCAGGGGTTACACCTCAGATTTTGAGGAACTGCCCTTTGGAATTAAGTGTCTAAACTGTTAGATCTCTGACCTCTCTCCATGGCTCTGGTCCCGCCTAAAATCTGACTGACTCACTGGAAGCATCTAATTTCCTCTGCTAGCTGTGAAAAAGCCAAATTGCCAGCTGAGGTATCCCAGGTATATGGGGAGCAGTACACAGCTCCCCATCATACAGTAGGGTTGATAGTCCTGCTTCACCTCACAAAGATTATGAGACCTTCACATATTAGTTTCGTGTGGAAAGTAGAACCATCGGAAATAGGATCGAAAAGGACCTTGAAGAATCCTCTGCTCCATTATCTAAAACAGATGATAGGCAAACACAACTTCTGCCATTCCTTGACTCTCCATCCATCTTGTCTTTCCTTCACCCTCTCATTTTCTCTGTTCACTTCTTCATAGCTCTGTAGCTGGCTTCTTTAACCCCTCAAAGCAGCTGGGAATGCAGTCTGACTGCAAGGTGCTACTACTGGGAATAAAGTTGATGGTAATAAATAAGGAGGCAGAAAACTACTGCAGATGAAATAAAATGCAACACATGAGTCATTAAATATTGAACCAAATTCAGGCTGCATAGCCAGCCTCAATCTGTTTTTACTGATGGTAAATGATGGGCTTATATGATTTCCAGCATCCTGATGGATGATACGACATCAGTTGTTTAGGTTGAGGAAGACAGAGTGAAAAGGGTGCCTTTTACTGTTCTTATTAAAAGGCCCATGCCTGTGCAGTGCTGAGGACTCGGGATGGCTCAGTACCTTTCTGGTTGGACTCTCAGCTTCTCCAGTGTTAATAAAAGCTGTGGCATTTTGGAGCAGTTTGGTTTGGGCAGTTTGTAAAAGGTGCCCAGACGCAAGCTTGAGGATTGATTACCCTTATCTGTTTTTAATGAAAATTAACAATTTGGATGGGAATAGAGTTTTATAATTACCAGGCCACTGAAATTAAAAACAGAGGATACATTCCCCAAACCTCTGAGACACCATTTCCCTCCAGCCGGGTTCACCACCGCATGGTGACTGAAGGGAGACACGGTCTGCTGAAGAACCGCTGTTCTGTTGCAACGGAGAGAAAATAAAAATTAACCTCTGATCTACAAAAGCGCTGGAGCTGCTGGCAATTAAGATGTTTTTTAATAAGATGCCATGCTTTGAATCACTAAAATGAAGGGTTGGAGGAATCTCTCTGCCACGCTGCTCCTTTCACCACTCTCAGACTCGGACATGGCAGCCACCTGAGGAGGTTAGAGAGCTGTAGTTAAATTAATAAAGCATGGCCTGGCTACTAGAGAGAAAGACAGAGTGACAGAGAGAAAAGTGATTGCAGGTAATTGCTGGACATACTGCTGTCATTTAATTTTTTTTCTTTCTGCACTTGAGACGGGTAAATTTTTTGCTGCTCTTGTGCTTGACGGGGTCTTCAGTTAGAAATCATCAGCCAAGTCAGAATTTTTCATCAAAAGTTAAGAAGAGGTTGAGATGACAGTAAAAGTACCAGCTTCTCTCAAAAAATCTAGATTTTTTTTTGCCAGATGACTGAAAATGTAAAAGATTTTCCTGATACTTTTTGTTGAGAAAAAAATGCCCTTTTCTGAGAAAATTAAGAAGAAAAGAACAAATTTATCAACAGTTTCCACTAGAACCCCTTCCTTTAACAAAATTGAACGTTTCTAAAGAAGTTTTGTTTCAAGTATTCTTGTAACAATTTGTTTCAAGTATTCATCTGGTAACATGAGGACACCCTGTCTGTGTTAAGGAAAAGGTTGACTGAGATGCTTCAACAACAGCTGTTGTTCAAACCATGTGTGCTGTGACTCACTTCTTGGCAGCTCATTTTAATTCTTCCTTCCTGAAACTTGCATTCTTCCTTCCAAATCCATGAAGGTTGTTATTGTCCGCTGCTAAGTCCAGATTTAAAGCCATCGGTGCTTGTGAAACTTCTCTGGGCTGTGAATCAGTCCTTTGCTCCATGTTTGACGGACTAAGTCAGAAATATGTGTTTGGATCTCAGCTTGGGTATTCTGTCACTGAAACAACACGTTTTTCACAGCTTCTTTCCCCACCACCCTCAAGCCGGTGATGTAAGTCCTAGCTTGTTCAAAAGCTTAGCAGGGAATCAGTCTTACAACTCAATGTTCACTTTTTGAGCTCAGGGCAATGATCTGCACCTTTTCATATAAGCATGTCCTGTGGTTTACGCAGGACACAGCCCCAAGTTGAGGCAGCACAGTCAATGAAGTCTTTGTAGATGAGCAGCATATTCATGTATCTTTGGATGGAGCCCTGCTCCCACCATGGAATTCAGATCTGCACCAGGCTTAGGGCATTTGAAAGATGTGAGACCTTTAGATGTAGGGATTTGGTTCAGCTTATCAGAAAAAGAAAAACCACCTGCAAGATTTAGATCTATATCCCCATAACGGCCTTTTGAACTTCCCCGAAAGTGTTTTAATCTGGAGTTTTTGATTCAGGCTTACCTACGTTCGCTTATCAGGTTTGGTTTCCTTCTTATTTAGAGCACACATATCACAGCTTGAACTCCCTGACCTTCCTTTCAAGAGCTGTAGGGTGAATTACAACTCCTCCTAAGTAAAAAAATGAAACAGAGTGACTCTGTTTCCGATTTTGCTAAAACTTTCCTAGAAAATGGGCCTTAAAATGGCAGTGCTCTCTCTGATCTAGCAAGATGGCTGCCAGTATGGATGTGGAGCAAAAGGTTAAGGCAGCCTGCAAAAAATTTGGGTTTTACCACATGATTTGGAGGAAGCAGACTTCGGCCAAGGGGTCTATATATATTATAGCAGCACCCCCTGGCATCCCAAGTGAGAGGAGCAACCATGTGCTGGGTGTTGAAGAGGCAGAGAGAGAGGGTTGCTGCTCTAGGCAACTGAAATATTTTTTTCTTAGTAAGATAGAGGGGGAAGCAGGCCTGATGACCCATCAGAGAGGAATCCAGTTTTCCTGATTCCCAACCTTGAACACCATATGACTTCATCGGACAATGAAAGAGAAAAAGCAGCAGGCAAAACCTAGCTCAAACTTATGCCTCAGGGACTGTTGCAATTTTCTGTTCTGGGACTGCCTTCCCCAGAAGCTGGTATTAGGAGGAAGACACTTATTTTTCACTCTTCTGATAAAATGGCAGCAGGCGGCAGGTCATTTCTATCCCTCTCGGCTTTTCAGCTCTCACGCAGACAGATAACCACGCTGGGAAAAGCAGGAATTGTGGAAGACTGACCTTAGCGTTTCTTTTATCAGATTGCTACCCATTAACTGGGTTAGTGTGCCCTCTCTATCCGTCTCTCTCTCTCCCTGTGTAGTTCATGTAATACAGCCCTCTGGAAGAAAACAGGCATGCATATTCATGGGACACCTTGTGATGAATGCTATCATCGACTCAGCGCTTTGAGGTTTTGTTAGTGGTGGGGATATTTCTGTCTTTACAAACCCCATGTAAGCTCAAATTTAGGTTACAAAAAAGTGTTTGACTTTCCCTTGATTTGGTGCAGAACAAGAGTGCTGCTCACTCCAGCAGTCGCACTAGGACTTTTTCTGCCTGTGGTTCTGAGAAGGAAACTCTTTGAGGGTATTACACAGTTGAGTAAACAAAAGGAACAACTGTAGCAGATCTGCACTAAAAAGTTCTGAGGCTCAGAGAGAACCAAAGAAACAGGATACATTTAAAGGCCTTACATTTAAGAGAACTGCAGATAACCTGTGACTGCTAATAATTGAAAGTCATTTTCTGAGCACACTGTGGGGACTGATCCTGGACCCTTTGGGAATCCAGGCTTGCAGTGTCCTGGCGGCAAGGTTCAATGTTGCAAAACGCTGGCACAGATTCATGTAAACCTCAGTTGGACAACAGCAGAGTCCCTACAGTTTCCTCAGATGTGCAGCTCCATTTTCAGATAAATCCTGTTTGGAGGAGCACAACAGCCCTGGAATGAAACTCTCAAACAGACAGGGAGTGCTGCCCAAGGTCTGAAAACATGTCAACGGAAGGGCCAAGAAGGATTCTCAGTATCCATGAAACTACTTATTCATAGATCCCAGATCAAATCAGCAAAGTCCTGATCTGAATCAGAACCCAAATTTAGAAACATTTTGAGAAATTTCCCCCCAGTGCTCTGGGGACTCCATCCCCAGGGTTCAGGCTCAGACCCATTTCTGTGGGGATGCTCAGGGGCTGGTTCCTCCCACCCCGCTCCTGCTGGGAGCTTACACCAGGGCCCCAGCCTCAGTGTGTGGCCTCTCACAAGCTATAAACTGTCCCTCTGCTTTACAAGGGTAATGAGGCATTTTGTGGCTAGGCAGAGCACTGATGTATTTTCAAAACTGTACATTGCACTACTATAAATATGTGGGTTCAAATGCTATATGAGAATTAAAAACAAAACATTTGCCTGCATTAAGTGCTTCAGTTGCCGATCAGCTGCAGAGACAGTCCTTGTTTTGACCAGTATAAGAGAGAAAGCCGGATGGGTCAGGCTGTCCTGGCAGGATGAACAGGGCATGACTGATTCACGGGTATCACTGTGGCTCCCTTCGAGTCTGGATTGGCGCTGCTCAGCGCTGTGAGTTACAGGCAGTTGTGCTCATGCCTGGAAGCTGACAAAAAGGCTACCAGTGAAGCTTTATCATGCCTACCCAGGGGAACTGCAGGTGCTTCCAGGGTCACACTCATTTCTGGACTGGAGCAGATATTTTTGTGGGCTTTGGTAATTCCCTTGGTCAAAAGAGAGAGAATTGCCACATAAGGGATTCAGTGCAGGCTGGAAAGTATATGACTTTGACATATTCATCTTCTTTATTTTTTCTCCTTCTGTGTTCAGGTTAAAATCTTGGTGGATTTCCCCAGGAAATTTAATTTAACGAGGCAAAAATGCAGCCATTGCATTTTACTAGGCATAGTCTGTAGGTGACACCCTTTAGGGGTAGAAAAGCATGCAAGCTATTAGGTATGCAGTTCCTTCATCAGTCCCAATAAAGATGCAGAAAGAGTCAAGCTGTGACCATTGGTTAGAAATGATGCCCTCAGGTTAACCTCAATATGTTAATCAATTAGGAACTTGAAGGGAAAGGGAGGTTGGCACCCAAGGGGAGTAGAAATGCTCTTAACAAGGGGAAAAAGATTATAGGAGCTGAGAAAGAGAGACAAGTAGTTAGCATCTGTGAAATAGATAGAGGTTATCAGATGACAAGGTGAGGAAGAGTTTGTCACAAGGCATAAAATCAACATGTTTTTTTTTTAGTTTCCATTACGTTTGTGCAGCTGGGTATCAGTGCGCTTTGACCCCCCCTAAGCAGCACCCTGGCATGGACAAAACCTCTGCCAAGAGGAGAACCTGCCTTGTCCCCACTCTCTCGGGAAGCGCCGAACCCATTTCCACATGCCATGCACAGAAGCACAACATCAAGCTGATCCGCACTTCAGTCGAAATTTTGCAGCCGTTCCCCAGCTGTTATGTTTCAGCCTTAGGGCATCACATTCGGGGTGAATGGCAGCTCTTCACTCTGCTTGCTCTCCTCTGAAGAGGGTATTTATTTGAGTGCTCACTACATCTGGCTTTCTTTTTTGTGCCTTTGGTTTGAGTAATTGCCTTAATCTGAATTTCAAGGCTGACACCCTGCCTGACCCTTTCCTGTTCACTTCTGTATTGTGTATTGCATCCAGCCTTCTTACTCTTTGTTTTAATTAAAAACTACAGAGGCTTAACGAGTCACTTCTACATCAAATTTATTTCCAAAAACAATATACGTGCGTGCATGTTTATGGACCACAGGATTTACCTTTTGGTTTTTAGTACTCTCTTGCATGCATATACATTAGAAAGATTTATGGAAAATAACTCAATTAAAATATTTATGTTTTACTTGAAAGTGTGTCCCCTAAAAGCATTGCAGCACCTACTAGTTTTCTCACCAGTGTGTCAGATCAGCACACTTTTTTTATTTCTCAGCTGCTACCACTGAAGCAAACTGTCCTGGCCCTGGATAACAGCAATTTGGTATCCAGGTGCATATACACATGTGCAGATGCAGCAGGTTTAATTGCTGTTTGCTTTGCAATTTAAGCCTCTTAATTTTCCATTTGTTAAATGAGGAACATGCAACATTTATGTAATTAATTTGCTCAAATAGTTCAGCAATTAAGCTCACCAGCTTAGTATCTGTTTCTGAGGCCACCTCAAAGTGGCCTCCCTCGCTACTGCAGCCCTGGAGTAGTCCTCCCCCGCAGTGCATCACCACTTTCTCCAACAAGAGTACATTGACCTCCTTGAACTTTCTCTCACACCTACCTGCCAAGCTAGTTTTCAGCTGAACTCGCTGATCCTGTAATCTCATTATCCCTTCTTCCATGGCTCCCTCATCCTGCCCTCTCAGTCCCCTTGCTGATCTTTTGGTCACCTCCTCCCACATCCATCCATTCTCCCATTTCAGCCTTCACCTGACTGTCTACCTGCACCAGCACCACCCCACACTGCTCTGATGATTCCTATGCTGCTTAGCAGGTTGCTGTGCATCTGTCCTCTCTTTCACATCCTTTATTCTCTGATACCATCTTAGGACCACAATGTCAATTGAATACTTGATGCAAGAATTATGAAGGTCCTTTCATGTATATCTAAACAAGAGGACAGATATAATAACAAAAATATCAGGTCAAACTCTGAAAATTTCACTGCAAAAAAAAAAAAAAATGTTGCAAGGTTGGAGAGATTGGTCGAGACCTGCAAAATATGTTTTATCCTGATGAGTTAGATTTGGTTATCCAGAAAATAGGAATAGAAGGCAACCAATCCCCTTCCTAGTTGTGAATCTCTGAATTACATATTAATAACATATGTATCAACATGTATAACAACACCTCCAGAACAAATACACAATGGACTGTTCACATGTATCTATGAAATACTGAGGTTTGTGTGTGTCCATGATGTTAGTGACAGGGATGCTGGAAGGAGGAGAGGATCACCTAGCATACAGGCACACAAGGACTTATGTCATTATGTCAGGATTTCATATCAGTTAATAGTTAAAATACTTGCATAAAAACTCTGTCAATCTGATAAATTTTGAGTGGCTGGTTGCAAAAAAAAAGATATTTTTAACTTCAGCTGATTTGAATTTCCTGTATATTTATAAATATAAGATGTTCCTTTCACACTTGAAGTAATTCTTTTGTCTGTCAGTTAGCTGGTTGGATTTTTTCTTATCAAGCCCAAATGAATCATGACTGTTCCTTGGCTGGCAACCCAGGTAGTCTTTATGTTTCATAATACAATAAGAGATTTTCCTAGGATGCATTTGTTGTTTTTTCCTTTTTTTCCTAAAGTCATCTATTTGTTACCCTTAAGAAAGCATTGCTATGAAATACGGTTTCCACTATGTAATTTCAGCTCCAGGCTTTGCCCTGTTTTGTTAGTGGAGCCCAGAGCTGGCCCTGACTCCAGATATCGCACAGAGCCATCTACCGGTGCAAGGCAACGCGGCGGCCGAACCTCACACCGAAAACTTCACAGTTTCCGAATATTTCTTGCTCTGGTAGAACCCTAGAGTTAAAGCCAGCCGCCTTCTGGCCCTCCCGTTCAGGCTATTCTAGGTGTTTTAGGCAACGGGGTGTTGCTGCGGGGCTTTTCCCTCATTCATTTTCGCTTTGTACAGTCCAGGAAATAGTATTATGGATTCATATGTCATAAACTCGTTGATGCAAGCAATATATTGATAGAAAAACAAAAAACAAAACAAAAAATACCTTATGCATGTTCATCATCTGAGTTGATTTGCTGTAAGAAGTACCGAATTGCTTTGCTGCAGTAAATTAAAACAGATGTATGAGTTCTTACCATTTAAATTCACCATGGAGCACTTGAAAAATGAATATACCAAATAAAATGCCCTGGGTCTTGAACCGACTGCCTTGTGAAGCCTGAATGTTCAAAAACCAGCTCTGCATTGTACGTCCTTGAACTTTCTTCATATTTTAATTTCAAGCACGGATGTGTGTAGTTCTAATAATTGATCCCTTCTGCACCCTTCTCACGGAAAGCAAAGCATACTCAATCTTGTGTTTGTACAGTGATCCCTGTCGAGGGGTTAGTCCTGTATTTTCCATGCTTTTGTCCTAACTGTTGCTAATAGAGATAATGAGTCATCGTTGATGAAACACTTAATGATACGCACAACAAAAGTACTTAGTAGTTCCACAGCATTTTGAATTTTCAAAGGATATTCCGTATATCAGTTGTCTCTAGAGCATGCCTTGGAGTAAAGTAAGCATTAATACCGTCATTACAGACCCCCTTATAATTTTTGGTGTATTAATCAGGAGATGGCAATGAAACATTGCACAACAACTGTGAAATCTAAGGACTGACATTCATAATGTGGTCAGGAACTTCAGGAACTCATGAGCCAGAATACCAAACTGCGTGTATTTGATGCTATGGATCAACACGCACTTTATGCCACCAGAAGCTCAGTCTTACCTCCACAAAGAAGTGTCCCTGCTGCTGTGTCCCTGCTACTCCCAGGAAAAAAAAAAAAAAAAGAAAAAAAAAAAAGAAAAAAAAAGTTAATGTTACTCTGGATTTGTTTCCCCATGAAGTTCAGTAATAACCACACAAAAGTGAAACAGTGGTAGCATTAGGAGGGGAGAAAGCAGGGGATAGTCCTTGTCTTCCCATTGAGTGAGAATAGCAAAGCTCATTTAACCAAAGAGTGCCAATGTTTTGTGGTCACCTCGCACAAGAGGAGCTGTACCACGGCAACAGAGACAAAGCTGCTTCTGATGTACAGCTATAACATCCAGATCAAAACAAGGGGGAGTATTTTCTTCAGTGGGATTTTGAAACCAATAGGTTAAAACATTGCATTACTTATCAGTGGATTAAATATTCAGCCACGAAGTTTAACAATGAAACAGATATAATCAAACGTTTTCTGTCAGTAATAGCACTTTGAGTGTATGCATTTTGAGGGAAAAAGTCCTCTAATTTGGGATTTTTGTAAAAAAATGGAACTTTTACATATATGCATATATTTTCAAATACAGTAATTGGTAAAAACATTTTCAAAAGAACATTATGATGTTGATTTGCAAACTTGCTGCTGGCCCTGTCAGAAAGAGGTGGTCTCTGAACAGCTTCATGGACAATCAGATTGACCAAACCATTAGCAGTTCTCAATGCCTCAAAGTTTAAAATCAGCTAAGGTTTATTTTCAGATCCCAAGTATGGAAAATATAGTTTTTTCCTTATGAGGATTTTCTCACAAGACAATGATCAAAATTCCATTGAGGATGTAGAAAAACATTTCAGATAATCTCTGGCAAAGCAACATTTGCAGAGTGTAACATTTGCCAAATGTAATCGTGCCCTGTGATCAGCCAGTGTTAGTTTTGACACTGTGATGCCTGCATGGCTATCCATTTATCTATTCATGTGCCTTACGTTTAGAGCAGAAGGTAGCTTAGCTTTGCAAATGGGCATGGGAATTAATTATTCTAATTGCCATTAAAATGTTTCCATTTAAATATCAGCTTCTGCTAACTGTTACCCTGCAATGGTCTGTGAATGGTAACTCAAGTGGCACGTGCAAGGGCAGATTTTGTGGCTGGACAAATGTGTGCTGTGTAAATGGATGCTGTGAAAAAGGGAAAGTCTTAGGGAATTAAACCAAGCAGGAGCTTATCCCTTTCGTAGGCTGTTGTGTAGTTTCACTTTGGTTAAGTTAACCACTTCTGGAGAAAAAAAAAAAAAACATCGTTAGTTATTGTTCCCTTCCTCAGTAACCTCAGGATTCTTGGTCCCATTGTTCTGTAAGTAGTACCCATGATGATTACTGTCTCTTTCTCTCTCTTTCAAACAGAGTGTATTTTCTTTTGGTAACCAGGTATTAGGAAAGACTTTTAAGATGAGAGCTATAGAAGCTACAATGCAGCTTCAGTATTAAAATATAACCTTGGGTCATCTGCCCCTCAGTTGTCCGAAAATTTCTATTATCCAAAACACAGCCATGTCCCCCGATATCTATTAATTATGCTGACAAGTCCCTTGAATTTCTGAAACCTCTGTTATCCAGGCTTATTCAGCTTTCCCTATGGCATCTGGATAATCAGGGTTCTACTGTATTTCATTATTTTTCATAATGCTTTCTGCTTTTCAGAAGGCAGAAGCAGTCTCTCTCTCTCTCCCCCCTTCACAGAATGCATTAGACTAGCCAAACAAATGGACCTGGCCAGATGGGAAATGCAACCTCTCTCTGTCTCAAATATTACTTTATACTGTTGTGTACGGCCAGCACTACGGGTTTGGCTGCAGAATACATAGTCAACATATTCAGCAAGAGCAAGATGGGATTTTTCAGTTCCATTCACCTCATTAAAAAAAAAAAAATCTGATAACCAAGAAAGTCAAAACAATCATCAAAACTCAAGTCACCATTACTGGATGCCCTGTTCTCTCACCAGTCACCGTAACAGCAGTTCCATGGTACTTTTCAGAAATTTGCCTGTTTATTCTCACAGCCCCTTTCAGGAGGTAAGGAACTTTCCTTTCTGCACACAGGGAGCTGAGCACTGGCAGTGAGCAACCACAAAGCACCGTGGAGGCAGCCTGGGGTACAGCTGCAAGTGCAGCTCTGCTTACCAAGAGCCAAGACTGACCACAAGACTGTCCCAATATATTGGGAAGAAGTACTGCTGTGAAGTTTTGTGATTAACCAGTAGACCACCTGGAAGCTTCCAAATGCTCTCCATATGCCTTGAATTAAAGCAGTATAACCAGGGAAACATCCACAAACTAGGGATGCACAGAAGGGTAAATTCTCCCTAAGTGATCCAAGATTATCTGAATGACACGAATGCTACCTAGTTCAGGGTCCTGTCCCTGCTAGTGACCATGATCTGAGGCTTAAAGATGGATTAAAAGGACAGGGCAACACACGCCTGGGGTGGTGCTCCCTGCAAATCAAAGGCTCAAAGAATCGTCCCGAGCCTCAGGTTGTTTCTTTGTGCATAAAAGTATTTGCAGATTTTTCTTCCTAGAATTCTTTAAATCTCTTCTTGAAGTCCTCTGTTTGAATACATCTGGAGTTCAACAGTGTAATGGTGCACAGTGTGGGGAATTAAGTATATCTTTTCATTTGCTTTCTGTCCACTGCCTCACAATTACATGGACTGCCTCCTTGTTCCTGTATTGTGCAAAACTGTCTGTAATATTTCTTTATTCACATTCTCAATGCAAGTCAGGATATTACTGACCTCGGCCAAGGCATCATGGGGTCAAGGCAGATGAGGCCAAGTAGATAAGCTTCAAACTAAATAATGGGAAAAGAGTTATGTGTGTAAAGTCCACCCCTGCATTTACTGCAGAGTGAAAGGAAAAACAAAATAAAAATGAAGGGAATAGAAGTGAATAGGAAAATGAACAGCAAAGAGAAAGGAAGCCTAGTACTGCTGAGACTGGCATATTATAATGATCATACTGGACCAAAGCAAAGGTCCTCACTGCCCAGTGGTCTACACTGCCTCCATCAGTGCGTAATAACAGAGGCATGTTATTAGACGAACACATAGTGAGACTCCCCAGTTTTCAGGATAGCAATACAGTTGTTAAAATTACTTTGCCTGGCCTGGTCAAGACATTGAGGATTACGAGCGAAACTTCATGTGTTAATCCAAGGTACACAGGCAATAAAGCAGAGGTCCTAGAACAACTGATGCTATATGTGGAATCAAACATTAATGGAATAACATAAACATAACAAAATAATGACCATAGTTATAATGGTTTTGGAAGCAGAAAGAAAGGCAAAGATGGCTGAGTGGCCTTGCTTGATGCAGCAGAAGGAATGAGAAGGGTAGGATGGATAAAATAGACTAAATTTGTATAAAATTGCTTACAGGAAGGATAATAAGAGATTCTATGGAGTAGTGCTGGAAGTTTGTTATAGATGCTCCCCCCTCCAGGTTCAGCGTGGATATGAATAGCAATTTCTGTAATGTTATTACAGGAAAAGAGAGACTAGTGAGAATTGTGTCATTAAGGTAGACTGCCTTTCAGACATATGTTGAAAAATAAATGTGACCAATAATCCTAAGGCTCAGATATTCCTTCAGGTGACAGGCAACAGATTGGGCCACTAAGCAGTGAGGATAGAGCAGAGATGAAAGACGATCTCCACATGGTCCTGCATACTTTGTCTCAGTTTTCAATAAAGGCAGTGGTGACAGCCGGGGGGGCAAATGCAGGGTGGGGACAAGAGAGCAGAGAAAGCGTTAACCATATCTGAGACAAAAGGAAAATTTGGAACTGAATGAGATAAAGCTGAAGAAGTCAGATTGCCTTCACCCCATCATTTGGAAATTGCACGTACAAGGATTTTTAATAAATCTGTCAAGTTTTTATGAATGGGACTATATGCTTGGACAATGACAAATGCATCACCTGTATTGAGGAAACAGAGTTAAGAGGAGGAGCAAAAAGGGAGCTTGGCACTTTCAAGCCTCTGAATCTGACCTTAGTAACATGCAACAGTTGTGGCCTCTTCAGGAAAACACTTAGGTTGAAAAATTAAAAAAATTAAAAATCTTCCCTGTCTAAGAGAGCAGTGAAGCTAGAAAGAACAGCCAGCCATAGGGAAGGCTAACTTCCTAACTGGACTTAGGAGGAAATATGATTCAGTGTATGAAAGAAATGATGTGAAACAGCTGCCTGCAGTATCAGGAAGCTGGACACAGTAACAGCAGCTGTCCCTTCCATTGTTATTACCATATTTTTTTCTGAGGCCTTGATTTTTGAAGATAATTAAGCACATATATTACTCTCAGATTAGGACTTTATCTACTGAAACCAAAAGGCAGATTTTCAAAATCTACTTTTTTAAATGATAAAGTGAGTCTCTTTAATCTTGACAGCCAAAATCCTTGGATGTTCTTCAAACATCTCAGTCTCAAATCTCTATTGGTAGTATTTATTTACCTAAAGTGAGGCACATAATGTAATACCACCTTTAAACAGGAGCTTAGTCAACATTGTATTCACATTTCCTACTCTTATTCCAAGTACTGCAGGTTGGTACTGTGAGTCAGGAGAGCTTTCTCCCCATATGCTCACAGAGGAGTTTCTGAAGCATTTTTCAAACCCTTCATTCCCATTGCTGCTGTTCCTCAATTCCCCAGTTTGCTCCAACCTTGGCATCTCATTTCTCTTGCCAGCAGGCACTGAGGCACCAGCACAGTTGTAGATTTTAGTGATCATCAGACATACAAGTACTAACACTTATTTCTGGATGAAGCTCCAAAGGGATGTCAAATGGCTGTTCCTATTTCATGTACTTCACTTTCCCAACCAGGTTTCTAAAGAAGAAATTAATACAGAGAAGGCACTTTGACTGGGATGTAACAGCCAAAGGATATATTTTGTCCTCAAAAGACTATATGTAATGAAATATGAGATTTTTTTACGAATCCAAATAGTGGCAGCTTTTTTGGGGGAAAAAAACCATCAACCAACCCTCTTACTTCTCACCAACCAGAGACGGAATGACACCAAAAAACTGTATAAACATGGCTGGTGCCAAGTGCTCCAGCAGCCTCGAGCCCATGTGTGTCACCTCATCTCACGAACCACATCACCAACAAGAATTCACTTGTGCAGTGGCTGATCACTGATTTTCAGGAAAAAATGTGTGCATGTTTGTAAAGGGCTGGGAATGGGGGGCTTCAGCAAATGTAAAGTATTTTCCTTTCCCCTCCTTGCACGCCTGTCCTCACAATGAACAAGGTCCCTGCTTTCACTGCCACTATCCTCTGTACACGCAGCCTTTGTTACAGAGCTGGCACCTCTTCAGCAACCCTTTTCCCACACCCTTTACACCAGGGGAAAGTGGCTTTCCTTCTTAAAATAACACCTTCTGGTACACCTTGTAAAAAGGCCCTGGTGTTCCCATTGTTTGAGAACGGTATCTGCACATATTCAGATAGCTGACTGATTAAGAAGGTGTCAGTAGATGGATGTCAAGAATACATGGCCTAGTTACTAGGTTTTGTGAGACCAATTAAAATAGGGCGTCATTGTTCTGCATGACAAATGGCTTCCTCTGGCTGTTCTTTACCTCAGTTCTTGGCATATGTTATCTCTAACCACATTTATCTCAAGGGGAGTCTGAAGTACATTTTTTCTGCAAGCGTGGCTTTTTTGTTTCGTGTAAAATGAGACTTCGCTTTATTTCTGAGGACTTCACGCTGCATCTCCCAGAATGTCATGTGCTGTAAAGATCCTCCCTGCCCTCCTTGCATTGTTTTTATAAAACAGAATATGTTTACACACAGCAGCCCCAGAGAGGACCTAACACAGGTGAAGAATGAATGAAGCCTTTTCCCAAAGCTATCCTATTATGGACAGTACAGGCTCCTGTGACTCTCTTGCTTGAGAGGTCCATCAGTGACACTGTTTGACGTGCCACCAAAATACAGGTCCCTTGCTAGAGCTCTGGCTCTCAGACAAGACAATGATAGGATTTTATACCGTTCAATGATATAGAGAGAACTGTAAAACGAGTTTAAGAGAATAACAAGGTGCGTGGAGGGGTCAGATTGCCACATCAAAATGAAAATCTGGGAAAGGAAGCAAAGCATGAGGTTGCCAGGAGGAGGTATCCGCTGGCAGCTGGCTAGAGATTAGAAGGAAGCTAAAGTAAAGAAGAACACACTAAGGGTTCTGGTGAAAACTAAGTTGTCAATAAATGTTTCAGATTACAAGGTATACCAGATTGTGAGAGGGGGAGAGACAGAAAACAGCAGTGCTTCTGGAGCAAGGCAGCATGTTGCCTTACTATTAGGAGATGTGGCAGATTGTAGTTAAGAGAGCTGCCTGCCCTGCTGGCACCTTCCTGCTCTGCTCTCGGCACAGATAAAGGTTTGTTAGCTCTGCAGCAGCACTGTGCGCTCTGAGTTAATTAGGAAAAGGGACTGCTTTCTGGGGCAAGGCAGGTAGCAAAGACTACAGCAGCAGACTTCACCAGGATGAGGGCAATGGCTGTGGAAGCAACTTAAGGTGTTTCCACTTCCTGTGGAAATAAAACTGTTAAATTTGCTCCTTGAGGTCCAGAGAAATCCCACCTGGGAGTGAATTCCTTCAAGGTAGCCCTTAGTGTAAACAGTCTACATCTAACCATCAAATGGCTGAGGGCAGCAAGGCACGTCCCACATAGCCCAGAGCGCCAAAGCAAGGGGAGATGCAAGTCAGCAATATCAGCCCAGCCACTTTTTGCTGGTTTGCTTCCCCACTTGCACAGATCTGGGCTCAATTTCCCCAGCACAGATTATGTCGCTGTTCTCACTTCATAGGATATTTGGGCTGCAAGTCTCAGGCATGCAGCAAATTAAGGGCAAGAAAGGTGGCTCAGCTTACTGTTCATTACCCACAGTGCTGGTCAAAGGGTCAGCGGTGGCTTTGAGATCTTGAGATATAACAGGTTATAGGAATGGGCTGGGCAACTCTTTTTAATAGCTAAAGAGGGAAAACTATCTGTTTCCCATTAGCTCCTTCACCTCCCAGCTACCTTTCCATCTCTGAGGAACTAGAATTGCCCAGGTCATCAGAAAGGCTGCCAAATCAAACAGATATAGAGAAGTGGTGAAAAAAATCAAACCAAGAAGTGGAACCTAAAAAAGAAGGGAGATCAAAATGAAAAATCAAGGGAAGAACAGTAATGCAAGCTAGAAATTACCATATTGAGCTATGCTTAACATTAATATGGGAAAATAGTAGGCAAGAACAAACCAATAGTGTAAAAAAAAAGAGAAGATAATGAAATCTACTATGATAAAAGCATAAGCCCTGATAACACTTGTTGTTTGGCACCAGTAACATTTCCACATGCAAGGGAATTAATGCAAAATTATTTGGGCATGGAGACGTGCCTATATTGAGTGGTGGGACTGGGGCAGGTTAGGAAGATGTGTGGACTCTATGGTTGTCAATGACCATGTAGTATAATGAAAAGTATGGTCAGAAGAGCAAGATTTTTAAGCACAGTGGAAAATTACATTTCCAAGCCTAAGCCAAGACAAAAGACAGTAACTGGATTTGTAGTTAATAAACAGGAGAATCAGAAGAGAAATGAAATAAATTATAAGAGGAGAAGATGGCAAAAAGTCAGATGTTCTCATCATTTTTTGTGTGTTTTTTATTGTGTTCTAGTTTGTTTTTCCCAAGGAGAAACAGATCTCAGATGATAGAAGTGCTTGAAGAATACATTTTGAATTCTTTAAGTTAAGAGCTTAAAAATACATCAGAAAATAATTATGATTAACAAAAGAAATCAGAAAAGTAATCACAATATTTTCTAAATGAAACCTTTTCAGCAGCTGATGTTGGGTGTTATATCTTGAAACTGATGTGCAGTTTCATTAAAGGCATGTAATGAACTGAAATGTAAAAAATATTTCAACAAAAAACCCAAACAAACACCATTTTTGTGGCAAACAAACCAGTCTGTGTAGCCCAGAACTAGAGGGGTTTATGTTTGTTTTGCCTCTTAAATTTTCAGGCACTGAAACTTTCCAGGATGTTTTGTTTCCAGTTGAATGGCAAATAATATTTTAATTTATTTATTTTGAATTCTCATAACTAGTAGGGCACCAAACAATTATTTATTATAGGGTTTTAAGCAGAATTATGAAAATGAAGAATTTTACAGTTTGCCTCCATTCAAGCATTTTGCAGTCAATCTGGAAGGGTTCCTGACTTTTAGAAATTATGTTAAAATAGCTGTGCAGGGAAGAGGATGGTATTTCCCACAATATCAGTAGACGCAACAATTTTCAGTCCTAGGCATGGTAGCAGAGGTAGCAGAAATGTGATCCAGCAGCCTTTAGGAGAGAGGGAGAGAGATTCTGTGTGAAAGAGCTAGCAAGGAGCAATAGAAAATGGACGAGAAGGGGGAAAAAAGGAAGGAGCAGTATGTTCATATCAGCCAACCCTTCCCTCCTCCCTTCCTCCACAGAGTTAAGTTAAATGCATCTGCAGTTCTGCTGCTAATAATTATTGCCAATAATTAATAAGCCTTTGAACAAATTGTCATGCTCTTAATCTGCAGGGCTAATTATGAAAAACAAAAGAAAGTGTCTAAATCCATGGAACTAAATGATTAAAGAAAGAGCATAAAACATGCTTGTAAAATAAGATGAGGGTTGTGTTTTCATTTTTAATGGTAAATATATATTTACTGAGACACTTAGTGCAGATGTCAACAATTTAAAGGGTGAGGGAAACAGAGACAAAAAAAATCTATTTTGCTCAATATACAGAAAACAGAAAATGAAGATTATCTTTCCCGGTAGGATACAAAATTGGAAATGAGAACATCTTAGTTACTTGGAGGTCAGGGACATTGACAGGTGGAAGGGTAGTCCACCAAAGAAAGGAAGATCTCTCTGTTGAGAGATACTGCCTCTCAGTTTACTTAGATGCTTTTTTAGCTTAAATCATGTTCTTGATCCTGTTGACCCTAGTGAGTCTATTGATATGCTGAGACATTTTCATGGCTGAAATCAAGGCTAAAAGTATTTTCTAACACACACGCTGAGGGCTTACTGCTATGTGGGATAACCTAAGCTATGTGCCCTAATCCAGTTTGGAAGCCTATGGCAGAACTTGGGCTTTAAAACAATTCAATGAGATTCTGGGTTAAAATTTTACAGATTTTTTTAGGTATCCATTAAATTGCCCCAGAAGTAGAAAGATGTATTATTTCAGATTTATTTCTATTTTATTCTATTGTAAAAATTTCCTTGCTGTTCATTCACTTGTGTCCAGCCCTTTCCTTGTGTCTCTCACAACAAACATACTTTGATAGGGGAAAAGTGGCTGTATAAACCTTCAAGAACCTACCAGCTCCATGTTATTGGTCTAAGGAAAGGAAAGAAGAAAAACACACAAGCATATAAAGAAACACTGATAAAGAACTCAATTCAGATTGAGAAAGTCTGTTATATTTTTCAGTTCTTTTGCTTCCTTCCTTATGGATAACACCATTAAAGAGAACGTGGTTATTTCTGCAAGCATCCATCAGAGCCACAGGAAATTCAGACTGAAAGTTAATATGTAAAAAAAGAGCCCAAATTTCCCAAAACGTGGCAGCAAATGCACACACAGCTCTGCCAGGAGCATAATTGACTTAGAAGTTGTTGCGTGGTAGCTGGGGAGGCATCAGGCAGCAGCACAGCTGGTAAGGTTGCAGGCAAGCTGTGATTTTACCTATTTATTTTAAAAACTCACAGCCTTGTCAGTCCCAGCAATAGGGTAATATTTTTAAGGCAATTTCCATAAGGAAAAAGGCCAGAATTTTTTTTTTCTTTTTTAATAAAAAGAAGGCTTTAAATTGTTATTTGAGATGTTTACACATCTCTCATACTCCATGATGGGTCCTTTAGGGGATCCGGATCACTGGAGAGCAACTTGTCAAATGCTCCTTTTGCTGCTAGGACAATAAACTCCGTGTACTGATTAACAAAGTTTATTCCTTTCCTAGTGAACATAGTGCATCTCATTATGAACTTCACATGGAGTTTCTAGGGCAAGTTGCTTTGGAGATCAGACATGAAGGTGTGGAAGATGTTTCCAAAACATTCAGAGTCATCAGTACCCTTCTTCTTTTTAGCTTTCTTCTTAGTTTTATTCCTAGGATTCACAATTTTAAAAAGTACACCCAAAACCGTTCAGGTTTTGGCAAGCAATCCTCTGTTCAACATGAGCCTTTTCCTCTAGACAGGAGATCACCGTGATTTTTTTTAAGTGTCCCTCCTGAAACAGGAAAGAGAAAATGGAGTCTGCAGTGGAAAATTGGCAAGAAATCCACTGTCTTTTTGGAGAAAAGGTACCCATGGTACAGAAAGCATATATCCTTTTTAACTGTGTTTAATGCATTAGGAAAGGCTTACAGATGCTCATGGACTGCATACAGTGTCCCAGTGAAGCAGAATTTATCCAGAATCAATTCACCGGATCTGTATTGTCCCAGGAGACAGAAAATGAGGCCACACTAATGCTATGATTTAGAGTGTGTTTTTATTTATTCCTAAATGTAATGTGCTTGTGTAGCAAACAATTCTTCTGCAGAGAAAAGATGTACAATCGCTTGAAACTAACAACACATTAAGTTGGCTATTACTGGAATCCTGCTGCCTCTTATTGCTGTGTGTATAATAACTTGACAAATATATTCAGATCTGGCGTGGGTTTAACACTCATTCCGTATCTCTTCTCTTTCTGCCAGCATGGTCTAATCCACTTAAGAGAGGATAATGAAAAAAGGCCTGATAAATTCTTACCTAGAATTTGTAATTTGTGTGAGCTTTTTGCAGGCCCCAATCCAGTTAGTTTAAAGCTAACTCAGGCATCTCGCCATAAGCTGCAGCCTGTTCTCCACATGGCTCCAGACACTCTGGAGACAGAGTTAACTTTCCATTAAACAAGACAAATTCCAGCATGATTTTTCTGCAAAGTGAGCAATGTCAACCCCACCTCTCCCAGCTGCATCCACCAAAGAGACGGAGGTGGCAGGAGGAAAATATCCAACTTAAATCTAAGGTGGCTGAACGCTGGTAGGAGTGTGCCGGAATTCTTGAAAAAAGCCTTTGGTGGATCCTTGAAAATACGTGTATGCTTGACTCTAATGGCCATGACCACTGAAATAAGACAGCCCTTGAATGTCATTGGTAACTATCATTTTCCCCTGAATTTATTTGTTGCATAGGTTTTTCCCATAGTGCCAGAAATTACCATGAGCTCTGCATATGCCCTGGACCATGTCTCCAAGCCAACCTCTAACTCCTGCTCAGCAGATCAGTCCAAAGCAAATCTTCTCTTCAACTGGTCCAACCTGCTGGTTTAGTGTCTGTCCTAACACCACCAGAGAGGAAAACTCTCCCACTTTCTAACCTCGGTGGGGGGAACTTCACATCAGTTTCAACAGCAGAAAGCAACTGGTCCCTTTTCCTCTGCCCAGCCCCATCCTGCATCCCTCCCACTTGTGCGGATGGGTCCCTCGGGGCCTTATCAGCCCGTCTTCATTGAAGCCCTGAGCACGGAGGCTGATCCACTTAGCTCAGCACAGCGCTGCAGCCCCTACGCTACAACCCAAACCACTGCAGGCTACGTAATCAGTATGTGCAAAAGATCAGTTGCCTCACACCAAATAAAGCCAAGATGAAACCCAGCCCTTAAGAAAGAGGGGGAGTATCTGCTGGCACACATAGGAAATAAAAAATCAGTCACTAGAAAGCGACTGCCAATTACAGTGACGTTAAGATGGAGCAGAAGAAAGGTTAATCATCACTGAGCTGCGGAGGATGCTGGATTAGTCACAATGTTTCCTTCAGCCTTCCTTTTCTCTCCTACCTGCTGTTTTTTTCTACCGACAAGTAAACTTCTCCAGACACAGAGGTTTCTCTCAGACTTTGGTGCAGCTCCAAGGTCAAAGCCTCCCTTTTGCCCATGCTGGTAAGTAGATGCTGCAACAGCCATGCTGGTGTGTGGAAAAGAAGGGGAAACCTTCTCTTTTCCTTCCCCTCAGTAAATCCTTGCCCATCTCCCTGTCAGTTTGTACAGCCTAGAGCACAACAGAGCCTCCGAAAGCTGGGTCTAGAAAAGAGGTGGAAAGCTCTCCTTTTTTGCAGACAATGTGCCAAGGAGGGGGCTGTAAGCTGTGAGGGGGACTTTGTTCCCACTGAACTCCTCACCTATCACCCAAGCTAGTAAATTCTTCTTTCCCAAATGCAGCAGGAATTGTGCTCACTGATGACTGCTTTCTTCCCCAGCAGCTCCACTGATGCAGACCCAAATTCAAAGCAGAGCCAAACCGATTAAATGAGACTAACATTACCAGGCAGTATGGGTCTCATGAGTGTTTTTCTACCATCCACCCATCCCTGATGGCCTTCCTGCAACCCTTCAATGTTGTTCTGAGAAGCAGGATTATATTTTCAGAAACAGAAAAGGAAGTAATTGGCTCCCTGGAGGCACCAGAGAAGCCCTACACCCATCCCTGCCTGTCCATGCCCGCACCACCCTCTGGGGAAAGGTCCTAGCAGCGAACAGTGCTGTCACGTAGAGAGGGATCTGAAATGGAGCCATCGCAACAAGAGCTTCCAGACCAGCATCTCTCAAGCAGGAGAAATGTGTTTCTCCCTAATTAGCCTTGGAAACTTGAACTTCTACATCCAGGACTTTGGGTTGAACAAATACTCTTGAATCCACATCCCTTTTCCTGGCCGGCTATACTATGTATGTATTTGAGTTTCCCTCCCTTCCCAGCTTGGCAAAAAGCCCTGCAGAGGGAAAAAACACACACATAAAGAAAAATGATTGTTGTGCTCTATCTCAGGAACTTGCTGAAAAAAACCCTTCTCAAACCAGGCAGCAGAAAGAAAAAAAAATTGTTCATACAAGAGAGCTGGGTGTTGGAGTACAGAGCAAGTGTGCTATTTAATTCAGTTTGTCACGTTTTCTCTGTCTTCCTCTGCCCATCTCACCAGGATGCTGCTTATCTGGCTTGTGAGGTGCAGGAAGGAGATTTATCCCACTGGCTGCTTCAGATCAGGCCTCTCCATTCATGTCTTCACTTCAAAGCATCGGACTTTTGCAGGGCGCTGGGCTACTGCTTCCATTGGAGTCAATATACGTGTCAGCAACTGCAGACTGACAGTTTTCCAGAGAGTAAAAGGTGCATAGACAGAGAGCTGAGGTATAAAACAGAGAATTGAGGTATAAATCATTCCTCTTAGGGGCTTTCAAAGGCCAGAAGAGGGTTAAAATTGAGTGGGGTTAGCTGATCCAAGAGACACCCATGCATCAAAATTTCCTGGGAGCAAATGCCGGCAGTAAAGGTCTTATCTCCATTCCCCGTCTCATCAGAGAGAACAGCAAACATTGGCAATGAGGTTTACCTACCATTTTCCAGTGCTTATTGTCCCCCAACAGCTGGTAAAGACAGGAGACACCTCATCGGCTCCTCTGGGTGAACCTGCCTCTCCGTTTCATCTGCCCCGTGTTTGGCTGATGGACGCTGCATGAGCCTGCCGCTCCTCTGCGGTGACCAGCAGAAGTGCTCTATAAAGCCAGACTACACTAAATGTTTCAGAGGAAAATGTTTCACCAGAGGCTCCTAATCAGTCCCAAATCTCACACTGTTGGAATACAACGCACAAAGCAGGCACAGCTTGGTGTTCATGCAGGAGAGGGAGCAGAAGGTGCGGCGGCCGTACTGCCTGAAAAATGCCAGCAAGCTCCCCACTGCCTGCCTGCCCACTGGGACACCATTATCTGTGCCTTTCCTTCATTGTGCCATAGTGACTGGGAGCTAAGGCACCTTGCTGGCTTCGTGGAGTCAAACATCTGGTTCCTCCTGACCTCCAGTTGAGATCCAGTCAATTCCTTGTGTATCCAACAGCTCCAAGTTTGATCTTTGCATGCATGGGGTTTAGACAGTGCATAAGCATTTTGAAAAATAAACTAAAATCCAGCTCTGCGGACTTGGCCAAATCAGGAAAGATGGACTGTGGGATTCTCCATCTCTGCACTCTTGTATGGGAGACTAGCCAATGTATCAAGCCCCTCAAAGAAGGATTGCTTTGTAGGTGGAAAGAGGGATTCCTCCAGATCTCTTGCCTGTGTTACCGAAGAGCATTAGGAGAGGATGTAGTCAAACAGCTTAATGGAGTTTCAGGACCAGGATGGAGGCTTTTTAATAGGAATCTTCAATAATCTACCAAGAAGAAACTGGCATAGTAAACAGGCATCTTCCTGAGCCAGTTGAACCATACAGCGTTCCCCAGCCCCACAGCACACTGTCCTTCTCACTTTCAGTTAAGAAAGCAATCTGACACAGGCACTGTCCCAGCCTTCCTCTTTCCTAGACAACAAGGTTATCACAGGTCCACAGCTCCGCAGCTCGAGTGAGTGAAAAAGCCAAACCTGTCCTAGCTCTGGTATCAAACTCTAAGAGCTCTTTTACGGTTCCAGGACACCCCACAATCTTCAGAAAAAATTGAACAAGGTTGTTAAACTCTGTGACTGGTGGTCTATTCTTGTCAGATATCCTCTGGTAGAGACTACAGACAAACAGGACAACTTTTATCCGCAATGCATTAACCAGCTCAGGTGCCACGATGGCTATGCCAATATTAGCAGGTTGAGCAAGACATGATTGCCCAATCTTTCTTTTTTTTCCCACCATGTCCTCTAGCACAGTTTTTGCATGTGCCAGCAAGCTTTTACTGAAGCTCGGGAAATAGCCTGGACCAGAAACCGTGTCTGTTAAGCACTGTGGACAATACCAATTTGGGAGGAAGAGAAGGTTTGGCATTTTGCCCCTAGGGCCAGAGAACAGGTCCTTTCTCATTTTATTTTTAGTACAAATGTAACCTGTGAGTCCAGCTGGCTTCACTAGGCTCTGGACTATGTCTTCATTCACACGTATTTGACCAATTGGAAGAAATGTCTGGCCCCAGCCACCTCCTGGTGGCCATCCCCGTGAAGAAAGTCACCAGCCAGCTGAGCAGCCTGTACCGTCAATTTCTAACCCGCTTCAGTTACAGTGACCAAAGACAGCAAGGACCTGCTACTGACTCCCATTAAGCTAATTTGGTTGATTGTGACTGAAGCAAGTTACAGCCTTCCCCTGAGCAGCTCGGGCAAGTCTAAGGGGACACCGGACACCAACTTCCAGCCCTTGTGACAAGCAGCTGTAGATGGAGTGGGAGCTACAGCATTTTCCAGAAGCCTCTGAATAGAAAGCAGCTGTCAATCAACATCCTTAATTGGTAGTAACAAATTTCACCACAGCCTGGTGCCTCAAAAAGCCACCTTCTGTGTCAGGGAGAGCTGCTATGGGGGAGGCTCGGGGAATGGATAACATGTAAAGATCCCTTGGCAGGCTCAGGGTTAACCACTATTACCATCAATTATTCATGGTTCCCATGCGGACTTAAGGCAAATAAGGTATTAAAAATTTACATCTCTCTTCCTCCCCACTCCTCCTTGGTATCATCACCTCTTAAGTATAGCTAGTGAATGTGAGCATTTGCTGTTAATTAGCTGTAATGATAATTGCAAAGAAAGTACAAATGCCTTAACCGGAGAGATATGATGTGTCTCTCATTAAACCCAGACTAATAGAAAATTCTTCAACTTCCTCTCTTTTATTCCATAATCTCCGATCCTACATTAATTTAAGATTTATTACAATTGAAAATACAGGGCTAGATGTTGGTCTGCCGAACATCTCTGAAGGCTGTGATGATTATGTGATTTATGCAGTTTTAGGAAGAGAGTAATTCTGGTATATTATAATATATTTTTTTTTGGTAGACATTTTGTTCTTTCAAAAAAAAATTTAATTAGCTATAAAAAAGTAATAGAAGTAATCTTTATGTATTATTTATATAAAATACATATTTTGAATAAACAGTTTTCATCCTCTGTGTGAGTTTCCATTTTGCACTTGCTGAAGTAAGGAGAGTAGCGTCAAACTAGTCCACCTCAGTTTGCATTTATATGCAGTTTCGCTTTCCAAGTAATGGTGTAAGCTGCTTTGGCATAAATAGCTCACAGGCTTGAGAGTGTCCTGGACCCCCTTCCAGTTCATAAAGCCTTGAGTCTGTTACAGTTCAGACTAAATTTCTAAATTCTTTTTGCTCCAGAAATGCCCAGCTCAGGGAGAGGTATGTTATGCAAGGTGGTAGCAATCACAGTGCTGTTTCTTCTAATTCCCATTTCCTTATGAACTGTCACTTGTATTGCATGCCTATAATAGAGCTGATGAAAAATTTTCCACGGTATTTCTTTCTTCTGTTGCAAAAGGCTGACTGGATCAAAGCCAAAATGCTTTATGGCATTTTTCTCAGATCATACCAAGAATAGCCAATACACCCATGATGAAGCTACTCACCTGGGCTGTCTCATACTCAGTGGAGCCCCCCAGGCTACAAAGCTGGTCTTTTTCTGTGGCTCACTGAATATTTCATTATTTATACTAAGTGGAACAGCTTCAGGAGGAGAGGTGGAAAATGCTTTCCATGCCAGGATGACAAATAGGCCAGTAATTCATTCTAGGCTTTGCTAAATTTTTTTGAAAACAAAATTTGGGCTTTTGCATTTAAACAATTCAACTGTGTCCCAGTCAGGGTACCCCAGCAGTCAGAACAAAGAGAATAAAATATTCTTTTCAGTGTGCACCTGGCTAGCCACTATTGTGTGCTGCAATATAAACCTATAGGTATTACCAAACTATTTCCTTTTATCCTATCACATCTAACTCACACAGGAACAATGTAAAAGTTGGGAATTCTTAGAAGGGCAATTGGAAATAGACTGGACTGAGCATATTTGCAGTTCACAGATGTTGATAAGGAAGGACTGGATTTAGACTGCTTTGCATTTGTCCCTTGGAGACAGAGGACCTTGAGGCATTGTGGAGGATCACTCCTCTCTCCTGCTGACCTCCAAACAGCACAGACAAATTGCAGAAGCTGCCACAGTCAGCTAAAACAATGGGGAAAGGGGTAAATCAGCAAGGTGGAAAATGGGAAAAGCTCAAAGCATAAAAATGGCCATGATTGCCAACAAGAGGAGACAGTGCGTATAACCCACAAAAACGTATTTTTAATTTTGGCTTATGGCAGGTGACCATTGTCAAGAAAGCTGAGTGTCTTCTTATCTTTTCCTTGCTTGTTGCACAAAATGCTGTAGTGATGCACCAAAATCAGTGGAGGCTCATCAAGTGGATTCATCTGCCACCTGAAAGAACTGGACACAGCGTTTGCTGCCCATTTGAACAAGGCTGGGAGAAAAGCTGAGCAGTTTACCCTTGAATTTACATTTGCATTGCAGTCCTCCCTTGGCATGTCCTGATAAGACCTTCTTGTGCAGCTAGTGGCTCCTAGACCCTTCACCATGCAGGAGAGAAGAGTAAGGACACCTTTGATTTGTGTATTCATCTGGGCAATAAAACTCAGGTCTGTTCTTCAGCACACACAGAAAACACCAGTGAACCCAGTGAACCTACTCTCAAGTTTAAACAACTGCCTAAAACCCTAGTTCATCAAGGTACTTAAGCTGGACTGAAGTCTCAGCTGAAATGGGATGCTGAGTAGGTGCAATAGCTCATTCCTTTGTCAATGGGGTATCTGGAGTCAGTGCTGTAGTTTAGCACCAGCTTCCAGGAGCAAGAACCCTATCCACACCACATCACCACCTTTTACAGCACTTTAGAGAGACTCAGGCACTTGCACTAGAGGGAATTAGGTTTTCCTTTGCTAAGACTTCCAAGTCACAGCTCCCACTTGGTGCTGTATCAGATCCTCCTCTCTGGTGCCTGACAGGTTATGCCAACTTCTCTCTGTTGACTGTCCTGGGAGCCAGTGTCTGGCTGTCCTGCAGCCCAGGTGGTCCAAATCAGTTGTGACTCTTGAATTTAAACACTAGAGTCTGATATCCGTCCTAGGAAAGTGTATGCCCTGAGTGCCATAGGAAGTATCACACTTTTCCATCCTTCTCTAACACATATTCATTAGCCTAGGAAGGAAACGTGCTGCAAGTCCCACATTGTCTTTGCAGATTCCAGCTTTGCTTCCAGAACAAATAACCGGAAATAAGAGTGATTGCAGCACTCACAAAATGGTATTCAAGTGAGAAAACAAAATCTGTAAAGTTACACTGTATAAATTGTGCAGCCTCCAACCTCACAGAGTACATTTTCAAAGAATGCACTTTAAATAAAAATTGTCAATTAGAACTAATTAATCTTCCTATTACTTTCCCTATCAGCTTTTTAAAAGTCAAAGGCAGGTTTGTTTTCCAAAGCAATATGTTAGCCCTACCTCCCAGGTATTCTTTTTTCAAAGCAAGCCCTAAGAGTCATCTTGCAATAACATATTAGAGGAAATATAATAGAGGAGAAAGTGAAGAAGCAAAAACGAGTCTGTGTATTTCTCCAGAGAATGTAAGTGTATACTACATAATCATAAACAATATACAATGACATAAACTCTGCTATAAATATTCTCATATGTAGCATTCTTTAATCGTGATGAAAGGGGAAACTGGGGCTTCCTTGGGGGATGATGTGTTCTTATTTGTAATCATATCTGTCTTCTCACCATGAAGCATTTTAAATTTCAACCAGTTTTGTGATTTTGCAAAGGTTTAAAGAAAAAAAGAAGGTCAAAAAGGTGGTGAAAGGAGAGGAAACTTGGAAATATGTTTGAACCCAGTGGTTAAAATGGAAATGCAGAATCCCTGTATGAAACTCATTCATTTGGCTGATCATGTCTGCAAAGGACCAGTATCTCTATCTGACATTTTTAGAGGGGTCACTGTAGTTATCCAGGCACATTACGACCACTGATTGTCCTCTAAAGACTCATTTATTTCCGCGGACCTATGTTGATCTGCCTGGCTGCAGGGCTGCCTTCAATTCTCAAACATAACATAAAACAAGGGAGGGAGTAAACAGCCCACAAACAAAAGAACTGTCTTTTGCCTAAAAATGTTGTGTTAATTTAAGTGGAAAGCAAATGCATAGGACAAAGAAGATAGTTCTGCTATAGTGCAAGAAACCAACATTCAACATCTTCGGGCAGCCAATGAGGGAAGGAGTTAAAACCCCAGGGCAAAATTTTGCCTAAAGTAAATGCTGTTTGACAGCACAAATTATAATTGCTACCTGTGATTGTATCCCTCATTAACAACAATAACATGTAATATAGTAGAAATTCAAGCTTGTTTCAGCACCATTTTTCATAAATGCATATAACATTCTAAAATCTGTCAAATATGTGATATTTTAAATGCATTGCTGTCTGCCCTTCCTCAGCATCCCAAAGGTCTTGGCAAAGTCTGCATCTAGTCCTGCGAGAACTGTCGGCCTCTGTGACATGAATTTTTCTCAGTCTGTATTGAGGAACAGGTATGTATACAAAGCCACCAATATGCAGACAGAGCTGGGAAAAATTCCTGATCTAAGCTTGCCATTCAAGAAGCGTGGCAAGAAAAATAACTTGGTAGGCAATTAGGTACAAGCTTCACTTGGGGCCAGGTGACTCAGAGGCTGGCCGGGTGAAGGCACAGCACACCAGTTTCTAATACCAATGATATACACCTGTCTGCATCACATCCAGTGCCTTTGATTCTTATGCCTGAACAAGCTGGTGTGCAGCTGGATCTACCAGGGAGACTGCCTTAAATACAAGACCAGAGTGAGCCCTGTGGATTTGTAGTGAAAGACTTAAACTGTTTTACTACTGGCTTATGGAGCTGTTCAACAGCCTAATTTGAAAGCCAATTTGAGCATATTATAGCATTTAGGTAGGCTGATGAATTGCAGGAAAGAGAAAATTGCAACATGTATAGAAACCATTCTTCTGGCAAACCCCTTCTGTAAATGAAGTTACACTGGCAAAATAAACATTTTGATGGAAAAGTGTCTGTCCTTCAAACAGGTGATTTATCTATAAATACAGAAGTCCTGTTACCAAAATAAATCTGAGCTCCACTAAGGGCCTTAGCCAACATCTCTCTCCCAGTGTAACCTTCTAAGTGCAAACCAGCCCTAAGAGGATTGTTAAAAACCACTCATAAAAGAATGATGGATTTAAGATTAGCAGACATCAGGATCAGATTTGGAGGGGACTTTTCTCTTTGAGGAACTTAGAGGGAAACTCAGTGATCTCAGTATTAAAAGTAGGGACTGCGTCCTTGGAATGCCTGTATCGCTGCCTGAAATCACTTTTCATCAAAACATGGAAGAATGAAAGAAAAATGATACCATTTTTGAAAGCTTCATAGACCATGTTCCATGATGTGAGGATTTGCTTCATTTTATGCAAGTAAATTATTTTCTTGAAAGCATCAGTCTTTAACCACACACTTAATTGCTTGCTGCATGATACTTCTAAGAAATGGCATCCGCTTCCGTTGGTAAAGACTTAATGGATGAAAGAAGAACATCTGAATGATATCAAGCTGGCCTCATTCCCTCTCACAGAAAGGCTCTCAAGCCATTGCTTTGAAATAATCAATATTATTTTCTTCAGAAGAATAAGAAAATGGGTGCTCCCTTCAAGCAGAAGTCAAAGCCCGTCTTCCTGGCAGAGCAGGGAAACAGAAGAGTTGTCCTAAGAGTGTAGGCAATATCAAGAGATCAGTCAGATGAAACAGGGAAGGAAGGATTAAACTGGCAAACCAAAAGAGGAGAAGCAATAAAGATCCAGATTCTGAAAGGGATTTGGGCACCCAGTTCCTATCTGGGTGTCTAAAAGCCTTTTGATTTCCTAGGAAATGCCTAAGGAACTGATGCAAACCCTGCAGAAAATTTGGCACTGTTTTTTGTCCCCTCTGAACCAAAAATAAAAAAGTCCAGGAAATCAAAGGGAAAGTGAGTACTTAAAGAGGAATTACGTTCCAAAATTCTCTTGGAAATCTTGTCTGGGCAACTTAGCAAGCTCCCAAATAGTCCCAGGTGGCTAGTGATAGCCCAGCAGGGATGTGACTTCTTACCTTGCACAAGCAGGCAGGTGTGATAAAAGGCCATTTTTATTTCGCTTGTAAAGAAAAGTCAATGTTCATTTGTTTGGGAGACCTCCTTGACAGAAAGCTTTATCAGCCATGAAATTAGCCCTTCATGCTCTCTTAAGCCAATAGGCCAGGACTGAGATGCCTACTACACCTGATGCTTGCAGTTAGTTCTGATTAGCAGCCCCTCATGGATTTCAAACAGCAGCCTCCTTAAATGTAGGCTGTAAAACTTCACTGGCTGCACTAAATCAATAGGGAGGCGAGAGACAGGGCTGGAGAAGAGAAATAAACAGACACTAAAGCTACAACATTATTATCTGCTTTGGCAAATAGCCACCAAAATTGCTCAATATACTGTATACACACAAACATACACTCGCGTACACACATACAGTCTGCCTGGCAAAGCAAAAAGAAAATATCCCTTAAATAATATGTTAGTTCTCTTGGGCAAATAAGAAGCAAGCAGCTATATTTAGCAAGGAAATAAAACTGTATTGTCAAGCCCTGGAGACCCATTATGGCAATGCCCTCTGCACTTTCAGTGCTTAGAGGATTCTTATTTACTTGACCATGAGAAGATTGCTAGAGACTCATAAAGTGCCACCAGGAAGTCTAGATGAGCCTGCAATCTCTTGGTGACTGGGGGATGTGACCATTAGCTACCCGAAACTTCACAGTGGTGCTATCACAAGGATCACATCCCTGCACTGTGAGAACTGTGACCCCAAGGATACCTCAGCAATTTATAAACTCAGCAATACAGAGTTGGAAACAGAAAACTGATCTTGGGAATATTCCTGCATGGGAACAGATCTTTTAAAAGAGGGATGAGAAAGCCTAGACCTAAATGTGTGCGATGTGTTTTCAGGGAGAGATCTGAAAGACCCAATGCAGAGTCCACAGAAGGATTGACACTGAGTGGATCAACCCCGACATTACACAGGAAATCATGAACACGGTGTAATACAGGGAGAAAAAGAGAATAAAGAGTAGGCTTCATATCATCTAATTTTCAACAGCTATAATGTAGACAGCTCTATCTGAACTAGTGTCCCTTTGCTGCCTTATGGTCCCCAGAGGAAAATAGGACTCTTTAAGGTGCAATTCACCTGACTTATTTTTGGATGAAATTATTTTTGCTCCTGTTTCTGTCTACTGACTGTAAAAGAAGCACAGGGCAAATTCCATTCAGAGTGATAGTGACAATGGGATAGAGAGACTGACACAGAGCAAATCCCATTAATAAAAAGAGTTATTAGGAAATGTGCCTTTTTTTACAGTTTGCTTTAGGTAATCCTACAGAATAGAACAGAATTAATTTCTTTCTAATGATATTTTATTAAATAGGCTTAAAAATCTCTCTCTCAATCTTATAGGAAGTACCTTTAGAGGGAATTTGCTTTGACTGATTCAATTTCTCTTCCATACCACAAAAGTGCTCCCTGCAGATCCAGATCAGAACCAGGGACATTCCCAGGTGGAATCTGGATGGATTTTGGCCACACATTGAATAGGATTGCATTTTAAAACATAATGAAGTCACCTGAATGGAATGAAACAAGGTGCACTAGGGATAGGCTGAAGTCTGGAAAGACAGAGTCATTCTCAAATTGAGTGAACCTGTCCACATTTGTGGACTGAACTGAGGCTTACAGCAAGGTCGGCAACTTGAAAACCCAATGGATAGATCATTATATGTATACATCCAGACATTGTGCTAAAGAAAACAGCTGAGGTGGACTCTTTGTGAGAGTGGGAGCTTGACACTTTAATACTAGCTCAGCATTCCCCTCTGCTTCTATGTCCCCATGTGTAAAATTAGGATAATAATATTGCTTTCATCTTCCTCACCATGGTATTGTGACTATTAATTAGTTAGCATGTGCAGAGACCTGGATAAATGCTAAGTTTTAATCAGGTCTTGATGAGCTTGGGGAATGCAGCAGGGTCTGAGCAGAGGGTGGAAGAGCGAGACTTACTGATCCCATCTGCTTGGCACAGGATGATGCCAATGGCATTGCCTTACCACAGCCTCCCTCCTCGCACCCCTCCAGGTGGCTGTTATAGCTCTCAGTGGAGGGACGCTGGTTGTGTGGCTGGCTAATTTGCAACACCTCCGGCCTCCCTAGCTGACAGGATTTGTCTCTGGCAAAGGGCTGATCCATGCTTCTTCCACTAGAAAGAGTACGGTCTTCACCAATTACTTTTGTTGCCCCCTCAACATCACTAAATTTCTTGCTGCCAGATGTTCAAAGGGTTTGAAAGTGGGATTCAGTTCCACCCAGTATTTTGAAAATGTATGATTAAATCTGATAGCCAGCATCTCTTCTATGCCAAGTAAAGGAAATGAAAGGAATGTCATGAGTGGAATCATCCTGAGAGTTTGTGTCTTTGCATCACAACTTTATTCTCCTTCTTTTGGGACAGTTGGGTTTTTTTATTATTATTCCGTGTTGTTTGGTTAGGGGTTTTTTGCCAGTGAGGATCATTTACAGTTCTGTGGTGATTAGCCTTTTTTGAACTGAACCAAATGTTTGTACTTCCTATATTTTCTCCAGGAGCATTGCCTACTGTATAAACTACTGGGATGGGCTGTCTTTTTGCTGCTACTACCTTGGCCAGGTCTGATATTCTGGGACCAATGATGTTGCATAGGACAAAACTCTCTCAAACGTAGTGTAATTCTCCACAAACCACAGAACCAAGTTCCACAGGAAGCCGAGCACAATATTCAGAGGTGGAAACTTGGAAATATATGTAAAACAAGCACTTCTGTTGTGGGTGGAATTGAGAACTCAGGAAAGACAGAAGCATAATCCCCTGAATTAATGATGAATCCCAGCACTCAGAGATGTGTCTTTTAAACAACCTTTGATAATTGGCCTCTCGGTAGCATGTAGTGCACATCCTGAAATAATGGAATGGAAATCAGCATCAATCAACACAGCATGAAGCTCCTTCTTCTCCAGCAAACACATATCCTTGCTAAACACTGGTGGCTGTTTGTCCTAAATTTAACACCAATTAGGGCCTGATCCTCAGCTCTGCCTGAAGGGATAAATGTCCTCCAAACCCATCCAAGTCCATCAAGAAACACAGAAATATCTCAGCGTCTCTTAGAATACATTCTGCAGAATCAGATCCTTAATAGTTTGATAGCTTGAATGCTAACATTGCCCAGAGTACTTAAACTGATGAACAAAGACTTCCCTGTACATTTATATACAACAAAACAGGGGCAACAGAGAAAAAAAAAAAAAAGCCGCTATTGCTGTGCTTCTCCTGTTTATCTCTAGGGCCAGGAAATCTGCAGCAGAGATAAGAGGGGCTAGTAAGAGGAAAGAGAAGAAGTGGCATTGAAGGGGGGAAGCGTAAATAATTGGTGAAGATTCACTTCATGTCAGAAAGACAAACTGGGCTGATTCTCTATGAACATCCCAGGGAGGAATTGAGTCTCATTTTATTTCAGCTATGAAAAAAGCACATTCTGCCATGTTCCTCCTTTTCTGGTGTAAAAGGGAAGGAAAGTTTCTCACATCCCCATCAAGCCATTTCGCAAGGCTGAGAATGCAGGAGGAAGGCTCGGCTTAACAACAACAGACACCACGCTCTGTCTGAGCCTCTGTCCTAAGCAGTTGGCAAAGCATTGCCAGGTCTCTGCAGCCACTGGTGAAGACATCTGTATTCTCTTTACATCCACGACCCTTCACGTTCATTCTCTCCAGTGCAATTGCAAATTACTTTGGTGAAAGTCAACACCTGTGGTAGGGATGGGCAGCAGCTTTAACTTTGCCCAGCCGATTTCTTCTCAGAGCAACCTACTACAATAAGAAGGAGGGCGATCCACGAGCAGATCTAGCTCATGGACCCAAGAAAATATCAGTCTGCAAGTGCCACATAGTGAGAAACACACAGACAGCAAGTCTACCATCAAGACATTAAGTAAAATTAGATCCTCTGACTGGAACTGGAACTTGTGAAAATATAGGGGTGTAAAGGGATAAAAAGGCCCTTCGCAGTGGTGCCATCAGACAATGAGATATTGTGGAGATTACGGGCATACCTGAAAGGGCTTTACTGTCACAGAGGAGAAGATCCTGCAAGAGGCCCTGCTCTTCCTGCTTTGGGAAAATCGCCATTATCAGCTGTCCATCATTTTGGCAGCTGATAAGGAGAGGGAGTATGGTGCTCCAGCCTCTTATCTGCCCTCTTAGCTATGACAGACCTGAGCACAGCAAGTCTGACCTGTTGCTCCTGTGAGCCACCAGCAAGTGCCAATTCTTAGATGGCTTTTGGAGGTGAAGAAGACAGTAAGTTCATCACCTTTGAAAGGCAGCCAAAGCAAACGCCACTGAGGTCACAAACAGGGTATTTCTTCCCTTGTCAAACCAAGAGAACTCAGCTGAAATCCACTTAAGTCAATGAATTACAATTGTTATTCCAGAGCATCAGAAAACACAGACGATTTCCCTCATTTCTTATCATTTTCTAGGGTTTAGAACATGCACAATTCAAATTCTTTCATTTTTTTTTTAGGAACTGAACTCAGAATATTCAATGCAAATGAAAGAAACAGATTAAAACTTCCCAATAAAACAATAGTTTGCTGGAATGTGCTGAGCTGATGAAATGCAAAGTTTCATACTAATAACTTGATTACGAAGTTTCACTGGAAAAATTTTGCCTAAGTAAGGTCAAATGTCTAATTTTCCATACATCTAAAAGTTTCTCATTCAATTTTCTATGTTAGAGTAACGTTTGGAATAATGCTATTGAAGATAGCGTTATAATACTTTTTGCCATGGTCAACTTTTATCTAAATTAAACATTTGGACAAGCTTGAAGTGAAACCTTTTAAGAAAATGCTTTTCAGAGCATGAGAAAAAATACCTATAATGTCAATAGCAAAGCTTAAACATGTAATAATAGTAACAAAAGGATGGCAGTAACATTACTTCCATCTTTACAGTTTGCCTTATAATTTCAGAGGAACTGGTCTTACCCTCACAGCCATTTCTTTCTTCTCCCAGAGAATTTCCATGTAATTAATCTATATCTTGTCTCAACCTCTGAGTGATTCTACCTCTTTTGGAGGCTTTTAAAGCCTTCCCAGGATTTGATCAACAGGAGTCAAACTCTCCCATATTTTCCCAATGGGACCACTTGGATGAGCAAACAGGAGATAGCATTTGCAAGAACAGCCTGTTGAGTGATTGCACCAGAAAAATATAGAGCCCGTATTTAGGAGCCTGACCAGAGAAGCCCACTGAGGTAACAATAATGAATAATAAAAAGTAATGAAGGTTAAAAAGTAACAAATTATGTAGCTATGCATTAAACTCACTCCATCCAGAGTCCAAATAGCCTAAAAAATCCAGCTTCAAAGTGGCCAAAAGTGGGTTACATCTCAGCTGCTCCTCTGTATACACAGTCCATGCTTAGCTAGCCCAGGCATGCTTGGTGGCACAATAATCCATTGGGTGTGCAAGGTCCTCATGTCTGGAGGGTGCGATCCAGCCTGTTTGTCTGGAAGGCAAGTATATTTGATCCTGAAGGCTAACAGAGCAATATGTCCTTAGTCAGAAACATGAAAAAAAAAAAAACCCCACATTGTGTTTCTGGTTAAACTTATAGCTCAGGCACCTATAAAATAATAAATCACCTAAAAAAGTCAAGGAAGAAAAAAAAAAAAAACAAAAAAACAACACAAACAGCTTGAATAGCAATTTACAAAGTTGCTCAGCACAGCAATATTTAAAACTGTTCTTCACGATATGTCATTTTCAGATAAGTTAATAAAGAAATATAGGAGAGAATCAATTTTTAGTAATCATTACTATGTACAGTAGTGAAACCTCCAGGCTATTCAATTAATTCTAGACCATAATTATGACCCAGGAACAAATTGTATAAATCAGCATTTTTTTATTTAACCATACAAATCAAACTCTGATCTTGAGTGCAAATCAAGAGTTGTATATTTCACAGCTCTTGCTGTCCCAGAAAATAGGCTCTCCAAGGATTCAAGCCCCTTGAGGCATAAACTGTGCACACTTCACATTCCACAGGGATCACAGTAATTAGAGTAATTTTTAACTCAACATGTCACAGTGCCCCAAAGACACTCAGGTTCCTTAATAGAATGCAGAAAAGAAATGGTGAAACCAGCTGGCTAATCTAGCAAATTCTAGGTCTGAGGTGGAAAAGCAGGTTTAAAAAACCCCACAAAATCTCAAACCCACTATTCCAGTCCAGGATCAAGCTCACCTGGAGAAAGCTACAACAAAGAGACGAGCTGAGTTTCCTACATCTTGTAGCACTTTGTGTTACTAGTGCAGTTATCCTCTGTGGATTTCAAAGCACATTCTGGTTGCAGCATTACATTCACTGCTTTAGTCTTGCAATGTATTTTAGCAGACAGCCCAAGGCTCAGAGGTGAAGCCGTTTACCTAAGAACATACAGTCAGCAAATTTCAAAAACCATAAACTCAACTCAGGAGTTCAAGAGGTCTCCATGCACTGTAGCTAGGCACACACATGAAGGGATGCCAGTGTTTCACAGCACTCGCACTGGATGAATTCATGAAATCCTTTCAAAAAATCAGTGGTAATTTGTTTGGGGTCCCTTGTGCTCTTAGTGAGCATTGATACTAGCAATTTGGTCAGCTTGCTGCTTCCTTCCAGGGCCTCGGTCTCTCTATCATTCATCCTGCATATCTGTTAATTCACTCCCCAGTTTCAATCCATAAGGTGTAAATGGGGCCCTTGAGTGTGCGTTCCCAAGAGCAAGATGAGGATATGGAACACCAGACACCTGTGTCCCTGCATCCCACAGGGCTCAGAGCTGTCACGGCAAACAAATAAACCAGACCTAAGCACGGTAGCTCAATAGGTGAATTCACTGCCCAAGAGAAGGAGTTACTCTTACTAACCAAAGAAGGGACAGAAAAACACAATCCAAGCCTCAGGTTTTTTTCTTCTTTACATTGTGTTTGACTGCAACTTTCATTTCACCAGTTTCGAGTAGGCAGACTGGGCACTATAGTGATAAAAGTGATCATATTAAGTGATTGTTTCCCATCACCATTTTACTTATTGATTTAGTCTAACCCATTGTTATCATGCTTTGGTTTCTAATTTTTCAGTAGAATATTTTAATTTTGAAAGTATTATTTGTTTGAAAGTAAAAGGCACATGGCTATTGCTATTGACAGGAGGTTTATAACTTTCTTTTCTACAAACTAATGTTTGGACCTATGTTGTCATTAGACACCAATCTTGCCAAATAGTGATGAAAGAAATGGGCCCCTCTCATTGTTGATATTCTTCTCCTATTTCAGCAAAAGTCTGATGGTTTTTCAGCTACTAAACCTCTGTCTCTGGTGTTATTTTTATACATATTCCCTTAAAATTAAGGGAAAGCAGTCAATGAGGAAACACAAGGAGTGATACAATCCCATTTGCAATGTCCTAATACTGCATATACCGTCTGGCCAGAATATGTTTTCACCCACAGCCAGGTCGGTGCTAGAAACAAACAGAAATAATAAAATTAGTCATAACACTTTTTAAAAAAAAAATTGGAAAAGGCGATACAATTTGTAACACATGTACAAGCAGAATTGGACTTTTAAAAACTCAAAGGTTTGGAGACTCTTTTTTTTTTTTTTTTAATAGAGGGAACACTGTAACTTCTGCAAATAAAATCTAGCTTAGGAAATAATTTTAACTAAATGAGATTTGACCACAATGAATCTTCATAATAAATTGTGAATGAAGTTCTTTATTTCAACCTCCCAAGATATTTCATTATCATGTGTTTAAAACACAAGAAAGCAGGCAATAAACATCTATCTTTGCATCTAGCAATTTAATCTTTCTTCCCAGAATGCCTTCTTTGCAGACATCTCTTTAAAAAAAAAAAAAACTAATCACACCAGGCATCCAGCCCAGTTTCTAAACCAAAAAGGATCAGCTAAACCTTCAGACGTTAGAAAGCTTATCTAAATTCCCACACAAACAGCGTTGTTAACTTACAGGTTGTAAGTGATGTCATCCTTACACAAAAAACGTGAAAAAGACACAGCAGTTAGAAAAGCTTAAACATGAGAAAGAATGGATATAAGCAGTTTAAGCACTTTACATAAATATTCTATTGCCTTTATATTTCACACATTTTGTTACAGACAATATTGACATATGATACTTCCCATATACATTCCAATAACAACTTCAGCTCCATTTCTTGAAATACGTTCATGATAGCTTTCAATCCAGATTCATATGCATTTATATTGTTGACACTTTAAGTACATAATTTATTTAGATTAATATGTATACTCAGGAAAAAAGGAAAACCTGTCTATCTCTTTTAGATACCTTCAGTATGACTTAAGACTAATAATAAAAAAATGAGTACCTGGACTAACCAGTAGAAATACAAGTCAGTGTAGCTCTTTAATACGAAAACAAGTCAATAAAAGTTAATTCTACCTTCTTTTCCTTGTCTCTTTTTTTTTTTCTTCCCTATCATAAAGTGACCTGGTTAAGACAGTGCTTTAAAGATCATGATATTCAGACTATTGAGAATCAACCAGAAGAACAAATTCCCAAGCTAAGATATCCTAACACAGAATGCTGGACCACAATCTTTTATATTTATATACACACACACATATATATACACACACACATATATATACACACAGAGAGACACATATGAATGAGTTATTTTTCTTTTGTTCATCTCAACTCTGACACAGCAGCTTGGGGAGTCAGATGAAGGCAAATGTGGCTGGTGACACATGCTGAAGAGTTTCATGTGCCTGCACTAAACTCATTCTAAAAAGGTTAATATTCACTTGTTGCTGTTGTATGAATGACAGGGAGAGAGAGAGGCCACTGCCAGCTGAAAGCTGTCATTTGGTTCATGAAGCTCTCACCATGTGATGTGGCAAGCTGTAGCAGAGCATTAGACCAGCTAGTTTGAAAAAAACAATCCAGTTCACCACCTAAACTACATATGCCCAAAAGAAACATCCTTCAGAAACTGAGGTGGCTCTAGATAGATGCAGCAAGAGTGATTTCCCCAAGTCCCAGACTCAGGATGGCTCTGATGCCCTTGCCTGATCCATACACACAAAGGCTCCACTCGTGCAGCCAGTGGCCTAAGGATGTTTTATACACTGGTGTTTGTTTCTTACCCAGCCATTTGAGGCCCATCATCAAAGTACCTGATGTTCCTGAGTGTGGCTTTCAGGTTAGGGGCACTGGAAAATTCCTGCTTCAAGTCAAGCCGAACTCCTGAGGAGGGGCAATCCCAGAACAGATGTGTCAAATGAAAATATCATTTCAACTGTTGTGAATCTCAGACACTCAGGCTCCTGCAGTTATTCTGTGAGGGTATTTGTTTGTTTCTCTTCGAAAGGGCAGTATTAAAATGAATCTCTTTCAGACAGATATTGAATTTAAATATAATCTAACATGTTGCTTTGAAGCACTCATTTTTCTTGTTTAAATTTTTTATAGATACATATATAATAGTGCTCAAACAAGAGTTTTTCGTATTTGGTTTCCAAAGTAAGTCAGTCTCGGCACTGCCTGGCTATAAAGGAGGTGACGTGAAGTACTGGATGTAGAATACAGAATCTGTTGATTGTCATCTGTGGCAGTGAAACTTGTCTGCATTTCCTTTCCCTTCCCCCTCAGCCTCACCTACCGTTAAGCTCCAGATCCCAGTGTTCCCAAAATAAAGCTGCAGCTATGCCTTTACTCAGGCACAAAGGCTTGCACAGACGGCAAGGAAGAGCTCCAGTCCAGCCACTGCTATCTTCAGGATATAGTATTAGGATCTGAGCACAAGGGTGAAGGCAAACACATCATGGAAGGGCCTTCTTGCCCTGCACTTGCTCTTTTGGGGCTACACAAACTGGAAAACTCATAAATAGCAATCAGACATACGTTTCTTGACTTTTTTCACCCTCCTCAAGTTACCTAACCTCCCTAGCACAGAGCTCTTTGAATGCAGAAGGATAGGAGGGTTCCTTAGCTCAGGCAAGTCTTCTCTTCCATTAAGGTTTATAAACTTTTCTTTCAAAACTGATCCATTGCACAATGGCTAGAGGAAAGAAAAGCTTTGAACTACTTCTCTGGTCATTGTATCCTGTTCTCAGCTATCAGACTAAGGTTGGCAAGATGAACTGCAGAAGGTTTATTCAAGGGAAGATAGACTTGTCTCTAAATAATTACCCTTACTAACTACAGGAGTTTAAAGTCTGGGTGCACAGTCATTTTAATGTTAGGTCCAAACTCAGATTTGGCCTACTCAGTAGGAAGAAAACATTAAAATGGACTTGCAGAAGCAGACCTGTGTTTCTTCTCTGTGGTAGAATAAATATCCTGCAAATGTTTCTTGATTTCTAAATCAAGTTTGGCACAATCTAAGTGTGGAGAGATACAATATTGTCTCTGCAAAGGAACAACCAGAGTCATTGAAGTTAAATTGTGAATAAAAAAAATATAGCAGCATTTATCTACAAATCCAATAAGGTGGGGTGTTGAATATATAGCAATCATAGCACAGTTTAAAGCAAAATGAAAATCTGTAGCTATTCTAAGTACAAATTGAACTTGAATGGTACATTATAAAATTTGATACATGGAACAGGTTAAAATTTTTTAAAAAAGTAATACAAAGCTTATTACCCAATTCGACTGTGAACAGCCCAACCAACCACAAAGATATGGTTACTGTGATCTCTTAGCCTTTTTGTTCTTTCACTTTTCCACCTAATGTCTTCACAGGGGGTACTGAGAAAGAGAGGGTGGATAATGAGAGAATTTTCTTGCATCTAAGTTGGAGGATGATATTATTCAAAAGGATGGACATTTTTATGTTTTTTGTTGTGATGGTATTCTTGCAATGGTACTGTATGACTTAGTACGCAGAGGCACCTCTCCGTTTGCAGATTACTGTAATTCTCCATGATTCTAATCTGCACATTTGCTGGAAAGTTCAGATCTCTGACCTCTTATCAGATATGTCTATATTATGGATCAAGTAGAGTTGTGAAATTCCTGTGTCACCCAGGACTAAGTCAACCCAGATCTAACACAAAACCAAGTTAAAGCAACATTGAGTGTGTCAGAATAAATCTGCCTTGGTCTAAAACAGCTAACTGCCTGGCTATAGCTGACTGGGAGACTACATAGAGCCTTCTTGTGTCTGTTTGCAAATGGTAATATATTCACTGGAAGCTGTTCCAGGTTCATTGGCTTTGTGACCAGGTTCAAGAGAGGCAGGTTATAACAGAGGGGATTTGTGCTGCTGTTCTGCCATGATTAGTACATGAGAATAAATAATCTCCTCACCTTCAGTGCATTTTTCTCAGAGTAGGTATAATGTGAAAATGTCTGACTGTCAGACAAAGAAAAATTATACTGGTGTCAACTATTTGGTTTCATGATGCCATCCAAAATACAGATCATAGGACACCATGCCAAGACTTAAGGCAAGGGCTGCTATCGCTGCATGATGCAGTGTCAAGCTAAGGGCAGCCTTAAATGAGAACTTTAAATGAGATGCTGAGAACCATCTAGTCTATGGTTCCTCCGACCTCTGAGTGACTCCTCTGAAGGAAATGCTTTTGTTTCCTGTAGCCTGCAGAGCAACATAATTTCTAAATTGCCCTATGGAAAGAAATGATAGTACATCTGTCAACTGGCCAGGCCCATTGCCCCCATGCACAGAAAGGGAACGGAGAACTGAGGTCCACAGAAATAGATTAGTTCTTACAGAATGAATGTTTTAATGCTCAGTTTTTAGGGGATATCTCCAGCTGAAAAATCCATTACTCTAAGTTTTGGCTTCAAATTCTTTCCCCTCTGTAGGAAAAGGGTAATGTAAGCATCAAGACACAGCATACCTTGTGTGAGGAGCTCCTCAGCTGCTCAAAGCTTTTCCAGTTTTCTTCACTGTCTTAAAGCTCCACTGGCCCAGGGAAAGACTGTCTTTCAGAGCTCTGAAATTATCTTTCTGTGCACAGAATTGGCAGCTGATCACTTTGGACACCCATCCATTTAACGCTCAAACCTCACTTATACCAATGTCAGACCATCTTCAGCATGACTTTGTGGAGCAAGCAGGTATGCCGTGAAAGGCTCTGGAAAGGTATCGGCAGTTCTTCCGATATGCCAACACAGAGGAGAGTAGGGATCAAGGTTGTCAGTCATCACACCTTTCACAAAGTTAGGAAAATAGTCAGACATACTCTTTGAAAAGGACAGATTCATTCTCTCAATGGTAAAGGTCACACAGTATAGAGTAAAATAACTGATCTTTACATGAAAACTTTCTCTCGGGGATAAGAGAGCTTGCCTTTAGCCTCAGCCTTTGTTAAAAGGTGGAATTTCCAGGATGAAAATCAGCTTTCTTTCCCATTATTTGCTTGCCTCATAAAACATGCAAGAGAGTGTTGGCAATGAACCCTGCATCAATTCATCAACACACCACTCCTGAAGCTTAAACTTTCATTGTGCAAGAGAAAAGTCATCATCTGATAGTAGGTTAGATCCATAGTAATGCTTTCAGTACATCAATAATTAAGTAGGACTTTCAACCACATCGTTTAATACGACAAAATGTTTCTTAAGAATTGTGAAATTATCATCCAAAAAAAAAGAATTACTAAGACTATAAAGAACCCATCATGCTCAGTGGCCTATGTTCAGAGACACAGAGCATTCCTTCCACTTACTTTAACACAGCAGTAGCATTCAATGGCTTCAGGCTGTAATTAACAGCACAAAGCTCTCTTACTGGGAGACAGGATAACAATTCAACAAAGTATATCTATACTCTACAGCAAGTTCCTGAGATGTTCAGGGTTTAAATAGCTTTTAAAGCAAAGCTAAAGGAAGTTGCACAAATTACAGTTAGTACAGGTGAAGAGAAGCAACAGAATCCAAGCACTAATATAGGAAATTAACGCCCTTAATTAATTCTGCTGGCATAGCCTGCTAGCTCCAATCAAAAATGCTGCAGTGTAAGTTGTTCTCCACAGTTCTGGCGCTTTTGAAACATTATGTACCAAACTGCTTCTAAAGCAAATGCCACCCATTCTCTTGGAATAATACTACAGCATTAGAAAAAGAAGCTGGTAGGATGCTCCTGGTTTTAGAGCTCATGCAAAATAGTTTGGGAAGTTTTTCTGCCCATGGAGAAAAAAAACGAGAGAATTCAGGACTATTCTGCAAAGGCCAGATGCTCATCCTTTAACCTGCAAACTTTGTGCAACAGTCAAGGACAATTCCTCCAGGTTTTAGTCCATTCCTGTAGACTTCTTAAGACAGAGAGATGGAGGAGACACAGGTTGGATGAATTCTTCTGATGGTGGTAGCCTGCTACCAGATGTCATCTTTCCTGGGGGCCTAATCTTCCCTGCTTTTGTAAATGGAAAGGGATAAGGTGAGAGAACAGCTGTGCTGTCACAAGTGTCAATGCTTAAGGACATTTTCATATGAACACAAGTATTGCGTACCACGACTATGAAAATGATCTCAGATACTGCCAGTTCATTGCTTGCAAAAGACAGTGGTTTTTTTCTGCCTCTGCAGAAAATGGCCTGGTTGTGACAAATAGACTGGTCTGAATTTCTGCCTTGGGTGAACTGTCTGATGTCTGGAGGACTAATTGGTGGACTTTTGAAACAAAATTACCACATGGAAAATGTGGTAAAATAGTTCTGGTCAGGAAGCTTACAACATCTTGGACTCTCCCCCTCATGGTAAATATGCCCTTTCTCATGAAGCTGCACTAGTAGCACCATGTGGTTGTTAGACTGAGATGCCAGGCACTGGATCTGTGCAGAATTACACCCACATCTGCCATTTCCAGCTGAGAAAGCAAACCCCTTATGACTGAAACAACTGAGCGGGATGCATGACAAGCACCCAAAACTGTAGATTCCCTGAGAAGTGGGAAAGTCCTGTCTCCATCAACTCAGTCATTCTCTGCCTTATTTTGTCATCCCTAAAAATCAGGCTGAAAAAGTCTACTCTGTTCATCTTGGCTATTTTTATTGCAAACTGACTGGGAAAGGAATTTTTTCCCATCATGTGTATACCCAGTGGCTGTCACAGAGGAGTCCTGTTAGCTCAGATTTTGGGCTTACTCTTTTGATACTACTGCTAATAATAACACTTCTCTTGTCAGCAACTTGATCCTCAGTGTACTTTCCAACTCATAGTCTCACTAGCTTCCTTTTGTCCCAGGGAATTAAAATGGAAATCTCAAAGCGACTGCAGCAGCAAGCTGTGGATAACTACAATCAGTGTAATACAGAAGCTAGAGCATTTCTTCCATGGCTTTTTTTTTAACTTTGCTGTCTTGATACATAAATATGGATTTTGTTACTAGCTGAGTTGGAGGGAAAACCAACAAGAATGTTTCTAAGTCTCTGCAGCAAATCTTTTGTTACCTCCCACCTGGAAAAGGTGAAGGATCGATATTTAGAACAAGGGGGTTTTTAATTTAAAATCAATGTTAACTCAAACTACTTGGTACTAATTCGATTATCAGTAAGAAGAAAAGTAGCTTGTGATGTCAACTTTTCTGCAACTATTTAAGATGACAAGAACATTTTTTGAAATATCTGAAAAGTGACCTAAAACATCCCTTTCTGATTTATTTCTGTTTACCATAGGTGCATTGTCTCCACTCTTGCTCCTAATGACAAAAAAAAACAAGCTCAGAAGCAGCAGCAGAGCTAATACTGTTGTAACGTCCCTTTAGATCTCTGTGTCCGTGTTCAGGGCCTGTTGCAAGTTCCTTGCCTTCCTTCATCTTCAGATATGCCAAACTTCTGGTAGGAAAAAAGTGTTAGCTCAAAAGTAAACAAGCATCAAAGCAGCCAGGTCAGTGTATACCCTGGGGACTGTGGTGAGTCTGATTTACCCTGCACAGCTTCTCCAAGGCTGTAGTTTCACAAGATGCCAGCTTCACAGAAGAGTACAGGGCATTTCTATCCTACCCCATTCCTCTCTCTTAGTTTCTGCTCCAACTCCCCCAGTACAGCACTCTCTGGGTTTGCTGACCTAGATATTTGTGGGACCACAATGTAAACTGTATTATTAAGCTTAAAAACAGCCCTTTATTTATTCTTAGGCCAGCTTCACCTTTGAATTGCGGGTATTGTAAAATTACGACTCAAAATATGTGAAGACAGAAAAGCAGACTGCTGGAAGATGTACTTATTATTTAGTAAATCCTTCCCTGCCTCTCCACATTAGCCATTTAAACTGGTTTAAATACTCATGCCCCCATTATGGAAGGTAGCAAGAAACAAAACCCTCACCTCAGAGAGATCAAACACTCAATATAAGATCATTCATTAGCATTCATTAACAATTCTGAAGAAAAAAAAATTCACCAACAGGTTTTTTTTCTTGACATGATTAACTGATTGGGAGCAGCCCTGAGGAGAAGGACTTGGGGGTGTTGGTTGATGAGAAGCTCAACATGACCCAACAATGTACACTTGCAGCCCAGAAAGCTGACTGTATCCTGGGCTGCATCAACAAAAGCGTGACCAGCAGGTTGAGGGAGGTGATTCTGCCCCTCTACTCTGCTCTGGTGAGACCCCATTTGGAGTACTGCATCCAGCTCTGGAGCCCTCAGCACAGGAAAGACATGGACCTGTTGGAGCGGGTCCAGAGGAGGGCCACGAAGATGATCAGAGGACTGGAGCACCTCTCCTATGAAGACAGGCTGAGAGAGTTGGTCCTGGAGAAGGCACCAGGGAGACCTTGTAGCAGCCTTCCAATACCTGAAGGAGGCCTACAAGAAAGCTGGAGAGGGATTTTTACAAGGGCATCTAGTGATAGGACAAGGGGTAATGGCTTTAAACTGAAAGAGGGTAGATTTAGATTAGATATAAGGAAGAAATTCTTCATTATGAGAGTGGCGAGGCACTGGAAGAGGTTGCTGAGAGAAGTTGTGGATGCCCCATCCCTGGAAGTGTTCAAGGCCAGGTTGGATGGGGCTTTGAGCAACCTGGTCTAGTGGAAGGTGCCCCTGTCCATGGCAGGGGGGTTGGAACTAGATGATCTTTAAAGTCCCTTCCAACACAAACCATTCTATGATTGTATGATTCTATGAACTACTGTTTAAATCAAAGCAAAGGCAATTCAGAAACAGAGTCCTGGATTCTCAAAAAGAGACAGGCCTGGTTCACAAAAGTAAGATTCAGTCTAAATAATAAAAAACCTGTTAGAGAAGGAATTGAAGACTAGGATTTTTCTTATGTCCTTGTGCCAGATAAGCGTCGTCTTCACCAGATTACACATCTATCTCCAAAATGAAAAGGAAGTAAAAGTTTTGGAAGACTCAGCTTAAGTTTGCTGAGGCAAATGAATTATGAAGCTGCAATGGAAGTGTTGTCAGAGATACATGTCAAGGGTGACAGTAAAAACTTCTTTAGATAAGGCCTGGATGGATTTGTTTGCTGACCAGCAACCTTGGGGAAGATGCAAGAGGCTGTAACAACAGCATACAACATACTTAAGGAATGGTTCAGAGAATGGTTAACACCTGAACTAACCATCATCCCCATTGAGTTAGGTTCAGAAAATGCCCAAATTGAAAAGCTAGGCTTCTAATTTTAATCTTTAAATCTAGTGCCTATGTTGAAAACACATATACCTTGGCAATCTATGGCTTTTAAAACCTAAAAAGATTGATGTCAAGCAAACAAATGTTGCTGTAGGAAAGAAAGGTATTAATCACTTCTGCAGAATAAAGATGGACTCCATTCATTTTAAGAGGCCTGGCTGACCAAACAAAGTACTCTACTAAATGTGTTTTGGGGGCACAAACTAATGAGGAGACTGGACAACAAATGTCCTCAAAATACTTCACAGCAGCCACATGAGGGTAAAGTGTTCGCTTGGACCTGTTCCTATATCTTGCTGCATCTAGCTCATGGTAGTTAGAGGATGTTAACGTAAAAGTAGGAAAGACTTTTGGAACAGATGTGATATGTTTCACTATATTTTATGTTTCACATATTATCTTCTTCCTGATATGTCTCTTTTATTCATGCAATAGCCCAGCCCAGATTTCAAAGGATTTCCAGGAATTGCAATAACCCCTGGAGAAAAATGTAATGGGGCAATGAAGTATCCCCACAAAAACTTCGTTCTAAAAGTGCTGAAAACATTTTTAATAGAAGGAAATTACTCCCAGGGTGGTTTGTTTAAAACAAATCATACTGCCACTTCTCTTTAAGTCTTTATTATTTCTTATTCTCTAAGCAATAACATAGGCTTATAAGAAGGAAGACCACAGTATTAGGCAGCTAGTAGGAAAATCAAAGAACACAAGTGTTCAATTCATGCCATTGACACCATGAGAAAGCAGGGGAAAATGCTGCTCCCCTATCTGCCTCAGATTTCTCAGCCTTAGAGAGCGACTGAGCGCTAAAATGCACAGAGCACTTAGTGCTCTCTCAGTTGTAGCTGCCAATGCTGATACTATTTCTGTCCTCTGAGCAGAATGTCAGCCACAGCAAGGTTATGGTCACTCATTTTTGGAGATAACAAAGCCAGGCAATCCCTCCTCTGGGCTAATTAGGATAGAGCAGAGCCACAGCCATAAGAGGTCCCCAAGGAAAGCAGAGCTGCTGCCATGTGGTAGGCTGGGTTCCCATAGCAGAATATCCCACTTGTGAGTTGGCTGAGCTCCATGGACCTCCTGTATTTTGGCACTGCTGCCAGTACCTGCCTGGGATGAGCCAAATAGAGACAACTTTCTGGGCCAGCCTCTATCAGCTGCAATTTAATTGATTTTTTTATGATGGAGGAACACACCATAAAATTCAGAGCAGGGAAAAACGACCATTTTAATTTCTCAGCTAGGCAGGAGAAACAACACATTTGTCCATGTGAACCCTGTCAGTGTTGCAGCTGTGGCCAGCTCTTCCTTCCCATGTGTTTGCTAAGCAGGTAAAAAAAGACATTGCTGAGGGTTTGTGTGATTGAAAGCAGCCTGGTGAGAATAAGATATAAAAGGAGCAGATTGAAGATTCAGCTTTTACATTACTCTCCTGGCTAGATCTCAGGCTTTCTGAAGACTAGGAAATAAGGACGTTCTTTAAGGCAGAACACTTCACCTGTCCTTCCATCAATTCTCTGTATTTCATGACTAATCTCCTATGATGAGGACACGGAGAAGAAACAATCAAGTTGGTTTCACAGTTTCTTAAAAATCTGTTTCCTATTAGCAAAGAACCAGCTCAGAGCTTTATACCTGGTCATTTGGTCAGCAGCTGCATTTACAGAGCATATATATTGCCTTGAAAATGGAAGGACCTATCAGGAATAATGGTCTATAAAACAAGCTATAATTCTGCTGGCTCATAAAAGTACAAGAGAAGACCTAGACTGGACAACCATTAAGATTACAACAGGGCAAAGAAGCTGAGTACGTTTATATCAGGAGAAAGAGAGCAATGCAGCTCCAGGAGCCCTCTCTGGCCTCCTGAAAGTATTTCAGAACTTCCCTGTGTACACTTTGTCTCCAAAGTGAAAAAGAGAGAAAAAGAAGACAGCTCAGTGCCCATGTCACTAAACAGTAAACAAAAAACAACACAGCAATACTATTAGTGTGACCTTAATGACAATGGTTAAACCTCGGTACCACATTTATCTCAGATTCTTCTTTTGCTATAGTGCACAGAGTAGTAGTGAGTGGGATGTTATTGAATTGTCAAATTATTGCCAAATAGAAATGAGTGAGCTGCAGGATGGATAATGCAACAGTCATGATGGATTAAAAATCTGTCCTGTTTGATACCTCCTGAGTACAGTACCTATTTACAGATGTTATGATGTTGGTCCAGTGATCTAGTACCTGAGTTTTATTACAGGGCAGAAAACTTGAGTACAACATCAGAAAGGAATGAAACTCAGGTATGGAGAGAAGGTATTTTTGCAGTCAGTGAGCTTTTATGGACTCTGCCAGCTTTGCATTTCTGCAGTCAAAAGGCATCCATTCTGAAGATAACCCGATGCCAACATTAACTTATGGTCCCAGCTGTCTGGAATAATGCTAGTGACATCAAATACTTTAGGAGAGTATTTCTTCTTTAAGAGTAAAAGAAATAAACTTGTGGAGAAGGCTGGGATGCTACTGATAGCTCCGTATAGAGAAAGTATTAGTTATCCTGCTGGAGATAACGCAGACTCAGGTCTGAAGATGGGATGCAGTGGACTCTCTGAGTAGAACTAAGTTCACTGCACACAACTGTAAGAAGGAAAAGGCGTTAGTGTAGCAGGGGAGCGGTATACAGAAATGTTTAAATTCTCGCTCTTTTTTTTTTTTCCCCCCCCAGTGACTTTTGACCTAGGAGGTCTGGGAAAGAAAGAGAACATCTAGAAATCACATCTACCAATTGCTTCGCTCAGGTGGTCTTTTTTAACACTGTATTCAATTGAATACAGCACCTTCAGTTGCAGAAATTTGGGATACTTGAAACTATAGGGAAAAACAACTGAAGTTTCCTTATCTTAAATCAGAGAGCACCAAGTGTACTGAACTGCCCAAAGGAGCCTGGTGCAAAATTATCGACAGAAGTGAATTAAAAATCCTCATTAGTTTATTCTTCTCTTGTTTTTCTCTGATCCCTTTCAGAAGAAGTCAGGACTGTACCTTCCTGCTGGATTTGAATAATAAAGGTCTTACAGATCCTCTGAGATTTTTTTAGCCAGTTGCTAGATGAAAGAGATCTCCAGACATCACCCCACCAAACGATTGTACTGGAAATAACAAATTGCATTCCTAAAACAGGGAGACATAAATGACTGTGAACAGGTTTCTGCCTTCCCCTTGATCCTGGGAGGGTGAAGCTGAACATATTATTTCAAGCTCTTCCAATGCGAAAGTTACTTTTGTTCCACTAGAATTTTTCCTCTTTTTTTTTTTTTTTTATTGCTGGTGAAGTTAGCACTGAATACTCACAAGGTTGAGAGCTCCAGGAGGCGATAGGAGAAATTCTGTGCTGCACAGATAATAAATTGAGTAACTAACCCTCATGTCCACCCCTCCAGCAAAGCTGCCAAGCTCCAGCAATCCCAGCTTCAGAGTAAAAGTCATTTCCATATCACCTAATGAAGGATGAATAGACATTTGTTATTACCATTAATTTATTAAAGAGGCACAGGCACCAGCAATCATCAATCTCATTACAACCCAGAAGGAACTTGTTGAAAATCATGCGAGGGCAGGGCAAGAGGAGTTAATTGCCCACACAAACCTCAACTGCAAACTAGGACTCTGAAAAGTGTTATCCTTCTAATGTTATTTGTGAGGACAGAGTCAGATTTAATTAACTGCTTAATGTTCAAGTATTCCTGCAAGAGCCTGGTTTGAAGGCAAGCAGAATTGGGGCCCAAAATCTGACTAAGCTGCACTGACTGTAGTATTTCAGAATTGGCTCACAGAAAACCTACCTCTGAACTGCTCTGGGTATGCAGAGTTTGGTAAAAATCTCTTCTCTTTACTCCGTTTGCAAGTAGTGGTGATTCTCTATTCTTTTCCTTTCTGTGAAATCTTTTCCCAGCCCATAACATCTGTAGGAAGCCTCCAGACACTCAGGAAGTTCTTTAGATTACTGTCACACACTCATACATAACATGTATACACTGCAGGGAAGTCCCTTCCTCAGCTAATGTCATGTGGACAATTTGGAAATTATTCTGAGAGAGGACTGTGGGGGTGAAAGGGGCCCGGCTGCCCCGATCAGTGACTGGCACCTGCACTTGGGGATCGCAGAGCAAATTCCCCACTCTTCAATGTTTACACCCTGCTGGGGAGTTTCAGGTCCCTGCTGTAGGTAATCCTCCCTGGGCAAAGGGAAAGGACGATAAACCCTAGGGCAACATAGAATCATAGAAGTTGGGTTTGGAAGGAGAGGAAGGAGCATAGTCTGGGTTGGAAGGGACCTTTAGAGGTCATCTAGTCCAACCCCCCTGCTGTGAGCAGGGACATCTTCAACTAGATCAGGCTGCCCTACATTGCACTAGCTGCAAGGCAGTCCATTAATGGCACAGATAAATAGCTGCCTCCCTGCACCATTAAATCAGAACTTTTGCGCTGATCCACAGCCTGCTAGATATCTGATAGAAATGTTTTGCTGTCTTTCAAAGTGGCTTGCACAGCTTTCCCCAAAATCTGCCTGGCACCAAGACAGACTTGTCTGGAAAGACCTTTCATTAATATATTCTTTCAGGAAAGCCTGAAGACCATGACAAACCTTGTCCAGATGAAAGGATGTTTCATTTCTTATTTCAAGACATAAACTCATGAGTTGGTTCCGTCTCCAGACACAGCCAAAAATGCAGTGGCTTTTCCCAGGATATAGGATTTAAAAAACCCAGCAATGCTTTAGGGCTTCATCAGACCGAGAAGGCGAAAATCTCCATGTTACTGGTCCTGAGGGGAAGTTCACTAGGAGATGTGTGAGAGCTTCAGGACTAGCACAGTTGGGAACTGCTCACACTGGTGAGGTGACTGTCGTCAGAGCAAGGGTGCCTTAGATCTCAGCACAGTTGAAATCAGGGTCTTCGGGGACAGGCGAGTGCGGCAGGGGCACTGAAAGCACATTTCACTGCTCAGCAGATGGCCAGGGCTACTTAATGCTCCTGCTGTATTTTCAGAAAGCCAAAGGCTTTTATAGCTGTACTCCATATGCATAGAAAACATACCTAGGAGGGAACAATAAAAGAAACCATTCTCTCCAGCCTCACTGCCAATACTTGCTGCTGAGCCTTAAAAGTGATGCTGCTTCTTTTCTTTTTACTTTTTCTCTCCTTCCGTCCCATCATGCTAACATCACAGGGCACCTGGAAAGTTTGACTTTGAATCACTCCCCCCATTATTTGGCTGTCTTGAAGATTCCTACCCCTGCCACCCTAAACTCCTCGTCTCCCACAGTCCTCCTCTCCTCAGCCTGCTTTCCACCAGCAAGGCAGCCATCAGTGGAGTGCCACAGGTGGGTTACCCACCCAAATAAATCCTGCCCGGCACCATGGGTTTTTTTACTCAGTGCTAGGCACTAGCAATTTTAAGCCCATCAGATCTGAAGTCTCACCCTGTATGTTATTACATATGCCACATTTCTATTGTGGCAGTGCCTAGGAATCACATCTGTTGACTACTGAAATACCCTGTTTCAGGCAGCAGGAGTGTAACAAAAGGCCAAGAGCATAATGAAAGGCCAGTCTCACCTCCTCATAGTCTATAGGAGGTGAGTCTAGGAACTGCAAACAAGCATGATCCAGTCTGGCTGTCTTTGCCTTTGATCCTTGCCTTCTTCCACACATTTGCCTCCCTGCCCTACTGCACCCAGGCACCTGCATGCAAATTCCCTGGGAATATTCCTGGGAATCTTTGTTCAAGTCACCCCTTACCCTCCTCCTATTTCTGTCTGAATCACATTGTCCTCACCACCTCAGAAACAGGACTTTTCAGGATACATGGGTAGGAGACAGAGAGGGCTGCAGTGACACACAAGGAGGCTGTGAGTTTGACTGCAGTGTGTAGGGGAAGAGATCATGACCAGAGAAGTACGGAAGGGGATGGTATCGTATACCACAGAGAACACCTGGAGCCTGCTGAAATCAATGGGGAATTTCCCAGAAGCATCACTCCAGTGATCCACCTGGAAAGCCCCATGCTGTCTCAGTGACGGATAATTTTCCCAACCTCCCACAGGCTCCGCATACACTAAAAAGGGGCAGATTCTGATGAACTTCTGTCTCCACCTCTGATACACCCCACTCCTATGTTCTCTTCCTTATTGATGGATATTCACCTACCTGCATTTGGAAGAAAAACCTAACCTCATTTTTCCAACTTGATTTTCTCTCCTCATTCCTGTCTTCAGTGCTGAAGGTGATGTTGGGGCTTAGTTTTCTCTGCTTAACATCAGCCATTGCTACGGGCTGGTACAATGAAGAGCTGGTTGCTGTATATGCAAGTGTCTACAAATGAATGGGAATAAAACATGCCTTGTCTGCTTTATCTAACAACACATTAGCATCTTGCTGTAGAGAAACAAACTACACCAAATGGTCCTTGGGAAAACCAGAAACATCAGCCTTTGGACCTGTCGTGGTGCACGCACTGGAGCAAAGCAAGGGAAGCAAGTGTGCCCGCAGACGGCAGCCCACAGCAGCCCCACCTAAAGTCCTCTCCTGCCTGAGCGATCCTGCCAGTGACCCCAGGTGCTGCCCATGGCTCACCACAACCCCAGCTCCGCAGGCACCCTGCCAGTCTCACCTTTCGTAAAGGAACCCAACACTAGCAGTGTTTCAGCCCAACACCAGCAACATTTCAGCCTCCCACCAGATTAACCTGGGTGTCTGAGATGTATATGCCAATACCGCCACCTAAGCCAAAGCTCCCTACAGCGTGTGTTACGGCTGACGGCAGCCAGTAGCAGGGATGTCTGCCCTGCTCAGGGATATTTCATTGGTTATTAATTGCTGGGAGTACTGTGCTCTTCCATCTAGAATATCTAATTTAGTGAAAATGATACTTTGCATTACAGGGAAACTGAAACTTCTTAGTCTACCCTGATTAATGGCATTAATTTGGATTTAACTAGTGCTTTCCCCAGGATCACAGAAGGATTAACAAATGTGGAAACCCCAAAAAAGCAACAGGTCAGTCTAGCTCTTGTACTGGTAAACAAGTCCATGTCTTTTTCTCGGCAGGGCTGCAGAGCAGAAGGACTGGGTCTGTCGTTGCAAGACAGTGAAGAAGCAACACTCCTCTTGCACTGAAGACTGAAATTGCAAGAGCTGTAAACATCGCTGTCCTGATGCAGAGAAGTGGCAAAGTCCCTGTGGGGTGATTATGTCTCATCATGCTAAACACAGGTAGTAGTGAAGTGTTAATTTCTTACACCAACATACACACAAACAGTTTGAACCATGGCCTCTTGGTAGAGAGCACTGGTTCTAGGCTGAGACATTTCCCATTTGCGTGACAACCTCCTCTCTAGGTAAACAGGGTGTTTGACTCAGCAGAGCAGTGCTGGACTGTCACACCGGGCTCTCGTGTTTCTGCTCAGTAGCTGCGGGGACCTGATTTGTGCTCTCACAAGAGGTGCTGTTACTCTGAAAAAGTTAGTAGGACGAGCTGAAGGAGTCAGACTGAACCTGTGCTTCAGCAGTGCATTAAATGAAACTCAGACATCACCTGAGATGAGTCCGAACTGTATGGGAGTTATTTCAAAATAAAAATGGCAAGGGTGCAAGGACACCAGGATAAACAAAGCATCTCACTGTGGGGTTGGCTGGACGTGCCTGGATGGCAGGTTTGATGAGTGATGTGCAGTACCAACATTCCTTACCTGGGACCGAGGTGAGGTTACTTTTTAGAAAGGTAATCTCTACACTGATGTTTAGCAATAATAGCACTTTGCCCTTAAGCTGCATGTTCCAACTCAGGATCGAACTCAGAAGAAATAGCTACTTAATAACCTTATGAGAGGAAATGTATTTATTAATTACACAATATTATAGGCAGACAATAACAGGGGTGCTACCTATGCCTTCTCTCACAAGGCTATTTGTTATCAGGGCTATATTGGACCAGATGCTGTGTAACTATACAGTTAAGAACATGTTTTAACCTGAACAAGCATATGCCTACATTCCCTCAAATTCTTTAGGCACCTAACGCAACACAGGCACCTAGCAACTGCCTTTGGCTTCCATGTGCACAAGCTAAATATCTGTCCTTTGGTAAATTAAAGAAATAGAAAATTATCCCATGTAAAGATATTACACTAGAGAGCAGATCTCAAGCGAGCTCCGGCCTCAACTGGGTCATTAATGTGAAGTAAGGATGACAGGCTGATCTTAACTGGTGCAAAACTGTGTGACAGTCAAAAAACTAATTTGATCCATCCTACAAGTCCCTTGCAGCTTGGAGAAGCAGGAATAGGGCTCAGGAGTCCTGTCTGGACAGTCTTCCTCACTCAGGCACGCAAACATCTTCTTCATCCTGAAACCCAGAGTCAGAAGGTACTTTAAGCCAAGTACAGCATGTGGAAAGCCAGCCCAAAGCCTCAGGACACCAGAGGGATTTTTTACTATCTTTGCTCAGTTTTGACAAGTGTGGGTAATGTGAGCACTGGGGCATCTTCCAACTGCAGGGAAATTATTTAAAAGAAGTGCTCAATAGCCATTGTATGACACACTCAGGACAGGCTGCGAGAAGGGGAGAGGGGGCAGACATGATCTTCAGCTGTGTAAAGAGAAGACTGTCCGTCCCTCGCCTTGCTGAACAACAGTTATACCTGGCAAATCTGACTATTTATTGCCTCTTAGACTGTTATACAAAGACGCTAATACACCTGCTCTTCGGGATGAATGACAGCAAGGCTGTGAGAAAAGCAGGCAGTTAGCGGGTGCAGTAAAGCATACGGTACTTGTCAGGGCCAATCTGGCTGACAACTATGTCGTGCCAGGTCTTCCCAGGCTGGCTGGAGAACGATAAAGCAGGACCCAATCTCTAGTCTACAGCCAGCCTTTGCTGGGCCCAGGGAAGGGCAGGGCAGAGGCAGCTGTTTGCAGCAGGGCTCGTGCAGATTGCCCGTGCGAGACCCAGCGCTTGCCTCTGCCAGCAACAGGGATTCACCCATGTGCTGCGATTTCTCACCCACACTGTAGAGTTGCAGCATACCCCTGTGCTTTTTGAAATGATAAGAGATAGACTGGAGGTGTTTTTCCTTTACATAAGACCCAGATATCATGCTGGCATAAATCAGCAGTACACCCAAGGCATCTGGGAAGCCGGGTCTTCAGCCGATGTAGATGGGTGCAGCCCCACCAGGGAGATCGGTACTGCAGAAGTCCCACTTCTGCACATTGGCAGCTCAGGTAAGGCTGACCGTGTCAGTCTCGTTGTTGGCTGATGGAGATGCACCCTTCCCAAAAGGGTTTTCAGTGCCTTGCCCAGTAGATGGGAATTTTGTCCAAGACACAGACGTCAGTACAAAGCCACTCTCCTGGCTGTCCAAGCTTTGCAGAAGAGTACAGAAACGTTTGTCCTTGTCTTCCATGTATAGACCAAGCTTCCTTTAAGCTAAACTAAAAATGGTTTTCACTTCAACTCCTTGGACTGCAGTTTCAGTAAAATTAAGAATCAAGGCTCCCCAAACCACAAGACTGGCTTCAAAAGAGAAGGGAGGAAAAGTTTGCTTGATTTGTCTGGATTTTAGATTCTGGGCTCAAGGATTTTTAAACTATTCTCCACAGTCATGAACATTAAAAGGTTAGTCAAGTAAAACAAACGAACGAAAAAATTTTTAATCTACCTGCTACTTCTATTACAGCAGAGCCTAATCAGAGTCCCATCGCATCCCAGCAGGCCTATACAATTGGAGACAGCAAAAAGCCAGGAGAGGAAAAGGAAAGGAGAGGATACAGAGTGGCTTAAGGTCACTCTGGAGCAGTGGCAGGATACAGCCCAGCTTGCTTCAATGCAGATTAGGACGTCAGCCAAAAGCTAATGCAAAGTTTTCAACTGCTCATTTGAAATGACATTTGCATTATTCGTATTGAATACCTTTCTTTCAATACCTGTAGACACATTTCCTAGGCGAAATACCTCAGCAAAACATTGTGTTACTCTGCACCTTGCATATGGGATTGCAGTTTAACAGTGTGCTAACACCCATGCTTCTCTTTGACTGAAAAAGTGTGAAGAAAATATGGTTAGGAATCAGAATTTGCACCTACCAAAAGCCAGTTTCTGACAGCTCTCAAGCCAGCTTTACATCCTCCAGCATTCACAAAATTGTTGGGAATAAATACAGTAAGAATTAGGAGAGGAGCAAATACATTTAGTCTGGGTTTTCATTTAGGATCACATTTTACCTCTAGCAGAGAAGGCAGGTGCTTTACTATGGACTTTGCGAGCAGGCAAGATCTGACCCTGAGTAGCTAATGCAATAAAAATCCAGTTCAAGCAATAGTAAATCTCCTGATTAATAATGGACAAGGAGGCTGGAAGGGGAAAAAAAATAAAAGAGCTTGACTGCACAGAGGCCGAGCTCAATTTTTGTGCTGAACCTGGGTGGGGAAATAAGGGATGCTCTTCCCACAGGTCCACAAATATGGTCAAAGGTGTTCCTATTTGTTATGGCAACATGGCAGGTAGAAAATAAAATTGGGCCATTTCCGGGGCAGAGGTGGACTCATTTTTATGGTCCTGCCATGCTGCCTTTTGATGGTCTTTAGCTGTTTTAATGGCTTTGTTTTGTACGCTGCTGCAAGATGAAAAATGTGCCTTTTCCCACATCAAGAGAGAAAAATATCTGCTTTTCTCAAATTAGACTGAAGAGAAAAAAGGAAGGAGAAAAAGTCTGAAGCGGTCTGTGACAGCAAGGGGCCCTATATATGCTCCCACAATAGCCATCAGCTGAGAAAATCCAGGTTTATTGGCAGCTGTGCTTTTCTTTTCTCTCTCTTCCCCAACACAAAGACTCCCATTAAACTCCCATTCCCATTCCAGAGACCCTGATCCAAACCTACTTAAGAAAAAAGGATAATTTATTTCAGTTTTGACAGATCAAGCCCAGAATTCAGGAGCAATTGTAACAGGAGGGGAGAAACAACTTCCATAGGTGACAGAGACAAACGGAGCAGTGATCTGGGAGTGGAGGATAAATGACATGCAGGTCACTAATTTGTCACACAGACTGTAAGGGGAGCTCAGTATAGAGGATTTGAGTTTTGACTGTGTGTTTTCTTCATTTACATTTTTACTCTTAGATATTTAAAGCTGTACAAGAGTATTATTAACGAAACAAGTGTGTGGCTCAGCCCTGTCTTGTCAGCTCCCAGCAAGCGTAGTCGAAGGACCCCTGGCAGTTTGCAGAAACCACTTCTAACACCCCCATGAGCTGGAGTCCAGGCTGTCACTTCTGTTGCTGCAAGCACAGCCCTTTCCTTCTCTCTTGTGGTCCAGCGTGCCCGCTTTTTGCCCCATCACCAAATCTAATGAGAAGAGTCATTCTAGATGAGCTCTATCAAAGTACAGTAAGATCCAGCAGCATCCCCTTGTGTTTTTCTAGTCCTTCTGCTCAACATCAAGAGGTCAAAGCATAAGTTAGAGCACCCAATAGTGGAATTCTGAGGTTTGGGGTTTGGTTTTTTATATAATTTATCAGTGTTATAATTCTCACTAGTGCACTAAGTAAATAGCTGCTTTTCAAAGCCTCATGTATGTCTGACATCTGGAAGACAAGGCAATGAGTTTCACTATTTAATATTGGTTACACCTTGAGGGGGGCAAAAGGAAGTGTGTTTTTAAATGTTTCTTTACTCTTTGCTCTGGAGTGACTCTTACCAGTAGAAAAGACCAAGAATAATGCAAATTTTGCCTTCTATATACAGTACCTTCTTTTATGCCCATTTATCAAATGCTTGTAATATGTCTTCTCCCAAAGTTGAACAGACACTGTTCTTTCTGTGTATGGAGAAAAAAGCGCTACATCAAGACCATTTTGACCCTTCACTTGTTTTCTTATTATACTCTTGTATATTCCTCTTTTTTTTTTTTTCTTCCTATTTGCAATGCAAGAAGCAGAATGCAACTACCCAGAGATCTGGATGCAGATAGATAGAAATCCATGAGCTGTAGAGGCTGCCTAAATTAACCGCAAATGGACATGAGTGTCTCAAAGCTCTGACTTCAGCATCAGCATTTCTCATCGAAGTGCCCAAATGCCTTGCAGGCATGGTCATTTATAAATGCAACAGGCATAACTCAAATGGAGAAAAGTAAATGTACGAGAGGGGAAAAAAATTGTGTTTTGCTCACATCAATAACAAGGTAATAAAAGAAACCACCTGTGAAGAAAGCCATGATTAATGAAAACAAATACAAGAAATTGGAAATATAAACTATGGTAAAAGGGCTTTAGTTTCAACAATTTCAAAGTTCAGATCCACTAGTAAAACACGACATAAAAGCTTGTAATATATGGAATAAACAGGGGTACAGGGGATGAAAAAAAGGTGCCATAAAAAAAAGAAGGCTGTTTAAATAAGATGCACAATGCATAAACAAAATAGCCAACAGTGTTATAGATACTAAGAAGGAGAGATCTTTGCTACAAACATTTGTCTGAAATATATTCAATTAATTGCTTCTGTGGTTTGCAACCTAAACTCCTAAAGGGCTGCATGGTCCTTTATTCTGGTCCGTTGAAGGGCTTGAGGGATTGCAATGTCGCTGGAAATGCACACTCAGTATCCACACAGCAGGAACTATAGGATGTCTCCATTCAGTAACACCTGCAGAAGATGCTGCAAGGGACTTGGGTGTCCGGTCAAACCCACATCCCAGTCCTTGGGCTTCTTCCCAGTCCCCGGATTTCACCAGCCTCCGCCTTTCAGGGATGCAGGTGGAGGTCTGCTCCAAGGCTGCAGGCTTCTGCGCTGGTCTGGTTTCAGGACTCCTCCATTTGACTCATTTTCAACCCAGCTGTGTGAATTTCTGGATTAATCCTACAAGCAACTGAATACCCCAGTTCCTAGCAGACCTCTGCTGAACAGAGGTACCTGTTCATTCAGCCTCTGGGAGGGGAGTTAATCACAAAGGAAAACAATTCCCACCATGCCTTTGGTTTGGCATGTCTCAGCTGCTCTGCCCTGACAGGCTTTCTCAGGCTAAACAGAGCCTGACTGTCAGATGCTAAACAGATATATTTTAAGGGACAATTTCAAAAAGCTGTGGAAAAATATGGTTGATTGTCTTATTTTTTGATACATACTGTAAAGACTATTTGGTAGAAGTAACAAAGACATTCACTCCAATGCTTGGGGAAAATTATGGTGGGGGATAATTATAGTGCTCTATTTTTTATTGTAATACTCATGCCATAATAATGGAACAAAAAGTGAAATCAAGACCTTGTTGTGATAGATGCTATGCAAACACAGAGTGAGAACACTGAGTCCCTGCTGTGAAAAATGTATTTATTCTTCACTGAAGACATGAGTTCACTGACACGGGTCTTGATAGCACAATGGCCAATTAGTTAGTGCAGTAGCAATTAAAATTTGTTAATTGACAAATCATGGATCCTTGGACAGCCTCAGATAAAAATTGGCATTCTTGCTGCCATTGCTTATTGAGCATTTCCTAGTAACAGTCAGTCCCCAAAGGCACCCAAGGCTATGGTTTGATTCTGAGGAGAGCATCCCCAGGGTGGTGGTAATCAGTATTTAAGAGAAAAAACCCTAAGAATATTACATTCTTGCAGAGAGGGGTGTGGGGGGAATCCCTTCTCTCTGAAAACTGCGCTTGCATCTCCCTGAATTCAGGACCCATTAGTGGATTCTTCTGTACTCATTTAAAAGAAATCTGCATTTGGCATTCTCAGGAATATTTCATGGTCACAGAAATTTTAGAAAAAAATTCTAACTAATTATGCCAGGTCCAAATATTCTGTCCTAATGAAGTTCAAAACCTTTTTATTTTCCCAGAGCAACATTGTCTTAAGTCAGTTAATGTTCTCATGACAAATCCCCAATAAACACCTTCAATTTTTCTACCGTCTGGGAAACATGTTTAACAGCATTCTTAGCACATTCATTTCCCTGCTGATATGATTCTAAAATATCGCCTTACAAGATGATCATTAAATTGTTTGTCTCTGGTTGGTGTTTTAAGTGTGAAAAAAAAATATGCCAAGATATCACTCCAGATGGTTAGTCCTGACGGCTTGTCAAAAACACACGCATATGGAGTTTACATGGCCACAAAACATAACCCCATCAGCAAGGAAACTGTCTGGCTGGAACAAAGGATGGTGATCAGCTTGAAAAGATAGAGTTGTTCTTCCATTTCTCACATCAGAAGATGGTTAGAAGGAACATTAACAGACTGTAAATATTGATTCTTGACATTCTCTTGCATGTGGATTTTCAACCATTGTTTTAGTACTAAAAACACTTTAAAAAATCAAAAGAAAAGGGGAAAAAGGAAAAATACATAAAATAAAGCAAAACAGAAAACCCGTAGGAGTGGTTCTCAGAATCACTTAATTGGAGGAAGGACTAAAGATTCAGTCTAATTTCCCCAGTTTTGACCTTGAAGTAAAATAAAATGTTCACTGGAGTCAGATAAAGACAGACGCCACTTAGCAGTAGTTTTACAGTCATGCAGCTCAGTTGGGATTACATTACAGGTAGCAAGGGGACAGGCCTGACCATGAAGGACTTGATGCACAGTGGCCATATTGTTGGACAGTGACAGAGAGGTGAAGGAAGGTAAAATGCAGGTTTTGTGACCTATAGCCCTTACAGGCAGAAGGACCCAAAGACACCTGAGCAAGCCACAGGCTGCGCAAAGACCTTCCCTAGAAGTAAATCTGATTTCCTTCAACATAACAGCCCTGCTTTTCCCTCGCCACCCTGACATTTAAGAGTGAGGTCTGTGAGCATGCTGTCTACACACACACCCCTGCAGACAAAGGACAGGAGTATAAAAAATGTCAATTCATTAAACACCAGTCTCAGGAAAAACATGTTCTGTTGTTGACTCCTGCAGGGCAACTTTCAGTGCCCAAGTGGTAGCAGGGGAGGGCTTATGACAAGAACATCTGGGAAAGTTTCTGTAACTCCTTTTCTCTTGGCCAATTCAGGAATCTTATGGAAGAGCCATGCTTCTCTCTTTAGCTCTGTTTATTCCCATGAACAACAAATACACATGAATGTGAAAAATCCATTTATGGAAAGTGGCTCATTTCGTGTGGTCCCAAAGTTTTTTCTTGGATTTCAAAGAAGGCAGAACTGGCTGCCAGTGTCTGCAAAGGGAGTACAAAAATAACCCTTAATTCAAGCCCAGTATGATCACTGAAGCTTGTAACCATCAGCTATCACATATTTACATCTCCTGTTGCCAGCATGTTCAACAACATGAGTGACATATTTACCCATCACAATAAAAAAAAAAAAATCAAATAGCTTGTTTAGCTGAGCATATAAGATAGGAGGCAGTTGATCAAAACCTACCTCACATCAAAAATTATCCCTAAAGAGGTGTGAAAGAGATATAGATCAAGCTGTCATCTCCCAGACAGTCTGTCTGCTGTAACAGGGGCTGTCAGATAGACAGGTTTGAAAACATCGATGGCAATGAATTGCAAAAGGGATTCTGGTGTGATGGAAAACTCGGGCAACTTCTGTAACCTGCTCACTGTGGTCCCATGGGGTGGGAAGCCATGTCCTTTATAATTGTTTCTCTTAGGGCACAGTAAGAGCCTGGATTTTATTGAGCTGCAAATGCTCAGGACTCCTCGGGATACGGGCACATGAGTGGAAATGATGGCGTTACCACAGCTCATCGAGTTGCCATCTGTCAGTGAAGACATTGAGGCACTGGGAATGACCTTGCGAACACTCCTAACTTACCCCCATTAGGAAGGAAAACGGAACATAAACCATGGCGGTTTAAGTTAATACATTTCATTTTATAGCCGGAGCAAGCGTGAATGTGTGCTCAGTCAGTCACGCTGGCTCAGCTGATGGGCAAGGACTTGATATGTTGCAGTGCTGTAAATGCTTTCCGTCATGTGCTTCTGTCCTCAGTTTCAGCCCATCTATCATTTATCAAAGCTATTGTGCCCTACACTTGGCAATTTTCATTTCCAAAACAGGTTGTATCCAATACCTACAAAACCACCCCCCTTCAGAGGCAGGAGTAGGCCTGTGTATCACACACCTTCACCTTGCACTGCAATAGTCTGAGGACTATTCATTCATTAATATTTAAGTTTTTAGACAGCTCTGCCTATGCAGCTTCCACCACAGACATTGGAGCAGAGGTCTACAGTTGACACATGACTGGGTGTGCATCGTCACGGGTATAAATGGCAGAGGGCCTTATCTGCATCATGAACAGATGGCCTTGGACCGCGTGCCCAACATGCTGTGGCAGCTTATATCTCTTTTCAAAAGTCTACCAGAGAAGATCCTATCCCATACAAAAGCTCAAGGGTTAGAGAGCTCATGCTGAGGAAACTCATGCCCACGGCTCTCACTTACCTGGAAAGTGCTGTAACACTTCAGGTCATAGGGGAGGGAGGAAGAAGGCTCCTCGATGGAGGAAGGCAGTCTTCTAAACTGAACCTTAGATATTGAAAATCTGGAGCTGCTTTTCACCCATAGACAGTTGTTATTCACTGTCCTTTCTCTGCCAGTATGGTTTTCTATGAGAAACAAGATCTTTGTTGCCCTGAAAAATACAGCTATGCGGTGTTTTCAGCAAACGGGCAACACCTCACCCTGAGCAATACTGTAAAACTTGGCCTGCATTTAGTGGGGTGTTACTCCTGAAACAAGGGGCTTTCCATGGTGAGTGGAGGAGGAATGGTATAGAACTGATCTGGGCTTTACCCAAAAAGAAAGAGATCAAAGCCGAACTTACCAGCTACTGCTCCAGCTGCTGTAAAGCTCTTGCAAAGTCTCTCCTCCCCTTCCTACCTCCCACTAAGATGCATTTATTTGCATGACCATATTCTCCAAAACCTTGAAAAACTGTAACTTGGCCCATTGCTGATAGTTTCTCATTGCTCGCTGTGTACAGGTGCTCTTCTGCCTAAATCACTTACACGGTGTCACAGCTTGGATTTCTGATTTTGGTGCTGTTGCCCTTTTCCTGATAATGCTTTCTGTTCATCTGTGCCATATGCTGCCTTGAATTTATGCTGCTGTGTTTTATTAAAGCTCAGATTTTCCTTTGCCATTAAACGAAAAATAGAACATTTTAAATGGACTGTGAAATAAGGTAAAGAAAAGTTTAATCGTGCTAAAATCAATTCAGTGGAGTGGCTTTATTAATAGTTATTGCATTCTGCATCACATTGCTTATTAAATATTGTGCATTTTGGAAACTGTACTATTTTGTGCTGCAGTTACATTGTACTTTACCAAGCGGCCAGTTCCCACTTCATGCAAGATTTAGAGAGACATGTTTTTTGTTCACTGACAGACCACATCACTGGAAACATAGAAATCATCTTGCTGGAGAAAATTATGGGCCATTTAGTACAGTATCCTGTCCCTGGCACAAAGTCTGGTACCATATTCTCAGGAGGAAAATGTAAGAGAATTCACAGTTGACAATTATGCATTACCTTGTCTAACTCCTACCCATTAAATGCTGGCTTACATCATGATTCATAAACTTTTCTATTTATTCTTCACTTTTATGCATCAATTTATGTAATTTTGAACATTCCCATGCACTATGTGAAGAACCTGTATGTTTTTCAGTTGCACTGGAAGCTAAGATATTAGTATATCTTGAAGCAATGAGTTGCATAGCTTTATTATGCACATTGGAAATAGTAATTCTTTTCTTTTCTCCTTCAAATGACTAACTTTGTTCGTTTGTTTGTTTTGGAGTAACCAAGACATCTCAGGCATAAGTCAACACTTCATTATAACCAGACCTATATAAATCAGAATAAAAAGTCCTTACCCTGTGGCAAAGACCATTTTTCTTTTAACTTTCTTATATCACCTTCTTCATGTGTGCCCCTCCACTTTCTTGTTCTCAAACAAGAGACCCTCATTTTCAGCTGGTCTTGTAATGTAGGAGTTTTATTTGTGGTGGTTTTTTCCAGAACCCTTGGCATGGACTTCACAGTCCTTTGTGAAACTCAGGTCAACTAAAATGGGACCAAAGCTAGGTGAGCCATGGCTCATCCCATCTTATGTGTCCATGCTTTTGATCATCTAAAGGAAGGCCATTTTTAACCTGCATTTTATATCTTAATTTGTGCCTGTTCCTGCTGAATGATCACTCTGTGAAAGATTATTTGAATTCTCTAGTGTCCGCTTCACCCTAGAGCCAATAGAAAAAGTCATTAATTTTTATCATATACAACGGAGGACAATGACTTTCAACTAAGGCAGAGAGGGACTAGTACTGCAGATAGCCATTACCTCCTGGTCCTTCCAATCACTCACCTGAAAATGCTGTCTCTTTTTTGAGCTCTGGCTAATGAATATAGACACATTTCTTGGGTTCCTGTGTAGTGAGGTACTTATTAATCCACAGGTGGAAGTGGGTTCTTGTAGGGAAGGATTCATCTGGGAGAGAGACTAAATATACTACAAATATAGCTGCAGCTTCAAAGAATGGTGAGGCTATTGGCTGCTGAGAATGGTGATAACTCAGAAATGTCTCTCTTTCCCTACTTCCCTTTATCCTCTTTCTTATCAGGACAGTCTCCTGGGGAAAGAGACTTACATGGTTATATTGTGTGGTGGGTGTACATCTCTATTGATCAGTTTCCTGTTTCCCAAAGAACTTTGCACTCCTTGGCCAATTTAAATGCAATTTGACAAAGGTATTAAGTGTTTCCAGAAGTACACAAAAGGAACCTCTGTTTTTCTTTGCATCCCTCAGTTTTTATTTGCTCTTCCTGACTCTTGCTCTCTTCTTGTGTCTCTGTCCCTCTTCCGTCTCCTGTAAGTGACAAGGAACCCCTGATAACAAAGTCTGTCTGTGCTGCCCACAAGTTTTAGGAAAATAAAACAGGCTGGAAAATGAAACAGACTGGGCAAGTATTATCAGTTAAAGGAAAATTCTCATGTCACTGAATCCACAATCATTCCTCGCTGAAAATTGTAGGTGAGAATGTTTGGTGAATAATTGCACAGCTGGCCAGACTCAGTTATCACTCATGTCCATTCAAGACCCAGAAACCATCCACGCATCCTAAGTTACAGTATGAATTTTGTAATGTCATTGATCTTCATAAAATCCTAGTACCTTCCACATAAAGTTGATTGGTAATCATGAATTGTCTGGTACATGTACAATATGTCTTCACAATGAATTAAGAATGCTTCACATGTGGTTTGGTTTCTTTATGTCATTATTAGCTTCAGGTCTTTACTTTATCTGAGATAATCTTGTAGCAAGGAGTATGACAGTCATTCCTGTCCAGATAGAAAGGTTTTATCAAAGAATAAAGATTTCCAAATTTACTAGATTCAGCTGATCTGTACAGTTGGTAAGGACATAACAGGTTTTCCTGATCTGAAATCTCAAAGATCATCTCTGTTCTTAGCTTTCCCCCAAAGATTTGTATCTCTTTTCTGATTTGGCCCCAACCAAAGAAAAATAAAGTTCAAAATTGCCTAAACTGCACAAAGTATTGCCTTGATCAATTTATGTCAGTTCCCAGCTGCTATTTGTTCTCTTATCTTTGAGACTGAGAGAGGTTTCGCCCATGGACATTTGCTCGCTGTGATGGTTCACCACCTTGTAAAACAGGACTCCAATGCTGAGTATAGATTTTGACAACCTGAAGCATAAATATGCAGTACAGCTGAAAAAAATTTAAGAAAAAATTTGCACTACAGGTTCTGAAACAGACTGATGTCCTGGGGTTCTCAGAGTCCGGTAGCTCATGAGATCCTAATTCCTAAAACTCATGTGTGAAATGCAAGGTCTAATGAGAGAACTGCATTACATCAAAATGCAGGAAATGTTTCCAAAAGGAGAAAAGAGGAAGACTCTTTGATGTGCGTATTAGGGAAGCTGTTCGCTTTTCCTTAGGAAAGTTGTGAGATTCCTTTCTTGGAGGATATTTAAGACGTTGCATAAATACCTGTCAGATGATGATCTAAGTGTAGTTTATTCTGCTTCCTTGCAGCCAGAAGAATGTGGTGACTTCTGCAGGTCACATCCAGTTGCACATGTCTACAGTGCCATGAAAAGCCAGAAATGCAGTTATAGTCATGTCTCCCACACCATCTTATAATCCTGTCACTTCTGTGTGACACTAGAAATCAGGAATGTATAAGCACATTACCCCTGTAAAACCCTAACAGTCATCATTTTGGGTCATAAAGCAAATGTCTTTTGCCATTCCCCAATTCTTGCTGATATTTTTCTCCCAAAAGCAAAATTTGGAACCCAAGCCAAGAGAAAGTTGGAGACTTCATAAGCACCAAATATATTCATGCTTTTAATTTTTTGTGGAAATAGCTCAGATCCTGCAATGATACTGGGGTGCCAAACTATGTGACACCCAGAGAAATAGAAACCAGCAAGAATATTCATGGATCCAGACTCCATTACATATCGATTCAGAGTCAGATTCTGACTCATGATGAGGAATTAATACTAAAGTGTGAGATTTTTCAGAAAAGCTAAAGGATACTGCTCCTACCCAGTGTCCCACTGGGTAATCCAGCCTTATTATTAAGTACGTCAAGAGACAGAGAAAAATGTTCCACTTTTAATGAAGAAGAAGAGATAGTGCAAAATAGTTTACTAAATTTCAGCCGTGGCATTTAAACCTATTCATGTGATTCAAACTCATTTACTTCCCCTGAAGTTTCCTGACAAGAACATATATTTCCCTGGAAATGTAGCATACTAAAGCCATTGTAAATAAGCTGCATGAAAAATAGTGCTTTTATTTACATTATGATTTACCAGTCTTAGCTCCTTATCAATCTAGGCTCCCTGTATGCTTGCTACAAGGCTGAACATGAATCAATGTTTTCTCTGGGTGTCTCTTCAAAACCTTATGAAAATCACTTTCTGATCATGGGGACAGCTGTTAAACTTCATACTTGGTCTGTTATTTCCTAGTAGGTGGCAGTAAGGAAATGAAACCATATTCTAAATAGGTTTTATTGACATGCACATACAATATATACCCACATTGTTCTCTGTTGGCAATATCTGAAAACAACAACTTGCAATTGGGTACAAGTTGAATGACTGTTCACGCTAGAATAAAATGGAGATATGGCTCATAAACCCATGGTCTTGATGGCTAGTGGTCATTACAACTCCTGCAGAGTTATTTTTGCAAGTCTGGATATGTATATCCTGTGCACTCACGTATAAATTCTCTCAGCAGTTTCCACTGAATAAAGAGTTTTCCTTCACTTCTGCCTGCTCGTTGGATGTGCCTTGAAACAGTAGCCCCATTTTGATTTTGCCACAGCTACATCTCATTGTCCCTATAAAAGGGTGAAACACTATATAAAACAAAGGGCTCTGATTACTTCCCATTAAGAGAAATCCCGTTGACTTTGGCATGATCCAATTTTAAAAGAAGCATATTTTAAATGGAGATTTACAGATACACAGAGAAAGAAAGCTATGTTTTCACTAGTAAATGTTAAGTTGTATTAAATTTATATAAAAACAATGTGATAATACTATGTTTTTAGCAGAAAGAGATGACAAAATTCTTGGAAAAGTTCCAAAGGAGTATACTTGTGTAAGAAACCAATAAAAGAGAAAATGTATGTCCTAACAAAGGTCAGACTCCCCTTGTGCCCAGCTCTAAGCAGAGAAACAATAAGATATATAACGCACCCAAAGAATTGCCATCTAAATGGGAAAGACAGAGGAAGCGCTAATATTATCTCCATAACAAGAAAAGAACAAGTAAATTGACCAAGCCATAGAAGTGAGAGTCACCTATGAACTGAACTGAACTCTCCTGAGTGCCAGAGTAACACTGAACTGCTCCGTGATGGGAAGCTGGCAATGAGCAAGATGAAAGACAAAGACAGAAATTCTGATTTCAGATCAATGTTTTTATTTTTTAATGTAATTAGAGTCTCCTGTTTGTTTTGCATTTGCAAATGTTAACATGATCATGAATCCATGCATCTGTCCTCCTTTGCTCTACATCCTGTTCTGCGCTACCAGAAATTTCAAATGGACTTTCAGGCCTGGGCAGGTTTCTTCACCTGCTTTGCCTTCAGCATTTCCTGTACTCACCCGAATGCCTTCCCTCGCTCAGATGATACAGTTGTAAGAGTCATGATAAACAGATGCCAAGAAGGACTATATCTACAAATACAAACAGCATTTCCTTTCCCTTGTTTCTTGAAGTGATCCCATTTGTGTCTATCCTGTTTCTGGGTATCATTAGAGTATCCCCAGGGTATTCAAACCTCTAACTGTAGAGACTGTTATGAGCAAAATCCTTCATCTTTTCTTTCTTTTTAAGATGATGATATAGAAGATTATTTAGTTTGTTTGATTTATCAAAAGCAAGTAACCATTTATAAACTCTCCAGACAGCTGGCTTGCATTTGCTTCACTTCTTTCTTCAACCTGACATACATGGTTTCACTAAGCATCCCAGGAGGGCCTAACAGCCAAAACAAGGTGTTTAACATGCGTTTTCTCATTGTGCAGTAATTAGATCCCTTTCCCTTATGACTTCCAAATATGACTAAGTTTGATTTGGATTTTAATAGCCAAAGATAATAGGGAGATGACTGAAAAAGAAGGGTCATTATGTCCCCCGAGCATGTTCAAAGCAATGACTCAGAAACATGTCTAAAACACAGGTTCCTGAGATGGTAAGAACTGTGAAGACTACATCTTTTGTGACATTTGGCTTGTTTGACAAAGCAATGTGAAGGCCAAGAAAAAAATGCTTGCTTATTACAGATTCTTCCAGGAAATTAAGACTGAAAAGAAAAGAGCTATTTGTGATACAGAACAGCATTGGTCATAGGCAAAAAAAAAAAAGCTTATTCACTGCCAAGAACAAACTAAAGCAATAAACTAGATGGAAGTTCTAAAAATTGGTCATGTTTTGCAACACTTTTTCACAAGGACAAGCAGAACAAAAGTTTATAACTAGTTTAGGGAGGGAGACAGGAAAATAGATCAGCAGAAATCTTTCAGCTGGTTCTTTAGCATAGCAAGAGACTCATTTCAGACATGCTTTTTCCAGGCCTCCATGTGGGATATGCTTTCCCTGAGCCATTTCAGAAGAAAGGCATTCCCCAAGACTATATTTCTCAGTAGGATGTGCTCTCTTCAAGGATGTGTAGGTCCAATGGATGCTGCAGCGCTGGACATAGGTTAGGCTAGACTGCATTGTCCTGATTTCTTTCTTTATATTTTTCCCAAAGGAAATGGAGATTCCACCAAATGGAAATTGCTGTCTGGCTCAGAGCAGGGCTCCTTGTCACCTGTGTTCTTATCTCTGAAACACTGGCAACTTCAAAGGAAGCTTTTTGGAACTCTATAAATTAAAATTGAAATAATACAGGACAACTTCTGGCCAAGCCTTCATTAATGAGAGGTGTTATGCCCTAAAGCATGAGGATTGATATCCTAGCACTTTCTTTTTCCACCCTACAGATGTACAATGGAGGGTCTATAAGTTGTCAAAATATTATTGTTCTTCCTACCAAATTCTTCGTATGGGTGATGTCTAGTGTCAATGAGTTCCAGTGACAAATTGTGTTCTGAGAGAAGAACAAGTACAAAAAAGATTTCTTTTTGCCAGATATAACTTTAAATGCAGCCCACGCTTCAGTCCCCCCACCTGAAAAATTACGTTTGTTGAGGTGTTAATTAAAACCATCCACCACACGTTTATGGGACAAGTAGGTTTTAAATCAGCCAGAGAAAATGACTTATTGTTATTAAACCCATAGGTTATAGCAAGCCTAAAATGCTCATAGTCCTAAACCCACTGCAATCTCTGTTTCAAGGGATCCTAATAAAAAAAAGCATTTGGATACCATTACAGTTTGTAAATAACACTAATCTGTTTGCTTGTCACAGTTGCCTATAGGCCTTTCTCATTTCCATACAACAGTATTGAAATCAATAGTCCCTGTTGCCCAACATAATTTCCATAATTTCGAGGAATTGTTTTGATTGTTTCCTTTAGTCTTTTAAAAATCTGCATGCCAAAACTACACGGACATGCTTCCTATGTTGATTTTTGCTTTAAAAGACTCATCTAAATCCTAGGAAAACATTAGCTTCTCTAATGATTGAATCAGACCCAAAAAACATTCATTATGTGCAAAAAAATGGTGATGTCTAGGATATCTTTCTAGACAAAAAGGGAAGAGAAGTTCTTGGCCCTACACCAAGTGCTAAATGGTGTGAATGGGGTCCTCATACTTACATGGATCCCACAGCCATGGCCCCAGCATCCTCTGAATTTTCTTCTCAATTCCCTTCTGAAATACTTTATGGATGATAAAAGTGGTAAGGAACAAGGAAGTGAATAGTGGGATGCAGGAAGCCCGTGGCACAGCAGTCTCTGGTTTTCTAACCTGGATTAGTGCCCTAGCCATGGATATATTACCAAGACCTAAATTTAAGCAAGTAACCTGCCCTCCTTTGCTTAAGCATTTTGAAAACTCTAGGTGCCATGTCCATGTCATGTGGGAGACACAAAGGAACAGGAGAGGAGCCAGGGTGAGAGGCAGGAGACATCAGAAGGAAAGGGGAGTATGCACCAAAGCGTTCAGTGAAATTAAGGGATTGGAAGGGAGGGGAAATTGCTTCTGAATTTCATGTGGAAAAATGCAAATGGTGAGATGAGTTAGTCTGCAAAATAATGTGCCAGGAAAAGTGATGGGGGCACCAGAGCTTGAGACGTTTAAATTACTTTGGGTAAAGCACTGGGGTATGGAATATAAAGAGCAGTCGAAAGTGTGCTGCATGTAACTTAACAGCTCATTTAACTCCCTCAGGGCCTAGTTCCTCACTGCCCAAGGACACACAGGGTCCCTCCAGCCCCAGGACATGAGTTTCCAGCACTGTGCTATTCCCTGACACAGCCACAGGGCTGCAGGCAGACGGGGGGGATGGGGAGAGGGACAGGCTTGTCTTGCTGATTCACCTCTAAAGTGTCTTCTTACCCCAGTACTGGCTACTGCATGCACCAAACAGGACAGAGAGTAGTGTTACTGCCATAGGATGGAGCAGGGGAGAGCCTGGGAGGGTGTTCTGCGAATATGTAATGTCCCCTTTTGTCCCTGTATGGGAGATTAAACCACTTCTGACCCCTATCTGGCTCCCTATTACAAGGGTTTCTCTGTACCCACCACCCTCTGCTCTGTCCCAGGACAAAACTCAGGCTCAGGACCCACTGACACATACAGAGCATCTGTCTCATGAGTCCCTCTCCTTTGCAGATGTGGCTGGTTTGCCTTCCCAGCAAGGGCAGAAAGGCCTAATCCCAGAGCATGGCAGCTGTCTGCTTGTGAGTGATCAGCCCAATAAGAAGAAAATCCATAACAAGAAAATGAGGGCAAGCTCTCAAGCTCTGGCTATAGCTTGTCCCTACTGCACATATCTTGGGTGATTTGTGTTGTGTTACAGAGATCTTTGTGCTCCTTCCCTCATCCCAAGGGCCACCGGCACAATGAGAGGATGCCAGCTCCATTGCTTTCTGTAGCTGGAGACTTTAAACCAAGTCCCACTGGCCATAGACTAGTCAAACTCCTAGTCACTCCAATGAGAGGCAGGCTTGTTTCTTCACTGCAAAATCTTGCTTGCTGGTAAGGAAGCCTGATGCAGTAAGTGGTATGGGTCATGATAGATATTGTAACATATTCAGAGGGATCTGGGTAATCTGCAGGTATAATTCTAAGCCTACAAATAGTTACAGATGCTTTCAGGACTCCATCAAAGCTTTATCCATCCCATTTTATTCTCAGCATCAGTCTGATAATAGCCTATTGGAGTTTCTATCCATTACTTCTCACTCTGCAGGAAGATAGTGGTGCATTTGAAAATAAATAAACGGCTTCAAAAAAACTGCTTTCCTATTCTTCACCTAGAAAATAAAAGCAGAGTAAGAAACAGAGCACAACTTCCACGGCTGCAGAACATTAGAATTGCTAGTAAATGTTCAGAAGGCAGGAGAAAGTAAATTAAAGTGGTATGTGAAATCCACACCCCAGCCCCTTTTTCAGTTTAACCTGAATGGGGAAGAATGCAATTTATCACGTGGCTATTGTGCTGATAAGAAGAAAATGTCTTGTAGTAATATTGCAGTGAAGGAACTCCCTCTGGAAGTCTTTACAAACCAGGCAGACAGGCCTGCTTAATCTGCAAAAACTGAGGAAGCCAGCATTACAGTAGAAAAGAAGCACTCCTATTCATTTTGTGAGATGACTTCAAACCACCTTTGCGGGTGCATGTAATAGCAGGACTTCCTGTGCTTAGATTCTCAGCAATCTGTTATAGCCCCCGTAATGCTCCACAGCCAAGGAACTCACGTCTGCATGGAATTCAACTGATCCCAAGATCTTGTAAGTAGAAAGTAATTCCGGCTCTTTTTTTGGCACCTTTTCTGGACTTTGTTACTCCTTTGTGTAAAAGGGACCTGATGGTCAAGTTGTCTCAGTTAGACTCCCCAAACCTGAAAGGCAATCCTTTTCCAGACTCTATTCATACTAGTTCTGAGTTGGCCTATTTGGATGACATGCATTAATGCAAGCATACAGACACCTCAAGACCTCTTTGCTTTAGCTAGTACAAGAAAACAGAGTTCTTTCCAGAATAACGTGTGTTTCTGTGCATTTCGCTTCCTCACTTTCCTAGCCATCACAAGGTGTGCCATGAGCATTTTCTGGATATTAGATTAGATTTCTACAAGAGGTCAAGGAACCCACTCTATTCTGAAGGAGTGTATGCCTGTTCTTTCAACTGACCTTCCCTGCTCAAACCTCCTCAGGCATGGCTGGTGGAAGAGCATTTTTAACCTCCAATAGCTATAGTGACATGATTCCCTGACAAGCCTTAGCAAGCAGTTAAAAACTCTCAGTATCTGATTCATTGTTTAGTTTCTTCTGCCTCCTCCCAGAGTATAGACTTGAAAGAATGGTTCGTCTTGAGTTGAGGTATTTTGTGGTCTTCATTTTAATGGATGACTATCAAAGTTTATCATCCTCATTGCTAACCTTGTACTAGCCCTGCACTAGCAATGTACAAATGTCTCCTTTCTCTCTAGTTTTAGCCTAACTGGGAGGCAAATGAAAGCCAAAAAAAAGGCAAAAGCTCCACATTCTCTTACAGAGTTTTTAAGAGAACAAGGATCCACATAGTGAGTTCCCATTGTCAAAGAGAATTCAGAAACCGAGCCCAGAAATATTCTGCAAATTGTCACACAGTGCACCAAAGCCCTTTGCAGCAATTAAAGTACCGATTTGATGTAAGATATTAGACAACTTGTTTTAATATGCTCATTCTGGGGAATGGTTCCATGATTCCCAACACCACCATGGAAACAGGATCTTCTGAACTATTATTATTTGATAAGGCTTGAAAAGGTGCTGTTCTTGGAGGTCTTGTTTTTTGCATCAATGATCTCATACTTTCCACAAGAATTAACAAGTTACCTGTGTCCTTGAGTTCTTCAGTCCCTTCCTCATATGGGAGGTCACAAGCCACATGTTTGTGATAAACGACAACAGCAGAGAAGGAAGCCTGTTGCTTCTGCAAGCTTGTATAAGACCCCAGCCTCCGGAACAAAGCTCTGCCTCCTTTGGGATGTTACAATGCAATACATTTTATTGCAAAAGACACTAGGTAAAGAACAGTGAATTGCAAACAACTAACTTTCACTTAGAAGAAACTACAAGAAGCTTACACATGCCCAGCTCCAACCTGAGCTTCGCTGCAACCCAACACCGTGCAGCTGAGACAACCCACATCACCGAGCTTGACACAATGCGGTGCAACAGACTAAGGTGGAAAACAGCAAAAACTAACATTGTCTTTTCCAAACATACTCTTAGCTGTAACTTTTGCAGCTCATCTCTCTGCTCAAACGAACAGACACATGTGAAATAAAGATTTTGGCTGGGGAGGGCATGAGCTTTAAATCCCTAATGGTAGGAGTCAATGAGAAAACAGTCTTAATGCACTCTGTTCACAACAGTGAATCTCAAGTAAACCAGTCAGCATCTGGTAAACGACAGTGCACTGACTGCAGTTAGAAAGAGGGACATTTTCACCTTCTCAAGACAGTCACTCAACTGTTGAATGCAGGGGGCTTTCTCCTTCCTCCTCCCTCCTCAATAGACTGAGAAGAACTGATGGGACTCAGTGCCTCATGATCCACATTGAGAGATCACAGGCAAACATGCTTCTGCCCACACAGCAATCAGCTGTTCAAAAAGGGGGTAAAACTGTTCTCTAGAACAAGGGTCCCAAAGGTCAAGAGAAGGGCCTGTGCTCCAAAGGGTCAAGAAATGCCTTGACCATGCTCTACAAGTCACTTGTAAGGAGAAAATGCCAGCTATCATAGGGCTTTCTCTTTTGATGGGTGGGGAAAAAAAAAAAAAAAAAAGATAAAACAATGTTTTTTTAACACCAAGGACAACTAAATTGTAACTGTCAGCAACTTATCCTGTCTGATTCTTCCCCTCTCACTGGCTACAGATAGAAATCCAATGACTTTGACTCATTTACATGAGGCTATTCCATGAGGGACTTAGCAAGAAGTGACTTCTACAGAATCCCACAGACTGAAATCCCAAATCTCTCAGTTGCTTTGAACCACAGACAAATTCAGACCTGGATTTGCCGCTCCTGCAGAATGGCAGGAACTAAGCTTGATATGGTGCATCCATGACCGGCAATGCACAGCGGGATCCAGAAGTCCACATCCAATGGATCTAAATCATGTCCCCTTTCCTACATCCATAATCAATTCCTTAAACCTTACATAATCTATTTTATATCTGCTGTCATCTTCTGCCACATCTCTTGCATGCATTTTAAAGTGAGTAATCATTTTATCTACTCAAGAAACACGAGCACACCTCCAGTCATCATCAGCAGCTGATGCCATATGAACAGCCAGCCCTTGAGCGTTATGAGTTCAGTGGTACCTGGTATTCATGGTCAAATACTGTAATTCCTAGGTGGTTTCTGTAGGATTTCAGCAACATCAAATTACCTTGGAGCCCATCTCTCTACCTGAACACCACTGAAGACCAATGCTGTGTGGAGATTGTCAATCAGAGTTGAAGATACCATTTGACTGATTTCAACTCATAATTCTGCTGATAGGCTTTAGGAGGTTTCCTCTCTGGTTTTGATCGCACCTGTTCTCATTCGCTGGTTAATTTCCTGTTGGATGCCATGCCTTGAAGATTGGTTAGCTGCTGTTGAGTGGCAGGTCATTAATCACAGGATAAAGCCAATTGCTCTTTTAAAGAAAATTCATACATTGTTTTTGGATGCAGAATAAAGTCATATTCCTCCAATGGCCACATCTGAATCTGTCATATTATCAATAACGACAGGCTTCTGAAATGTCATTCTTTGCAATGGTATTCCCTCGAGGAAGAAAAGCAGGAAGGGAAATTGACTTAAATCTTTTCAAAATATTTTTTTTTATTTATCTTTCTGGCAGGTTTTCTTGTGCCTGTTTCCACAGTGACACTAACACCCCTCTGCTAATTGCTGAAATTATCTGTGTTGTTTGCTTTATTACAGCTCAGGCAGCTGACACAGGAAGAGCTGGTTCTGCAATGTCTGACATTGTGTGTGAAAAGAGAAAATAGAAAGAAAAGCACCAAGCTACTGAGAATTAAAGTAGGTCTTGTTCCAACACATTCACTGATCTGCTAGGTTCACACGTCTGGTTGGGTTGAGGAGTGTAGGGTGGCAAGTAAGCTTCATTCAGCAGCCTGATGTTTATTATAGGAAGCTGCCTTCTTTTTTGTTTTTATCTCCAAAAAGTGCCTGGAGACAGTCCTCAAGATTGGATTTTTTCATTTGTCTGCAATACAGTGTAAGAAATGCTGTAAAGGGCTAACTCTGTGTGGAACCAAGCAGAGAAGAAACTTATACCAGATGTTACAAACCAGTCTAGTGGTGGGACACAAAAAGCTTAACAAGCAAATTTAAACCCTTCAACATTTTCACTTGGAAAGGGAAACTAGAGTTTCTGACCCTAGAAGGTCTTGTAGCTTTATGAGCTACCTCAGGGCTTTGCAAGACAGACACGTGTGAACATATTGGGCTACGAACTTCAGGAGATCAGCAGCTGAGCTGTTCCTGCAACAAGACCAAACAAAGAGCTACAGGGGAGACGTGGGTCTGGGAAACCCTACAGACACCCCAAAATAGGCTATTCACACCTCTGAATGACAGTCCTTAGACTGAAATGATTTCAGGATGCAGCAGGGAATCAGGAAATAATTCAGTAATTATTTTTCTATAAGTCTTCTCCCCTCTTTTTTCACTACTTTTTAAGCTTTGCAGAAGTTATTTAACACCAATGCAAAATAAATTTAGGGGGAAAAGTTTTAGCATTAAACTAACTTTTCATTGCATTTTAACATTTTTAATCCAGTAGACAAAAAAAATCATTATTTTCTTAAATTTAATTAATTTACTAAACTCCTCACAGTTCATTGAATTCAATCCTGTATCTGCGATCTTTCTGGGTCCATTAAGCTCCTGGGGTTCAACTTCATCTCTTCTAACTCATAAAAATCTCATCAAAATGGAAATAAAATGCAATTTTGAACTTGCTAATGAAGGGAAAAAATGTTAACTTTCTAGTGCTGTTGAATTAATGGATTATCTTTGCCAGCCCATTTTAAAGGAGAAAACTTTCACACTGGGGCAAACTTATAAAAGTGGGAATAATTGCACAGAGGCATTTGCTGTGCCAGTATTTTTCACTGCTTTACTCTGCCACTACCTAAGATATTACTGCAGTAAGATTTCTTTCCCCTGAGCTTGCTTTGTCTTCTATCCAAGCAAGATGGATATGAATGTTCTTATAGCATAACACATATTGTTATTAACTGCAGAAATAGTCCTAGATGTCAAATGCTCATTATGGCTTCAGTTCAGTAAAGCACAGAAGCACCTGCAAAATTTTAATCCTGGGGAGTAATCATAGGTTATTGGTTTGGAGCAAGGGGTTTTGAGGGATGGAAAGTGAAAGTGGGCTTTAATTATTTAAGCAGTGACTAAAGTATTTGGTGGGGAGGAGGCAGAGTGACCTTTGGTTTTGGTATTTTTACAGATCAGATGTGGTTTTATCACCAAATAACATTTTAGTTTGCTTCCTACACTGTCTTGTAATTTCAGCTTGCTTTGGTATCATCTTCTGATCTTAAATCAGGGCACAGTAACAAACAGTTGGAGACTGCTAAGTTCCACTCCAGAAGTGCTTTCCAATGCCATATGAAACAGTTTAGGGTTCTTCTAATCCCCAAGTATATAAAGGAGAACTCACATCTGGAAATTATGGAACTAATCATATTTTTCCTAGAAATTCCTTTTTCTAATTGACCCTTCTAACACAAGACTTTTTTTATATCTTTTCTGTTTTTTAACTTTCCTTGAAAATAATTTGTATACGTTGTGTGTACTTTTTTCTTTCCCCATAATTTTGTACTGATTTGCCTCCTTTTAATCATAATATTTTTCAAGATCAATTACCGTAAGAAATAACTGGGAAAAGAGGACCTGGGAAAACACCAGTAAATTAAAAAAAGATTATTTTTAAGCCTGCAGAAGTCGAAAAAGGATGTGGGAGAATTGAAAAAAGTATTGAAAGCCGGCTAAAAAAAAAATAAAGTGACTTGCTTATCTCTTTGAAATGAAAACTAATTCAGAATTCCACAAGAAGAAATATCTAATTTCTCAGACATATCTAACATAATGCAATATGCATTTATAAATAGATATATATATTGCTCAAGAAATAAGTGCTCACTATATTATTTTTACTGTCGTTATCATCATTATTATTATATGCATTACTGAATCATGCTCATGGACCAAGCCAGACCAGATTAATGCCTGTGCAAATCATGCACAAGCACTGATCAGATCAATGAGTTTTTCATATTAATAGCACTTAATTACCATCTTCTAAACACAAAACCTGAATGACAGATGAGCAAGTCTTTAGGAATAACACTGATTATATTTCAGACAGATAAGGAATTGATCTAATGACCCCAGATCAATAGTTTTGTCTCCTTCCCATGGTCCCCCTCCTGGAGAAATCACACATGGTGGAATGAGGGCTTGGTAGGGTGCGGATGCTCTTCTATGAAGGAATACATCTGCATTTGGTTCTCGGACAAGGAGATTTCAATCTTTTGCACATTGGATACATACAGTTACAGCTTCTTTGGGCAATTGACGGGGTTCCCTGCTTTGGAGAAGCAAATCCCAGTGTGCTGCACAGGATGCCTCCGACTGGCTCGCTCTGCCCTGTGCCAACACTGACAAAATGGTCCCAGTGGAGGTGTTAATGTATGAGCCTGCATCTCTATGCTTTTCCAAGGTGGCTGATTTCTGTGCTCTCTTCAACCCATTTGTGACTGTCAGTTAATTAGCTAGCTAATTTTCCCACCTACACGCATGGACGCTTGATGAAGCTTTGCCACACTAAGAAAGATTTGGGAGCTCAACTCTGGAATAAACATCCAAGATCTGAGCTGTAGCCTTTAGATATGCAAAGCAGAGACCACAAACTCTGCAGGAAGACGTTTCACCCAATATTTTCAGAATTGACATTTGTGCTGGATGACTGAATCGCAGAGGAAGGGAGGGAGCCTGAGAGAGCTTTGAAGTCTCCCCCTGCTCTGCTAATACTTCCTCGCTGCCCATCAGACCTGTATGCGCTTACCCAGTTCTCTTGAGACATCAGCAATGAAAAATCATCATCCTCCCCATGCAATTGTTTACAGTGCATAACTACCTTACTGTTAGAAAGCTTTTCTTAGTGTCTAACATAAATTCCTCTTGCTACAATTTAAACCCATTGCTCTTGTCCTTTTCACAATGAATGGGGAGAGCAATTTTCTCCCTTCTTCCATGTAGCAGACTGTTACATGCATGCCTCCCTTTGGCTATCTCTTCCCTAGGCTAATCACACCCAGTTTGTTTAAACTTTCCTGGCAGCAGCTTTCAAGTTTACAGTGCTTTCTAGGCTCTCAGCATCTGCACCACCTGAAATATTGTGACCAGACTTAAGTCGTGGCATCCCAGTGAGTCCTTACTGAGTCCCAAGGATGGTTACCTCAAACAGCCTGCAAGAAACCTTCCTCGTCTATATACTGGAATGAGGTCTGCATTATTTACATGCTCTGAAAGCACTTCATTTGTTATCCGCTCTACTCTACCTTCCTAGAAATACTACCTGGCTAACTTATTTCTCCCTTATGTTTGCACTGCAGATTACTCCTGTCAGGCAGAGCACCTTACACACTCACCTTGTTGAACTGCATGCTATTTCCTTTTCCAGATCATGTTTCCATCTTAGTTCTCCAGCACATTTGCAGTCTCTCCTCATTCAACATTAACCACAGCTTAATAGTCATACTTTTATTCTAACATCCAAGCTGTTAAGAACATTTAATAGTTTCAGGACAGCGGCTTGTGGGATCCCTCTTAATAGATCCTTCCAGTTTAACTACAGATAGCTACTCTCCCTATATGGTTTTCCAGTCTTTTTTTCATTCACACTACAATACTTTCACCTAGACCACTCTTTCCTAGCCTGTTTACCCATGACTGTGCTCAAGCTTTCTTTGAGTGAGCCAAGGGAACCAAACCCACAGCTCTACAGTATCATCACTATTCATCCAGCAATCCAACCTCCTCAGACTGTTTTTAAATCTTCAGTGTCATCACAAAACAGAAATATCTTCCAATACCAACTAGCTGTTAATTAGTCACTGGTGTTAGTATCATTGTTATTATTATTAAAGCTAATGCCAAGAAGACAAGTTCCACCTGAGGAGTGGGTGATTTAACAGCTACTGGCAAGCAAGCACCTGTGGTTCATTGACTTCTAGTTCTCACAGCTAGATACACACCATCACGTCTGCAAAGGGTCTGCTGAGGATTTTTATAAGGAAAGTTCTTGTCTGAAACAGGTTGACCCAGCCCGGCTTTTAGTACTCTGATTTAAATGTTAAGACCAATTTTAGATTATTAACATTCTGTCTACATTTCACATTTATCTCTCTTACCTAAAATATCAGGAAATAGTCTAATTGGACCCAGCATCTATAACTTCTATTGCTATAGTCTCTTTCCTTCCATCTCTCTCTTTCTATACCTTTACACAAGGCAGAGGAAAATTAGCAGATTTTCCAGGAATAGACCAATTAATAGTGACAGATTCTGCTACCTCCATTCACGATGAGAAGTCTTTCACATTGCTTAAGTATCTGAATGCACCTTGAACAGGACAGAGGTGTGTACTAGTCCCAGCACCGTGACAGAGTATCCCAGGCAGGTCATTTCAAAAGCAGGTGCTCCTTTCATCTGCTTTGTCTCTGTATTATCTCTCACTCTGTCTTTGTACAGCATCTTACATGATGAGTCCCAGTTTGGCTCGGGATAGAAGTGCAAATGATAAACAGTAGGAGAAGGAGATACAGCAGAGTTGCCTGTGATTTAGAAAAGGTGGTGCAACAAAAATCCAGGTTACTGATGGATGTAAACTCTTCCCTTTCCAAAGTTGTGTTGGTGGGAAATCCATCCCTTTTCACCAGATCTAGATCCTCCTGCCTGGGTTCGGCCCACATAACCTGTCACTTGGCTGAGCATTATAAACAGCCTAGCCATATTCTGCAACCAGCGTAAAAGATAGGGTCCTTCACAGGACTACCACGAGCCCACATGGGTTCTCTGTGGTTGCCTCCTTCTCCCATTGTGTATAGACATGGGGGTGATCTCAGTCTCATGTTAAATACTGTAAGATAAAACAAATAAATCTAGACCATTTTCTTTTGTTTGCTGCCCGCCCAGAATGGGGGTGTAACCAGTGGAAATAAAATAAACTGAATGCTCTGATAATCTCTTCTGAATAGGCAGTTCAGCTGAGATTACCTGGTTGTGTCATTACCTAGTGTCAACTAAAACCAAAGGCAATGGGGACGCAGGGAATGAGATGTGACACAGAGAGGTGATCTGGAGGAACACCGCTTCCTGGCGTGCTCTGTGTTGCAGTCCCTGCAGGTACTGCCAACCTGGCAACATGTGCTGGTGCTTCCTTAATCCCAGCTCTTGGAGTCCCATGAATATTTGGGATCTCAGCTATTGTTTTTTTAAAACACCGTCCTAGTCTGAATGAATACAAAAAAACCTGGCAACTGTGATATGAAAGCAATTTCAAGATTCAGAATTTAGAAAGAAAAGAAAAAGAATCTCCTAAGTATTCAGTTTTTAGAAACCTTCATATCTGACGATGGTGCTGAGTGGCAGGGAACAGTTATTTCACAATTTCAGAATACTTGTCAATACTATCAGTTTGAGGAGTGGTTCAGTGCCCAAACTCCCCATCCAGACAATATGTATTGCACTAGTGGCAGTCAGAAAAAAAGCCTCTAAAAAGCAGGTATATATACACATATATATATATATATATATATATATGCTTGCTGTTTCACCCCTGCTTTGATCACATATAAATTCTTTTTGTCCCTATGGAAAGCCCATAAATACCAGGCATTCATTTCTCCACAGATTTGCTCAGAATAACTCAGTGATATCCATTTAATTCTATTCCATTCCAATTTTTTTGTACTCTCCTTTCTTTTTTTTTTTCAGACTATAGTTTTCCTCAGAATATGAGTATTTTGGGAAATCATTAAATTTTGCTAATTTACTGCCATTAGTTTGTCAAAACTCTTATTCCCCCCCACACTCACACACACACGCTCCTGTCGACCACTGTAATTATGTTGGGTTTATAGTTTTGACTTTATTAATTGAAGAAGTGTGTTAAAATTACCTCTATCCCATTGGGGTCCCATTGTTTGCCTCATGGAGATTTTATTCAGCTGGTGAATGATGGCAATTAACTTGTGCCCTAATTATTAAATGATTCACTAATATAATTATGTGTTTTATGTGAGCTACTGATGAACTGACAATTAATAATGCTGCTTAGACAGATAAATCACTTTTTCCAAAAGAGTTGTTTGCTACATTTGTACGTTTGGTCATAATTAATATTCCATTGGATTTGGATGCAAGCTGTGAGGACTGTTGATTTGAAAAGAACTGTGGTTTTGCTGGAGGTTATCATGCTTTCTCCAGAAAGCAGACTTTTCTAGCCTTTAACGGGTTGCACTCAGATGCCAGCATCCCAGCCCTGACGTTACCCCTAAAGGGGACACCCTGGATGAGCCCCGCTGCAGGGGAAGTTTCCCTCTAGAACTGGGCTTCTTTAGGGCAGCTCAAGCTGAGAACCCAGCACTGCCAGGCAAGAGACTCCTCAGCCTCTTGGCCACTTCCCTGCCCAAATTCAGTCCCTGTGACTCAGAGAGGTTGGCAGTGGCTTGGGGATGTGCTTCCCAGAGGCCTGTATTCCCCTTTTATGACATTAGTGGGGCAACTGGTACCACAGAGGGCAGCTGCCTTCCCCTGCCCTTACAAAGTCTCCAAGTCTGAACTCACCACCTCATTCCCCAACATGCCTTGAAACACCAGCAGTGGAGCCAGGAAGGTGGATACTTTCTCCCTTCTTGTGCACCCACACACAGAGAAGCAATGTCCAGCCCGAAACATTATTCATGACTCAAGCCATCATCTTTACCAGCCCACAGTAATGTCCCAAAATACAAGGCAGGCAAGCTGTCCCTGCAGAGCCTGGGTCAGTTCTATCTTGTACTACTGCACCAGCTATTTATTGTAAAAAGCTTTCGGTCAAGTTAATTCACGATGTGTCTTGATGTACTGTCTTTTAAAACCAGGACTATAACTACAAGGAAAATCATTCTGGCAAGTGTATAATGCTGTGTTAAAATGCATTACCTTAAATCATATCCTCTTACACACAGCACTGCAATGTTTGAATATATTAAATTTCTATAGCCTCACTTTGGTAGCCTTCACTTCGGAGAGTGAAGATTGCACAGGTTTCCCTGCTAATTCTCTTAACAATATTTGTGATTGTGGCTCGTAACGGGACTTAGAGACACCCCTAGCCCCTTAAAATCAGACACTAAAGCCATAATATTTACCCTGTTCCTGTTCAACAGATGTAAAACCTCAGTAGCCAACACAAAAGCTGTGTGTCTCTTTCCTAAAATAGCAGGGAGCAGAGGTCAAAGAACTTGCCCAAAGACAAAAGGAGGATCTGTGGCAGAACCAGAAATCAGCTAAACTCTCCGGGGCAATACGCCTGTGCTTTCCCCACATGAGAAGTGTTGCTGCAAATGCTTTTAGTCTCTCCTATTTGGAGGTTTCTTATTACTCTTATATAAGGACAGAGAAGAGAGATTGATATTGAAAAGTTTGCCACATAAGTGAATAAAATTGTTTAAATTTAATGACTATATTTAGACTATTATTTGAACATTTGAATGACCTCATCTTTCAGATTTATGGCATGCTAAGGACAGACAGACAGAAACACAGATTGAAGAAAGAAATAGAAAAGTAGTGGTACATAGCTTATCACAGCCAAATTTCCAGATATTTCTTGAAATTTGACACATATATTTTTTTTTTCCTGGGAAAACTTGATGATCTGCAAACAGCTTTCCCAGCCTATGAAATCTGTTGCAAAAGGGAAAATGTTTCCCATTCCAGTTTTGAATGAAAATTTATCATTTCAAAACATCTACATATGGAAATCCAGGGAAGAAATCTATGAATGGATTCATATCTCTAGACTGAACTGATTACATTTCAGCATTTTGTCTCTGAAAATGTTTCTCAGCTCAGAAAATGCACAAATGAAATACTTTCACCATTTCAAAACTTTTTCCCTAAAATATTTCAAGGGGGGAATAATTATTAAAACCCCCTACCAGCTTCAGACAAATAAAGATGTTTGTGTGGAAAACAAAATCATGGCTTCCTGAAAAAAATTCCCCTCCAACTCTGTTGGAGGCCAAGACGAAAACCACTTAGAAATGAATAGGGCAGCCAGCACTGATGGGAGCAAAGAGGTTGCCCTCAGAGACGCACAAGCAACCCTTTCCTTTTTAAATTAATTTCGGATACAAATTGAAATGTCTGGCCTGATTAAGTTCCTTCTGCTTGGCACCTCCCAGATGTACTGCGAGCTGGGGGACTGCGAAAGATGGATGGTGTTCACCAAAGTGAGCAAAGGCTCTTCCGCTTAGGCAGAGCTCCTAATCCTATGGGCTGATGGTTTCTGAGACCTTCAGATCCTATGACTATAATCAGGCAACTGTGCTAACAGTGAGAGTTGTACAATCTGGCCCAGAACAAGAAACAATACATGTTGGTTGTACAATGTGACTGACTTAATGCTGCCGCAGGAACTTTAATACCTTAATTTTTTTGTGTTTTTTGACTGTTTTTAATGTTGACTGTGCAATCTTAATGGAACTGTAATGAACTCCTTTGCTAGACTGCATTTGCAATGCTGTGCTGCTAAATCTTTATTTCACACCTTATTATAGCCCTTACTGCATTAGGCTGCCCAAAGTCATCAAGCGCAAAGTGGTAGCATTGTGCACAGTACAGCTTAGCAAAAATGGCCTAAATAGTAGGGCTGATGGTGGGTGCCTTACAATACCTGCCTTAGAACCAACAAAAAAAACCCTGCCTCATTCTTGTACCTGCTGGCGTTTCCAAAAGGCTAATAGTTATGAACGGCATTTCCAAGCCAAGTGTGAAATTTTTGTTGTCTCATCTGGTAGATGCTTCTATCAGATACCATCACCACAGAAGCCCAGTAGGTTTTTGTCTTTCTTGATCAGGCAACTCATGGAGCCAAACCAACCCTCTCCAGGTCCCCTTCTGCATCTATGTGTCTTTCCAGGTCTGAGGACAGTGGCAACACTCTGGATTGTGGAGACAGGAGTGCTAGGCTGGCTCCAAACTCAACAGTGTAATGAGAAGACCAGCAAGTCTGGACAAGACTTGTCCTCTGTCTCTGGCTGCACAGTTCTGCCCCCAATCCTGTGCTAGCACTGGTACTCACATATGTGGCTGTGCAGTGGCATGGTTAAAGGAGTTAATGGAAAACTAAGAAGAAGAAAAAAATAAAATTTTCTGGGTTTGGCTGGTAACTGCCCAGTCACATGAGTATCAATGGTAGCTAAAGCAGGAGGAGGCTGGACCATGCATCCAAGGCAAAGGAGAGCAGCACTGCAACAACTTGGGTGTAGGCAGGGGTCAGCAGCTGTTGCACTATATCCTTCACAAAGGTACCCAACCTCTAGAAATACCATGAATTCTTCAGTTTTAGGGGCTTTAAAGAAGGATGTGGTGCTTAGAACTTACTGGAGCCCTTATTATTAAGCCTAAACCTCTGTGGAGTGTTACTTTAAAAGTACTCCCTCCCAAGCACGCTGCTTTAGAAAACTCCTATCAGTGCTACTGCTCCTGCCTGATAATAAGAACTGCTTGCATGTGCTTGGGTCAAATTATCCTCCACTAGGTCCAGTGGGCATTTCTAAAAAACATCAGGGCTGGATTTCGCACGTCAATAATCAATGCACAACTTTGGGTACAGATTCCCATACAATTGCATGAGACAATTTATGTTTTCATTATAATGTTTCCCCTCTCTCCGCACCAATTATGAATGTTACATATATCATATCCAGGCACGAAATATTTGCAATTGGAAATTCTGAATTTCCAAATGCCTGAGATACTCCAGGGAACCCCACAGAAGGAATCTTGTTGGTGCTTGCACTGTGGCAACACAGGGCTAATCCCATGGAAGAACTTAGAAATGGCCAAGGCAGAGCATAAAGCTGGAGAGAATTGACAGAGGATGGCATTTCACATTCATTAGCACGTTGTCATAAATATGGTAATTTCTGATCTGCCTCCCTTTTGCCCCTTGGGATGGTAAAATGTGAATGAAAAGCAACTCTCATGTTCAATTAAAATTTTAAAAAGATACCATTGGGTATTGCTGGTGCAAAAATGAAGTTTCAGTTAAAAAGTAAAAAACATGAAGGAAAAAATAAATTAAAAAATCTCTCATAAGGATAGAAATGTGCCCTCCATTCATTTTAGTATTTGGAAAAGAGCAGAATTCAACTTTGGTTTTTATGTTATCTTTCTTTTTAAAACTGAATATTTTATAAGATGTAGATCCAAACACAACTTACTGCAGATAAAAATGAGTTCTGAAAAATGAAAGTGGTCTCAAAACAGAAGTGTTGAATCTGATATTGAGGGAAAAACAACTATTATTCTAGGCAAGTTCTATTTTTTCAGTGTAGAAATGAGCCCAAGTAGATTTTGGATATTTTCTACTTTTTTCTGGGATTTTTGTATATCCAGCCAGCACAATAGTTTTAACAGATCTGATCCACATTCAGAAAAATCTAGGCAGGCTCATAATATCTTTGCAAATCAGCTATACCTCAGATCTGTAATAAGTATCACGCTGTTGGGAAACGCTGAACAGACATACTGTATTCATGCTGTCTAGCTATTCAGTTCACACACAGTAAATCCAGCTGAAAGCTCTGGATAGATTGCACATGCTCCAGATAACCAGGACAAAATGATGGAAATTGGCCAGCAGCATCTCCAATTTAGAATTAGAGACTCCAGCAACCCATGGTAGAGGTTATTTGTGATTTTTGGCATTTTCTGTAGAACCCTCATTTCTGGCCATCAAGTCACTGCCATTTATCAGAACGAAAAAGAAATATGTAAACAAAAGCTTGAACAGCACAGGAAAAAATTTTCGAAAAGCCACAAACTTGAATTTCTTCTTGAAATAAAATCTGATTTTTAAGTCACTGATGATCTTTTACTGCTTTGAGTTGGCAAAGCCCTGCCTCCTTTCCCCCAGTTTGATGCAGTCTGCATGGCTGTTTTGCAGGCAAGTGTTAGCTTCAAAGTCTTTTTAAATCTGCAGAAAGTCTTGGATTTTTAGTGTCTAAAAAAATCTCCGTAGTGATAAATGAGTGAGCCACCCACAGGTGAAGAGATCAAAGATCCGTGATAATTGCAATTTAGCAACAAAGGACAAAACAGAGGGACAGGAAACTTTGTGAAATGAGAATAAAGGGAAACATATAAAGGGGCTAGTTAATATCTAGTTTCCTGGGTTTCTAATGAGTCAACTTGGCACAGGATGATGAATTACCTGCCAGCTTTGACTCTACAGATAGAGCGGCATCACTCTGAACTGATATTCATCCATGACAGGGAAGAGAGAAGGTGGTACTTCTTAGGAAACAGTTTATTGCCATTTCCAGAAGCAGCATTGCTGTGGATATAAACCTGGGAAAGTTGATTTGCATTTCACTCTAGCAAAGACAACCCTCCATTTCAAGCTTTGGAATAGTGACAAAGCAGTGACTTTATACTGACACATCAAGGAGACTAATGCGAGACACCTCCATTACTAGTTCTGGAAAGAGCCTCAACAGGACGGTACCTTGAGAGGAGAGTGGATTTGGGCATGAGCGATGCTATGTTATGGCATGACACAGCCTATGCAAATCTCAGCAGTGTGTTTTTCTCAAGCATTGATACCAAGCCCAAACTTTTCACATTGTATCTCCATTCATTTTAAACAGCTGCTTGATGCTTCTCAAAGGCAAAAGCCGTGATGAGGAGGTCTCTGGGCAGTAACCTATGAAAATCACATCCTCTGAGACTTGCTCACAGTCACCCATCAAAATGAGTGGCTCAGATATGACAAGCATGTTTCCAGTTGTCCAACTTCACAAGGCAGTAACAAAACCCATCTGTATGTTGCTATTCCAAAACAGCATAGCCTTGATATGGCAGAGCCAGATTCTAGTCTCACTGGTACAAATATCACAAATGTTACTCTGCTTTCAAAGTGCTCATAGTCTGGTCCTTCACTCTTATTTCTCCCTACATTTCCTTACTCATTTTTTCATTTGAATGCCTTCAGGGCGAATGTTTCATCCTCTTTTTTTTTTTTTTTTCTCCAGCCTTTCTCTAAGGGCCTACCTAGAGGAAGAGCAAGGGCTAAAATCATAGAATCATAGAATCATTTAGATTGGAAAATAACTTTAAGACCATCAAGTCCAATCGTTAATCTAGCACTGCCAAGTCCACCACTAAACCATATCCTTAAGCATCACATCTACATGTCTTTTAAATACCTCCAGGGATGGTGACTCAACCACTTCCCTGGGCAGCCTGTTCCAATGCTTGACAACCCTTTTGGGGAAGAAATTTTTCCTAATGTCCAATCTAAACCTCTCCTGGCACCACTTGAGGCCATTTCCTCTTGTCCTATCGCTTGTTACTTGGGAGAAGACACCAACACCCACCTCGCTACAACCTCCTTTCAGGTAGTTGTAGAGAGTGACGAGGTCTCCCCTCAGCCTCCTTTTCTCCAGACTAAAGAGTCCCAGTTCCCTCAGCTGCTTCTCATAAGACTTGCTCTCTAGATCCTTCACCAGCTTCATTGCCCCTCTTTGTTCGCAATCCAGAACCTCCATGTCCTTCTTGTAGAGAGGGGCCCAGAACTGAACACAGTATTCGAGGTGCGGCCTCACCAGTGTCGAGTACAGGGGCACGATCACCTCCCTGCTCCTGCTGGTCACACTATTTCTCATACAAGCCAGGATGCCGTTGGCCTTCTTGGCCACCTGGGTACACTGCTGGCTTATATTCATGCAGCTGTCGACCAGCACCCCAAGTCCTTTTCCTCTGGGCAGCTTTCCAGCCACTCTTCCCAAGCCTGTAGCATTGCATGAGGTTATTGTGGCCGAAGTGCAGGACCTGGCACTTGGCCTTGTTGAACCTCATACAATTGGTCTCCGACCATTGATCCAGCCTGTCCAGGTCCCTCTGCAGAGCCTTCCTACCCTCCAGCAGATCAACACTCCCGCCCAACTTGGTGTCGTCTGCAAACTTACTGAGGGAGCACTCGATCCCCTCATCCAGATCATTGATAAAGATATTGTACAAGACTGGCCTCAATTCTGAGCCCTGGGGGACACCACTCGTGACCGGCCGCCAACTGGATTTACCACCATTCACCACAACTCTCTGGGCTTGGCCATCCGGCCAGTTTTTTACCCAGTGAAGAGTATGCCCATCCAGGAGAATGCTGTGGGAGACAGTGTCAAAGGCTTTACTAAAGTCTAGATAGACAACATCCACAGCCTTTCCCTCATCCACTAAGCAGGTCACCTTGTCATAGAAGGAGATCAGGTTAGTCAACCAGAACCTGCCTTTCATAAACCCATGCTGACTGGGCCTGATCACCTAGTTGTCCTGTATGTGCCATGTGATGGCACATCACGTGGTGATCTGCTCCATAACCTTCCCCGGCACCTAGGTCAGACTGACAGGCCTGTAGTTCCCCGGATCCTCCTTCCAGCCCTTCTTGTAGATGGACATGACATTTACTAACCTCCAGTCATCCGGGACCTCCCTGGTTAGCCAGGACTGCTGATAAATCATTGAAAGTGACTTGGTGAGCAGTTCCACCAGTCCCCTTGGGTGGATCCCATCCAGCCCCACAGACTTGTGTGTGTCTAAGTGGTGTAGCAGGTTGCTAACCATTTCCCCTTGGATTATGGGGGCTTTGTTCTGCTCCCTGTCCTTGTCTTCCAGCTCAGGGGGCTGGGTGCCTGGAGAACAACTGGTCTTACTATTAAAGACTGAGGCAAAGAAGGCATTAAGTACCTCAGCCTTTTCCACATCCTTTGTCACTCTGTTTCCCCCTGCATCCATCCCCTCCATACCTGGAGATTCTCCTTAGCCCTCCTTTTGTTGCAATGTATTTATAGAAACATTTTTTATTGTCTTTTATGGCAGTAGCCAGATTAAGTACTAGTTGGGCTTTGGCCCTTCTAATTTTCTCCTTGCATAACCTCACGACATCCTTGTAGTCCTCCTGAGTTGCCTGCCCCTTCTTCCAAAGGTCATAAACTCTCCTTTTTTTCTTGAGTTCCAGCCAGCTCTGTTCAGCCAGGTCGGTCTTCTTCCCTGCCAGCTCATCTTTCGGCAGATGGGGACGGCCTGCTCCTGCGCCTTTAAGATTACCCTCTTGAAGAATGTCCAGTCTTCCTGGACTCCTTTGCCCTTCAGGACTGCCTCCCAAGGGACTCTGTCAACCAGTCTCCTAAAAAGATCAAAGTCTGCCCTCCGGAATTCCAGGATAGCAGTTCTGCTGACCCCCCTCCTTACTTCTCCAAGAATCAAAAACTCCATTATTTTGTGATCGCTATGCCCAAGACAGCCTCCAACGATCACATCACCCAGAAGTCCTTCTCTGTTCACAAACAAATGTTTATGTACGCAGATGAAACTGTTCTTCTAGTTGCCGTTAATGATGTTTGCTTCCATTTCTAATACTCTCTCCCAAAATGCCATGTATGATCATCAGGCTTAATAATATTCATCTCTCTCAATCTTAATAAAACTCTACTAGGCTTTCTGTCTGCTAGCACATTTAATCCTTCTAATACCTTTAATGCACCTGACCCTGTTTGTTCAACCTGGGTGTGAGCAGATTCTGGTTTTGGACTTATATGTGTCTTTCATAAATTTACTCTCTAGATACTTAAAAATACTGCCCTCCCTTAGTAAACGTACTGGTGATTAGACTACAAATAGAATTAAGCTGTTCTCAGCAGCTGGTGCTGGGCAAAAGGCAGAGATGTGGGTATCTGGATGGGTCCACTTAATATTTTGATTTAATCTGGTCATGAGCTAGCCCACACACATTAGAAAGTAATGTCTGTCTCCCACAATTTTGCTGGAGCTAATTATACTCTTAGGCTTTGCCAGGCCACTTGATATCAAAGGTTCAGCAATTTGCCCTTCTTGCCCACAAAACAACCTGGAGACATGTTGGAATTGTCCAAAGGTTTTTCTGCAGGTTTGTTTTATGTTTGGAGGAAGTTCAAACTCACAAAATAAAATCTTTCTGAATGCAGAAGGACTGAGTAAGTACTATTTTCCTGGTGTTTTTCAGAAACATTGAAATATTCAATCTTAATATACAGTATCTGTGAGCTCTGCAGTACCAGCCTAGCCTGCAATGGCTAGTAGTCTGCAGATGTGTTTTGGAGCAGGCCGTGGCTGGCAGTCGTGGGATACCAGAGAATGCATCAAAGCTCCTCCTTTTCTTATATTCATCCTATAGACTCAGAAACCAGCACAATTAAATATGCCTCATGAAGAGAAAGTTTATGACATTACAGCTGATCCTACTTTGAGCAGAAGGTTGGACTAGATCACCTACTGAGGTCGTTTCCAACTTGAATTATTCTTTAATACTAAAGCCAATCTCATTACTTTTGGAGGGGAAGAGAAAGGGAAAGGGATTAGCTAATGACTTTTGAGCACTTATATTTTGTCAATTCTGGAATCCTTTCTTAGTTTTTAAATATGTATTTTTATATTATATTCATACATACTGTGGTGGGTTGACCTTGGCTGGACACCAGGTGCCCAGCAAGCTGCTCTACCACTCCCCTCCTCAGCTGGACAGGGGAGAGAAAATATAACAAAAGGCTCATGGGTCAAGATAAGGACAGGGGGAGATCACTCACCAATTACCGTCATGGGCAAAACAAATTAGACTCCGGGAAATTAATTTAATTTATCATCAATCAAATCAGAGCAGCATAATGAAAAATAAAAGCTTAAATCTTAAAATCTTAAAGAGTACCTTCCCCCCACCCCTTCCTTCTTCCCAGGCTCCACTTCACTCCCCATTTCTCTATCTCCTCCCCCCGGAGAGGAGCAGGGGCACGGGGAATGGGGGTTGCTGTCAGTTCATCACACGTTGTCTCTGCCGCTCCTTCCTCCTCAGGGGGAGGACTCCTCACACTCCTCCCCTCCTCCAGCATGAGGTCCTTCCCGTGGGAGACAGTCCTCCACGAACTCCTCCAATGTGAGTCCTCCCCACAGGCTGCAGTTATTCATGAACTGCTCCAGCATGAGTCCCTTCCACGGGGTGCAGTCCTTCAGGAACTGACTGCTCCAGCGTGGGTCCCCCACAGGGTCACAAGTCCTGCTCCAGCGTGGGCTCCTCTCTCCACGAAGTCACAGGTCCTGCCAGGAGCCTGCTCCAGTGCGGGCTTCACATGGGGTCACAGCCTCCTTCAGGCATCCATCTGCTGCGGTGTGAGGTCCTCCACGAGCTGCAGGTGGGTATCTGCTCCACCGTGGACCTCCATGGGCTGCAGGGGGACAGCCTGCCTCACCATGGTCTTCACCACGGGCTGCAGGGGAATCACTGCTCTGGCACCTGGAGCACCTCCTCCCCTCCTTCTTCACTCACCTTGCTGTCTGCAGAGTTGTTTCTCTCACACATTCTCACTCCTCTCTCCCGGCTGCTGTTGCGCAGCAGCTTTCTTCCCTTCTTAAATATGTTATCACAGAGGCGCTACCATCATCGCTGATTGGGCTCAACCTTGGCCAGCGGTGGGTCTGTCTTGCAGCCGGCTGGCATTGGCTTTATCAGACATAGGGGAAGCTTCTACAGCTTCTCACAGAAGCCACCCCTGTAGCCCCCCCACATATACATATATGCAGGATATCTTCTGATCAGTGCTGCCACAGCAAACAGCTAGAATAAAACTTGTCAAGTGCTTAAGCATAACGGCACATGAGGGGGGGAAAGAAAAATTGAAACCGCTGTGAAAGTGAGGTTGTGGCAAAGCAATTGGGATTCTTGCCTTGCAAGTGACAAGCAGGCAAGATTATGGGAGAAGCCAGAAGAAATTAGCAAAGAAGTTGCAACAGAAGAAAATCGAAGCTTATTTTGTGCCTACCTATTCTGAGGCAACATAAGCATATTAGTGTTCCAGGATTTTTTCAATCATAATTATAGCTTCTCTTCCACTAAAAAAATCTGCCCAAAACAGGTCATCTTTCTCTTTTCTGAGTACAGAAAACCTGTCCTGGACAGGCACTTATGAATTCACGGCTTTGGAAATGAAGCAAAACTTGCTGTTACCTATTGAGAATTCATTTCTACTTGTCTGGCTTTGTGATCTACGCTCAGGCTTGCCAAGGACCTTTCTTTTGCTGTTAAGGGGGTTTGTAAGCATTTTGCTTCCCCTGCCTTTATTTAGACTGACAGGGAATATAAAGTGGTTTTAAGTGCAGAATAGCTGCAAGACAATCTCCATTTTTGTATCAGGCATATTTTTCCAGTGCACTGTGAATTGGCTTCACCCACAACCAGCTTGATCACGGTACTGGCCAGGAAGCTGTGTTGTGCCCACCTTTGTCAATTTTGTATTCAATGGGCACAAAAAGAAACCGAGTTTTAATGATCCAACCCAAAATGTTAATACCTGTTTCTTTGTCTCACACAAGCTCCATGTATGTTTGAAATCTGGCCAGTTTTCACCTAAAAAGAGCAGAAGATGGAGAAGAACTGATGGGAAAGCAGTACATCAGCTGTGGGGACAGCATAACTGGCAGCCCAGAAGGCTTTTCAAATTAAAACCCATTTTCTGAAAAATGACTTTGCATGCTTTGTATTAAATAAATGAGTTGGGCATCTGATAACTTGCTCAGGTCTGAGGCTGTGAAGTGATCAGTGTGGAAACACTAGCGAGAAAAGAACAAATCCAGTATCACACTAGTCTGGTCCCAGCTTCCCAGAGGTTACAGAAGAGTCAAATTCACCCCTCTTTCCCTTGTGTCTAACAATGGTTTATTAAAGAGAGCTAAAATCAGCAACTTTTACTCACTCCAAGAAGGAATGCTCGTGTTAGTCCTTAATTAAGAGGCTCCCTATAGTTACAATAATCATACTCATTTTAGCAGGCAGCCCAGTTGGAATAAAACAAAGGTCCTGAGCAACAAGATACAGACAATACTGAAGCAAGAACATGCAGTAAATTTGGGAGAACTGACAGCCTCTGGAGGGGGAGTGGTCAGGTATTTTCAGTGGAACGTCTCTGGCATAGTAATAGGAGTTTAAATGAATTTATTTGTGCAGTCCTGGCATTATAGTTGCTGTAATACAGATTGGACGGAAACACCACCATCTCCAGATTAGTTTTTTTTCTTTTGGCAATTTATTAAGCTGTAAACTCTGAACATTTTAATAAAAATACAGAAGTACAAAACAAAACTCTGTGTGGTTCATATTTTATTCAACAACATTGCTGAATAAGAGACATCCCCTTTAGGGCAAAAAAAAATGCCACTTCCATTTCATACTGTACTTATTTCTCTAATGTCTCCTAAATGATTATTTGCCAAGAAGCATAATATGGGACCATCATTTTTCCTTCTACCTCCCAGCACAAAGGCTGTTTCTGCTTCTCAGCAATAAGAAATCTGCTGCCTCTTCCTACCTTTTTCTTTTCTTTTCTTTTCTTTTTTTTTTTTTTTGTATGTGTGTGTACTGGCTAATTCAACCTGCATTATAAACAGCAATTCTACATGCCAGGCAAGATGCTCTGCAACTTTAGCATTGTGCTTTTTTAGAACAGCATCCCCAGAGGAGTGACTTTATGGGTTATTAGTAACATCCACAGAAATGGCAACAGATATCCCTATCTCATCCTTCCTATGTATTATTCATAAGGCTGTGGATTTGTCATGATAATTTATTGGGTAAATCACAGACTCCTCTCACTGGAGCATAGTCTGTGGACCTCGAGGAGAATAATCGCAACTTGTGGACATTGCACAATATGTATTAAAGTTTTAAGTGCCACCCCAAGGTGCAGGTAATATGCACTGGAGTTTCCCTCCTTAAGACAATCCAGATAAGAATGAGAAGAGACTATGCATGTCAGGAAGAATTTATACTGATTTTGTAATGTGAGTATTCATCTGATGGAAAACAAACTGAAAACCATGGAAGCATCAGAAGACTTAGCAGGTGATAACTTTGCTTTACTACTAGACTGGGGTGTAGCTGAATCATGGTAGGGAAATGCATCAGATCAATTCACCAAATCATCAAAAATTGATTTCTCCAATGACTGAGGTACCTTTGAACTGCACATCTATATCCCTTGTACTCTCTTGAACTTCCTTGGTCACATTAAATTGAAATGTAAGTTAAAAAAATTCAACAGTTAAGAAAAGTACAACTCGGTAGTATACATATTTTTTATCTCAAAAATAAAAAAAAACAGAAAGAAAACAGCTTCCAAAAGAAAAGAAAAATATATACATATGTATGAGACATACATACATATGAAATTGAGTGACATTATGAAATCAATACACCTCCAGGGCTTTCAGGTCTTGAACCCTAATTCATTTACACTTGTTTTGTGCCCTGTGACTTTAGAGACAGTAACTGAATGATGTGAATGTATCATTTCTCTGTCCATCTCTTGGATGCCACATGCAATTCCAGTCCCCTATTGGAAGGTCCACAGAGAAGGTAGAGAGAGGAAGAGTAGGGATACACAGATACTCAGAGGTTTGGAGTAGCTTCTTCAGGAAGCAAAATTAATAATCTGGGACTCTTCAGCCTGGGAAAAGATGACTCAGGAGAATGTAGCAGAGGTCTATAAAATCACAAGTGGCACAAACAAGACAAATAGCAAATAATGTATTTGCTATTTCCCAGCACATGACAACCAAGTAAACAGTCAGGCAGCAGTTTCAGAGTAAGCAGAAGAAAGAGCTTTCTCAGTCAGTACATATTTGCAGTGTGAATACCACTGAAGTGAAAATATAAATAGATTAAAAAAGAAATTAGACAAATTCAGGAGGAAAAGGCCCATCAGGAGGTATTGATCCTGATGACCCGCTAAATTCCCCAGCTCAAAAAGCCTTATAGTGCACTTTTATGGATGCTGAATAGATGTATCAGAGGAAGGCATATATATTTCAGTACAAGAATTACGGAGCTTCAAATTAAACTAGAAGGAGGCAAGCTCAAAACAGATGTGTAGTTCCTCTAGGAGTGTGTAATCAGGCTGTGAAACTTCGGGTGTTACTGATGCAAACAGTTTAATTGGGTTCAAGGGGAGACCAGAAAAATTAAGGAAAGGCAAGCTGATTGAGGTTTGCCGTTATGCCATTAGGAAGTCACTGATCTATAAATGCTCCAATAATATTCAATGTAATTGTCATACAAACTTCCTCTGTTCTTACTCACTCCTGCCATCACCACTACTGAAGACAGACCCTGTAGGTTTTGACCCCACACAGCTGCTCAGATGCTAAGAGTGGTTCTGGGTCTGCAGTGTAGTGAGTGATGGGGGGATTGTTGGATTGGGTACTGAAAGGATTTAAGTGGAATTGGATTCAGTTCTCAACCCACCAAAGTCTATATGCACATCTGCCCTGCAAGTCAGTTCTCTGCATACAGGATGAAACCACATGTTGCTCCTGAGCATCGAGAAACCCTTCAACGAAATGAGGCGCAGAGCACATTGCCATAGATATAAAACGATAGATAGGGTAGCTTTTAGGAATCAAATGCATTGTAAAGGCAAGTAATTAAGATATATTCTCTATACAACTTGGGATCAGATCCATAAAAGTATTTGGCCTTCTAACTCTCATTGACCTCAGTAGTTAGGATCCTAAATACCTCTGTCCATGACAGCCTGGCAGTGCTAGTAAAGAAAAAAACTAGATAAACAACCAGAAGGGTGAGAACAAAAAAAAAGAATAAAATCTCAGTATTAAGTAAATACAGCAACCTGGGAGTTTATTAATCAGTGGGTTTTTCCTGTGTTATTTATCTAGGAGTTATTTTGGCTACACTTGTCTGCAGCGGATGATATGGCTCCATCTCTGTAGTATGCTGTGGCCAACTAGGAGGAAAAGAAAGTGGTCTGGTAAATGGCAAAAGCAATAAATATACCTGTCTGAGAACGATCAATTCTGTTTTGTCAGACTTGGGCAGATCCTACTAAGTGATGATTTCATTGTGTTACTCAGCAGTGAATATTCCAGGAACAGAAAGCTCGATTGACAAACAATGCTCTGATTGTCCTCCCCACATAACCTCTCCAACGAGTGAGACAGTGAAGCACAAAGGAGGCCACTAAATACTTGTAATGCAACACTGCTACTGAGAAACAAGAAGAGCAAAAGGAAACAGGGAGACAGACGTTCTTGCATCTGTCATCAGACTTCCATCCTGGGCTTTGCTGGGAAAATGGACCAGAGCAGATCCTTTGGGGCTAGCCATCACAAGTCATGGATTCAGTCGTGGTTTCCCACACAGTCCTGCTTTGCTCGGTTCTACTCCACGTTGTGGGCATCTTAGCTTCTGCCAAATCCTAGCCTGAGGATCTACCAACTCCTCTAGAACAGATGGTCCCTCAGATGGTCTTTGCTGTCCCAGATCAATGAGCTGACACTCATCAGCTTTTCCAAGAACAGGGTTTTATCCTCAGATTCTTCACATGGGGGATATTGCAGGAGGTGTTTGGCCCATAGCAGTATAGAGGAAACCCCACACCAGCTTCTCTGTGGGAATAACCTGAATGCATTCCCTGGCTGGGAAGTGGATGTTATCTTTTACATTCACAAGACCTACATATTCACAGGGAAGTCTTTGTTCTTAACCTGAGAAATTATTCAGATTCCAAATATTTGGAAATCAAACTACACCACAATGGCAGGAGTTAGCCCACCAACCTACAGATTGTGTGATATCCCCAGCATCTCCCACTCACAAAAAATCAAAGCATTCCTATTTTTTTTAATACCTGTGAGCTCAGACATGACTAAGACAAAAGTGCAGAAGTTTATAACCTTACACTGAAATATCATAACCTAAAATATTCCTTCTAAGTTTTAGCATTCTTTAGCATTTTCTCATTCTCACATTAAGATGTTCTTGTGAAAATGGAAACGTTGCCTTCTGGTTTCCCAGATAGACTTGGTCTCACTTGTGAAGCACAGTATCTTTCCAATACTTGTGTGTCTGCAGGGGAAGCAAGTATATTTTTAAGGCACATCTGATATCTGTAGAGGGGAGAAAGTTAGTTCTGCAGTTCATTAATCCGAACAGCAGCTTTTCTGTGCACAAAAGGTTTTGTGGGTTTTTTTCCCCTTAGCCAAATTGCCATGCCCTGTAAATATATGTTCAGGTGTAAAATCTGCGAAAGGTAATTACTTTCCAAGAGGGCTATCAAGGCTCAGGCACTCTCCTCAGCACATAAATCTGAGGCAGCCACGCGTCTCTCCAAACCTGAGGAGGCTGCTTGAAAAAATATAAAAATCCTGAATTTCCCTTTTCTTATTTAAACACCTGCGATCTCCTCACAAAGGCAGTGAGTGCAGAAGCCCCACATAAATGGTTTGTAATGCAGTTCTGAATCAAGCCCTTAAGGATTATTAAAGTAATCCATCTTAATTATAGTGAAACCTGTTACTGGCCTTACATAATAATGCTTAATTTATAATTTCCACTTAGGTCTGCTTCCCTCCCTCTCATGCTTCCCTCTCTCCCCTACAGTATTTTTCCTTTATCTGCCTTTAATCAGAATTACCCGACACCTTTGAAAAGTAATAGAATATTCTTAGGGTGGCAGGATGAGCCTGTAATTAAGGCAGAGGTCTAAGGAAAACAACGCTTTAGGTTTTATTCCTAACTATGTCTTCAGCCAAGGGTCCCTGCTTTATAAGCAACTTTCTGGTCATCCTTGCAGTCCCAGCCAAGATTAGAGATTAATTAAATGAAATACCATAAAGGCTCATCTCTGCCCCAGTCTAAATACTTTTATTTATCTGTCCTATCATTTACATTACCTGTGCTATTGGTGCTAATAAACTATGGCTTCCTCAAAGGAAGGATGCATCTCTTAAAGTCTGGTTAATGCAATGAGATCCCCAAAAGGAAGAGCAAATTCTTTTTCTGTACAAGAAGAATGATTAGAAGGCTAGGACTGTATTATGATAAAGGCTTCTGAAGATATACATCCCAAGTGTCATATATATACACATAGAGAGAGATATACACCCCAACTGCACCCCAGCTTCAAAATCCATGCATAAAATGCATGCTGCCATGCACCTCCTTCTCTAGGCAACAAGCATGCACCCAGAAGCATCCAGCATTTTGCTAACATAGGTTGACACCGAAGCAGAAGCATATGCAAAATTTTTGCTCAAGCAGTTTTAAATGCAGAAGACTGGCAAGCCATGCTTCAGTTCTCCTGTTTGTAAAATGATGGGCAAAATAACTCAGCTGTCCCTCAGAGTCTGAGTCATCACCAATGGTCTCCTAAATGGGTCTGAATCACTGCTGCATTCAGCTGCCCCTTTGCTACTCTGGAGAACTCGTAGCTGTTCCCCATCTCTTTTCAACCCTATGTAACTGAGGGAATCCTCTTTCCTTTTCCACTGCCTCAGCCAAAGCACAGCACAATCAAGTGACTTTGCTACCAGTCTCCACCTCTCTCATCTCAGAACAATCTTCTTTGTTACCATTTGGGTCCTAAGCTCTTGGAAGACCTTCATAGTATCTTTTTTAACTTTTACCCCTCTGTAGCTTCAATAAAAGACTTGCATTTTATCCCTGCTAAGACAGTAGAATAGGATCAGGCACAGCAGAACCTCTCTCAGCCAAAAGGTATTTCTTTTCAGGGACCTCACTGCTGGCAATGCTGAGTGTGCAGCACCAGTTGTAGCACACAAAACTTTGGCCATTTGGCTCTGTTGGCTTAAGGTGGTCTCTGAGTTGTTCAACAGACATGTGCTACTTAGCTTTAAAAATGAAAAAAATAATAAAATAAAAATATGCAAACTGTGAGCTCTTTTTTTCAGTTTTAAACTTGTACAAAGTAACAAGCAAGGAATTGTCATGCTCACGGAGAGCTCGACTGACCACAAGGGAATCTGCTTCTTGACAATTCAGGTGACCTCACGAAACACTCGTTTCTTCCAGTCAATTGCAACATGTACTTTATTTATATTAATTTCTATTTTAATTAAAGTTAAGTCATCTATTATCTCTTTATCATGTACAGCAGGAACCTGATCCAAAATGCTTTTCAGGTAGAGGGGCTTTCTTTCACCATCTCCTTTTGAGTTTTTGGGGGGGGGTGCTGAAGTGCTGTATTGAAAAAAAAGAAATAATCTCCATTTTACACACACAACGCTTGGGAAAAAAGGAACACAAAACTAATCCTCTGGGCTTAGCTGAGAATCTTCTACACATAAATGTCTACCTTGCATAATTTCTGGGCATATTACAGTCAATATTAATATGGAGACCTCAAGCTTAGATGACTTGCATCATCTATGTGGGAAAGGGAAAGCTAGTCTGTGGCAAACCCAGCTACAGATCAACATTTCCAAGATTAAAATTTGATTGAGTCAATTATTCTTCTCTTGCTCTCCCATGGAAGAAAAGGTTAAGCTAAATTTAAATAAGCCATGTTGATCTCTACATTATTCATTCAGTCACTGATATATCACTGTCTTGATAATTTATGGGTTCTAAAAACTACCTAGATGTTCACCGCCCATCCCAACATCTTGGGGAATCATCAATTAAGATGTCCCTTGGTTCCAAATTCATTTTAACTGTGATAGATTTGTAGGAATTGATCAAAATTACTATTCAATCATTTTTTCACGTGGAGCTCTCTGACCTCACTGCATGGTATCAACTTTCCTCTTGTGGTGATGTGTATGTCTCCAAGCTGAAGCTCCTTAAATTAAAAATCCACTCTTAATTCTAGCAGTGATTTAATACTGCTGCACTTGTAAGTCTACCTTTTTATGTTAGCTTTATATAAATCCTCCTTTCCTTAGGAATGTATGATATTTTGCCTTTTGTTTTTAAGTGCATTTTAAGCAGTATTTTCAAATATAAGAAAGGAACACAGAACCTAAACACCATTATCAAAAAGTATTTAGGCACTGAGACCCATGTTCTGCAATGCATTTTGTTCCACTGAAATCGCTAGAGCTGCTTTGGAAACCTTAGCAGCCTAAATGCAAGGATTCACTAAATCTGCATCTAAGAGTCAGCATCAAGTCTAACCATGCTACCTAGGCTGCCTCTGAGTTCTGTGAATACAAAGTAAGCTCTCATTGGCATCCCACCCACCTTAAGGTGTCATTAAGGTAGAGGGAGAGAAATTGTCTTCCTGCTGGAATTCACCTCTCTCCTTTGACCACAAAGGGAACATAGGCAAGTAATTTTGACCAGAAGAGCAATGCTGTGTGCAGTCTCCAACAGCAAAAATACAAAAGATAGCTTATAAAGCTGATGCTGTAACTCTTGCAGCAAGCAACACTACATTAAATAAAAGATAATGTTTTCTCAAACAAATAAAAGACTAATATTTTTAAAAGTGGCAGACAGTTGGAAGCTGAAGAACAATTGCCTTCCAATAGTATTGGGACTTCCAAGGACTCCCTTTGTAGGCCTATCTGAATGTTGCTCTGCTTTGTGTTGTAAGAGCTAAGCAATATGAATAACTAAGTCCCATTTTCAAGAGTGACCTTAGCACTGGGAAAATATTTCATCTCATTGAACTGTAGTCCTCAACGCCTAGCTTTTTGGTCACTGTCCTAACATGCACCCTCATGATGCAAAGAGAAATCATATTCCTTACTGCACTGCTTGTAGTCTCACAGCTACCAGTGTAGCCAAATCCTCCTTTTACACACTCCTCTCTCTCTCCTTGCTAAAGCAGAGAAAAAAAAGAAAACAATTAGAGATATAACAGATCCACCCATCACCAGAGAGTCATAATAATGTATTTCCTCTATCACACATCCTACAATGAAATGGTTGTTAAGATCAATGATCCATACATAGATACTTAGCATTTCACCCACAAGAGTTATGGAGAGGGTGGAGGAGGAAGAGGATAGACAGAGTATTTTTGGAAGAAAGTGGGGCACATCTCCTCTAGTAGGTCTTAATGACAGGTCAAGATCTGCAAACAACTTTTCATTGCTCCTGCTGAGTTTGTCAACCATCAACTAATAATGAAGGCAACAGCAGCCTTTAAAGGCAAAAGAAGAGGAAGCCAAAAGATTTGTGATGGAAAGCAGCACTGAAGCTATCATGAGCTCATTGAGCATACAGAAGCATGTCAATCATTGTCAGCCGCTCAAGGGATTAAAAAGGACACAAAGTCAAACTAAGTGACTTAACAGTGCAAGTCATTTAATGTCCTACCAGTCATTTACTGTGACTTACCAGCGTAAGTCATTAACAACCAGTAAGTGAGAACCAGTGGGAAGTAGTGATTCTGAGCTCTGTAAATGAATTACACTGGTGGTTAAGCCACAGGACTGCCCAGACTACCACAACAAAGCTCAGGATCAGTACTTCCCAGTGCCGGTGGGTTGTCAAGCTAGAAATTAGAAAGGGAGCTGTCCCTGAAGGACCTAAAAGGCAGGGAGAGAAAGAGAAGAGTTCACACCCACCAAGATCAAAGTATTGTCTGCTCCCAGCTAAGAGGAGACTTTCTGGAAGGCACGGCACCACCTTGCCCCATCCCACCACGTGATTCAGTGTGTGACGCCATCCATGAGGTCTGACTTGCTGTCAGGGTGGACAACCAAAAGGGTACATCTGGTATGGGCTTCAGAGGCAGTCACTGCAAGGTGAAGAGAGGGAGGAAGAGAAATTTGCCCTAACTGCACCACCTGCCAAATTGCAAAGGCACGTGTCTTCACTCCAAGAGCAGAGTCTCTCTTCTGCTCCCTGCCCTGCTTTGCGAAAACTTCAGTCACACACACAGAGAGAAAACCCAAATCGCAACGTGCTCTGCTACCCTGCTGTGTTCAAGGTGTTAATAAATAATTGACAGTGGCTCCCAGAACAATGTCACCGTTGGGTCCCATCAAGTAGAAGACATTCGGGAAGTTTTTGTTTGTGTTCTTTTTGTGTGTTTGATTCGATTTTCTCCCCTCCTTCCCCCTCCAGTTGCCCTAAAGCTATAAGAATAATATAAGATCTGTCTCATCCAGTATCTGTGACAGGTACAGCTCTGCACGCACGGCCGTGAGGAAGCAAGAGGTCCCTGAGTCTCTTGCAGCTGGCTGACGAGTGTGAATTAACTCCATCTCCATTACCAGGCATTTCAGATCCGAGAGAGAATTGCTGCTCCGTAGGATCCTTTTTCCCCATCCTCCTTGGTTATTCATGGGCTTTATTTTCCTATGTACTCTCTGCTGCAGCATTTGGAGGTGATAGTGGGGGAACATGAGAGCTGCCTGCCTGGGTCAGCACTGGCATTCAGGACCTTGTTGCAGTCCAACACCATTCTACATCCAGTCCCACCTCATGAACTGCTCAGATGCTTAAAAAAAATCCTCATCCCAAATTCTTCCTTCAGGTTTTCCTTTGTTCACCTGTTTACAACAGCAAAGGATATTGTGAGGGTGGGGTGAGCTGTGACCACCACTTTCAGGGAGCAGGATGGTACTGGTTTGGTATAGACTGAGGAATAAGTCACCTTGTTCTGAAATGGCAAAAAGGGCTCCAGACTGTAGCAGCCTGGTACAGCCTGATATTATGAGTCACAAACAGATTTTATCCTGTTCTTCTCCCTTTTTTCAGGCTCGTGTGGTTACGTTTGTGCCCTGCATGGCTCCTTGAGCATGCAATGCAAGAAATCACGAACAGCAGCACAGCCCAATGGTTGGTGCCTCTGCCAGTACCCCACTTTACGTCCAAGGGCTGCTCACCTACTTTGTCTTATCTGTCCCTCAAACTGATACAGTTCATATTAGGGGACTCAGGTGTCTCTGGATGGTGCAATGGTGCTGTTCAAATCAGCAGAAAAGCAGATGTTGTTTATTACTTCACATGAAATATCCAGTGCCTCCAAACTGGGGCTTTTGGGATGTCCGGAGACCACCTGGAACCCACAACCAAAAGCAAAACCAAAGATGGGTGCAGTCAGGCATCTGGACTCAATCCCCCAAAGAACCCCCTTCAACTCAGGTTGAATCTCTCAAAAGTTTTCATGATCTCAATTGAGACTGTTGCTAGGCTGAGCGCTGCAGATGCTCCTTGACGTTTCAGGCTTTCTCTGCAGTGACAGGCACATGTGCTTGAGAAAAGCTCAGGTGCAGAGGGGTGGCCAGTTGTTCCTGACACAACTGCACTGGTTTTTCTGTCTCCGTCTGCTAATGGAACCTGAGAGCAAAAAAAGATGCCGGTAGTTCTTCATTAAAGTCATCTGCTCTCTCTGTCTGTTTATTTCCATTTTTAAAAGGCCACCTTCATAACTCAGAGCAGCCTGCCCTCCTTGCTGTTACCAAAGAGAATTTCAAGCAGGCTTAGACTTTATCCTCTTTCCAGACTAATAGATCCTCGATTTCAAAACACCACTCTGCACTCTGCAGGACACAGGGAAAAATTGCAGCAAGGGGATGCTCTGTAGGAAGAAAAGATTTGTGCTTTCCAGAAGCATAAATATTCAGCACACAGGCTACAACTTTTGGCTTTCCTCAACTTAGCCCAAGATGTTTTATTGCAAATTTATGATTGCATCTTGAATATCAAGGGTAGCTTCTTCGTCCTTTTTTTGTTGGGTTGGGTTTTTTTTTCCCCAGCTGACAGATATCTGCCCACATCTTTTGCTCCTGGCTCTGATTTAAAGTTGTCTTTGCCAGTCAAATTTAGTACTTGCTCATTCCAAGACAACTGAAAGTAAGGCCAGGTGTGGGAAAACAGATTTGAGTTACATTGTGCAGCTTGTCTCTGCATGACTCCTGCCAAGGATGCAGAATAGTTATACTCTCTGCTTCCCTCGGTGTCTTTTGCAATTCTGAATAAAAGAAGGAATCCACCAATAGGAAAGGTTTTAACCTGGGATTTTTTTTTGTTTGTTTGTTTCTTTTCTTCTTAAGCATTCCACTGCATGCTGATTTTAGGAGAAAATTGTCCAGGTTCTAGGTAATATGAGGACAAGCCGAGATTAAGAACTAATGCAAGTCATCTCCCGTATATGCTTGTTAACCTGTGCTTGGAGACCCTGTGAACTGTGCATGTGAGCAGAAAGGCGCTGTTTATCTGGCATACACACCTTGCTGGGGAGAAGTCAGCTCAGGTACAGAGTGTGGAAGCACTGGGTAAAGCAAACAATCCATTCACTGCCATACAGCCCCAGGTTTTGTACTCTGCTCAGCAGAAATTTCCTGAGCCAAAGGTTGGATGCTTATCTCTGTGTTAACAGCCTTGAATGGATGAATGTGTCCAACTGTTTGCAAGTTGTGACCCATTACTAATTGGTAATGCTTGTAGCGGATGCAATTAGTGTTCCACAGCTGAGCTCTATGCTTTTCTGTAGCTTTGTTTTACCCTGTTGCTTGGCTGCTCCACTGGATGCTCTTGTGTCTTGGTGAATTCCCTGTTCTCCTTCAAGCTTCTCATGATGAGATGCCTCTGTCAAAGGTCCAACTCTGTCACCTCAGTTCCGCATTTTGGTCTTTCTTTTCAGCCCCAGACACCTGGGAAGGGTCTGGCTCTCCCCAGAATGGAAATATGCAGAGAATTTCCCCATGGGGAAGGAAGGATTATTCCAAAGAAAGAGCAAAATTCAGCCCCAGAGACAAAAGATCACAGTACTCTGGGAGGATACATCAGAAAAATGGGACCCCCCGAATGAGTTAGGACATGGATGGATGCCCTTCTGGGAGGCCTCCCTCACCAGCAGCAGTGTCCCAATTATCTCAGGCTCTCCTTGGACAATAGCAATAGCTACCGGCTCTGGGCAAACCAACTGCAGGACTGCACCTCTTTCGCCAACCCTCACAACCTGTTGCCAACTGCCATTGCCAAGGGACCACCTGGCACCATGCCCACCTTCTCAAGGCACTAAGCACAGTGCTACAGCCCCAACCCCGGCGAGCTATGTCAAAACCAGATGGGGCGCATGGCTGACCCACCATTCGGCTTTCTGCCCCATGCTAGCATGGCTGGGTGCAACCATACTGTGTAATGCCTGCAAGAGCATTTGTCCGTGGCAGATGCCTCCTGTAGCCAGGACAGATTTCTTAGCAAGTTCCTGGTTCTTTCTGTAGAAATACTGCAAGTTAAATTCAGACTGAAGAAGACAGTTTGTGTGGAAGAAATGAGCACTCCTAATTTTGGGCTGAAAATACATGTACCTGGGAATGATGTGTTTTCATGGAAGGTGTTAGGGAATCTAAACCAGAGAGCAAAGTCCTAGGGACATCTTCCATTAAAGGACCAAGCACAAATACCATATTTTTTTCTTTTCATTTTTTTTCTCCATTCAGCACTAGCTGATTGCTTACAACATAGCCAGGTATTTTTCACATATTTGTTGGAGGGTATTTTGGTCCCAGCCCATCTCTACAAAGCAGATGAGAGACTAACCCTTCAGTTTTCTGCTTTACAGTCACTGTAAGGAAACTCATAATTCAGCCTTCAGGTACAGCAAAGTTCTGATGAGATTTAATGGAATTGTAAGTTCTCTTTATGTACGCACTGGGAAACAATGGCAAGGCTGTGAATTCATTTGCTGAGGGACATTTACAATCTCTCCCCACAAAATAAAGACAGAATGTTTCATGCTTTTTTTGGCAGAAGTCTGATGCTTACTTCAGCAAAAAGTTAATAAATAAGATGAGAAACATAATTTCTTTTAGACCTCTTGCAATGCTTAATGTATATGTTATCTATTATATATTTTAAAGCATCCTGGTTAATTTCCTGAGAAATGTATACATGTTGCAAATTCCTAAATTGGCAGGGACTAACTATAAGGAGGCTGAAGAAAGTCTTGTTCAGCTCTCAGAATCTGCTTCCAGCATGAGATTCACAGAGCTGAAATGTTTGATCAGCCATGACCAGTATAGCCAAGGAATGCATTTTTAGTAAGCATTTTTGCTTACTCTGTTTCACCCTTTACAAAATCTACCCCATTGAAGAAGTTTGGAGCTTTGAAGATTTGGGTTTTGCTAAAAGAATTTTGGCAATAAAACTAAAATTGAAGCAGTTCCTCTCTCCTTTCCAGTTAATTTCAAGTCGTGAAATTGTGCGACGTGGCACAAAAGGCACATATCTCTGCGTTTGTTGGGGTGGAGACAGAGTTCAGACATGCCACTGGCCCTGACTAAATGGCCTGGATCATGCAAAGATATGAAGTGATACACTTTGCTCAACGGATAAGGTTAGATAAATGCATAAATCTGTGCCAGATCATTGCTGGCAGGGTTCCATAAATATAGATTCTTAAACAAATTAACCCTCCTCAACTGGAGGGCCTGGATTGCTACCGTTGCTATTTTTGAACTTTAGTATGTACTGAAATCACAGCAGCGTAAAACCAGCAGAACAGAATGATATCTCTGGCCTGGTTTGGTCTGATCTCCTTCCTATGAAAGTATATTAACAAGCAATTTGTCTTATCCTAAAAAGCATTCAGGGGCAAAGCATGACGTTAGACCAAGAAGGATGATAAATTACCAAAAGATCTGCAAGCCATGTTTGTGAAGATTGAAAAAGATGGTGCTATTTAATGTGATGTGCTAACCTCGTGATCTATGTTTAGTATGCATGCTTGGGCCTTTCATGGAGGGTATTTACTAGGTCACTATCTATGATGGTTTTCTTTAACATTAAATTAGTCCTCCACCCACATTCTGGATTCCTAATATATTTCATTAACACTTCATCTCTAATCGTTTCAACAAAATAAAGTGTAATGAATGATCATCCCTTGTTCAAAACCGCCTCAGCGAGAGTGAAATTCAGCAGGAATTTTCTTGAAAGTTTCTAAGATGTTCAACATCAGGTTTTTTTTCTGATGGGAATATAGTGCTTGAGTGATAGGAGAGCAAAAGGTCTATTTGCTGCATGGTCCAAGTGACAGGTTCTAAGTGAGAAGAGGTGGGAGGTCAAACTGATGTTAATGAAGTATATCTGGTGGTAATGTGACCCCAGAGCACATGCTCTTGTCTGACATGACAGCTAAGGGAAATCTTCATCCCCATCCTGCTGCTGAAGGAGCGAGTCACAGAGAGATGCAGGCTCTCCTGCCGCTGTCTTTGGTGGGAGCACAGAAACACACCACACCTTGCAGTACGAGCAGCGTATCTTGGTTGTCTCCACTCTGGGGGATCCTCTAGGCTCTTTGGGGCAATCTGGTTTTGTCTGTACTGAAGACAAGGGGCATGACACGAGGTCACCCCAGCCTTAGTTCACACTTGGGTCCTCTGCTGGCAGGGCACAACATGGAGCAGAGCCCATATAGGAGCTATCACAGAGGCAGCGTGGACAGTTGGAGGAGCAAGAAGCTGGGACAGCATCGCAAGAGAGGGAACACAGTTTAACCAACCTGCCTTGGATGATAGGGGGAGAGCGTCTGAGAGCAGAGCCCAGATCTCAGCCCCTGGGCAGTGTCTGAGGGGCAATCCCCATGGCATGGGCTGGCCCCACCAGCGGTGGCAAGGAGCAGAGTCTGCAGCTCCAAAAGACCCACTGAACTTAGTGCTGCTGAGCTGCAAGAAGCCTTTTCATCCAAGGCTAACATAGCCCGCTAGCAAAAGGTTCAAACGTAGTGCAACAATTGCCCACTTTGCTCACTCACTGTTGTTTTTCGTGTGCTCATTCAGGGCTGCCAAGCCAGCCACATTCCAGAGATGGGAGATTTGCAGAAAAGTGGGGATTTAACATCACATTAAGAAGCTATTTACTGAAACTGTGAGATGCCGACTGAAGCTTGGCATGAAGCAAAACTGACTGCATCTCATTGCCTAAATGCTCAGACTAATAATGGTGTTTATCTGTTGAGTACAATGCAAATTTGTAGTGCAGGGGACAGCAGAGGCCTAAAGTACAGGGTGTTCTGCAGCAAACTCAAGCTATTTTCAAGGCTTCAGATTTGCAAAGCAGTTTGCTGCAAGTGCTGGGATATAATAGTCCTATTAATCAAAGCCTGAAAATCTTCCTTTTTTGCTTAGTCTCAAAACTTTCTGAGAAGCATAAACAAAAATAATGAGAATGATACAGGGTCATATTTATTGTGATTATTGTTATTACTTCAATCATCATTACTATTATTATTTCCCTCTACCCAGGATCCTGACTGAAACTAAAACACCATATTTGAATGTTATCACCCTCTTCAGTGTTTTAGAGGTGCCCATTAATGTTGGTTTTGGAAGGATGCTTATCCCACAATAAAACCAATTTCTAATTGACATCATGCTGCTTTAATATTCCCTCTGGCCTTCTGCCCTCCTGGGATCCCAGTGTGCTGCAAATGATTTTGTGCTCCAGATTTTCTTCAGCTCCTGCCATATTTGTTAGTCTCATTTTGGTTCTTCAACCAAATTTCATCACTGAGTGTGAGGATGAATTCCACCACACCGCACTTACTCCTTTTTCCCCATAAAATAGCATGTCTCTAGCACATATTACAAGAAAAACATCTACCAAAAAAAAGCATCATAGTTTTATAGTCTTGCTTTTTCAACTTTACCTGATGCGTGGTTCTTAAATCTTTCTCAAAATCAAACCATCAGCTGTACTTTTTCACCATTGTGAGGGTTTCAATATGCTACACAGCCTACAGGACAGGGAGGCCGTTCACTCATCTGTGTGCTCTTCCAGACCCACGCCCAGCCAGGATTACCAAAATAAATAGTAAAAGAAAACTTCAGAAGCTTCAGAGAACTTCAGCCTGTTTTCCAGCCCCAGCTCAGCTGTCCTTTCCCTCCGAGTTCTACCCCCAGCACATGCACCAGGGAGAAGTATTGGCAAGGCCCAAAAGAGAGACCTGTTTCCATATAATTATCCTTTGGCAGGCTAAGAAAATGCCAAAAATGTTTTAGAAATTCCTCTGCCTTTCTTTGTTTGAGCAAACCAGGTAATACTTTCTGGGCAGCTCAGTCAAAAAATGCCCCTTTCCTCTTTGTTTGAAAATATATTGCTTCTGCCTACAAAATAAATGCAGATTGATTTCCTTTGACTAATTTCCTCAATAAAGAGACAAAAGCAGCAATAACAAAGAAATAGCAAAAACAGCCCAAAAGTGAGGCGTCAGTCAATTAGGCTAAAGCATTTCATATTGCAGACTTCTGACTCATCTGGTTTCCCTTGGTGTTTTGAATTCAAACACATTTTCTTCCAACTTGCAAGCTTAAATGATCACATATTGCCCAATGAAACACCCTCTAGAGTGGATGATACTGCAAAGTACTGAGCACTTAGATAAATAATGGGCAGTATGGACTGTTCATTCCCAAAGAACCTAAACAATTTCCTCGTACCCTTCATCATCTTTCAAATGTCACATTTATAAAGTCAAGGGCTGATCAGGATTAGCCTCTGCCAGCCTCAAAATACCTTTCATGAGTTAGATCTAGTCCATGCAATTAACTAAACTACGGTTTAGGCAACTACAATTTGTAAACCTGAATTTCTCACAGCTCCAGCTATATCCTCTCTTTTCCATTACCTCCATCATCTCCTTTGACTCATGAAAGATGAAGGAAAAAGAAAAGTGTAAACTCCATCAGTGCTTTCAGTCTTAAGGTAAGAAGTTGAAATGATTAATTTTCTTCTGAAGCAAACATCTCAGAAAGAAATGTCATCTGCAACATTTTGGCTCAGCTTGACTTTAAGTTATGTCTGTTTGTGCCACCAGAGATCCACAGCCTGCATGGTCCATGCCCCCATGGCCACTAGCCACGCTTTTCCAGTGGCAGAAAGCAGAAGCTTGAGGTTCTTGACAAAAAATTCACATTGGGCATTGCAGCAGCTCAGGCAAGTACAAACTGACCTCGAGGCAATCTGAAACAACATTTCATCCTGATTTTCTGACACTTTTTTCTTTCCCCACAAAAAAGTAAAGTCTACATTTTCCTATGGAAAATATCCATTAAAAGTACTATAAATGTTTACCAATAAAACATGGAGAAAAAAAAAATTCTTGAAGTCTCAGTGGAGCTACAGTGCTGTAATCCCACACTTTGCAAATGGTTAATGATCCCCACAATGAATCAGTCTCCATTTCTTTAAGTGTTTTTCTTTTTGTCACCTTCAAACAAAATAGGGTTGGGCATGTATCATTTAAAGAAGGCTTTAAAACACTTTGAAGGGTAACATAAGAGAACATTATTTCTCCTGAAAAAAAAAAGGACCTTAATTTTTTAGAATGCAGTAACTACATCAGTTTTAAATTAGACAGCTTGCAGGCCTTTAATTGAATATGATTCTGTGTGAATGCATTTTCTTTGCTGATGGAGAGATGGTATTTTCTGTTAGGGAAATTGTATGCTGTGTGAAACGTTATGGGTATGATGAATCAGAGAGAGATTTGATTTTTCCCTGGAAAATGTCATTAAAGAAATCATTGCCATTCTCTCTGAGACATTTTAATGTTTTATTTAAAAAAAATTGAAAATCAAAAATTTTCTGAGTTTTGCTTAGGTTTGGGTTCTTTTTTTTGCAATGACATCTTCAGATTAGTGCAGAAACCTGGCATACATTACATGAATAATGTTTACAATCCAATTTTCTGTAAAAATAGTTTAGATAGGATATTTTTCAGTAAATCTTAGTGAAGAAATTTTGACTCTTTGCCTTTCAAGTTATACAGCTCATTTGGAGAATACTTTAGTCTCTTCACTGCATGCTGCATGTAGGTTTAGATAACTTTGTTGAGAAGATACATCGTAGAAGACAAGTGAGGGAAAACTTTGTTATAATTACATTTTATTACTTTAAAAATTTAAAAGGACTTTTAAAAATGAGCATAAAATTAAAGGAACACAGATTAAATAATCACATAAACAGAAAAATAAGGAAAATCACTGTTTTTTGGTGCATTTTCTTGTTGTAAGAGAGTATTTTTCTGTTTTATTTTATGCAAAGTTTGCTGTATTTTGGAAATACCCATGTGTTTGTCTTTATTAAATGTATTGTTTATGCAGGTGAAAAATAATTTACTACACGGGACAACTTGTCACATGAAGTGCAAAAAATGTATTCCATTCACCACATACATCCAGCACAAGTGTAAGGGAAAAAGTGACACACCTTGTGTCCTGCTTTGCTTTGTCTTTTTTCCCCCCGGTACAAAAGTAAAGTAACTGTTAGCACAGCTCTGCTGATAAATTCATAACCTGTCTTCTGTCTCACACAGTTAAAAAAATAAAAATAAATAAAGCAAAACTTGTTTCTGCTTCTATTGAAATGACAAAATGCTCAGTGACTTTGATAGGTGCTGATAAGGCACTAAATAAATAAACATGAGCTAATTCTTGGGATTTCAAACACCAGGTTTTCTAGCAGAGTGCATGATTCCAAAAAGAGTTGCTCTCCAAAGAGTATCTGCAGAGGACTGCAGAAAAGAAACTAGTTACATGTACACACATGAGCCTCACGTGGCTGCCTCCTGCCTTGTCTTGCTTTGCCACCAGAGCAAACAGCACCTTGTTGTGGGTACGTTTCCATTTGCTCACCCCAAGCGCGGAAGCAGAGGGGTTCTTCTCCTTTTCCCCACACCCATCACCACGGCTGAGCCGGGGAAAGCTCGTGCTGGGAGGCTGGAGCCAGTGTGTGGGAATATCTCCCCTTGGGTGTGTATCAAATCGTAATGTCCATCTGGCTATCTGTAGGCAGCTGCAAGGCCATGGATATTTCACTCCATCTCTTGAAGAAAAGGTCTCTAAGCATCCTGCTGTGGGCAAGTGGGAGCCACGGCAGACCTTTGTGGCTCACCACCAGTCCCATCACCATAGTCTCCATGAAAGATACTTTTTCTTTTCTGGTCCCCTTCTCCCAACTCTTTCCAAGTGACCTCTAAGCCCCCGAAGTTCCTTCCCACTTCACCCTACCAAGGTATCCTCTGCTGCAATCGTCTGACAGCTGATTTCCTGAACACTCCTTGACATTCAGATGCATTCCCAGATGTAAGTGTTGATAGCAATCAGCTTTAAATCCAGCTTTTGCCCTGGCAGATCATTAGACTGTGAATAAAACATGGAGATAGATACCTGGATTTCTGATCAGCAGTAGGTGTGTTGATGACTTTCATGTGAGGCACGAATTGTAAGTGTGACAGGACTCATTATCTATAAATCACTGGTTGGATTGTGGTTAACTTTCCGTGGTAACAAAGATAAAACACACTCTCTCCCTCATTAGCTGAGCACTGACAAAGCACTGCAGGGATCTTTCTGCTGCACAGAAAACATCTGCCTGGATTAAATTTCAGGAGATCGCTCACAAAATCTTTTCATCTGAGGCATCTCTCCAGATGAAGTCGCACATGGGAGAGTGAGGTCTGTTCCCTGCACCTGCCCTGGGGCAGCACAGCCACCTTCACACACCCAGCTCACACTGATCCACAATGTCCCAAACCCCAAAAGCAAAGCTCCCCCCTGCAACAAGCTTCCATACTTGATTCACAGTTGCAAAAGTAACACTCAGGTGGGATTTCAAATATGGCTTCATCTTCTTCTGTGCTTTTATTTACTGAAGAGGCTTCAGTTCACACATGCTCTGGAGAAGCTCAACCCATCTGTGCAATTTTCTCTCTGGCTCCATCATGGTCTCACCTGCTGCAACACATTACCTGTGAACTTCTATAGCGCTATCAAACTGCCTCTTTCTGTCTCTCTCCTTTCAATTTGCCTTTGGTGCCCATAAAATACTGGACAAAACCACTTCTGTGCTCAATATGCTCAGCTTTTTATCAGTGTTGTGTTGTGTTTCCTTTACCGTTCTTCTTGCCATGTGACAGGGAAGTAAAATCCTTGGGGCAGAGCTGCAGGTTAGCAGCGTGCTTCCGCGGCTGTGGGATGAATGCAGCGCTGGTCCTTAACTGAAACCCAGAGATGCTGTTGCTGTACAAGGATACCTGTATCCCATTTGCATTTATGAATTCACACATTGGACAACCTGCACCCTTCTAAGAGCATTTCTCCCTGAAAATAAATCTTTAGATAACCACATCTCAGAAAATCTACACAAAATCAACGGCAGAGGCTCTTTTTTGGAAAAACAGCAGCAGATCTGAAGGACCAAAGAAACAGCTGGAGAAGAGAAGGCTGTGTGGTAGATTTCTCCTGATATTATCATAGTATGCTCATGTTGCTGCTGGATCACAATTTTTTTACAGATTTTTCTACAGATAATATTAGTTATTAAAAGATTAGTAAGGATGTAACTATTGCTAGGAATACAGAGTGCAAAAGAACATTGTGCAAATTATGAATTAAACGTAGCATCCTGTCATGGGGACCTGGAAGACCAAATGAACTAGTTTTTCTGCTGCTGTGCCCTTGTGAGAGGCAGTGACTAGAGGGTAATTCAGAAAATGGAAGATAAGTGCTTGTTGGTCTCCAGGTCTTGCAAGTCCCTTTTCCATCAGAGAAAACCAAGAGCAAGAAAGCACGTACTGAGGCCAGGTACAAGGAAGGAGGAACAGGGAGGTGAAAGGAGACAAATCTCTTGCCGTTGTAGCTGGCAGCAGCAAAGTCTGCTGCTACAGACGGGGAAGGCAACAATCACTTTCTCCAAATAATCTTGTAGTGTTTTACAAGGTATTAATCAGCCTTCACAATCCTCCAGCTGGATAAATAGCACTTTCCATGTTTATCATGTGGATACTCGAGTTACTGGATGACACAGAGATTAACTCAGATTCTTACATCGAGTTAGCAATAGGTTTATGAAAAGCACCTTGTTGCTCTGAGCTTTTACTCTTAATTCTCACATTCCCTTTCTGAAATGGAAGGACTTATACCTCCATTAGCTTTTGCTGAATAACAAATAAAGCCTAAGAGCCCTCCTACTTGGCTGTAAACACTAAGTTGCTTGGTCCTGACCACGTTTCTTTCCAGAGTCAGGGGTACTGCCCAAGGGTCCTGACTTCCTCGCTCTAGGCAATAGACTAACCTCCTACCCTTGCTGTAACTTTCTCAGCAGTTGATGTGTCTCTCTAAGCAGCCCACAGATCAGGAAAACTCATAGCAAATGGTGGATGTCCTCTTTGGAAAGAACTCCGTTTGGCAGCAGGTGGACACCATTGCATTTAAAATGCTGCTTTCCTCCATTTCTACTAATGAAGAGCCTGATCTTGGGAAGTAGCAAGCAGCTCCTGAGATATGCTGAGAACCCCTCCCACCCAATGGTACTTGCTACAGAAGGCAGGAGACATTGCTCCCAAATATTACCTGGTCTATTGCCTTGCTTGTTTTCAACCCTGAGAGTCAGATCCAGGAACGTCCACCTTTTAGTGGCCATCTCTCAAGGTACCTTGACTCTCTACTCCCAACCTTATTTAGCTCACCTGCACCCCTTTCTAAGTTTGTCTTTGCCACTTTTTATAGCTTCTTTGTCTTTGCTGTACCTTGTGACTGGTCATACTGATGACAATAGTGTAAAATGGAACCGGTAATTTTTAAAGTGACCGACAATGTAGAAAGAAGGCCTAAGGATGAATGAAAGACAAGCCAGCATATGTGGACTGTCAAAGAGGATCCATGTGCTTGTGCAGAGGAAACCAAATAATAGTTAACTTTTATGGGTTGCAACTGTGCTGATGTTCCTCTCTCCTTCCTTAATCACACACATTTACCTTGTATTGATGCTGGGATGATTTGTATGCCATGGGTTTCTGCTGAATTTCAAGAAGAAATATATTAACCCAAAATGAATAGCATTGTGTCAGTTGAGGGTGAGTATTTATTTCTGGTGTGTTGCATTTCTTTTCTGCTGTGCTGTCAGATTGTCTGCAGGGCAGCAGCACCCAGCGTAGCAGGTGAATCACTGCACTTCATTCCACAGTGTGATTTATACTTCTCCAGTTTTGGTCATGCTGTTTCTGCCTCTTGTATTTATCGCTCATTTTTCAGGCATTACACTTAAGACTAGGGTCTTGATCATCTGTGCTCTCACAACTCGTGGCACCATTTGTGCCTACTAGGGTAGCAAGTCATTGGATTGGAATGGCTGATTTATACCTAATTTGTACACCACGGCCTCTTTTACATAGAGGCAGAGTAGGCACTTGTCTACAGTGGCAGATTATTAAGGGCTAGAAGACCGGAACCTTTAGCTAGCATGAAGGAAGGAGACCATCTGAGACACCCAACAACAGCTATGCAATGGTGGATGCCCTGGGCTTCATCTTCCTTGAGGGTCTCAGTGTCGTTAGACTACCAAGAGCTTATCTCTGGTAGAAGGTGATACAGTCTTATCAAGCTCTGTTCTCCACCTGCCTCTACCACTTCCCAAGGGAGATGGAGGTTTCTTGTCCCCCCACAACCTCTCTTGCTCTGTCTGTCAATCCTGCACTGCCTGAGGTGGGTCTGGCGGACATGTTCAGTACCAATGCAGGATGGGAGTAGAGGGAGGTACACAGCGGGGCCAGGCACAGCGCAAGAAGACCTCAATTATCTGTTACAGGGGCCAAGAAGTTTTCACAGTCACAGCCTCTTCACCTCTTCAGAAGGTCAGATTTCAGGGTAACCACTCTATTACAGCCTTAAACATTGAACTATGATGAAAGCAAAAGATATTACTCCATTATCATCTTTGTAGGTTAAACTACACAGTTTTGCCTGTGCATTAATACACCTTGTTTCTTGTAAATGGCAGTGCCCGCTGCAGCTGACAAGAATCTGCTCCATGCTTGTGCCTCCCAAATCCCTCAAGGATCATCGCTGTTTGACAAAGAACTTTGTATTGCTGGTGGAATGCAGCCGACAAGACTCTCTTTTTCATCCACTCCAAAAGCATTAAATCAGAACAGCTACAGGAACTGATCGCAAGAACAAGCTTGAATCCACTTTTAAAACACCATCATTAGTAGCCTGGCTGTTGGCTGAGTGCAGCCAATACAAGGGGCTTCATATTGCAAAGCAATTCTTGTTGGTTATTAAATTCCTCAGGTCAAAATAAAATCATGCAAGTGGGGTGTGCAGGAAAGTCACCTAGAAATTTCTAAACCGCATTATTAATTAACCATATATAATTTCACTTGCTGGAAAAGCAATATTTTGCAAACAGTAGAAAACAGAGATGTTTGTGGCATGGGGACTGTCTTTTTTGGTCTAGGTATCTACAGGGGCTAGGAGAACCAGTCTCCTTATTACAAGACAAGCAATAAAGCTGTGTTCCTAAGTCACTAACAGGAGAAAATAATGTGCAGGCACAGAATAACATGAAGTAGTATTTGCGAAATAGGAAGCCTTCAAAACTGTTACTGAGTGCTACAAAGAGACCATTTTTAACTGCCTTCTCCACTCTCATAACTAAAGGAGCAGGTTCCCCTTGTTCTTCTCTCATACAATCAATCCCAGTGAGCAGCCATTTAATGTCTTTTGCAAGGCAGGATAGAGCTTATATACTAACACCTATATACAGGACCTATGTACTAACTTGAGCTTCTCAATGTCCTATAAAAGTTCTCCAACAGAAATCTGGAATCTTCTTACATTTCTACTAGTCTTTCCACAACATTTTTTTTTTTTTGCTATGCTCCACTTCAGTGTTTAATAATATGATGCCTGCCGTTACCCAGGCTGGGCTTGATGACCCAAGAGGTCTTATCCAGTCTTACATTTCAGCATGTCATGTTTGTGACATTTCCAACGGGCTGCCACTGATGCATGAATAACCCCAATTAATCTCTTGAGAGATAAGGAAGGAGAGGGCATCAGATACATGCAAAGTGCAAAAGCAGTCAAAACTATCCTAAAACCTTGAAGGGGATAAACATCACTCTTTTCATGACCTTGAAACCTGAGAAATCCCCAATACAACTGAAAATGGATAAGAGAGTTTTTGCTTTTTAGTCATCCAGAAAGTGAAAATCCATTTGACAGGTGTCACAACATCCTGACTGCTGGCTAACCCCCAAGGACTACAGGCAATGCGTTTACTTGGCACCTTGCTACTGCAGGTGTCAATCCCAGCCAAAAGGAAACCCCACACCAATGTTCTTGCTCAAGGTCCACTGTGGAGGGCAAGCAAGGTAACTGAAGGTAGCAGTGTCCCTGAGTTAGCTCTGCAGACAGAAAAGCTCAGATGGTCACTCCATGGCTACTAAAGGGTGGGTAGGTCAAGCCTGGAAAAATACAGCCAGTGTTTCTTTAATAACAGGCTTCTCTCTCTATGAGCTGGTTTAAAGGCATCCATCTACTGACCTTTCCTGGAGTGTCAGTGAAAAACAAAGAAAAACTCAAGTAGTTTCTTTTCCCAATTTTAGGTGACAATAAAAGTGCTGAGAATCCAGAATTTTCTCATAGGATGGACATTTTAAATTTTATGCAGGTCCAGCAGTAACACTTGTGTTCAATTTCAAGGAGAGTTCCTGGGAAATAATAACTGTCAGTCATATTCATGTCAACTTCTCTATGCTGCCTTGTTCACTGAATGTCCTCTTGAAACTTTTATTCCCACAGTGCATCCTTCAGTCAACCACTGCCACTGAACTGCCATGGTATAAAATCAGAGGAAAGTGAACAATGGAAAAAAAATTAAGAGAAACAGCAAGGTATGAGAACAAGCTCTGGAAAGGGATTATGAAAATGGACTACTACCCTCCTGATTTTTCCTGAAGGCTGCATACCTGCTATGCTCCCTATACGTCTCTATGCGACAGTCTATATCTACATATATCTTAGGTTTGTGGAACTCTCTTGAAAAGGTGAATATATTTCTACCTTTTTTCAGCTATGCATATTCTTTTCCATCCCTGGCTCCTATTTACCCATTTGTGACCTTGGCCAGGAACAAAAAATTGTATCTGTAGACTGTTTGTTCTGTGAAGCAGATTGCCTTGACCAAGAATTTCAAAAGCCACTTGACACAAATTTGGGTGTCCAGCTTGAGATTTTTTGCAGGTTTTCATGACTCTGCTGGAGAAACCTGTCTAAGATACAGCAGGTGAGGACCCAAAAATCAATCCTTCTCTGAAACTCCTAAGGTTTTTTCCCTTGTTTGCTTTGTGATTTGATTTATTCTGAGGCTCTGAGGTGACCTGTAAAGAGGTGGTGGTTAGCATTCCAAATACCAGGAATAATAGTTAGAAACACAGATTTTTACTACTTAAGGACATCAAAGAACTAAATGGATTTCTTGAGTTACTACATTCACTCCCTGCTGTGTGTCCCAAAATCATAAATTTATACAGTTAACAACCTCCAGTTTCCTGCTCACGCTGCTTCTTTCCCAGAATAGATTTCCATGCTACTGAGAAATCCTCCCACTTTCACGATTTCTTGCAGCGTTCCCAGCAAACACAGAAGATGAGCTCCCTGCTGTGCTTTGCATTTGGTCACCCGTCAGCTCTGTTTCTTCTAGACACCAGCCACTCTTCTTACCACATGACTCATTTTCCAGCCTTTTTACTGTTTTGCTTGATTTCTCTCTCACTTGTTACAATTTGACCCCTCTATTTAAAAAAAAATACATATTTTGCCCCCCAACTGGCTCTGGGTAAGTTTGCGATGGCAGTGGAATAACTTCCCTCTTTCTGCTTGTAATTCATGATACTTTTATTAACACAACCTCAATACAGCATTTCCCTTTTTTGTGACTCTCTCATTTCCAGTTTATCATCCCCTCTATAAATCCTAGCTCCCCTATCCTTCTCAGCGGCACCGCTGCCTCTTCAGGATGATTAGGAACTCAGTGGTAGACTACCAACAACTTAGAAGCAATAAAAGAGATGTGTTGCACTTTCTCTCCAGCTCAGGATATGTTGGGGTATCTATTCTTTATTGGCTTTATTTCTCCCTTTTTTTTCCCCAGCTTCCAGCAGCCGCTTGCAACAATAGCAACGATAACAATGAAGCAGCTGAAAATGTTGCTGTTATTTTGATTTAATGAGCCCTCTATTCTGTAAAAGAGTCAATACTTCCCAAAAATAGCATCAATGCTTCCTGTAAGAGGGAGCGGAAAAGTTTGTGAGAGTAGCAGAGTCTTTTCTCAGTCACTATTCATCCTTTGGGGCCTGATGGAAGAACCAAAGGCGTATGTTGTTTGGCGTCTGGTAAACCTAGAGCAGGGAGTAAATGATTGTGATAACTTCTATGGTAGCAGAGCAGGATCTTTGATCTGAAAACAAGGACTTGCGCTATTTCTCACACGATGACAAAATGTTTTCACCATAAACAGGGTTGAGTGGTGTCTCTCCATTTATGGAGGTGCCCAAGACAAAAAACTCCCTGCAAAGAGGGACAGGCCACAATAAGGATGCACGTGTCAGGACACATCAGTCAGAATCCAGGGGATGGGGCAGCATCCATCTGTGCTTACTGATCTGTGGATCATTCAGAGTGGAAACAGTTTGCACAGGAATGACCAGGAGTGCAGGGAGATGATAATTTTAGGGGCAGGAACAAGTAACAGATTGGTGAGCAGCAGAAAGTACCACTCTGTCCTTGCCTGAGCTTGCAGGTGGCATTGCAAGCACAGAAAACATTCTCACAAAGAGGAATAGGGGATAGAGGAAAGTCCAAAGGGTCAGTCAGCAGAAAACTGCGTCTTCCATAGATATGGGCATTTGATGATTACATGCCTCTTTCACATCACTGTGAAAGACCTGGCTTCTCTATGTGTGCATTCCAAGCTGAATCTCACTCATACATTAACTAGACATATAGCTCTTCACAGTTTTGTAGATACATTTACACATGATGAAGATGAAAATGTCTTTCAAAAATATATTCCATCTTAATAAAACAATGTCCAGCACTGAAGAATCCAATGTAACCTTTAGTAGTTTAGTTTCATGATTACTTGCCCTAACAATTAGAAAAACAATTTATTTCTTATTATAATGGTAAGGGTGAACCATGACTCCTGATATCTGATCAGGGACACTTTCAGGTAATGACAATTTATTGTTTGCAAACATTTTTTTTTTCATGAAGGCATGATTTTTTTTTTCTTCATATTCTTGATAACTTAAGATTTATAAAGTAGAATTTTAATGAATGGTTTAGAGAACTGGTAGACAAGATAAATAGTCTGAAACAGAATAACTAAATCTAGGAAAAGGAAAACGATGGAAATTATTTATGTGAAAGCAAAGATGCAGGACAAATGTAGAAGTCATTACTAAAAAAATTATGATCCTGTAAATTAAGATGTCTCCAGTCACCAGAATCAAGCACTGGGCTTAAGAGTCCTCAATTTCCACCCTTTTTCTGCTAGACGGAAAAGCCATCTCTCGCCAAACTTCCAATGCACATGTCTTTAATTAGTGTTGTGACTCCTTTCTAACCACACTTCACAGTGTCGAGGCAGGCACAGGTCTCCCACAGTTCTTGTGCCACCACTGCCTACCCCATACAGAATCTCAGACATGTCCCAAGTGGCTCAAAGCTTCTAGCTTAAGCAATTGAACTCAGTCCCTGTCTCACATGCAAATATTTACCACTGAATATTTATATCTAGAGGTCTTAACCTGGAGCTGAACCCCACAGAGGCAGGTTTCAGTTATCCAAACATAGGTCTGTAGTGCCTTTTGAGATATCCACTAGGGCTGCCAGAGATGGCGCAGCACCTATGGGAAAGTCACACTACTCTGGAGCACAGTGGTAAGTCAGGCAGGTTATACACAACATTACACTGCGCCGTGCAGCGCAGAATTGAAAGACCCACACTACCCACTGTGTGTCCAGGAGATCAGACTAGTTAAGCTCAATCAGTTTATTGATTAAAGATCTATAATATCATACTAAGTCAAAGAGGCAAAGCTTATGATTCCAAACCCATAACCTTTGGTTTTGTCACAGGCGCTGCAGTAGCTCAAAGCAAAGCCAGTTTAATATGCAGAAATCTCTAACATCATTTATCCTCGTTGTTGATTACACTTAACAAACTTTCCATCATGTCACTTAATTCCCTCCTGCCTCCTTCAGAAGCATAAATTAGAATGTCACTTACAACACCCTTCAGAAACTTTCCTTCAGAAACAGTCAGAAACAGAGTCAGCATTCCTGGAAAAGAAAATCAGAGAAGAATGCAGAATACAAGCCTCATCTATGTTTCCTATGAATAGGATTGGGAATTAACAGCTTAATGAATTGTAAAAATATTTAATGAAACTGTGGTTTGTCAAAATATTTACCCAAGCTCCCAGTCTAACTAGTAAAGCATTATAGAATTTTGGTTCATTGCTTGTCCAGACAATACTAATCCTTTATCCTAATAATCACAGATACTAAAATCAACATGTAATAGATGAACGACCAGAGCTCTGAACAGGTTAGTTTTGATATCAGAAACAGGCTGTTTGTAACCATATGGAGCTTTACATAAGCAAGCTGATTTTGTTCCTCAATGGCTTTTCAATTTGTGCTCTTTGTTTATAGCCATCTCAGGCACTGTGCAGTGTAGACATAGCTATAGAACAAGCTACCTCATGGTAACGTCCCAAGACAGATCTCCTACAGTACAGCCATTCATGTCCTATTGAAGTCAAATGCAAAATTTTCATTGATGCCTATGTTTATTGCTTTTGCTTCCAGGTTTTTCTGTGCTTCTTTATTGCCACAGAGGGATGGCGGCGTGACAACAGATGCTTTCTGAGCTCATCAGTTAGTGCTGCATATTCCCACTTGAATCCCTGGTTGTCGCTTTGTCTGGCTGTCTGATCTGTGCATTTGTAAGGTATTCATCTATAGCAGCATCAGTCACTCTGGAAATGATTAGAAATGGAACAAATACCCAGGTTTTGTGTTGACTTTTAAAAGCAATCCTCCCCTTCACGCTGAATGAGGTGATAGTAACCATTGGGCTCAGAGCCAGGCAAGTGCAGAATTAATCTTTTTTGGCATAGGACTATGTCAGATGCCAGTGACCTTTACTGAAGCACAAACATATGGGAAATACGACCTCAGAGGAGAGATTGAAAGAATTAGCATTGTTTAGTCTAGAAGAGAGAAATGAGATACATGATAACAAGCATTCAAATACGTAAAAGGTAGCTTCAGTGGGCAATCTATTCTCCAGAAGCCACTTGAGAAGCAATAGGAAGCATTGAGCTTGAAGGGCAACAAGGGAGGTTTAGGCTGGGTATTAGGAAAATCTTTCTCAATGTAAGGATAGCAAAGCACTAGGAAGTGGGAGAAAATTGTGTAAGGCTGCCTGTCCCACCTGTCAGACAAGCATTTCCCAAGAATGGTTCAGCTCAAGCCGCTCCTGTTCAGGGGCAGCAGATGGGACTGAATGACCAAGGGAAAGCTTTTCCAATAGTGTCTTCTAGATTTCTCGGATGACATGGTGCAAAAGAGGGGAGGAAAGGGTGGCAGATCTGAAACATGTTGATATCCGTGTGAAACCTCTGTTCCAGGTGCTCCCATGGAGAAGGCTGAGGCTGTGCACATGCACCTACTTGTTATTCCTCCCTCTGGATGAACAGGACATGTGTGTCTCTGGGAACAGGATCCACAGACAAAATCCACTGACTTGGACCTTGGTTGATTTTGAAACCGGTGCCAGACCTTTCTAAGTCAGATGTTGTATTTGAACATTGGTTACAAAGAAACGTCTAAAGAGCAATTTGGCAGATATCATATTGGGGAGGGTATGTCTCTAAAGACGATATCATCTAAGCTTTTTGTGATGTGTTTCTTAGTCCCCTTGCATTTTGCCATGCAGCTGGAGGATGTGATCTTAGCCAGGGAACTGCTAAATGTTGGCAACTTCACAGCACAAGACAAGCTCTATGTCAGCAAATGTTTCATGTTATCTAGGTTTATCTTTCTCCCTGAACCTCCTTTGTAAACAGAGAGGGGCAGAATATAGATTCCCTGTCAGATAGCTGAATCCAGTTCCTGTCATTTTCCAGCTGGACTCCCCCTTGGAAAAACAGGAAGCAAACTTTTATTATTGAAATTGCTGAGCTGGGTCCGAACCAAGCTGATGCCCTGGTGACATTTGAGTAGCAGTGATTTTTTTTTGTTGGTTTCAAGTACGACTTTGAAGCAGTAAGATTCAGTGCTCCACATCTCTTATTGATTTTGGCTGCTGAATGTTTTATGACAAGGAGTCGCCCTGCATGAATTCTGAATAAGAGATCAATAGGCTGCTTAAGATGTCATGCTGTGTTTAGCTGACTGACGCGCTTCCTTTCCATCACCACACCACTCCTAACCCTTTTCTCTCAACATCCCATTCCAGCTCCGGACTTTTTTCCGTGTGCATCCCTTGAACAGTTTCAGCTGCGGTGTTATTACCTTTCTGATGTACACCCTAATAGATTGGACACTCAATTGGCCTGTGACTTTTCTTGTTATCAACATAATTAGCACCAGGGCACAATCTGTAGGAAGGAAAAAAGTGAGTTCACAGAAAGCCTGCTTTCCTTGCATCTTCAAAGTTTCCATCCCAAGAATGGATTCCTAGAAAAAAATTCCTTTCCATTGGACATTAGGAAAAATTTCTTTACTGAAAAATTGGTCAAGCCTTGGAAGTGGCTGCCCAGGGAAGTGGTAGAGTCACCATCCCTGGAAGTATTTAAAAGACGTGTAGATGAGGCACTTAGGGACATGGTTTAGTGGACATGGTGGTGTTGGGTTGACGGTTGGACTCAATGATCTTAGAGGTCTTTTCCAACCTTAATGATTCTATGATTCTATGGTTCTATGAGGAGTACATTATGTCTTATTCTCTTTCCAAAGAAATATAGGTATATGCCTCATCCTTATTTGGGGACATTCTTAGAGATTTCACTAGTCTAGAGTGGTCTAAAACAAATGCTCTTTTGAGTTCATGGAAACAGCTGTGCTGTTTCTTAAACTTAGTTCCCCCAGCTGTTCTGGGTCTGGGAACAGAAGTGCTGTAACCCAGCCAGAGAATAGCTTCCTCAGAGAGGGAGAGAATCAGAGGTCTAGTTCCCTCATGCCTCCCCATCTCTGAGCTCAGAAGAGAGTGCAATGACAAGAGAGACCTGAAAGGAGCACCAGTGGTGAGGTGGAGACACTTTCACTGAGAACTGGACCTAGATCAACCCACTTCATAGAAACCAACTATCATGGTTTAACCCCAGCCAGCAACTAAGCACCACACAGCCACTCACTCACTCCCCCACAGTGGGATGGGGGAGAGGATCGAAAGAGTAAAAGTGAGAACACTTGTGTGTTGAGATAAGAACAGTTTAATAATTGAAATAAAATAAAATATAATAATTATAATAATAATAATAATAACAACAACAACAATGGTGCACTCCATACAAACTTCCACCACATGGGTCATGTGCACTTGACTTCATCTGGATCTTTGGATACTTGCTTGTTGTCCAGGTCATCATAGATCACCTCCAGCACAGCTAATTCCCTCAGGTACTGGATACCTCTTTCGATGGTGGTCCACTTGCCTGGGTGACATACAACATCTTCCTCGAAGGAATACCTTTCCTTCACGCCTGACAGGAGTCACTTCCAGAGGCTGAGGACTTGTGCCCCTTTTCCAATCGTGTTGTCAATGCCCCCTTCCCTAGAAAGGGATCCCAGCTGCTTGGTTTCCTTCCCCTCTAATTCCAGGTTACTGGCCCCGTTATCCCAGCATTGGAGTAGCCAGGTGACAATGTGCTCACCTGGACAACGGCTGAAATCCTTTTGCGTATCTCACAGCTCACTCAGGGATAGGGATCGGGTGGTTACTGTCTCATTTATGAGTTCTTCCTCTCCCCTCGAGGAAGAGGAGGAACCCTCCCACCGAGTTCTTCCTCGGGGGGAAGTGGGGAATTCTTCCTCTTCCTCCTCCCGTTCTCGTGATGGCCCTGTTTTACAGTAGTCTGCCTCCTCGCTGGCGGGATAGTATGCTTCTTCCTCTTTCTTCTTCAGAGGAGGAGCTTCTTCATCCCTTTCTGAACTATCTGACTTCCACTTCCAATATTTATTCTTGTGCATAGGGGCGACTGATACCAGCACAGGCTGGTTTTTTAGTTCAGCTGCAGTGCCTGTCGTTTTGTCGTTAGATCTAGAGATCTTCTCTTCCCCTTGAGGGTTCTGAATAGTGTTGAACAGGGCTCGGTAGGCATGGGCCAGGCCCTAGCACATTGCAGTGATTTGTGTCTCTCTGGAATTGCCAGGGTGACAGCATACTTTTTCCAAATATTTTACTAGTTTTTCAGGATTCTGCGCTTGTTTGGGGGTGAAGTTCCAAAACATTGGAGGTCCTAGGCACTTGCCCATACTATCCCACACACCCTTCCACTCATAACTATCCAGCCTTGGGGCAGATCTCTGAATGGTATTCTTAAATAGTTGTTTAACCTTAAACAAGCCCTGAAACAAATTCAGGAGACATAGCAATAGGAACATGCTGGTTTGAACATCCCAAGGATATTCAAAATTCTCAAGATTTATTGTAATCCACCTGAAGGAGAAGGGGAAGGTGAAGGAAGGTGTCTTCCCTGTAGATTAGCTCTCCGAGGAGAAGGGGTAAAAAGTGTAATTATTAATAGTTTCTGAGAGATGGCTCCTGAAGTACGGGGATGACAGCAGTGCTGAGTACAATCTCATAACCAATAATTTTATCATACCGTAAGCCGGTGTTACACAGTACAGCAAAGCGATAACTTTAATCAACTCCCAGATGTGATTAAACAGCACCACAGGGAGTGCATACAGCAGTACGGTGTTACCTAACACAGCTCTGAGAACAAGCACAAAAACTCTGAGAGCAATGAATCAACATTGTGACCAGCGACTATTAAACTAATATAATGAATGTTTATCACAAATATTTTTTTAACACGCTCTTGTCAGATCTGTCATTATCTCAACCCTTTGAGCCCCACGCTGGGTGCCAAAAAGGACTGTGGTGGTTTAACCCCAGTCAGCAACTAAGCACCGCATGGCCGCTCGCTCACTCCCTGCCCTGTCCCCCGGTGGGATGGGGGAGAGAATCAGAAGAGTAAAAGTCAGAAAACTTGTGGTTGAGATAAGAACACCTTAATAATTGAAATAAAATAATATAATAGTAATAATAATAATAATAAATATAATAATAATAATTAAAAATTGTAATGAAAAGGAAAGTAACAAAAAGAGAGAGAAATAAAACCCAAGAAAGACAAGTGATGCAAATGAAAAACAATTGCTCACCATCAACTGAATGATGCCCAGCCTGTCCCCGAGCAGCGCCCCCCCCAGCCAGCTTTCCCCTAGTTTATGTACTGAGCATGACATCATACGGTATGGAATATCCCTTTGGCTGGTTTGGGTCAGCTGTCCTGACTGTGCCCCCTCCCAGCTTGACTTAGTGTAAGCACTACTTAGCAACAACTAAAATGTCAGTGTGCTGTCAATACTATTCTCACACTAAATCCAGAACAGAGCACTATACCAGCTACTAGGAAGAAAATTAACTCTATCCCAGCCGAAACCGGGATACCAACACATCACATGGTCAGTACTTGACACAGCTCACTGCAAACAGTGTCACCACAACAAAACAGCACTAGCCCCACAACTTGCTAGGCTGTGCCACAGCTCTGAGGAGGCAGTAGGCAGGGGCTGCTGTCCCTCGTGGAGGTCTGGGATGAGCAAAGTACCATCCCAAGCACTCCCAGTGGCAAGCTGATCTGTAAACCCAGGTTTCTAGGGCTTCCCCACATCACTTTGCCCCAGCTTTGTCATTTCCCCTTCTCATGAGCAAGCTCAACTGCGCTCCTTCATCCTTCAGGGAAACAAAATGCAATTCTGTGTCACTGCCTTGAGTCAGTTCAGGTTCAGGAATTACCCATCAGATTAGATTTCAAGGGAGAAACAGAACTCCCACCACTGAACTCTTCTGTCCCCACCTGCTTACTCCAAAGGATAAATTTTGGTTCAGAAGCTACATTTGAATTTATGAGCAGTGAATAAATATCCTAATGAATTTTTTAAAAAGCTACTTACATTTATAGTGGAGAAGGGATTAAGCAACAGAGCTCAGTTCCTATCCCAGATGACTGTCCAGGATCTAGAGGCTATGGTACTTAATCCAAAGGCTATTAATGAAGCAACCAAGAAGTCGTTTTAGTGACTTTTCTGTTAATTAGCTCCTTCCAATTAAAAAAAAAAAAAAAACACAACATGAATCTCAGGAAGAAGGATTCTGTCAGGCAAACAAGTCAGAAGAGAATACACATCTAACTATATCTGTTCTGCACCATTTCCAAGAGTAATAATTAGTCATCAGTCATTAACAGCAGCTGCAGATCCCCTCCTTCTCTCTGTTTGTCTTCATTTTCCCAGGAGGAGACAGAGTAAGGAGAAGAGACACTTCCATATAATTCCTATAGGACATGTTTTTACTTTCCCAGGAGGAGCTCCATTAAAGCCGTTATATAATAGAATATTGTACAAATTATTATACTGACATGGAACAGCACATCACAAGAGACACACGTGGTCATTTTCAAACCTCTCTCCAAAATATATTTTAATTTTCCAGCCAGGCTCTATAATAGATTAGAAAATGTCATCAATCTTATGTGTAGAATAAAACCAGCAAAACTGAAATCAAACAACATTTTGTGTTCACAAAGTGAATCAAATATTTTCCCTTTATGAAAAATGTTGACTTCCTTTAGAAATTTTTTTCATTAAAAATGTCTTGAGCTTTCCATATATTAAAAACTACAAAAATTTGTTTATTGTCTTTATGACTGCCAAAAGTGAAGAACTTTGAGGTTTTCAGTTGGGAAAAAATAAGAACTTTAAAGAACATTTTAAAATCATTCTCATTCAACCTTTTACATTCTAAAATATCATCTTTCCATACAGTTATATTTAACACCTTTTATTCATCAGTAATCTCCATAGTATCCTTTTTTATTAGCCATTTCTGGTCCATCAAGAACTGGGTGACTGGGCCCTAGAGAAATCCCAGGGGCAGAGCAAGGAAGGGCCTGAGGTTCTGAAGGGTGGGAGATGGCTGCGTGGTACAGGTTTCTCAAGAAAGAATAAGAACTGGGACTGTGGACAACATCTGTCCCTCTCTGGATATGAAAGAGAGAGTGCAAAGGACCTGTCCCTTTAGTTCTGAGGAAGGAGTAGCATCAGCTCCAACCACCACAAAGCTCCACCTAACCCCAGACCCTAGTGGGGTGGGCAATGCATACAGAGCTTTTCAGGAGAGACTGTGAGCAAGAGATTACTAAAAGCCTTCAGCAGCACATCAAAAGCTGCAAATGCACCGTTTACTTAACCAGTGGGATGTGTTGTATCAGACAATGTTGCAAGTCACAAAACAGACCAGCCAGGTATTTGCCAGGCAAGGAAATCAGTAAAAGTTGACCTTAAAACAAAGACTGCATTATTTGCATGTAACCTAACTTATGTTGTGTAAACTGAAAACTGAACTGGGTTGAGGCATTTTGAAGACTGCAAGTAGATGGAAATAAACTTAAGACAGCTTCTGACTGAATGCAAGAAATCATTCTGCATAGCGCCTAGGAGTCTATATGGAATGACTATGGGGGGCAGGGGAGCAGACAAATAGTAAAAGAAAGAGAATCCTGAGCCTACAGCATCAAGGAACAGCACGACATCAAGGTACAATAGAAGGACATGAGAAACAACACAATAACCCAGACTCTTCTACAGAGATGCATTCCATCTAATCAAATCTCACTTAACTGTGGCTTGTTATTTGTAGCAGATGTTGACTTAATTAAATATCTTCAGTAGTTACTGAGAGTGAAATCACACATTCGGTGACTGCTGATGTAGTGTGTGACTCTAGTTGTGCTTTGCTGTGGTGATTTGTATTAAATATTTGCCATACCATAGGATTGCCATGCTCACCTCATTTACAAATCAGGGGTTGAGTGTGCAGAGTTCCCTCAATTGCCTGGCCCAGTTGGTGAGAAGCAGCGGCCCTTGCCACACAACAGACATGACTTCAGGAGAATAGATTTGGGGCGACTTCACTCAGAGCCTTCCTCTTCCACAAACCTTTACGAGAGCATGACATTGGAGTTAAGGCATTGAACTTGAATGCAGACTATCTGATCAGCATGGCCTGATTATAATAGAAAGAAAATAGGGATCACGGAGCCACTAAGGAGCCTTGTACCTTGGTCCTAAACTGAAATCCAGATGTGTTTCTCAAAGACAAGAGCTCCACCACTTTTCATGAGCATGAGGACATCTATATAGGATCGTCTCAACAGCCAAATACCTCTCCTAGGACTGGAGAATCGGAAAGAGATTGTGTGAAGAGAAATACATGGCATTTTCATCCCCTTTTACTACACTTTAGTGGGTTTTTCAGGAAGGCGGGTTAACTGATCTTGAGAATGGAAGAAGGACCTACACTGGAAGTGCAGAGATCCTGAGAGCTCAGGAATAACTTGCAATGGTCTCAGCCTGGCTTTGCACTTTGTTACAGCTATCATGCTGGTGTCCCACATGTCCTTTGTAAAACTGCTCATCTCATCTGAAAACACTTCGTACTTATTTAAAATTCTTAACATGGCTTTATCGTCCCTCAAAGAGGGTTCGTTACCCAGTGTGCAATAAGCCAATCTCACCACAGAGCCGAGATATTTGTTTATTTCATGTCTGTGCAGAGATGGGTGCTAGGTGGTAACTCCACAAAGCTAGCACACCAAAGTACAAAACAATTCCTTATTTATGTCTTAAAATCAGCCTATTCTACAAACAGACTGATTATTATAATTTTCTCATTACCATTTTGCTTTGTCATTCTCAACATAAACTACGCATGTTCAGTGGGTAAGAGGATTAATGTGGTAGGGGGAGATTTCAGCAGTGGAGGTGTGGCTTTCGTATTATAATTGGGATAGGTTAACTTAGGACATGATCTTTGAGGAACTTGGCACAATTTTTGCAGTTTGAAAGACACTTCATTTATCTCGAGTTCATGCTTACTGGTTCATGACCATCCATTCCTTTCTTGTTCTAAAAATCAATTTATCAAAATATCATGTTATAACGATTCCCAGGGTATCTTAATTAATTATTTACATGATTCAGCAGCTTTGCCATGTAACCATACTACAGCTTGACTGTTACTCCAGTGTTTCTGTAACGGACGCAGGCAACACATTTGGTAGGCACCAGATAAAGTATGAGAGCATCCTTGGGAATCTCCCTTGGATTTGCTGCTCTTCAAGTAATTACCTTTTGCTTGCACGGATGCTTTGAACTTAGTGAAATCCAAGCTAATGGGAACTGGCAGAGAGAGCACCAAAGACACCCCCCAGATGGAGAAGCATAAACTAAGCATGAACTCCACATGCTTCTCCTTAGATGTTAATTGTCCTCAACTGTAATACGACATTTTCTGAGCGAACTGATTCTCAGATGAAATCTTTTAAAGCTCCTCTTTAGAAAGGAGCTAAACTGTCTCCTGGTGGGTATAATCCAAACGGAGACTGTGCTCCCCTTCCCTACAAAGAGATTTGACCAATCTCCCTCCTAGAGATAGGGATGGTCTGAAACAACAATTCTGCTCCCCCACACAGAGTGCTCAGAGATGCTTTGATAGTCCTTGATATTGCTATGAGGCTCTAAATCCTCCAGCCTTTTAATCTCTCTTCAGGGGCTTTCTCCAGATCCTCTGAATATAAAGAGCTACTGATTTATTCAGGCAAATACTTACAATTTCACACTTTACAATAGGGCTGAGACTTCCCAAACTGTCTCTTGGAGCTGAATGACCAAAATCTATGACTGTTAATGGAAATCAATTGCCTCAATACTCCACAGAGCTTTGCAAATAAACACTGGAATCCATTGACTTATAAGTTCCCTGCTTTTTTCCTTTCTCTGCCTATTAGTTACCATCTGAAGCAAGTTGAAGTCATGGAACTTGTCTTTCCACCACAAAATGGCTTTGAACATACAAATTTTCTACCCATGCAGAAATACATCTACTTCAGTGAATCTTTATTTTTTCCTTTCAAAATATTTTTTGTATTTGGAAATGTATTTTCTTTGATATCACAAGTGGCCAACACATCTCCTTGATTCTTGTAAAAAGAGGCAAGAAACTGAGTTTAAGGATAAGTGCAATTAGCATGAGACCAGTGTTAAACGAACAGAATTTTGACACAAAGATAAATCCCTTAGCTTACAGGTTTTTAGGAAATTGCTTCTAGTTTTCTTCTCCCCTAGAAAAAAGTATATGAAACCTCTTTGCCATCTTCAGCCCTAGAAATTATTTTAGCCATAATTTCTATGGAAATACTCAAGTTTTGGTCGAAAGATAAAAGAGCCAGGATTTTCAGCTGCAAACCATGTCAACAACTATTGACAAAAACTCAAGAATGAACCTACAAGAGACATACAAATTTTCTCTAAAAGCAAGTATCTTCATTTCACTTTCTCAAAAAGAAGTTTCTTGTCAAATGAATGAAAATATTCTGTCCTTGTTTAGTACTTCATAGAATCAAATTTTCTTGCATATTTCAACAGGATCCGGAGAGAGATAGGCTTTGGCCTTTCCTAGAATTTATTATTTTTCACCATCTGAAGCTATTGACTTTTAAAGATTAGGATGGGGTTCATCACAGCTCCCTGAACATTCAGCATCACTCCTTGGTTGACCACGAAGGCTCCCACCACAATCAAAGAAGGAAGAAAAGTATATTTCCAGAGGGGATTTATTTTGAGGCAGAGGTACAACACTGGTAGGAGGAATCACAGTGTAAAGTTGTTTCTTTCTCTCTGTTAATATTCTTGGAAAAGGTTAAAGAGCATGTAGATGGGGTTGATTAGATTGGACGCTGTCAGGAAACCTAACCAATGTAAGAGGGAAAGAGAGAAAAAAAGTGTTTAAAAGTAGAGAAACAAAGTGTAGTAGTAAGAATTCTCACAAGGGATGGAAGTCAGCAGTGTTCAGCTCCAGCTGACTTACATTAAGTAGAGTGAACAAGTGTGTAACATAATCACTACAGAGAGGCTTGAAGAGCATTCACATGAAGCTCTATTTTTAACACCTAAAGTGACAGCAAATGCAATCAGTGAACCTCAAAAAGGAGATAAAAAATCAGGCGTGATTTAAGGAAATGTCAAAGTGAGTATTTTCCAACCCAGTAGATTTCTTGTTTGAGCATGCAAACCCAACGTGGTAGTAACTAGTTAATACCATCAGATCAAGCAAGATGTATGTGGTGAGCTTTCAAGGACAGTCCGTGGATGCTAGGTGCTACACCCCCAAAGGAGGGAGTCTAAGGAGCATTAAATGCAACACTTGATGGAAGAAGGACCAGATCTGTCCAGGCATGTGTTCATTTTTCAGCTTCAAATACTGCTTGTTTGTTGCAGACCCTCTCCATTGGTCACTCTGGTAAAGTGAACGAGTGGGTAAATGAGGTGGACTGTTAGGGGGTTAGCTGCATCCCTCAGCAATGAAAAGTTATACTGAGTTATCAGTTACTCAAATTTTGCTGTGTAATAGCAAGTCCAGAGGTGAGAGAGGACCAGTAGTCTCAGACAGCAAGTGACAACATTTTCTTAGCAATCCTGATGAAAGACCAGGCCCATTTCCCGCAGCCATAGACTCCAAAGTCTGCACTTTTCCCCAGTAGGGATTTGAGACATGCCCTCAGGTTTCTAGGCATTAAGACAACATTTACATAGGAAGACAAAGGCTTTAACACTACAAGCTTTCCTGACTGTGGCCCGCTTATATACCTCATGCTTAAAGTACATGATTAAATGCAGATGTCCACTTTGTGAATGCCTTCATCTGAACTAAGAACCTAAGGAAAAGCTATTTATCCCATCCTAAAATAGACCTCTTAAAGAAAATCCCCCAAAACTTCTATTTCCCTCTGTTGACTATAAAAAGAGTAGCTTAAATGGAGACATCTAACATTAGGTGAAATAATCCCAACCTAAGCATCATCAGTGTTTAGGAATGGACAGGACTCAAGTATTTTTTGGTGAAGTAGACTTTATATATGCCTGATCTGTCCTTTCCACATGCATGAGACTATAGACAGGCTAATGTTCTAAGCTGTCCATCAGCTTTGTGTTCACGTCAGGATGCCAGTGTGAGGGTTCACTATGGGTGGTAAATTAATCTAGTCCTGGGGGCAAGGTTGGACTTTGAGTTAATAATTTTGTGTACCCTAAATCTTCCTTCATGACTCGATGATCTATCAGGGGTTCACAACATCCACATATAAGAGCATTCCCCTCCAGAATTTTATCCCTTCAGACTTACAGCCATGGTATTACCTGCCAACTTAGCAGGAATTGTGACCTTAATTGGGAATAACACTGTCTGTTATTAGCTTACAATGTGCATTACTGAAATGATTTGTACAACCTGACTGCCACATACAGTTAAGGAGACTCACACAAAAACGTCTCATTAAGTCCTCCAATCACCCAACTCCCACACTATTTGGTAACAAGTAATTATTTAGGTAAAATGCCTTCATGAAAGTTTTGTTCAGTGCCATGTCATCATTTGTGAAGCAACAAACTTTTCTTCCCTGGATGTCAGACATAATTTAGCAGAAGGGCTATTTATCTTTTAATCTAAATTCTTTCCAGATCTTCCTTAGTTCATTACTCCTTTTATCATGTCTTTTCTGCACTTAAAACTGAAAATTCATAAAGCACAGGATTCTGTTTTAACTTGCATATCGCATTTGCCATTGACAAGCAGAGATGATAAGATATTCTGCAAATTTTTGGTTTTGAATGTTGATGAGTCTTCAACATTCAACATGAGAAGGATCTTCCAAACTATCATGTCTTTTGTTTAATTTCTTTTTTGTGTTTTGTCTTTGTTGCTTTTATTTTAAGAAGAGATTGATAGCTACCCAAATTAATTAAAAAAAAAAAAAAAGCTCAAATACAATAAAATAGAAAGGAAAAAAGAAGTGTAATACAAATAAATAATTGTGTGCAGACGGCTGGGGAAAAATTGCTCTGCTGCCCCAGAAACAAATAGTCACATTCTATCCCCTAGGACATCTCTGTAATTCCTCTGAAACTGGTAGGGTAGTTTAGTTCACAAATATTAGTTTACAATGTGGTTGTTTTAATTTTAATTATCTTAATTTAATTCTATTCTTGCACCATGATAAATCTAGAAAAATGCTTTTACACTTACATAACTGAGATAAAAACTTATCTCCCTATAGCTATGACCATCTGATACCAGTCCTTCTCCTCAACTCTCCTTGTAGTTTATTTCAAATGGGATTAGAGAATAAAAACTCAGGCTACTTGTACAAACATGAAATGGAGTTTCTGCTCCAGTGAAGTTCTGCATTGCAGTTACCAGGGGCCTGTCTATAAAGTACAGGGGGTGAATAAGTTCACAAAACCTCATAGATCAAACTTGTTACAAAGCAGGTGACCACAGCCCATGCCAGCATGAGTGAATAATTTTGTGTAGTCATGAAAAAGGAAAATGGCATAGTAGGATGCAAATAGGATCATCTTTGGCAAATTACATCAGTCCTGCTCAGTACTGACAAGGTCTTGACTAAAGAATTGTGTCCACTTTTGAGCACTGGACACCACCAAGGATGTTGACCAGTGTGAAAGAGCACACAGCAGAGTGATGATGATGGTCAGTTATCTGGATACAATAACTCATGGGGACAGACTAAATAAACTGGTGCTCCTCAGTCTAAAGTACACAAGGCAGAAAAGATGGTTTTACAGACACGAAAAGCAGCTCCAAAGAAAGAATTCTCTCCGTGGCCATTGAGAATAGGACAAGTAACCAGATTAAATTGCAGCAAGTGGATCATGCTAAGCATAAGATGAAATATTCTAACAACAAGAACAACAAAGAGTTGATCTTGATTGCCTGGGAACTGAGGTTTGCAGCATTGGAGGTCTTCTTTAAGAAGAGGTGAGACAGTCAGTGGGGAATAAAGTTTAAACAGAAAATTCCTGCACAGGGAGCAGAAGGATGAATAGGTGACCATCAAGAGTCCTTTCTGACTTTCTTGATTCTGCAAAATTCATGACCCCAATGTTCTCAGCTTTTATACTTTTATACTTTTTTTTAAACTGTGTGGCTGTGTATATACTCACAGCTGTGCACCACAGTGCCTTGAGCTCCAAAATGTGCACCACCACCAGGCTTTATTAAACCAGTCTGTTCTGCACAGGCAAAGGACCACTTTGTGGACCACTATGCTCTGGATTAATTTGAACCTGAGATAATTTTTCAAGAAATCATGAGTCTCCATGTCAGAGTCCTGACCTGGAAAATCTCTAGAGCGTGACATCAGCAGTTATCTGCCTATATTATTTTACTTTATGCAGTAATATACAAATCTGTCCTATTTCTTTGAGAGGAAGCTCTCAATATTAGGAAGCTTGGTCAATCATGAAATAGGGGGAAGCACACCTGTAAGAGCAATATTTACATAGTGGGTCAGAAGAAAGTAAACAATCCCTAGACATGATATACAATTCTGATCTGAAGCTAAACCAGCCAACAAAGGGCCATGTCACTGCTCAGGGATTTTTATGCCTCTGTATTTATTTCCCTATTTACAGGGTAAGTGACTTGGCAGCCATTCTAGGAAGGCTCCTGTTGCCCATCTCTACATACATACTCTGTAAGTAAATGAAATATTTTCTGTTCTATGGCAACTGGGTCCTTTTTATATTTTTCCTCCCTTCTTTTGCCTCCACAAGCAACAATACCTGCTAACTAATTAAATACCAAATAATACAGGGGAAAGTAGGAAGATAGGGGTTTTACATGTGTCCTCATCTCTAGCTCATTTGAATGTTGAGTGGCTACCAAGAAGAAGAGGACTTTCAAGTTTAGAGGTTTCTAACTGAACTAATAAAAGAAACCACAGAGATTTCCACAGAGCAGCAGGATGTGTGCAGGGCTTTTGATGCATACCATCTTAGGCAGCTAGCAAAGTACCTGGAGTGGTGCAGCAATTCCGATCATGTTTTAACTCTTGCATTCAGACAATCACGGATTGTCTTTCTATCTCCACCTCCCTTGCTCAAGCTCATTATGTAAATAAGCTCCCTTCTGAAAGGATCAGGCCTATATATCCTTGTTTATACGAGTCACTAGCTGTGAAATCCAGACAAGACTGACCATTAATGGTTTGTGTTTGCATCACAAAATTCTACTCTTCACCTGGGTAACTGAGCTGGCCAAAAAGTATGAATTAAAAGATGTTACATTTTTGATAAAATACATAGGCAAATTCAGTAATAAATTTACACTGGAAGAGTTCATTCAAAGAGAACACTTCTGAGATGTTTAAGACACACTTATTAGTATCAATGTGTTTTTCACTATAACATTGACCAAGTGGACCAACAGGTGCCACATCAGCCTGAAGCTGCCATGGCCCAGAGCAGATGCAGTCCTGATCAAAAAGAGGTGACAGTGCAGACTGTGCACAGTGAGGACCTCCATCTGCCTGCCTAAGAAGGGCAGGCACAGTGGGACAGATGGGATGGGGCCATGCCAGGTATCCTTGAGCACTGCACTCCCTGTAGGCAGAAGTCTGGGGGTCGCCACCACAATCAATATTCACAATACTCACACGCACCTGCACCTCTGACATTTCTCTGGGACATCCACATAAAGGCAGACAATCTAAAACTAGATTAAGTGCACAGGCAGAGCTAGCAGACTGGTGGAGGTCCTTAGGGGATATCCCACAAGTTGATACTTCTTTCCTTTCCATTCTGGAACAAAACCAAAACCTTTCAACTATTCTTCCAGAGTAAAGCTTTATCAGTTAGCTTGGTTTGGGATCAGAACCTTAGTTTTGGGGTTGAATGAGACTCCTGCAATAATGTCTGGTGTTTTGGGGCATTAGGAGATATTCTGTGGCAAAGGAGGGGTAAATATGTGGAGGTGATATCTTCTCTCACACACCCACATTTTTTAAAACAATAGCTATTCTCTCTATTGGCCCACAGAAATTATATTGAAATTGCATCCAGCCTTTTTATGTTAAAAGGTACACTGCTCAAGATAAGCAAGCCATTTTGTGCTATGGACCAGGAAGATCGAACCTCTTTAGGTCATATCACATTTTTACAGATCCTGATTAATTTTTTCTGTGCTTTTTTAATCCTGTCCTGTCCAATATTTTTTTTCATCTCCTTTTAATATCTCTCCTAATATTTTTACAGAGGAGAAAGTGTCTCACTACTCTTGGACTGTTCCCTGCTCAGACAGCTTTAGCAGTACCCAAAACCCCAAGCTGCATCCTCTCTGGAAGTTTATCTCCCACTGCTTATAATTAATAGTTTCTAACACTTTTCCAAGTTTGCCACATTTTAAGATATACTCATATCATATATATATTTCATATACCTCATAAGATATATCTCACAAAGTGTTTCAGAGTCACTTTTTGGTGTGTGTGTTGGCAGTGGATGCCAGAGTAAACAGGAGGGGAGAAAATCAATAGAGAAGTGCAAGGAATTGTGCCCAAGTGTTGTGTTTTCTCCATTCTCCACCTGCCCCTGATATAGAAGAAAGACTCCCATAATGCAGAAGTCATTGCAGTATGTTTTTCTTACCTGGCCATTGTTTCAGAGGGAAGTCTATCAATGCAGCAGCAAAATCCATCCTCAAGTTTCTCTGGTGAAATGTGTCTTTTTACTACCACAGTCTCACAGCTGACTCATGCAGGCATAATCAAGCCCTAAAGCAATTAAACTACTTTGGCCTTTGTAAGGTAGTTTAAGGAACAGATCCATTTCAGCACAATTCAAACAGCACAAAGCAAAGATTTCATTATCCTGATTTACTGAGTTTTTCCATTTCTCTTTTATTTAAGTCCAATATCTTGCATTCAATTTAATGACAATGATTCTGTAAAGTATTAGAACACCCTATGTCTATTAAAGGAACATTTATTGAGGTCTAATAAGAGACAAATCAACTTTTCATTTAAGTGCCTCAAAAATAACACAAGCAATAAATGTCTGATTATATATTTAATGATACTGTAACTTATACTGTACCAAGTTACAGCTTTTTTTTTTTGCATTTCCAAATTAACTTTTCTTTTGCATTTCCAATTTAACACTATTGCCCTTTGTTATCATTAGGGAAAATGTTTATTATTATTCTAATTGGAAGCAGCATGGTTAAAATCCATCTTCATTTAAAAGCAAATAATGCTGCTCAAATGCTTAATATGTATATATAACTCTTGGGGATTTTTCTGGGAATGCTTATGTTTATTAGAGTGGTCTGTTTCCAAGCATGGATATAACACAGGACTGGAGGACGCCGTTGGAAGGCACTGCAGGACTCATTTCAGAAAAGGGTGTTCTGGTAGGAAAAGCATTATGGTCCAAATTCTGACGTCAAACTTGTATATACTAACATGTACAGAAGCATGAAAAAATAATTTCTAATGGTAGAATCCAACTTTTCTCCTTAGTCCTGGAAAAACTACATTTTCAGTGTCTCACTTGTCAAGGTGAGTGTTGAGACTGTCGTCTTCTGTTTTCATTCTATTGCTCTGTTCTATGTATTTTTTTATTTCTCCACTGTGTAACTTTTTAAAACCTTGCCAACATGACAAAGTCACAAAATTTCTTTTTGCTAATCTGCGAAAATTTGGAGAGACCAAGAAAGACAACCATAGAGATAAACCTTTATAGTGCATTCAGTTGGGAAGGAAAGAAATAAATTGTGGAAATTATTTCAATCTCTGTCCCCCAAAAGACAGGAAAATTGGAAAGATTTTCAGGAAAAGTTAAAGTTTTGAAAGGAAAACTTTTATTTTGCAACTGAAAAACTGAGGCACAAAGAGATTAAGTAGGTGGCGGCAAAAAATGACAGCTGAAAGAAGCACTTTTAAATCTTATTCTTTTGTCTTGACTTCATTCTGACACGAAGTGACTAACGTGTCTTATTTTAGAGGACACAGGACCATTTGTCTGTACTCTGATTCTAGCTCAGTTTGTCCCTACAATTCAGGTCCTCAAGTTCAATACCCTGCAATGCCAAGAACCAATGCAATAGAAATTTCATCCAGAAGTGTCTTTCAGGCATCCCTTGATAAACCACCCCCTGGTATCTCATGACAGACTAGACTTTTAGGAAAAGACCAAAAGCCACAATTATTGAGCAATATAGGAAAGGGAGAGAGGTAAAAGCTATCCCACTTTCTTACGAAGCAGACCCCAGTTCTCCTTGATGTCCATCATAGTGTTGTCCATCCATGTCACAGGACCCAGATGCATTGCCCAGTGCTGGGGTCCTTCTGTGGAGTCAAACCCCATGGAGGTTTCTCCTGGGGAAGGATTTCTAGCCTGGGCCTAAGGAATCTCTAAACATTTTAACTTTGCACGAGAGTTGTCCTACGTTACTTCATACGTTTGCGCTTTACTTACAAAGATACTGAAATGAACAGGCATGGTGATGGCAACCACTCATTGTAAATGACAGAGATGTGACTGTCTATGGTGATCTACTCTGTTATCATGATGGCAACATATCAGCCCCTCACTGCTTCTGGTTCACAATTCCTGCATTTTCTCTCTTCACCCCCTTCCATTTCTAAGAAAGCTCAGAGTTGATTTATTTTATATCAGCTGCAACTGGCTCTAAGGAAGGGTAGACCACTGTGGGTATGATTCACTGACAAGCTTATTTTCTTTCCTAAGAATTGATTTAACTATAAAAGCAAAGGATAAGACAGCTATTGAACCAGTTAAATGATTTAAAAATGGGGGACTGTTTGATCCATCAACCGGCATCAGCATTGAGATTAAACTGCAAGAAGGCAAGGACTTTATTTAATTATTTTTTTAAAAGCCCATGAGATATTATTTACACTTGAGACAAAGATTAAAGATGCTGTGAAATTTACTGTCCCTGCACTTAACTGGGGAGCATGGGAGAGTGGTGTCTTGGCGTGGATGCTGCCATTCCTGACACCCTGTTAGCCTGCTAGTATGAAACACGTTCAGACAGTGCAGTAATATTTGTAAAGCTTATTGGGAAGGATATCAAATCATTCTGTTGTTTAAGTTTCAGTGAAACTTAAGCACATCACCGTTGAGGTTATTCTGTGTCTCACTTACACATCTTGACTTCCCTAAACCCTTCCTTTGCAAAGTGTTTCTCTCATAAAAGACTTGTATGTACCTCCATATTCAAACAGCTTTGCAACATTTCACTCTTCAGTAATGTAAATTATTCAATTCACGGCTAAGATTCAAAGCCATAAAAGCAGAGATTTGTAGTTGTCTACAGTCTGCATATGTTGCAGAAAGGCGTATTTAGAGAGTCTAGGGAGAATAAACAGGCAGTGGTCCATGTGATTCCTGCTGTCCTGGCAATCACATTTTACTTGCTGTGACCTCCTATACTGTCCTGTTTCATTTGTGTCATTCACCTGTTGCATCCTGTTTGTCAGTCAGACTGAAAACTTACAGGGCCAAAAAATATTGGTTTGATCATTCAGTCTCATAGTCAAGTTACTAACAACATCAGCTGGTACATATACATTTGCTGCAGATGAAGAGCATATATATTATTACCCTTTCCTAAACATGGTTCAGCAATTGCAGTTGATTTAGAGTGCCTGGTATCTAAGTGCCAATATGAGCCATTTTAAAAGGTCCTGACCACCAAAGGAAAGGAAGACTGAGCACTCCTTGGGTTAAAAAAAAAAAAAAAAAAAAAAAAAAAGAGATACTTCCAGAGATCACAAGCTGAATGCTTTAATGCTTTGAAAATAATGCATCTGAAAAGCATGTCTGTTTCAGACATTTCAAGCGTGAGCCATACCTTACTTCAGAGTATTCCTCTTCTCCACAGAGAGCATTACAAAAAAACTAAAATGCAATCAACAGAAAGAGAGATAGCATGTAATATGAAAGATGATACATCATGATACGTGGTACACTGGAGTAAATTCATATATTAATTTAAAGGTGGATCCCATTAGTGTCTGGTGGGGACATGTTTCTGTATCTGTTTATTTATTAACGCTGTCTTGCTTCCCAGAACTGATATACCCTGTATTGATGAGATGGGAGAAACACCATCCCTTGCTTGATTTCAGATAACCACATCCACTTCTCATAAAACACATAATTAACTAAGCAGGGAATACTTCTTAATTAAAGCCGGCTGAAATTAATCAAACACCAGCTTTGCAGGGTGCTCCTGGTTCTGCTCTAACTTCCTTGCTTGCTCAGAGTGAAGCTCAGCTGGTTGTTCAAATGCTCTCCTTTACAGGCTGTTAAATGAATGACAGACAAAATGGCTCAGCAGAACTGATTGAAAATAAAAGTCATAGAATCATAGAAACATTTAGGTTGGAAAAGACCTTTAAGACCATCAAGTCCAACTGTAAACCTAACACTGCCAAGTCTACCTCTAAACCATGCCCCTAAGCACCACGTCTACACGTCTTTTAAATGCCTTCAGGGATGGTGACTCAGCCACTTCCCCGGGCCTGTTCCAATGCTTGATAACCCTTTCAGTGAAGAATTTTTTCCTAATATCCAGTCTAAACCTCCCCTGGCACAACTTGAGGCCATTTCCTCTTTTCCTATCACTTGTTACCTGGGAGAAGAGACCAACACTGCTACAACATCCTTTCAGGTAGTTGTAGAGAGCAAGAAGGTCTCCCCCAAGCCTCCTTTTCTCCAGACTAAACAGCCCCAGTTCTCTCAGCCACTCCTCATAGGACTTGTCTCTAGACCCTTCACCAGCTTCATTGCTTTTCTTTGGATGCGCAGTCAACATAGTCAACACAGAGTGGCATGAGAAAAGCTTGGATATTTTTCATTTGTTGAGATATGCTTCCCACTGGAGAAAGTTTTTGGAGCACCGCTACAAGCCCTAGATATGGGTGGCCAATGAGTAACCTCAGATGGATTTGAAAGAGTTGGTGGGCTGGATTCAGAGAATTCTATGAAAAAAGTGATCAGAGTTTAGGCTTTCAGCCAAGAGACTGGACATGCACTGAAGGCTCCCTTTCAGCAGTGTCTATGAGGTGTGGCACCAGCCTGAAGAGACACCACAAACAAGCATGTGTGGTTAATGGCAGGGTCTTAAAACTGCACTGCACAATCACAGCAAAGGGGGACTTCAAAGTGTCAGATATGGGCAGGTGCCAACTCAGCTAACGGCAGGAGCATTGAAATCCCAGGGAAATTATATGAAAGACAACAAATCTGGAATATGCAATAACTGAGTCATGCAGGGAACAGGGAAAGAAACAGAGAGGTTTGGTTTTGTTACTGATAGTTAACGTTGAAACTCCTCAGGATGGCTTAAAAAAATCCTTGTCATCGTCTCTCCAGGCCTCCCTGTGCTCAACATAGCCCATCACCAGAGTCGCCCATGCACTGGTGTCACGATACAGAAGTGCTCACCTTCCTAACGCAGCCAGGGTGGCTTCATTTTATAGTCTGGGACGGCTAACTCTCTGAGTCCTTCTCATCAGTAAATGGCAAGCAAGGAAGAGACAGTAGTAGCCATGAGCAATGCTATGTTTTCGGTATTGAGGATTATCCTAACCTCTCCTTTGCTTTCTAAAACCATATGGGAAACAAACCTAAAGGCTGTTTCTCCAAAAGGAGGGAACTCTGGACCTGCCTACTCAGTAGGTGCAGATGCTCCTGGGGGGCCCCCATTGCAGGGAGAACAGGGGAGGTCCATGAAGATGCACATGAGCTTGCCCTAGGAAGAGAAGCCCAGGAGATGCTGAGCAGAGACACAGAGACCACTCTGCAGCACTGGAATGGGAAGGGGGAATAGTTCATAAACTTCTGCTCTGGGGCTGGGCAAGGGTAGCTGTCCTTTTCTGAAACTCAGCCAGTACCTGCACTCTGCATGCACTACTACCTAGCAGGGATTGTGGCTAGCTCAGGGGCTGCGTGACACAGACATGCCATAGCAAAAGTAGATCATATGGGCAGGGTGGCTGTTCCATGGCTGGAGACTCAGTACCAGCAATTCCATAACCAAGGGCTGTGAAGATGCCCTTGTGGAAATCAAAGAGAAAGATCAAAGGCAGACTTGAACAAGGAATAGAGCTCTCTGAAGTTACTACTTTCATTGTTACTTTTTGTGCTTTATAACCTAGTACATCACAGGGGTCTTTTCATTCCTTTTTTGTTTTTTTTCCTCTCTCTCTTTTTTTTTTTTTTTTACATTCAGCAGAGTATCTTCTTCTTTTAATCTTATTTGATGGATTTTCCTCTGGTTGTTTCAGTCCTTTTATTCCCTGAAACACAGCTTAGGGCTACCTTGTTTTCTCCTGTTAAGGTTGCATCATGAACCTTCTCCCTGTATCACAGTGTCATGATTTAACCCCAGTCGGCAACCAAGCACCACACAGCCACTCACTCACACTCCCCCGGGATGAGTGAGAGAGAATCAGAAGAGCCAAAGTAAGAAAACTCGTGGGTTGAGATAAGAATAATTTTAAAATTGAAAGAATAATAATAATAATAATAATAATAATAATAATAATAATAATAATGAAATGAAAAGGAAAACAACAGAAGAGAGAGAGAGAGAAATAAAATCCAGGAAAAACAAGTGATGCAACTGCTCACCACCCGCCAAATGATGCCCAGCCAGTCCCCGAGCAGCAATCGCTGCCCCTGGTCAACTCCCCCCAACATATATATTGACCATCATGTCATATGGTATGGAATATCCTTTGGCCAGTTTGGGTCAGCTGTCCTGGCTATGCTCCCTCCCTGCTTCTTGTGCACCTCCTCAGTTGCAGAATATGGGAAGCTGAAAAGTCCTTGACTTAGTATAAACACTGCTTAGTAACAACTAAAACATCAGTGTGTTATCACATTATTCTCATGCTAAATCCAAAACACAGCACTATTAACTTTATCCCAGTTGAAACTAGGACACATGGCATGATCTCATGCTGACAGCTCTTGAGAACAAAGTCCCTCTTTAACACAAGTTCAGTCTCCAGGGCTCCACCTGCAGAGTTCAGTTAAATTCATTGAGGTCTTGCACCTTTCTGTGGGGGAGATGACAGGGTGAGAAGCTGCTGAGTGGGAGGGATGGTGAATACCCTGAGCTGAAGTGAATGTGTCATACCCCTCTTTAATTCGTTAATTAAAGAGGCACACTCCACTTTAGGAGGGCTGCCCAGCAGGTACCAGAATCTCCTCACTTCAGGCAGTGACTCCAGGGCCTCCGGTTACTGAAGGGGATCATTCTCTGCACTTTTTGATCTGACTTTCCTCCAAGCTGACCAAATCCCTTCATTATATACCCTTCCTAGCAAATGCTTTTTTCAACTTTGCAAAAAGGGAAGGGCTCCCTGGAAGAAGACTTCATGAGGAGATTTTTGCTATTTTCCCAGACTAGGACTCTAGTGCAGAATAAGGGATAGGATTGCTACAGCATGTGATTCTGTAACAATCATGCAAGACCACCTCACACTCATATGAACACACGATGCACTGGCACTCAAATTTGTGCCGCTTTTATCCTGGAATTTTATCCGTGTTCAGTCTTAGAACACATTGCTATGAGTTCACACCTGCCATACCCCACCAAGCTATCCTTCTACTTTTCTTTTGCTTTCTTTCTCTATCTGTCTTTCTCTGTTCTCTCATCTTGATGCAGAAGATGGCTTTTCTCATGCACATATACAAACTTTACATTTCTTTTGAGGGGAAGGTCATAGCAGTGTTAACCATTGATTCTCCTCCACTGTGAGAGAAGCACTAAGGAGCTTGAGCCAATGGTGAGATCCTCTTGTGCTATGTGCCTACAGATAGAGATACTTTTACTCCAAAACAGGTACAACATGACTGTTAGCTCCTCTTTTTACATGATGAACAGAGACACAGGAGAGTAAGAGTGAAAGCCATGAGCAGAAGATCCCCTGTCTGGTCTGTATAATGCAGCATTGTTACTTCTTCCCTGTTTAAAGGAGAAGATAACCGGCAGCCCTCTGTGAGGGGCAGGACCTTTCCTGTAACAGTCAGTGGCCAGCACTGCCAAAAAAGTAGTTCCCTGGGGACCAAACAGCTCCCTTGAACAGTATCTTTTCAGTCATGCTTCTAACTATTGAGAAGCAATGCATTGGCCCTGCCTGCCCAGGGAGATGTTCCCACTTTGTCACAGACCCTGCTAGAAATGTCACACACATTTGATGTCCGTATTAGCAGCTGTGAGAGACAAGGATCTTTATCTACAGGCCAACACCTGGCACATTTTTGAGCACTCAGTCATGAAATAACATCTGTCCATGGAAAGAGTGTGAGGGGGCTGTTTTCATTATTTTTTTAACCTAAAGGGAGTTTGCACCATCTGTCCTGCTGACAGGTTCACTGAGGAGGGACGTCCATGGTTTGTCAGCTGGGTTTCACACACTTGCTTGTGAATCCTGTCCATGAATGGGATTCTTTTCTCTCAGGCCAGAGGTACGTGCTGCTTTAACTGAAGATAACACAGAGATCCTCCCACGTCTGTAATCATCAGGAGGGCTTGGGCTTTCATTTCCCGTAAGTGTTGCCTTTTTTTTAATGTCCTGACCAATTTCACCTAGAATCATTGCTACTTTCTAACTGCCCAAAATCCTCCCTGTAATTTTCATTGAGAGCTAATTTTTATTCTTCTCTTCTCATTCAGTACCCCTGTATTGTTTCAAACAGCCACTAGGTTTCCCGCAAAGGTGCCGTGTTTCAGGCTATGGAGGACTGTCCTTTCATGAGCTTTATATTTCCACTATATGAAATGTTGAATGTCAGTACAATTTACAGCAATTAAACACTGTAAGTGGCAAAGTCTTAAGAAGGTTGTTTCCACCAAGATATTCTTCTTTGTTGTATAAGTGGTGTCCACAATGATTTACTGTCACAACCTTGTATGTGGTTTTGTGTCCAGTTTAACAGAAGTCACTGCCCAAGTGATGAATCCTATGTATAAATGGAAGTGTCTACAAAGACACACTGCTTGACTTTTTACAGAAAGCGGCTCCTCTGCATCTCAAATTCAGAAATTGTGTCTTTATTCCACTGGCCCTTCTCCATGTCCAGCAACTGCCCATGATGACAAAGACCACCCACCACAGTGCCTCTCTCCTGCTTGAGAGTACAAATGTGTCTCAGCTCAGTGTCTCCACTGTAGGAGGATGTAGTAGAGGTAAATCTTCCTTTGGCTTCTCCTTTCACTTCCAGGAACAAAAAAGACCCTTAGGTGAAGGAGCCACCAAGGCCTTTATTGCAAGTGATACCATTCAAGCTTTCTGCAGGGAGCCAAATTGGAGTATAATGATTACATTGAAGAGCACTTCAGAGAAAGAGGATGGAGTAATCTAAGAAAAATGAAGACTGAAAGCAGTAGCTGACACTTAGTCTTGTATTATAGCCCATGGGACAGAAGGCACAAATACAGTAAATTACCTATAAGATGTCTCTTCTTCCTAGAATGAATGACTTCTAAGATACTGGCAACACAGTGAAATGAATGAAAGATTCTCCCTTTCTGTCTTTAGAGGACTGAGTAATAACTTACATGCTTCCTTGTACAGCAATACTTTAGTCAATATTTATAGAACAATGCTGTAAAGCAGCTTCAAATTTGTTCCCTATTTGATAATAAATAAAGATGGTATTCAGATTCCTAGTTGCCTTTAAAAATGTCTAATCTTCTATTTTTATGTGATTTCAGCCTGAATAATTTAGTACCAGAAGAAAGCTTGCCCCAAACATATGAGGTCTCAAAACATCCAGAGAGGAAATTTGAGAAGCAAAAGAAAATGTTCATCTGTGCAATGTAACTACACATGACATATCCAGACATTTTACCAAGACAGGTCAAAACTCAGGGACAAATCTTATTTCATATGCCTGTTGCTGATTATGGTATGATAAATAAGAAGGTGCTAATTACAGTTGTTACTGTGGCAAAAGTTTGCAGTCCTTCATTCTTTCTGAGTGCCTTGCTCTGCCCCGCATTCAGCAGTTTCAACAAAATCCATGTGTCTCTTCTGCTTCTCTTCTCAGTTTAGACTAAAGCAATTGCTGCAGCCAAAGCACATGGGTTACACTTGGATATGATAGCCATGGCTGTGGGAACAGAAGAGCACAGAGCTCCTTTATTTTCCTTCATCTGTGTATACCTGTTTCTTGTTCTTCCATTATGTCCTATGCTCATTACTCCAACTTCATGCTTTTTGGTCACTGACTAAATCTGTAATCATCTCAAGTGTTTTGAACTGCTGGAATAAAACAGAGATATTAATCTGCACTGAAAGGTGTCCTTAGCACCATTTATGTTTTAATATAGTGTATTGTTTCCTTCATCATTACAGGTTATCTAGCAATCACCTCAGGTCCTCCATCTCTTTCTGTTCTGCCCATGATACCTCAGTGGGTGAACTACCAGAAATCTCACTACACCTTTCCCCTCTCGAAGTCACTTATTAAATCATATTGTATTCCTCAGAGGTGAGTAAAGCTAGTCATATCCCTACAAAAGGATTTCCTACGTTACTATTTTTCTGACAGAAGCAGATAAATCCATTCTATTTCTCTTCTGAAACCTAAATTCCATTTAAAACTAAGGGAAGGGATCAGATATGAGTGGGGTTATCTGTGCCACTGTCATGGTTTAACTCCAGCGGCTTAAGCCGCTCGCTCACTCCCCCAACAATGGTATGGGCAGAGAATCAGAAGAGTAAAAGTGAGAAAACTCATGGGTTGAGATAAAGACAGTTTAATAGGTAAAGCAAAAGCCACGTGTGCAAGCAAAGTAAAACAAGAATTCATTCACTCCTTCCCATCGGCAGGCAGGGGTTCAGCCATCTCCAGGAAAGCAGGGCTCCAGCACGCATAACGGTTACTTGGGAAGACAAACGCCGTCACTCCAAATGTCCCCCCTTCCTTCTTCTTCCCCCAGCTTTATATGCTGAGCATGACATCATATGGTATGGAATATCGCTTTGGTCAGTTGGGGTCAGAAAAGGCATTGACTCTGTGTAAGCACTGCTCAGCAGTAACGGAAACATCCCCGTATTATCAACACTTTTCAGCACAAATCCAAAACATGGTCCCATACTAGCTACTATGAAGAAAATTAACTCTATCCCAGCCAAAACCAGCACAGCCACCAAACTGAAATGCCCATGTCAGTAAAAGTTAGCAACTCTACTGGAAAAAGCTGAACTTGGACAAACTGCAGACCAATCCTGCAGAGCTATCGCATGCGGGACAGCCCAGGACCAGGGCACTGTAATCCAAATCAATCTTGATTTACAAGAGCTGGGCATCAGACCATGAGGCATTAGCCCATCCCATCACAACAGCATGGTTTTCCACCTCACCAGCTGTGCCATTGACCTTTATATCACACACATTGCCACATTAGCTGAGCAGCCACATTATCAATCAGCACAATAATAATTGAAGTGTAGTAGTCAGTGATACTCTCCCTGACTTTATTTAGATTCATTGCTGGTGGATCTTTGTAACCCAGGGTCTCCTTCCACAACGAACATATCACTTTTTCTTTTGTTCATTCACGAGTTTGACTAACGTACAAATTTCTTTCAAAAACACTCCAAGAAAAGCCAGAAAATGAAGCTTTTTGCCTTGGTCTATTTAAGATAGTTAGTTCCCTCTGAGTAGATAATAGACAATTAAAATTCCCCAGCATGAGTTAACCTTTAACAGAGCAGTAGGCATGTAGCAGACTTCAGCAGGAAGCAGCTGTAGCAACATGGTAATAGACACCCTCCTCTGTGCAGCAGGTCCCCACTCTGCACCGTGATGGACCGTCTGTCTGAATGGAGGGTCTTTGGCTCCAGCATCTGAGATGCTCAGGTACCATCTGGACCTCAGCGTCAGCAGCCCAGAGGGAAGGACTCATTTGTTAGTCAGCATCTTCACATCTTTAAATCCTTCCTCCATCTCTCCAAACTGATAACTTAGGTTTCATTCATTACTTTACTTCTCTAAGAATTATTGACTTTTTAAAACATGATGTTTCCACCTGTTTGACAGAGTAACATTGACAGTAGCAAAAGGAGCACAGAAATGGCAACAGTTTACTGCATAATCCAAAGTGTATCGGAATTAATAGAAAATTACCCATGGTCTCCAACAGGCTCTGGCTCAGGCCTGAGGGACTGTCGTGGTTTAACCTGACAGGCAGCCAAATACCACGCAGCCGCTCACTCACTCCCCCCGCCCCCCCAGTGGGACGGGGAGAGAATCGGAAGGGTAAGAGTGAGAAAAAACTCATGGGTTGAGATAAAGACAGTTTAATAGAACAGAAAAGGGAGAATAATGATAATAAATAATGATAGAATATACAAAATGAGTGATGCACAATACAATTGCTCACCACCCGCGCTGACCGATAACCAAGTAGCGATCGGCACTTCCTGGATCACGCCTACCGTTCATATACTGAGCATGACGTCACATGGTATGGAATAGCCCATTGGCCAGCTGGGCTGGCTGTCCTGATTATGTTCCCTCCCATCTTGTGTACCTAGCTCAGTCAGTAGGCACAGGAGCTGTCCTTGGACTAGGAGGGCACTTAGCAACAACTGAAAACATCAGTGTGTTATCAACATTCTCCTCATGCTAAATCCAAAACTCAGCACTAGGAAGAAATTTAACCCTATCCCAGCTGAAACCAGGACAGGGACAAAGGGGTTCTGGTAGTCATGAGTTATTTTTACACTACCTCATACGGCATCCAACAGGACCCTGCTGTGGTATCTCAAGAAAGCAGTAAGCAGCTCAGCCTGTTCAGGGCTGTGAGGACTTGGCATTCTCTACAGCCATGGGAGAGAGAGGAAATCATAGCACACCTAAAATAAGGTTAAATAAGGCAGACACAGTCCACAGATAGCAAATGGAGCCAGGATCTAACATTGGTGTCTGTCAACATGCATAAATCAGTCCTCCCTGCCAAATTCACACACCACTTGTAGTTCATCTAAAACCAAAAGAAATGGGTTCTCCTCTCAGCTCTCCCCAGCATCTTGTCTGTGACATTTGGCTCCTCAGCCTCAATTTTCCTGCATAATGATGAGACCTTCACAATATGTTTCCCTGCCTGGTCTCTTTATGTTGGTAGCTCTTTAGGACCAAAGCTGCTTCTTAATTTGGAATACAGAAAATACTTTTGCTTGGAACCTCGTCTTGATAAAGGCGCTTACCATAGTAATATTTGGTTAAGGAAAAATATTGGATGACTTTCCTCACTCCCTACTGGTTGGCTGCAAGGCCAATGCAGACACTTTCCAAAAAGACTATGAGCAAAGTCTAAGCAAACGCTCCCCGATTTAGGCTTTCCCTTTCTCACCTGTGCAAACTATAATCCTCAGTCTGGTCTGGGTCACGGCATATTGATGAGTACCTGTGTAGTCATCAGTAAGTGCCCACAACATGGCACTCAAGAAAGGGGCTGCAGCTTCATCAGTGTATTCAATCAAGATGTAATTGCAGGAGCCATTAGATTGCAGACAGCTCCTCCATTTTGCTATCAAGATTATAATGATACCTCTTGCTTTGCTTTACAGCTATCATTTTAGTAATGAATAAAGGCTTGTGGAAACATTCTACTTTACAGACAAGTGATGAGCCAGAATGGAGACTCTGTAGTGCAAGAAGGCACCAAAAAATTATGAGAAAATGTATTTGGTGTGCACTTTGGGGCTCTTTAGGGGGTTTAATTAGGAAAAAAGATTACAAATCAGATTTATTCCCTAAAAGAATCATCCCTTGCCTCCTATATACGGGCTAATTACAGAAATTCTGTTATGCCAACTTCAAATATTCTGCTGAACAAGGATTGGGCAGAAGGACAGGTCAAGGGATGAAAGGAATGAGAAAAAGACTGAGGGAAAGTGAGTAACCCTAGTGTTCACTGTTACCAGCAACTCACAAGAACTATGCTTGTTAAGTTGTGATCTGTCTTGTTAAACACCGAGCACGTAGCTCAATGACACTGCATCCTGATTATGAATCTTCCCAAAGTTGTTAGATCTGAATGCTGCTTGTCAGCATTCCTGGAAGCAGAGGAAATATTTGTAAAGGGAAGGGGGTTGCTCTGAGTCTGTTTCTTTTTCATCTGCAAGGGAGAAGGTGCAATTTTAATTCTTTTATGAGCATGACTTGGTAGGGACAGAGAAAAGATGCAAATGCCTTTTGCACACATAGTTTTTGTGCAGTAAAGTGCTGGGCTCAGCAGATTTGTATCTACCCTGACCCTGCTGCAGATTTCCCAGTTACTGGGACAAGTTCTTCTCTTTCTCTTTCCTGCAGTAAGGAGGCTGTTTGAAGAAGCTATCTTGGATAATAATCGCAGTCAGCAGATTACTTCCTTGAGGAAACATGGAGCCTGAGGAAGAGGAGCAGGTTACAAAATGGAAATTGTGCTGTGGTTTTTCTATGCTCTCCTATGTCTCCTCAGATTTCTATTTTTTGAAAATCATTATACTTTTCATCCATATTTTTAATGCACTTGGAGTTTTGGAGTAGCATATAGTAAAACAAAATAGATGGGTACTACTGTCTATTTATAATGTGCTCATCGTTTACATAGCAAGGTGCTGTTGGTTTTGTGCTTACAGTGTCTTTGGCTCAGAGAATCAGCAGCTACTGCTGTTTGCAGGAAATCTTGACGAATAACATAGTGGAAACAAGAGTACAACACTGATATTCTGTCCCCGGTTGTACCAATCCAGTTCATTTCAGCATCCCTAATAAATAAAGAAACAAAGAAATCCAAACGATGATGTTCACATTAATTGGGACTGAAATACACAATCTAGTGAACGACCATATATGCAGCTAGCTTACTTGACAGCTTCTAGCCCAAGTTGTGAAAATTTCAAGGCTGAAGTTCCCTCACGATCCACTGAACACTTTAAACACAAGCAATAACAAATGAATGGTGGTTTTGCAATGACTTCCTAAAATACCGCACTTCTGTAATGCAGGGATCAGTGGTCAGAGGAAAGGGAACATCTCAGCCCAGTCACCCATGGGGCCATTGGTCCTTCCTCCAAGACAAGCAAATATGGATGAGGCTGGGGTTGAGTGGCTTTGGGTTTGTAGGGTTTGGGGCTTTTAACAATGGGAATGTTTAGAGAGCAAATTCTGCTACAAGTCATCTCAAATGAGGGCTCAAATATGGGACCCAGCTGAGGGGCTCCACTCCTTCACGGTGATGGGACAGGTCCTGGGGGCTGAGCATTTGCCCTGCCAGGTCCCTCCTGGGGGTGAGGAGAAGGGGTCACATGGACAGCAATACAGAGGATGAGGCTGCACTGCGGAAAGCTCGTGTTCGCGGCACTCAGCAGATGGGCACGATCGTGTCAGCTCCCACCCCTGCCATCAAGGAGAGGAAAGGCTGTGGTTTGATAGTTCAAGTCAGGATATTGCTTAGTATTTTCTGTAAAAGAATAAATATTTTTGTCTGGAAAAACAATGGGGTTGCACTTCTATCAGGCAATATGATGATCACTGTGATTTCTGCAAACTGACGAATTTCACCGAGCTTTTGAAACTGGTAATTAACCATTTATTATTGGAAGGAGGAACAAAGGGGAAGAGCAAATTGAATCTTAACTAGGTGCATTGTCTCAGCACTAAACACAATTACAACTGCTTTACTGGACACCTTTAATTTTCACTGTCGTTAAATAAAGACATACTTCAACCACTTATTGAATGCAGCCTAAACTGAAACCTTTAGTTTAGAAAAAGGCTTCTCCAGAGCCAAAGCTGTGCTCCCCTGGGGAGCAGATTCACCCATCCAGGCTGCAGTTGGCCACAGGGCCCTGAGCCAAAGCCATAACAACTGGAGGCAACTAGTCCCTTCTTGATTTGAAACTCAGGGTTCTATGCCTGGTGGGGTTACTCAGCTGTTCCCTTTCCCACAGAGGCAGATTTGGTCCTTAAATAGACTTCCAACATCTTTGCCAAAATGTGGACCCTTCTACATCATGTCATATGAGAGTGGTAACCCTAGTGTATATGGGGAACACCTTCTAACAAGCTTTCTTTAAAAGTTTAAGAGGTTTAAAAGATTAAGAGGAGTCCCTGTTTAATGCTGTGATACCATCAGTGCCAGGGCAACATCGTGACCTTCCCCACGTTAGGACTACATGAGCTGAACTCAGTGGATCAGACGTCAAATCTCAAGCCCCAGAGAGCTGACACAGAGCTGCACGGACCAATGCAGGTGATCCACACCTGAGCGGCAAGGGGGTGAACCTCCTGCTTGGTGCCTGAGACTGGACATGTCTAAGAAATGCTTAAGATTAAAGCCAACTCCTGGTATATTCTTCTGCAGTCATTGGAATTGTGCTTATTGAACCAATACATAAAGATTTACACCTTTATTCTCATTTCGGTACGTCTTGCTTTGGCAAAACAGTCACACACTGAACATTTAGTGCACATCTAAGTCTATCTCTGTTCAGTTAAGTACACACTTAACTTTGAACATGAGGTTTAAATGCTTCTAAGGTTGCTGGGCATCCAGAGCATGTGCTTAAAATTAAATGTGATAAAATATTTTGCTAAAGCCATAAAACAACCTGAAATGAACACATTCAGAAAATGTAAGTGCAGTGGAGCAAATAATAACAATAACAGCAAAAAATTCCACTAGTTATTGCTGAACTGAAACATACTGTGATAGCCCTAACACAGAACCCAGGGGACACTCTGGCATCCTACACCAGAACATGACCTGGGAAGAACCTGTCGTGCTCATGCACTCTCATTTCGGAGAACAGAGTGATTCTTACAAAGCTGAGCCACGACGTAGGGACTTCCACTCCAGCCTTGCATTTGATGCTGCTCCACTGGAAAACTTGGGCAAGTTCCTTATTGCATTCTGGGTCAATTTGCACATCTGTAAAATACCGATCACCTTTGTAAAGTTATTTTGGTATGCATAAATTCAATAATAAGCACAGCTGATCACCTCTCCATTAGTCTGCTGTGCAGTGGAGGTCAATGCAGAGAGATCTAAACTTGTCCCATGACCAGAATAGCTGCATTAATTAAGAGGCTGATTGGGTGAAGCTAATTACCACCAAAAAGTCATAAGGCAGGGCTTCTTGATTCCAGCACAATGCCACTCTTATGCAGCTCTGCTGCTTTCAAACAGCTCTGCGGCAGCCAGCTCCTCACACGGTGCCCCACACTCGTGCATGTCCCCTTCCCAGTGGCCCATTTCCATTGGCCTTCACTCCCCAAACTCTTCTCTCAGTATACCAGTACTAACAATATTTTTGCATCTATTTTGAAACCAGGCTCTAATAAACTTTAAACATTTTTCTCCTCCCATTAAATTCATCAGCAGTAGACACTAGAGGGTGCAAAGACAGGCCTCAGGTGCCTCATATAGCCTTTTCCTCTGCATAAGAGATTAATTCAGGTCAGATCCCAATTTCTCCAGCAGCCTGTTGAGCTGAGATCCAAGACTGCAGGTTAAGCCCACTGATATGTACTTCCAGGAGACAGTTTACACTCCTGTTGCCTTTTTGATAGGAGGATTGACAATTTCACAGATTCTTTCACTTCCATCTGCTTCAGCCTCTTTCTCCTCACTACCCCCTGCAGAGAAGTAAATGAATTCAAGACAGTGAGGGTCTTCGCTGGTCAAATGCACTTACACTGCCGGAGCCTCCTCAACAGTTGACAAGTTTGCATTGCCACAAACTTGACTAGATGCCTTGTGACACCTCCCCAGCAGGAAGGCCACTGGTCTTCAGCAGCAAGATTGACCTTGGAAAGTCCACACTGACCTCCCACTGTGTGAAATACAGCAGAGATGAAGGGAATACTGCCATGGAAGTAAACAAAGGTCAGATTCAATTCAATTTGTGTGATTGCTGCAACAGCCAGCAGAAAGAGCCTTGCTAAGCTTGGAGCACAGTTCCTGAACAATCCATGGGGCAAAAGAAATGGATTTTTTTTTTCCAAAATGAGTGCCAATCAACTGATGCTAAAAACATTGTTATTACTGATTATTATTTTGTATGAGTGCACAAAGAGATTTCTCTTGTGAAGTATTTGGATAGGAAGGGGGAAAAATAAGCAGAAGACCTGCAGTTAAGTTTACTTTGTAAAGCCAGACATCACTTTGGGATGAAATATTGTGGCCAAAGAAAAATAAAATAAAAAATCTAGTACTCAGGCTTAGAGTCTTTTCTGGAAAACACAGCTTTTCAAGCACCCAGAAATCCCTCAATATCTGAGGAACAGTGTTTTGAGGCAGCTGAGTGTGTCATAAAAACCACAGAAGTTTCTCATTTTAATTAGGGGTTGAGACAAGTCTGTTGTGAATGAGGGTGGGTGTGACCCAGCCCCACCTTCTTCCTTCATTCTGGGAACCTGGGGGAAGCAGTAAGGACAAAAGCTACTTCTTTTCCTCAAAGTAAACTTTGTGAGAGTGGTGTAGGATTCTCTCTGAGGTGTGCAAAACATTACTGGATGCCTTGTAAGTTAGCAGGAATATTCTGTCTTCTTGGTGAGTTTTGCATTTATTTTGGTTTTGTTTGAGGTTTTTTTGTCTGAGTGCAAGATTTTGAGAGAGTTTGTCTGGAATTCAGCCTCAGAAAGCTTTGCTTTTCAGACAGGTTGTTTCCCTTCTTTCTCCTTCTGCTAAAAAATGTTTGTTTAAATGAGCTTTTTTTGGCTATAGGATTTCTGTGTATTACCTCACTTTAGCAGTGAAACGCCCTGTGTGGAAAGTCCAAAGGGCCTCTGTACTGTCTGTAGGGTAGTGAGGATACTGGAGGTTTGCACCTAGGAACAGTGAATTAGGGCATTGAGCAACCAAGTACTGAAATTCCAGATAGCTCTGTCTGATGTACCTTCTTTTTTTACCTGAGGTTCATTTGAAATTTCTCGAGGCCTGGTAAGTGCCAGGAGTCCCACAACTAGAGGTCTTGATGATATGCATGAGCTGCTGCTTCTTCATTTGCCTCCAGATACCAATAATGTTACTCAAATAGAAAAAAACGGGAGATGGCCCAAGAGCCCCTACTCCAGTTAGAACCGGAGGAAGTCTGCTTCCTCCTCTGCAAGGAGACGGTCCTCTGTCTTGCTGTTATTTCCGCAGGTGCCTGAGCCCTCAGCACCACTTCCATATCACCTGGTGGCCTGGCCTTTCTAGGCTTTCATTATACAACTGACCTTCTACATGAGTGATTCATTTCTGGGCTTCCCACTGATATGGCTAGTGCACAGGCTAAGATGCATCTTAGCTGCCATAAATATTGTGAATTATAATACTTGCATGAACAAGCTACTGAGGTGTGGTCTAGGTGGAATTATTGAAAAGTGCAAAACTTCTTGGAAAAGTAGCTCTTTGGGTCAAACATCAGTGCAGTCCCATTCAATTCTGCATTAATGACCTGGTTGAAGGAGTAGTTGTGCTACTTATTGAATTTGCAGAGTGATATCAGGCTGGAAGGGACTGCCAGCACTTTGGAGGAATGGATCACTGTCAAAATTATCTTGAAATTAGTGGGAAAATAGAGGCAGAAAAATAACTCAAAGACAATGAAAAAAATCTGGGGTTCTGTAGGAGCAGTCACAAATGGATCTGCAGGTTAGGAGGGATCACAAAACTTAACCCAATAATGTCCTACAGGAAAGTAAACTTTATTCTGAGGTAAATATATAAGGGGAGGGTCACAAGAAAGACAAAAAAAAAGGGTTTCTTCCTTTCTGATGTAGCAAAGAGTGGTGCATCATGTCCAGTCTGGAACAACATATTTAAAAGGAAAAAAATGTGAACTGAGTGAAGAAAGGGAAAATAAGAACACAAGAACAGTCAATGGAATTGAAAACATGAGCTGTGAGGAAAATCTGAAAGAAGAGTTGTGAGGAAAATCTGAAAGAAGAGTTTTCTCAGTCAAGTGAGGAGAGGCACAACAATCTTCAAATAAATAGAAGTTGTGTACAGAACAAAAGATCATTGGCTTAAATTGTGACAAGCATGATTTCAATTCAGTCATATAAACATAGATGTTTGAAGCCATTTCAGATGCTTCAGTGTATGTGATACATTTCTACAAGGCTGCAAACATGACACAGGACCTACAAGCAGATCAGGCCTTTCTGGAGAGGTAGCTGGAGATGAGCTGGCAAGATGAGCCTCCTTGGAGCATGGTACCAATTAGATGGCTTCCCAAAGTCTCTGCCAGTCAGAATGAACATCCCTAATTCAGTGGGTATTCATGTGCTCTCTCTCTCTCACCTACAGGTAAGTAGGGCTTACTGGGAAATCTGTAAAGCCTGTGCCATCGAAGCCTCCTAAAGGGGCATCAAGGTACCGCCAACCAGATGTGAACTCCAGACCCCTCAGAGTATCTCCATCCTCCATATTGTTGCTGTTGCAGATAGATTCACAGGGATGAAATGTCTTTAGTGACTATTATTTAGTACCAGGCATTAACATGGCTGCGGTGTGCAAGATGTGGCTCTGCAGTATGGGAATTTCCCCCCCAACTGATGTATTGGTTTGGTGTGACAGCTGTGAGGAGGGCCTGCACAGTGCTACGTGGACTGGTATGAGGGAGACGCTGCCAATGTGTTCCTTACTTATTTGGATAGCTGCACAGTTAGAGGATGACCGATCAATATACAGAGGGAGGGAACTGCATAAGAGAGTTAAGGATAGTTTCTGTATGCTGGGAGTAGAGGCATGGACAAGGAACAAAAATCCACCCTAAAATTTACTTTTCCTGTTCCAACATTTCTTTATTTGTTATATTAACTCCCTTTCTCCCTCTCTCCACTCTTGTAGAGAGGAGCAAGATAATTTGAGTACAATTTTAAAAGAATATTTGCCTTGAGCTGGCAAAAAATGGAAAATTCACTCTGGTTGAGGAAGAAGGAGAACTCCTCCACTTTAAATAGCCTTAGTTCAAGCTATTAGCATTGCTTCTGCTGTAATAGGACTATGTTTTCTTCTCTGCCTTCTCATAATTCAGGCCGAGAAGTTGGTGAGAAAAGGAAAATGAAGAGTTTATTTGAACTTCACAGCCATCCCAAAACCTCTAGATTAATGAAGGTTTTTGTGATCTGTGAAGCTCACAAGGCACAAGTAGTAAACGCACATGACGAGTTTCTGGCTAGCAGCAAGGGCTGGGGAGTGTGATGGCCGCTTGGCAAGCAGGGCAGCCTTACTGGGAAATGTCCGAGATGGGGAGAAACTCAATGAGCAGAGACTGTTCAACATATGGTTACAGACAACAGTTGCTGATTACTTTAAAAAAAAAACAAACCAACAACAAAAAAAACAACAACAACAACAAAAAACAAACACCAAAACTTTCCTTCAGCTTCTCAGCAGAGACAGCAGCATATTTCCTTTAAAAACAAAAACATACCATTTGTCTCATTTTCTTCTCACTGTCAGGAGCTTGCCTCCAGTTCTGGGGAGCGCTTTCAATCTCATGTGGATGGAAATCAGGAGTCGCATCCCTGAAGGAAATCAAGGTGTTGAAATGGAGGCAGAAATTCAATGCCTCAGAGGCTGCCTGTAGGCAATAATAAGCCTTGTGCTGGCCCATGCAAAAAAGAGAGCTTAAACTCCACCTTTTGCAGAAGCAGCAAACATTTCTCAAGGAGCAAAGCCTACAAAATATCAGAATATAAGGCCCTTCCATCAGGATCCAGTCACAGCATGCCCACCTCTGTCTATGCAGAAAGGTGACTTAATTTTTCCTCTGTTTCTTCACTGTCCAATTGGTGCATAAAATCCTCTGGCAACTCTGTTTCTAAGATATGATTTAGTAACCCTGGCATGAAAAGTTTAGAGGGAAAGTGCCTAGATTGGCTGAAGTAACTTTTGAGACTGAAAAGGCATCTAGATCTTCTGTATATTTAATGTTTCAATCAGAAATAGAGTCTCCATGCTTCAACTTAAAGACAGAGAAGCTCTAATTTTTGCAATACTCTGGGCTGGAGATCACAGTACAAAAAAAAAAAAAAAAGAGAGAGTTGGGAAGACTATCATAACCACTTAATTAACTGCTAGATCAGCCACTGTAGCAGAGCAGGATTTATTTGGGAGACAAATGGGATTTCAGGTTTCTGTCTTACAGTTTTACGATTCTCATCATGAGATAAAACAAGTAAAATAACTCAGAGTAAAATACCAGAATAGGTTTTACACAATGGGTGGTTTCTCCTCCTTCTCTCACCATTTTCACTTGTCTCAACCCACTCTCCTATTTAATGGAAACTCAGCGCTTTCCAAAACTTTTCAACTCTGAAATCAAAACTAAAAAAACATTGCAGAAACATTTGGGTAGTAAAAATCTGTAGCAAGTTTTCATGTTTCTGGCATGAGTAAGTGTGGAGGGCTCACAGCATACTGAGAAAATATTTGTGTATCATGAATCGACTTCCTTTACACTGTAGGAAATATAAAAAGAAAGATGGAAGAAAGACCATAGCACCTGAATTTCCTGCGTGTCATTTTTATGAGGTAGCAAGAGCTGTGTGTGCTGTTAGTGCTTGCCTCAGAAATGGATGTCCAAGTCATGGCTGCTCCCCATGCTTCGCATGTCTGAGCTGACACCCGATGCTCTGGCCCTTCATCTGTCATGGCTAGAGCCAGGACAAGGCTGTTGTCCAGTTGCACTTCCCACTTGATGAGCCTTATGTGAGATGACAGCTGCTGTCCCGGTGGTGCGAACGTGTCATCCCTCAGAGGAGAGTGCAGAAAGCCCAGCCTGCCCTGTAAATTACCCTGCAGCCTTCCTGCCTCCCTGAATATTTTGACCATTGCACTGTAATTTTCCTCTGCAGGCTGCAACCGCTCTGCTCTTCTCAGGTGCCATAGCTGTATCAATAAGTCATGCAATCTTTCTTAGTGAGTTCACTTTTGCATGGCACCCCTTGCAATGGCCTTAAAAAGCAATGTGGTAATAACGCTGCAGTAATCTGTTATATGCCCATCCACGACGCTTATAAACCAAAGGAGTCAGATTGCTTCATGAAGGCAGCCTTGATGCAGATACAGCAAGAAGAGATGGCCTCAGATTTCAGATATTTCCAGCACCTGGATCTAAACACGTGATGAACCAAGAATGGGCGAAACATGCAGACCAATTTCAGGACTACATGGTTGGGCATTGGGGTTAGAAGCAAGAGAGAGAATCATGCTGGCAGGTCCTGCTTGACCAACCTGATCTCCTTCTATGACCAGGTGACCCACCTAGTGGGTGAGGGAAAGGCAGTGGATGTGGTCTGTCTGGACTTCAGTAAAGCCTTTGACACTGTCTCCCACAGCATTCTCCTAGAGAAGCTGGCGGCTCACGGCTTAGACAGGTGCACTCTTTGCTGGGTAAAAAACTGGCTGGATGGCCGAGCCCAGAGAGTTGTGGTGAACAGAGTTAAATCCAGTTGGCAGCCGCTCACGAGCGGTGTTCCCCAGGGCTCAGTACTGGGGCCGGTCCTGTTCAATATCTTTATCAATGATCTGGACGAGGGGATCGAGTGCTCCCTCAGTAAGTTTGCAGATGACACCAAGTTGGGCGGGAGTGTTGATCTGCTGGAGGGCAGGAAGGCTCTGCAGAGGGACCTGGACAGGCTGGATCGATGGGCCGAGGCCAACTGTATGAGGTTCAACAAGGCCAAGTGCCGGGTCCTGCACTTCGGCCACAACAACCCCAGGCAACGCTACAGGCTTGGGGAAGAGTGGCTGGAAAGCTGCCCAGAGGAAAAGGACCTGGGGGTGCTGATTTGACAGCCGGCTGAACATGAGCCGGCAGTGTGCCCAGGTGGCCAAGAAGGCCAATGGCATCCTGGCTTGTATCAGAAATAGTATGGCCAGCAGGAGTAAGGAGGTGATCGTGCCCCTGTACTCGGACTGGTGAGGCCACACCTCGAATCCTGTGTTCAGTTTTGGGCCCCTCACTACAAGGAAGACATGGAGGTGTTGGAGCATGTCCAGAGAAGGGCAACGAAGCTGGTGAAGGGCCTGGAGCACAAGTCTTATGAGGAGCAGCTGAGGGAACTGGGACTGTTTAGTCTGGAGAAGAGGAGGCTGAGGGGAGACCTCATCGCGCTCTACAACTCCCTGAAAGGAGGTTGTAGCAAGGTGGGTGTTGGTCTCTTCTCCCAAGTAACTAGTGATAGAACGAGAGGAAATGGCCTCAAGTTGCACCAAGGGAGGTTTAGATTGGACATTAGGAGAAATTTCTTTACTGAAAGAGTGATCAGGCCTTGGAACAGGCTGCCCAGGGAAGTGGTTGAGTCACCATTCCTGGAGGTATTTAAAAGACGTGTAGATGAGGCCCTTAGGGACATGGTGTAGTGGTTATCGTGGTGTTGGGTCGATGGTTGGACTTGATGATCTTAGAGGTCCTTTCCAACTTTAATGATTCTATGATTCTATGTGCAACAATAAAATTTCTTTTCAGTGTTATGTGGAACATGTGGATATTTAGCTTCGGTAACTGAATAGGTCAAATCAATGACTTGACTTTACACTTAAACTAGTATCTATCTTTCAAGTCCATTCCCTAACCTATTATTTTAAAGGGTAAATACACAAATAGAGTTGCTTTTCTTTTCTTTTATTTTAGCTTTTTCTTTTTTAATTCAGGATACCTATACTGCTATTGTGTGGTGTTAAAACGGTTTTTCCCCATTCTCATTGTGTTTCTAAATAACCCTATCTGCTGAAGAGCGATTGACACGGAAAATTGCTGTGCACAATGATGAACCAAAAGTCTATCTATCTAACCCCATATCCTGCCTCCTTGCCTCAGATCAAAAGCAGATCTCTAAGGAAGAGGAGATGTAATAATAATTCCTTCAAGGACTCTTCCATCCTCCAGCAATGTGCAGCTCAAGGGTTTCAAATGCTTTGTATTGAATCGTTTGCAGTGGAGAAGGGTGTCATTTTCTGCATTTTCCTCTGATATTCCTCATTGGAAATGTTTTCTGTCTGTCTTTTATACAAACCACATTTCTCTTCATCCATTCTTTGTGTGACCCTCACTTGAAAAGGACAATAATCTTGGCTAAAGAATATTTTGGGCAGAGTTAAAAAAAACAATTGGAAATCATCAAAAGAGATTTCAGAGATCTGATGAATATTTTCTTCATGCACAGACTTAAGGCTCTGTCATACACTTACTCAGCACAAGCTCCTATGTCTTTCAGTACTCTTGGTACTTCAGACTGAGCAACAAAGCTAGAAACATCTTCGCTGCCTTCTTCTGATTTGCTATCTTGGATGTTAATACTTTGAAGAACTTTCTCTGTTCTCCTAACTGTTCATAGTCATTATTTCTATCAGCTCTCTCACAGTCTTCTAAGCCTCTCATTTCAAAATGCTTAAGAAATTACTCACTGGCAAGACATGGCTAAGCAGGGGATAGTGCTGGTAATTTAGTAAAACTATAGTCATCAATGTAGCAGCAAAGTTTGGACCTCAACTAATTAAGAAATGACAGAACACTCTGAAATGCACAGGATGCTTCAAGCTCCCATCAGCTTGTGCTCAGCTGGAAGCAAGCCTGTTTCTAGCAAAATCTGCTTTACTACACGGCTTTCTAAATTTCAGATTTATAAGACTGCATTTATGACATATCCCTGACTGCACAGGGACAAGCAGCAGTTAAAGAATCACTTAGTTTCACTCTAGGCTCTGGGGTGTATTTTGAGGCAGACTGGGGTAGATGAACAACTTTGACGAACATGCGGAGGCTGTAAGCCCGTGTCAGCAGGTATGAGCACAAGAAAATGACGGCCGTTAATACAGCACTGGCTGTTAAACTCTAAATGAGCCTGAATGCAGTTCTCTGAAATGAATCTATTTCCTTTTCCCCAAAGTGTAAAAGAACCCTGTGCCTGAAGAAAAGGAGGGACGCTGTCACTGTCAGAGGAAGACTATTATCTCTAGGGAACGTCTTTGCCTCATCTTCACTTCCCATTAATCAAGCAGTTTTTATGGAGAGGTCAGGAGAGGCTAGTGGTACAGCTTCTTCACTGCAGGGAGACAGCAGGGCAACACAGATTTTGATAGAAAAAATGCACATTGGGTTGACTGAAAGAATTTGCGGGTTTACAGTTTTTTGCCTTATCATTGTTTGTAATTTACAAAAAGCCAAAGCATTTCAGTGTCTTTTTTGCACGGTGAGTTTCTATGTTCCACTTCAAAGAAAACTGGTTTTTCCAAATTTCCTTTAACAAAAATCTTCAAAGTAGGTCTAAAGAAAAGAAGATCAAACACTGAAATATCTTTCAGAATAATATAAACCTTTTTTTACAAAATGTTTGTTTCTGGCAGATTTTTTTTACATCCTTTTAGAATTGAAATAAATCTCATGTATGCTTTTTGGGGGCGGAGGGCAGTGTTGCTTCTTCCTGGCTACCAATTCAGAAATTTGCACAGCTCTAAAATAAGGCTATTTGGCCCTTTCTCCTGGAAAGTTTTGAAAGAACAGCTGTAACCCTAAACATCTGTTCATATGCATATGAGTGCAGAGGGGGACTTTTTTGAGAGTGATTTTATCTCAGGCAGCTCTCTTTAGTGTCTTCCGTGCCTGCCTGGGAAGCACACAACTACACACAAAATGCTGTAGTCATGTCTGGTTGTGTTCAGGACCAACTACACAAAATGTATTGTCATTACACCACCATTACACCTCCACAAGTGCCTGGTGGAGGTTGTGCACTTGCACAAATTAAGGTCTGGACCTGGATTATCTAAAGGCCCCCTCACAACTGAGATGTCTGAATTCATAATTCTGCATCTGAATTTCCTTTTCTTTTTCTTCCACCTGCTGGTATGCCTGACAAAAAGGAACACAAAAATAAATCTTCCCAAGAGACCAGACTAGAGCATCCTCTCCATGTCTACTAAAAAGGAGCATATGGTTTTATTCTGCACCTTGAAATCTGCACCACACTTTCAGTCTGCCTCCACAGACTCTGGCTCACTTTTTGAAGGGTTCTATAAAAAACCCTCTTAAACTTGTTCCTTTATTACTGAAGAAATAGTGAAGTTGCAAAAAAGCCAGGGAATTCAAAGGTAAGGCAAGTGCACTGTTCATTTAAACCCGGATGTTGCACTTTCTGAACAGTGGGTGACTGGGTACTTCAGTGTGCAGTTGTCGCATTGTGTCCCTCTGCATCCTTCATTTATCTCTTCTGCTGTCAGCTGGTCTGTGTGCCACTGCAAAGGTCCATCCTCCCCCAGTCCTCTTTCTTGTTGTCTGCTGTGTTTGAAAAGAGCAATCTTCAAGGAGGGACCTTTCTTAACACACACACACCCCTTTTCTGCAATTCCTGCTGGGTAAACAGCACATCCTCAAGAAAAGGTGTTCCCTGCAGCCATTTAGAAATTCCCTTCACACACACCAAAGGTGAGGAAGTACTTATTCTTTCTGTTGGCTTTGACATAAATCAGTAGAGGAACTTATTGCTGCCTGACAGGGCAATTGAATGAAGAAGATTTTCAGAGGTGGTACTATAAAGGACACTGACCATTGATATAAACTACTCCTTAATAGCTTTCTCTGAGTTCCCTTATCAAGACTATGTGCCAAATAGCAAAGGTCTTGCACTACAACCAAAAATGAGCAAGGGGTTCATCTTCTAGTTCAATTCTCCAGGTAAACACAAGTAAAGAGAGAAGTATGGTAGAATAATGAGGTAAGGGATCTAAGTGATGTTTAAGATAGGACCTGTGGTGTTAAACTAGCTCAGATAGTTTAAAAAAAAAAAAAAAAAAGAGCAGTGACACTGAAAATCGTTCTTGTGCTGAAGGACTGGACAAACCAGCAGACACACTTAGACCTATAAATAACTTGTCAGCAAACGGTGCTGTGGAGGTGCCCCTCTTAGAGGGGCATGATGGGGTTTGTTATAATAAAGGTAACCAAAAAGGCTGCGGTATGATTACATGAGACAGGACGAACAAAATGAGGTTTGCTGTTTTGATACTCTTCAGTTTGCCTGTAAGGGATCATTATAGCCTATTTTGTCTAGGAAAACAGGGTTTATGGACTCCTATTATCAGTCTGGACACCCAGACTCTGGGTCTCCCCCCAACAATAAATTCTGAAAGCATCATTTGACTTCAGCCAAATTTGACAGAGGAGCAGAGCTCTCAAATGCCCACCTACAAGTTCTATGAAAACCTGTGCCATGAAAAGACAAGAAGAGCCTACGGGTATCCTCACCGACGAAAACTCGGTGGGATGAACACGTCCTTTCGTAAACACCAGCAAGCTCAATCACAAGTCACAAAGCTGTGCAAATAAGGTTTCGTTCATTGTGCTGCTCTCAGCAATATTTGTTTATTTAAATAAGCGCATGTGATGAGATACTCTGTAAGAGACTCAGGGGCTGGGTGACATTCATGAGCAATCAGCTTCTCAATGAAGCTGGAATGTATGGGCCTGTGATTAAGGTGGACAATCAGGAAACAGAAAGTGAAATTTCATCATCATGTCAGCTGTGTGCTCACAGGGCGAGACACACACTTCTTTTTCGCCTCTCTATTCTGTCTCTGTATGCAGAAAATGGACACAGTCATTCAAGCAGAAAGAAGAATTTGCAATAAATGATGAATTTGACTTTGATCCTTCTGACTTACAAAAAAGGAGACCGCATTTCGCACTTTTGAATGGATTTAGTATGTATCTTCTGGGATACCTCCTTTGGTCACCCTGTCACCTTCTAACAGTTCCTACAAAGGGAGAGAAAAATAAGCAAAATGTTTCAGCCATGATCTGAGCAACTAACATTGGGTTTGTCCATCTCCTGTAAGCTCCATGCTCAACCAGTGACACTCCATAGACAGAAGGAGGTAGCTCTGAACCCAAAAATAACTGGTTAAAATATGAGGTTTCATTTGTATCGCCAATAAACGTGATCAGAGATTATTTCACATGTTGCCATAAGCAACTTAATTAAATTTCAGTTAATAACAAAAAATGGTCACATAAATACATCTGCCAATGATTATTTAATTAATTTCACTTCAGCATTGTGTGCCAATTAAATGCCTAACACCATCTCTTGATTTACTGTATTAATAAGCAGTATGTATATAATTAGGTTGGTTATGAAACTTCAGGCCCATCTAGCATTCTGGAAAGGCAGTCTGTCCAAGAAGAAGCAGTTGCTTTCTCTTTGCCAAATTGACTCTAGGATCAAATTATCCAGTGATATAATGCCATGTCATCAATGTAATTATGCTGACGTAGAAAATCACCTTCTGGTCTTACATTCAGCTATTTAAGAAATATTTCCAAATTTAAGGACACATCTTCATTATTTATGCTTTTTATGCTTCAAATAAATCTGTCATCAGATTCTGTGGTATATTAGACAACATGGATTCCCTAAAGTTTAGACTGGAAATGAACCTGAGATTGAAGAAAATCACCTATTACAAAAGAGCCTGACTTACTCCGTTAACTGATCATTTGGTCAGCTTGGTTCCCTTTGCTTCTTTGCTTCTGTTGAGCATTTAAGGGGGCAGATGAGACTTGATTGCTCCATGCCTTGACTTTCAGCGTTATAGCCCCATTTCTTTCTTTGCCACCCAGTACCAAAGCTGTGTTGATTCCTGCTGCTTTCCTAGAAAAGTTTCCTCCTGCAAGCAGCAGACTCTACCTGCCAGTGCAGAGGAGGTGGGATATAAGAAAACACCTCCACAAATCAAGCTGTTGAGTAATCCCAGTGTACCAGGCAGCATGAATGCTGGCTGCCCCAGAGCAGGGAGGAAGTCTAAATTTTAATGGTAATGAAGGTGGGCAGAGAAGAATAAATACTGTCAGAGCCTGCTAATTACGAAAAGAGATGGATGGCTGCTGTAAATCAGTGTACTGTGGGGAGAGAGTCTTGAGACAGATAAAGTTATTATTCATACTGGGGCTGTTCAAATAAATCAATGGAAATTCCATCAGCAGCAGGTTCCATTTTTGTTTCGCTTCTTGATTTATGGGTTATGCCTTTGGTCTTCTTATCAGAATCCCCTTCTGCTTTATTCCTAACAGGTATGTATAATCTAATCTGAAGCCACCAGATACTTTCTTGTGCAAAAAGATTTTCATAAACAGCCCAGTAACATGAGAATTCACAGGGCAAGCTGCTTTTTATATTCAAAGCCTTTCAAAGTACTGCATTGCTCTTTGCTTACATTCCTCACCAGAAAAGCAAGGACTAAAACAGTAATTTCTTCCATGTTGTTTAGCCTGATCTTACTAATGAAATAGTATCAATGCAGTCACTCCATGTGACTCAGCCCTTCCACAGCAGACTTTTTTAATTTTTTCACCAGTTTCAACCAAATTTGATGAAGGATAGAGGTCTCAGGAACATTGAGTTCGTAGTGGAATGAAAATAGGCAGTTCGGTAGAATACCCCACGTGTCCTTATGAGGAAAGCATAGTAGCTCCAGTTGGATATATTATGAATAGAGAAGAACCTAAGTGAGAAACAGCCAGGGACCCAGGTCCTGAGCTCTGACACTCATAAAATTATTTGCTTCCCTAGTTAGATGGCAAATTCTCTGTAACGGTGTCTGTCTTTCTGTGTTGATGTACAGCGTCACAAGGGTCTCTAAGCACTGCCATGCGGAGAAACAATAAATGACCCAGGGCATGGGGTCAGGAAGGCCAAAAACATTGCATTGCATATTTAACCTCTGCTTCAATTTATAATTATGTAACCTTACCTACCCCACCAGCAATATCTCAGGGTTTAAATATAGATAAGGCCGTGAAGTCTTGGGGGTAGTTATGTCTACCAGTTTTTCTAATGATGGTCCAGATGCAGAGGAAAACGCGTGGTTTGTATGGTCAGCAGATGAATGCCCAGGCAGTGCCTGGACAGCACAACAGAACATGGAAAGTAGAAGCATTTCAAGGATAACTTGAAGTGTTTGACAGATGGCAACCAGCCACCTCTGTTGAACAGACAGGCATAAGCAGGCAGTAACAGGGCACAGACTCCTTTAACAAGTTAATGGGCTGGGCATGGATGGTGAGCAATGAAGGCCATGGTTAGGGACCAGCTCACATCTATAGAGACCTGGGTTATCATCAGGCAGGTGCCTGATGAGCATGTATTTGAATGGTTCAACCTCTACCTGTTAATAACTGTTTAAAATCACCTCTGACTGCATTATAGAAACAATATTCAGGCAGTAGTAAAACTCGATGGAAAACATTTATCTGTTCCTGTCTCTTACTGTCTTGATGGAGCCATTCATACTAATCAAAGAACCTGCCATACCATGTGTGCTGCTGCGAAGTGTCCTCTTGCTTAGCAATTGTAAAAAAATGTTTTGTACATTCCTGCGGTCTGGCATAGTGTGTTTAGATGCCCCGATCCCAGCAGAGTATTTGCAAATCCGGTAATTGCATATCATTACCTCCTTTTGTTGCTGATGTTGTTGCCTGTGCATTAGTTTACCTGTGGCTTTGGAACACTTAGTGTTAGAGAGGGCTATCTTTAATGCCCTTCTCTCCAATGGTTTGTTTGAAGCAATGTCCATACATCTTTGAGCATTGCAAGTAGAGCAGCATGCTGCAGAGCTTAATTAAAGAGGAAATAAAAAAAGAATTTTTTCCCAAGCGAGCTGAGAGAGTTACATACTGCTGAAGCTGATGGGACGAGATTGATTATCTGATGTTAACAGGCAGAAAAAGGAAACTTTTGACAGAGGTGGGAGAGCTATACTTCATTAGGGGCAGCACCATTAAAAAGGACATTCACTTATAATCTACTCAGGTTTTTTTATTATTTCTGTATCCAGCAGTGTTTTAAAGTAATTCCCATCCTGCCTCCTGCTGTAAACTTGGAAGTAAAAGAAGCCAGTTTTATACATCAAAGCGGTACTTATAGTTCCTTTTCTCTCCCATGAAGCATTAGCATGGGACCACCAGTACTGCCAGATCATGGCTGTGCTATTTCCATCAAACATCAGACCTGTGCTGGAAATGACTGCAGTATCTCATCCAATTAGTCTGGAAAAGGCACTGGGACATGTCTTCCAGATGATTCCTAATGACAACCAGGTCCACCATTTCCCATTTTCTGGAGGTGCATGCACCAGGATTAGTAGTCCCCATTTCAGAGCCCTCAGGACTCTCTTTGCTCTCTGTAAAGGCACAAAGCCGCTGCCTATAGGATTTTGAAATGGTTGTATAAGGCAGTTTGTAATTAACCAATGACAATAGAGGCACGACTGTTGGAGTTTTCCTTTCTCTCCAAAGTAGCAAAGCACTTTTAAAAGAGACATTTTTACTGAACAGAATGCCACTGTGGATTTCCAATAAATGCTGAAAATCATCCTTGAACCTGCTGGAGCCTGGGCTGTCATGGCAGAGGATGCGCGCCCCGTGAGCACCAACTACACAAGCCAGTTGTGCAGGGGGATCGGTCCCTGTGCCCACATTGAGAGGCAGCTCCCAGCAGAGCTCCCTGTGTGCATGCTTCTCTATGACCATTCATTCTTGATAGGATTGACATCCTCTCTTTTGAGAGCTTCCTTATTCCAACATCAGCTGTCTGGGAACTCACCCCAAGAGTGTGAGGTTCTGCTCTATCTTCCCTGCTGGCCAGCCACATGAAAGGGATGGTGAGGGTTAGCTTTGGGTGACTCAGCTGGTGAACCTAAGAGGAACCCAGCACTTCACAGTGTGCTCCAAGGACACGTGGATGGGGTCTGTCTCTCTGTGGGGTACTTGCTTGGCAACTTCCATATCTCCCCTCTGCCTCTGCAGCAATGTTGTGTGATTGAGATCATGCAGACTGTGCAGCTAGGGGCCTTTCCTGCAAGGACACCCACACTGCAAGGACACCCCACTGCCAGGACACACAGGATGGGCTTACAGCCTGAACCCCGGCTGAGCTCAGGCTGCCTCCAAGAGAAATTTGGAGGCACCGTAACCCAGTTCTTGCTCAAAGCTAAAGAGCACTTTGGTGACTGGACGTTTAAGCAGCCACGAGCACCAGTACAAAGTCTGTACCTGGGAAGAACGATAGCATTTTGTAGCAGTGTAACCACCAGGCTTTTGGCTGTAGTTGGCTGTAACTCATTCTTCTCCCTAGGAAAGAATGAGTTCTGCTAGGAGGCAGAAGAACAGTCCATGCCTCAGGATGGGTGGCTAGTCATTTTCCTTAGGTGACAGTAACTTTGCTCACAAAAACATGCACAGAAATATTCAGATGGATCCTCTGATCTACCAGCAAGGCCACCTCTCTGCCCAGGGTTACTTTCCTGCTCTGCCTACCAAATCCCCACCTTTTAATGGTACATAAATTGGAGTTAAGTTCTTCTCTTGACATGAGGCACCAAAGGGAAGATCTCTCCCTCTCCTTGCCATGTCCTTTCAGGGATGCTTTCCCACACCCATGTGTTGCCCACACAAGCCAGATAATTATGCTGAAACTGCACCTCCAGTCCTCCATGGTCATATGGATTAACAGCCCATGTGGCTTTTTCTCTTGGTTCCTATCAGGTAATCAAGAATCTCTGTTTTTATATCACTTCACAAATATCAATCCTTTCCCTGGGGTCATTTTGGCTGCATAATAATGACCTGTAAGTGCCAATTGTAATATTCAGCTGACCTTCAAGGTAAATTGTGCTTTGCATTTGCCTTGCACACTTTCATAGAAACATAATCTGCTGTCTAACACAAATGATCATTTCCAAAGAACATAATGGTTCTGAGTGCAGACAATAACTGGCTGCAATTTGCTTCATGAGCAATTTTATTTACATCGACAGCAGCCGAACTAAATTGAAAGGTCTGCTCTTTGACTGTGGCTGTATCTGTGCTAACGCCAAAAGTCTGTTCAGCTTCAGGAAATCAATTCACCTTTGATTTAGCCCTCTGTATTATTAACACAAGAATAATACAGAATATAGATTTCCTGCCCAGATGAAATGTGAATGTCTCTCTTCATGCCAAGGCAAGCACCTCCCAAATTATTGAGAAATAAGCATTTGATGGCGGGACAGTGCACCTCTCAGAAGGGCTGTGGATAAGATTCATACAAATGGATCTAGCTGGAGATAACTGTCCTGCAGGCGTGCTCAGGGTGCCCTGTGGTGTTGTGTTGTGTGGCTATTGGGTCATCTTCATTGCATGCTAAAGGTAGCCCTGAGGCAACCTTCACGGTCAGATTAGGCTGCCACATAGACTGTAAGTGGCAAGCTAGGTCTTAGATGTGGCTGGAGTACACTGCCTGGAGCACGCTATGCATGACACAGCCATGTTGCCAAGGATGTGTTGCACTCGCTGTCTTTAAAAATGCCAGAGGTCACTTTTCCAGAGCAATACAAACAAAGCATGGTCTAAGCAGGCTACTCAAGTGAGCCAGTACCTGCCTGAGATGGAGGTGGGGTGGGATGTCTCAGGCTCACAGTTCTCTCTAAACTCTCCATACCTGGTGGGACTTCATGGCTGCAGAGGGAGATTGTCTTGATGCTAATACACTCCAATTTTTAGAAAATATTCTTTTTAAAATGTTCATATTACTTTTTTCCTTAATCGGATAAATCATGAGGTGCTGCACAGAAATTAAGGGAGACAGTTTGCCATTTTATTTGCACGACGATACTGTATGAGACACCCCAGGTACTCCCCAAAGAGCCTGCAAATTACCTAGAAAGTGAACAGCATGTAAATAGTGTAGAGAACAATCATAAAAGCTCTGTGGATTATTCAAGAAGAAGGAAGAGCGTGATGTCCATTATATGAGTGGCAAGTGGAAGCAAAGAAAGACTAAATGAGTTACCCAAGGTCCTTTGATAAGTATGTCGCAAAGCATTTTAACTGTTAATCTAGTACATTAACATGAAGTCCATTGCTGAGAGACAGAGCCTAGTAACAGTGGGTGTGCTGAATTTAGGATCTATTCCAATTTACCCATGCTGAAGATTTGCTGAAGGTGAGGAAATCATGTAGTAAATTATATTTAGATTTTGCTATGATGAAAGTCTATGAAGAAATAAGCCCAGACAAATTCAGGCTAACCGAGTCACAACAATTTGCCGGCTGACACCATTGCTAGCAGAGCACTAAAGAAATATTAAGTGCCTCAAGGTCAGGAAAAAGAAGCTTTCATTGTGAAGGCTGCGAAAGGGAGAGGAAGCCTGTCTCAAGTGCTCCAGCAGCCCCTTGGACTGTCACCAGGAAGACTTAAGACTTTGCAAGTACTGTTTGACCTCTGTCATAGGGAGTGATTGAGAGCTGGTGGCAGTGGTGTGAAGGTGACACACCGCGAGGAGAGCAAGAGAAGGAGCTCCGTGCAGCAGTGACACTTGCACATACAGTCATGGGCTGATGTACAGCCTTACTTACTGGTGCCTCTTGTGTTCTGGAAAAGAACAGTAAAAATAACTGTTAATAAAAATAAATATACCTTAATTCAATAGTGGCCTAATAAAAAAGTATAGGAAAAATATATTATTGAGTTTCCTTTTTTCTTTGCTCCAGAAAGTATATAAATAGTCATAAAAATGCCAGTGGAATAGAGGGAGCTGAGTGAATAAAAATTAAGCATGATCACAAGAAGTTTATAACTGGAACCCCAAGACTTTTTGCTGTTACCTTCAAGGCCAGTTTACTCCACAACAGCCAGCTCAGCAATCCATTGCCCCAAGGAAAGAAGCCATGGCACGAGCAGGTGCAGTAAAGGAGGAAGGGAAGGGAAGGACAGATGCAGCAAGGAAGCAAGAGTGTGCCTCAAAGAAGGGGGAGGAGGTATTGGGACAAGAGCTTAGGAGCACTCCCAGCAGCGTCATGTCAGAAGCCACCCAGCTGTTTGCTCGGGGAAGGTGGAAGTGAGCAGGACCAGATAAAACGGCTGGGTTGGCACTGTGCACGGTCACTAGACCAGGTGCTGCACCTCGTGCTAGGCTAGCAAGGTCTGGAGCAGCTCCTTCTCTGCCCCGGAGTGGAAGTGGCAAGGAGAAGATCTCCAGGGCTTACAGAGACCATACCATCCCACCAGGTCTTTGTCCCTTGCGTAAAAGCTCCCTGAGTCACAGGGAGCCTCCTCGGAGCTAACAGTTCATGCAAGCAGCCCATAGCCCTGGCAGTCCTTCCCCATCTGAGTTTTACTCTAGAGTGCTAAGACACTACCTGTGTTATTTCTAAAGACAATTATTCATCTCATTACTCACACCCCTGCAGATTTATTTCAGAAAGATTTCAGAAAAATGTTTAACAACTACAACCAAATTACAACCAATTTATTTTTTTTTAATACGATTAAAATTTTGTATCTAAACCCAAAAGGTAAACCTTTGCTGGCTTCTTCGATGACCATTTTTATTTTTATTTTTTAGATCAGCTCTATTGTCAGTTAGCCTCTTCTGATGTGAGGATTCTGACAGAAGAATAGGAGAGATTTGCAAACAAATGCCTCCAATTTAAAAGCAGAAAAACACAGCAGGAGCAAGTGATGTCCAAATTATGAAGACCACTTCAGTTCAGTCCAGGATGGTAATCACGGTTCCATAGAGGGAAGGAAGATGTGTGTCCTACCATTATAATAGGGCATTATGCTATCATACATTGAATATGTATTCCCATAGAGGGACTTTTCCTTCATTAGGACTTCAATTTAAAGGGCTCTGCTGCATCAAGAAGTGCTATTCATGTCTCAGCAATGCTGCATGATTTAGACATTAGATGCAATCAAATCTATTAAGGAATGTAGTTTAACAATCCGCATCCTCTTTCACCTCATTTTGTATTTACTGCCACAGTATGCAGCAAATGGGAGGCATTTCATGGCTAACAAGATTCAGAAAGGTATAAAAAAAAAAGAATTGAAGATGGTTTTGTTTTGCTGGTTTCACACAGTTCATAATGGGACACTCTGCACAGCGTGAGGTTCACAGAGTGGGACTTATTCCAGGGGGAAAATAGTAAATGTGTAATAGGTTTATAATCTGTGAGATACAGCTCAAGTGCTCTGCTTTCACTAAATGGGTCCTGGAAAACTTTCCTTTTTTGCCTGTTTCAGACACACTCATACACGTATGGTTTATTAAATCTTTTTGCATCTTGCATGACATTAAGGGGAGGTAACCAGAACAATTCCTGTGACTGCAGAAAGTTTAACCAGTGCTGTAACCTGGCCTATCCGCCAGCAAAGGACAGTTGCATTCCCAGAAACCTTAAGGGTAAAAAGCTGTTGCAGCAAAGCATTTAAGGAATGTCTCAGCTGTGTTTGCATCTCCTCACAGCTACTTATTTGTATATTGTAAAGCACTTTTTAAGCCTCAGCTGCAGAGCTCTAAAGGAGTGACAGTGAAGGAATAGGAGGAGAGCAGCGTCCTTCCCACAGACCTGCCTAAGCGTTGCTGATCCAGAGGAAAAAGAGGACTAGCAGCCGCGTCCCTGCTTGTTTCCACTGCTCCATAGTTACCTCTGGGTAACTATTGACATCAGCGGTGTTTCTCTCAATTTTGCACCCATCTGAGGGGAGAGCGGCATGAATAATTTCTGATCACTCCCTGCTGAGCTGGATTTGATCAGGTGTCCATCAGGAGAAAGCTTCCATCCCACCGGAGCCATCAGCACCTGTGTTTCAAGCCAGTTCCTTGCAAAAGCAATTTGGAGCAGGTGGCCCGTGGGTGCCTCTGAGAGGTCAACATCTGTAGGTCAGCTGCAGCTCCCCGCTACTTGTCCAAGAGCCATAAAGTTGGGGACGCGCCTTCTTAGCCAAGTCAAGCCATAAATATATTGAGGGGGTTGTTTTGCCACCTGCTCCCATTTCCTCACCTCCAGCAGTGACGTTTAAAACTACTGTGCCATTCCTCTACAAAAAGCTTTAATAAACACCTCACTGAGCTTTGCTGCCAATAAATGGCAGCACTGTAACATATTGATACAGAAGCTCAGACTGATACGGAGGACAGGAGGTATGTGTCCTTCTCACTGCACTTTACCCTCCCGCCAAGCATGGTCGGGGCTGCTATTTGGCCATGTGAGAGTTTCAAGAGAGAAAGGGCAGTTGCAAGGTTTCTGCTGAGCTTCCAGCCTCCAGAAATGCCAAAGCTAAAAAAAAAAAAATCAGTCAATCATAAAGTAATGGGGATGTTCAAGGTGGAGAAGCTTCTTCAGCTATCGAGGCCATCTCCCTTGAAAGACAACAGGTTTGACTTCTGCATTTAAACATTTCCCCAGCATAAGAGCATGTCCAAAGTCTGCTACCAAAGAAGTTTTAGCACACAGAAATCTCCACAGTAAATTTCTCGTGGTGTAATTTACAGCCCAGACTTGGAGGCACATGTTCCAGGGGACCTAAAAGAGGGCTGTAGTGATCCCTCGAGCTACGGCCCGGGGTAACCGCCCCAGTGGTGCACGCTGGCAATGTAGCTGTTGCAGCAGGCAGTCCCTACCACCACAACGCTGGCTGAGCTGTGTCACGGGGCTGGACCGAGGAAAGGTATTTAGAGAGTTAGCAAACCATGCCTCTGATCGCTGCATAGCTAAACCAAGGCAAACAAGGAAGATAAAATTTCCTGAGATAAGGGAGCTTTGGCCCATCCTACTCAGTAGCTTCATAATTCCTTCTGGTTGTAGCTGAACGCTGTTTCTCAGGAAGGCCCAGCCAGCCAGTAGCTATTTGCCTCAGCACTCAAAGCCTTTTCTGTTTGCAGTTATTTCAGTTGCTGCACCTCCATGACAGGGCTGATGATAAATTCAATTCTGACTGCAGCGGGACTGGGTGACAGCTGAAAACAAAAAGTACAAGTGATCCTGACAGTGCCTCACTTCAAAGAAAAGAAAAGGCAAGGTAGGAAAATGTTCTTGAGGCAATCTGGTGAAAGGGAGCCGCTACTGAGCTGCTGCATTCACCAGGGTTTTCCAAAGGTCACTGTCATCCTCCCTCTTCCCGCAGTCTCTCATAGACCATCTGTGGTTCAGGTAACACAGCCTGTATTGGGCTCCCCACCTGCCTCAGAAAAACCTGATTATATATATTTTCCTTTTGTGGACATTTTCTCTCATTGTTCTCTTCCCTACCTCTATTGTTTCATTCATCTCAAAATTGTTGCATAGCCAAGGGCAGCTCTTAACCCAGGAACAGCTGAATCCAATCCCACCAGAACTTTGTAAACCTCATTAAAATCTTTCTTTGCTGGTCTGCCCTGATAGTGACCTGTGGTTGTGGTGTCCTGCAGCCGAGGTCTGTGAGAACAGTAGCATACAAAGCAACAGTATCTCTTATTTGTTATTGAGATAACACTAGCAAGACAATAACATTTAGTTATTGTAAAATAGAAAACAGAAAAATGTCTATTACCTTGCACGTTGTAACTCTCCTACTCACACCTTTTCATAGTCAGCCCAGTTGCTGCTCTATAGCATATCTGAACGTTACTGGAAAAAATAGTGTCTATGGAAACTTGTTGCTACATGTAACAAGTACTCTGCTCTGCCCTGGTGGGACCCCACCTGGAGTCCTGCGTCCAGCTCTGGAGCCCTCAGCACAGGAAAGACATGGACCTGTTGGAGCAGGTCCAGAGGAGGGCCACAAAAATGATCAGGGGGATGGAACGCCTCTCCTATGAAGAAAGGCTGAGAGAGTTGGGGTTCTTCAGCCTGGAGAAGAGAAGGCTTCAGGGAGACCTTATTGCAGCCTTTCAGTACTTAAAGGGGGCTTATAAGAAAGATGGGGACAGACTTTTTGGCAGGGCCTGTTGCGACAGGACAAGGCGGGATGGTTTTAAACTAAAAGACGGTGGATTCAGACTAGCTATAAGGAAGAAATTGTTTACAATGAGGGTGGTGAAACACTGGAACAGGTTGCCCAGAGAGGTGGTAGATGCCCCATCCCTGGAAACATTCAAGGTTGGACAGGGCTCTGAGCAACCTGATCTAGTTGAAGATGTCCCTCCCCATGGCAGGGGGGTTGGACTAGATGACCTTTAAAGGTCCCTTCCAACCCAAACCATTCCATGATTCTGTGATTCTATAACAAGATTTCATATACATATATATATTTGCATATATTTATATTTGTATAGATGCATGTCTTTTACTAACTTATTACAGAGTTCCCATGCATTTGTATGACTGCACAGTAGCCCGTGGTGGGGGTGTTGCTGGCTGCCCTCAAGCTTGCAGACAGGCAAGGAGCAACTTGGTTGGAGTATGGAAAGGGGCACATAAGAGAAAATTCAAAGTCCTTTACAAGGTGATGTCCATTTCCAACTCATAATAATATTTTCAAATATTCTAATCTCAGTAGGTATTATTTTGACACTTAATAATCTGATCTTTATCAGTATTAAGTATCTTTTGATACTTAATACTGATCTTATTTCATACAGTAGTGATCTCTCAAACCTCCTTTGCATTATACACGTGTGTGTGCGCACACACGCACATAAAAAATTCTACTACAAAATTTTCTGTTGAGATACCACCAGCTAAAAGGTATTAGAGACACCACTTTGTATTCCCTTGCATGAACGTCATAGTTTAGCAAAGCATTCAAACACATGCTTAGTCTTGGAAACCTCACTGACTGCTGTGTGGCTATTGCTGGTCTAGAGTTAAGGATAGGCTTGAACCAGACATAAAGTTGTGTCTCTCTCACAGTCTCTTATGGAAATATGAGCATTATGAGCTAAAAAGCTATGCCCCTCTTTTATTCACTCTGGGATTTAAAAAAAAAAAGACAGTGAAAAAATACAATTAAATATAAACAAAATACTGCACCTTGTGTCTATTCCCAGTTCTCAACATTTTAAAGAGCTCTATGGAGCCCTAGGATCCTGTTGTGTTGTTACACAAAACGCAAACATCAACAGGGGTGCATTAACAGGATTGCTGTAGGACAGATGTGTGAAATGTTCCTTCTTTGCCTTGCTGCAGTGCTGCACCCAGGTTTGGAATCTGTTCTTTGAGAAAGATGGAACCTAACTAACTTAAAAATAATTATCAGCACAACAACAAGGATCATCAGATATCTAGAAAGTCCAGCTTAATTGGGAAAGACTGAAAGAAATGAATGGTTTAAGTCTAATAATTGAAAAAGAGAGTAATTAGAACAGCAGGTTTCATACACGCTGAAGCTAGCTGCAAAGTGAATCATAAATAAATAAATGCATGTCCACTGTGGATAGAAGAAGGTATTGGCTTAAAAGCAAGCAAGGAGGATTTAAGTGAGACATCAGGAAAAAGTTGGCAAGGCCCTGAATAGACTAACATCTCTCAGGAACGGTTCTGGTAAAACTGATTCTGCCCTGAGGATGGATCTGGGTGAGGTGATGTGTCACTATCCCTTCCTCCTGCATTTTTTACAACAGAAGGTGGTACCCCTTGGAGGAATTTTTGTCCTAGAAATGTTTGAAGTAACAAGCCACTTGAAGTAACATTACTCTGTCAGTGCCAGAAGAGACTGGCCAATTTAATTGCAGTGCTTCCCCCTTTCATAGGCTGGGATTTTGAGGGGATCCTAAAGTTCCTCAACTTCCTTAGACTTTCTATGAGATTTGGACCTCTGGGTGCTACTGATTTTGTGTTTGTTAAAATAAAATTGCAATTGCAGTGATAAAGGCTGCTACTATTAGCATCCTGTCTAAGTAGCAGAGCAATAAGCAGGCTACTCTCTGTTCACTTTTTATCAAGGGCATGTCCTGATGAGTAGGAGGGGATGGTCGTGTGGGTCCAAACAGTAGGAAAAGCCAGTCCTGGTGAGTCCCACACTGCCTGCTCTGAGCATGGCTATGAATGCTGAGGAGGTAATTCCTGATTCTTGGTGCTGTACCCAAATTGCGATCTTTGCACTAGCAGCTGTGACATTGCCTTTGTGGCCTTTGTGTTCAACCTTGCAGAGAACTGCTGGAGGCTCTGGAGCATGATTTAGCACTTTTGTCAGTACAAAGTAGGCTGGAATGGGCAAATGGACCTTGCCTTCAGTAACTCCCCCGCAGAGGCAGCTAGCTCCAACTGGAAGAGTTTATGACGATTGACAGACTTGGGCTTTAAATTGGGTGTGACCAAAATAAAGACAATGACACAATATATCACACATTGTAATTTTCCAAATTAATTGGCTTCCAGCTGCATAACTCATTGTAGAAATGGGAAGCAACAACCTTGGACACTGCAAGAAGTGATGACTGAGTCTGGGGTTTGTCATGACTGAAAAATGTGCAACTTATACAAGCAAAAGACATCTTGGAGAAGAGGTGGAGAGTGGTATACAAACTATGATACAAACTTTTCCACATTACCCCATAAAGCAGCAGGCTCTATTTTAGACCACTTATCCCTGAAATTTTCTCCTCTTTAGTAAACTGTCTCATTTGTTTTCTACCATTCAAAACCATCCAGATACATCCTCTTTTGCTGAAATAGACCACCCTGTGCTCTCCACATAAAAAAGTAATTGGCTTTAAGTGCAAACAGAGAGATACCTAAATAAAACCTCCTTCCTGGTCTGCATAGATAGGCAGCAGAAAATGGGATGGCTTTGGGGGTGAGATGTCTTGCAGAGAAAAGAAGTTTCTGGAAGGTCACTCCCAGCAGGGCAGAGATGCATTAGAATAGCCTGGTATTCAAGCACCACTGCTTATTTCCAAGGAGAGTGGCAATTTCACTTTCGTTGTCCTGGGAGATAATAACCTCCTTAAAATACAGTATTTCACACTCCTTTGTAGGGAAACTGCGTGACTCCAAGGAAAATGGGCAAGCCCAGAGCAGAGGGCATCTCTGTGCTGTGCAGAGAGCATCTTCACCAGCAATGGGGCACAAAACCCACTGAGATGCAGGGAAGCCCTCACGCTCCCGTGGTGTTGGCTTGTGCCGCTTCTTGGTTCTGTTCCCGTGGTGATCTGAGCCTGACCCCCGGTTTGGCCCTCCAGTGTTTTGTGTGGTTCTGAGGCGAAAATTGGTTAGTTACCCAGTCATTAAATTCACCTTACTTGATACTATATTTCTATAGCAATCAAGCCACTAATACTGTTAATATTAATATTATTAATATTATTGTTAACACTCTGCTTCCCAGATGGAGCAGAGCCGCATATGGGTTTGTTCAGAAATAAGACACCCTCTGTAGGTTTCTAAACATCCCACTGAAACCCTCCACATACTTGAAGCTCCTTTTCACCCCAGTCTGTTACTTCACCCTGTGGGAAAGACAAGAGAGGCAGAGAGGGTAGGAGGATAGAAGAGCCAGAGAGAGAACAGAAAGATGAAGGAAACCTGTGCAAAATCCAGGCACACCACCAGCCTCACTTGTGTGATCTGTACCATTGTCAGTTATAGCAAGCCAATTAGCACAGCACCTATTCATGAGCCTGAATACCTTCTCTTGTTCAAGCACTGTCAACAAAGAACTTTGCTCTGAGCTGTCCAAATATTCTATAATTAAGATGAATTAACAAGTGGAGAAGCAACTGCAGTAGGAAGAAAGAAGAAGGAAGCAATTGTGCCGAATACTAAATTCCTTCCTCAAGCTTTAAGTCTGAACTGACAGACCTATGCACTTTCTTCTCTGCTAGCTTTTCTTTTCCTCTTTTTTTTTTTCCTTCTCTTTCCTTTGGTAATAGAAGAGTGAAAAAGACACAACCCACTAGCTACTAAACTGAAGCACTATTTCTTTCATGTCTTTTTTTTCCATGCTACTCTTTACAGAGCCCTTTACACTCACAGAACTACTCCCCATTTCCTCCCTGAAACACTGATTAAACCAGAAGATTAAACCAGGTGTGATGGGAAGCAAGCAAACAGGGGAAACGTATTCCTGCCACCTAAAGCCTGAAAGCACTGCTCTGGTCATCAGAAAGTAAATGCCCTTTCTGTAGGAGAAAGGGGAGATTTAAATGGCTTTCAACCTTGAATTTGAAGTGACCGTAAGTATCCTTTAAGAGATGGGAAGGGGAAAAGAGATCTTAGCTTAGATGTTCTCTTCTGTCTTCTTCCTTGTGGTCTACTAGCAAGATGTGATGTTTGGATGTGTCAGACTCATGTCTAGGAGCAGGTCTTTCTTGGCTTTCCCCCCTGCAAGTCCCAAGCACAGTGGAAAAACTGAGCAACAAAATGACAGCAACAAGCATACATGGACATACCCTACCCTTCTTAGAAGATTTTTCAATCTTCTCACAGGATCCTCAGCCCTCAGAAAAGGCTGTGAGATGCTTCTTCTCTAGCCCTGTTTGTGCTGTTGGCTGCTGGAACTGCTTCTCCCCACAAACAGCAAAACAGAAGATATAATAGACAAGATAAAGCACTTTGGATCTAATTCTGGGAGCAGAGGAAGCCTGGCCTGAGCCCACAGGTGGCAGAACCCTATAGCTCTCTCCTTGAGCATTATTTGGGTGATCATGAGACTTTTAATCTGTCAGCTACATGTTTTGAAACAGCTTCCTGACACCCCCAGGAATGTGGGCAGATGAAGGTTAGTTTTCTGGCTGAGGTGAGAACAGGTTGCTCAGTCCAAGACAGCTTAGGGCATGAAACCTCTCTCAGGAAGTACTAAGTAAAGAAAGTCTGTGAGGTTAAGGCAGTAACTGAATTGGATACTTCTAAGGACTGCAACTCCATATTTTGGCACTCACCTGTCCTCCCTTCAATCATCCTTTAGGGACATAGATCCCAGGAGAGTCCTTATGCCATTCCTAAAATGATTTGCTAGATGTGACTGAACTGTGTCAGAGGTGTAAAAAGAGCCTTGGTCAGCAGGGGTTTCTGCATGCAAGAGAAAGGGCAGTTCTGGAGCTGGCCTAGAGACTAAGAAAAGAGGTTTAGTTTGTTTGGGGTATGCAATAGTATTATTCAATTTAAAAAAAAAAAACTCAAATTGTTCAGGAGAACTTTATTTCCTCTTGCTGTTACGGGAGGTTTGGGCTTTTTCTCTCTCTGGTGGATTTCTGCTTCTCTGATGCAGGACACATCTTTACTCCTTGGCTAATAAAAGCTCTTCATTTGGCACATGAAATGGACCATTAGTCTTTAAAAAGAACAGCAAGATGTGGCTTTAAGTGTAAAAGACTGTAAGTAAAGGCTTGTTAGGGCAAGGTGGACCTTTCAGTGTGGTTTTGCTACGCATTTCTCAGTGGGAGGTAAAAGGGGAAATGGGCATGAGGCAGCCCATTTTGCTGGCAAACAAGTTAAAGAGTCTAGAAAGCGGCTCATCTTCTTTCACCCTGGGAAAAAAAACCTGCCCAGTTCAATCCCCAGCACCCTCCTTTCCCAGAGAGCTCCTGTAATCAGATTCAGCCATTCAGAGATGCTGAGAAGTAATGGCTGCATGGGAAGTTCAGTACAGAGAACATTCAGTATCCAGCCACCCCTGGCCCCGAGGTTCATCATCATTGCAGAAATGTAGCCGTGTTCCTCATTACAAGCAAGATTGATGTATTTAGATTGCCCTGCAGCTCTCCTTAATCAGCTATCTAATTTTAGGCCTTTGCATCGAGGCTGGGGAAGGGAAGAGGGAGGGAGGATATTGACAGAGTTCTTAAAATACTGTAGCAAAAACCTACACTTGTTAATGATTCTCTATCTGATTTATACCCAAAAGATATAAACTGCTCTTCATTCCCTCAACTCCTTTATTCCTTCCAGGATTCACACTGCAAAAAGCTAAGATCAACTGCAAAAAAACTTTGATAAAGTTTCACATTGGATTTAGATTCTCTGTACGGGATACCTCATTGCGTCAGTGTGCTGACTTAACCCTTTCTCACTTCTTGGTTGCAAGAGAGACAGAGCGTCTCAGCTCTCAAGCACCATTGGTCTGTCCTATTGTCAGTCACAACCCCAGCAACTTTCCTTCCTTTTGTCTCATTTCAACTACATTTGATGAAGCAGTTTTTTGACAGCAGATAGCCAGAAGTGTTGGGTAGCTCCTGTTGGGAAACCCAAGGACTGCGGTCCCAGAAAGCACAAGAGCATTCTGACTCCTGCAGGCTAGTGATTTATTTCTATGTCTCTCTGGAAGAGCAATGTCAATAAAAAGTAATTACAACTCTTTTTTTTTCCTATAAAACCAAGTCAATAAGATATTATTGCAGTGGCTTGTTTTAAAGGCAAGCCTGGCAGCCAAAACCACACAGAGAAATAAGAAGGGGACTGGGAGGAATCCCCTAAATACAGAAGGTCTCTGTTTATCCACCAAGTATGTTTGAGGCAGCAGTTCAGGATCTGAATGTCATAAAGGACCTGATGCACAGCCTAGATGCTCTTACGGTCTTTCACAACAGCAGTAGCTATGGAAGTGCAACAGTCCCTCCCAGCTACAGCCCTGCTGCAGCTCTCCTCCCTTTGGGCCATAAACAAGATCCTCACAGACTTTATGCTGAAGAGCTAGTGCACTTTGGGCTGAAATCCAAACAGCAAGCAGAACCACAAGAAAAGTATTACACGTGCTCTACAGCTGAAGTACAGAACAGAACTGTCTACAAAGTCCAAGGTGATCTCATTACCTGTCTGGTGGGCATCCCGTCACCTGTCTGCCTATGTCACACCCTTTATCCATATCTTAGCATATCTGAATGCCTACTGAATAGAGTTGCTTAACAGTGGTGTAAATCCTACAGTTCAACAGCTGTGAAAACCCCCATCACCCAAAGATCTAATTTGTGACATCTGGTGTGCACCCAGCAAAAGTTGGTCCTCACTCAAAATTGACTTCCACTGCTGCAGTACTTTGTCTGTGTAGCAAAAACCCTTCCAGTGAGCATGAGTCTCTTGCATCCCTCATCACCAACACGAGATGGGTCTCCAGCTAATGCTTCTTGGACCACCAATTGTTCATTTCTTACAACAATCAACCTTTAGCTAAATTAACACCATTTGTTGGGAGTACTCACAAGAACTTGTTCAATTTATATCAGCAACCACAGTCCCAGAAGCTTTTGTTTCAGCTGAAAGAATATGAGAACAGATGAAGTAAAGTTAGTTGCTTCACACTAGATAAGTTTTACAAGCATTCACTCTTTGGATCAAACAAAGCATTTGGAAAAGCGTGGAACAGAAAGAAGGAAAATTTATGAAAAAACGACCGTCCAAGGTATCTTTACAGATCTGTGGTTTGTATGTATACTGTAGGTATCACAGAGAGAGGAAGTGATTGCAGGAAGGAATAGGCTAGGAAAAGGGGTCTGTAACCTAGCAAGCTAATCCAGGTGACAAACTGGAGGGGCCATTCCTTTGCTTACATAGTCCAGATGAAATATATGCATTTCCCAGAGTAGTAGAGAAAAAAACTTATCTGTCTGATGTTCACTAACCTCATTACTGTATAACTGATGGCAGAAAGAAGCAGGGATGGGCTGGTTACAGCTAGTCCATTAATCAGGTCCCTGGTGAAGCATCTCAGCTAGAGTTAAAATTAACATTAACAAATTAATCAGGACTTTACAATGGAAACCGCGAAGCATATGGTGTCAGCTAATGGAGAGGCTGTAGGGCTGAAGCCTCTGAAACTTCGTTTCTTCCTGAAATCTAATTAGACCGTAATGGAAGGAAGACTGAGTGAAGGCTCTTAATTGAAAATTACACTTCCAGTTCAATCAAAGCTTGCTTCCGTGTTGCTATTAACAGCCTTTTAAAAATAGCTGAGTTCTACAGTGACCTTGCATACAAAGTGTTCGCTTACAGAGAGCAGCTGTATGGATAATCAATGGATGCTTCAGTGATGGATTTGGACCTGTTCTGTAATAATTTATGACTAGTATGTATTGACCTCGTTACTGGGATGTTGTCTGTATGAATGAATATATGGTTTAATTTAATAGGAGCTCTCCAGACAGAACAAACAAGCAGGTAAAAATGTCTCAAGGCAAGCCACTCCTTGGCAAACACTTCAGAAGTGTTAAGAGATAATGCACAGACAGGAAACAGCCTGGAAATAGTGTCGTGGTTTAACCCAGCAGGCAGCCAAACACCACACAGCCGCTCGCTCACACACACACCCCCCTCCCAGTGGGACAGGGAGAGAATCGGAAGGGTAAGACTGAGAAAAACTCATGGGTTGAGATAAAGACAGTTTAATAGAACAGAAAAGGAAGGGAAAACAATAATAATAATAATAATAATAATAATAATAATAATAATAATAGTGGTGGTGGTAGTAGTAGTAGTAATAATAATAATAATAATAATAATAATAATAATAATAATAATAATAATAATAATAGAATATACAAAACGAGTGGTGCACAATGCAATTGCTCACCATCTGCTCTGACCGATAACCAAGTAGCAATTGCTACTTCCTGGATCACACCTACCAGTCATATACTGAGCATGATGTCACATGGTATGGAAAACCCATTGGCCAGCTGGGCCAGCTGTCCCAGCTATGCTCCCTCCCAGCCTCTTGTGCGCGTGGCAGAGCATGGAAGCTGAATGTCCTTGACTAGCAGGGTACTTAGCAGCAACTAAAAACATCAGTGTGTTATCAACATTCTTCTCATACTAAATCCAAAACACAGCACTAGGAAGAAATTTAACTCTATCCCAGCCAAATCCAAGACAAATAGTCACATACCTAAAAGGGAAAACTTTTTCCAAAGAAGGAATAATTGTTCTCCAGATGGTATATAAAGGCCCAGACTCAGTTTCATCTAACTTTGGACATGTGATGAAGATACACAGATTAGTGAGTGAAGGTACCAAAATGCAATTGCTGTAGGCCCCCTCTATAACTTCTGGACTGTTTCAGAGCCCAGTACCAAACAACTTACCTAAATGCCACTGGAAACCACAGGACAGAGATAACGAGCTGCCTTCAGAATAGGCAGCAAAATATCTCCATCAGGAGCAGCAGGAATTATATGACAGTTGCCCTTTTAAGATCCAGGCTAGAATTTGCTCAGCAGGGACTGCTTGGTGAAAGCAAGGTCAGAAGTACTGGCATCATCTCAGACCTTCAAACTTCAAGACTTTCTAAATAGTTTCCTGAGTTCTCAGCCCCATGCCTGAAACTTTTAATGTCAAGGGAGCTGAAGGCAACTCTGCTCAACTGTGTGAATCATTCCATTTTCCCCTTTGGTACACAACCCAAAAGTACATCTCATATCTGTCTATGTGCTCTGTGAAGCATCCTCTAAATTTGCTTGCTTTCATTTAGCAATACAGCAAGTTTGTCGTCTATTTCCCTTTCCTACAGCTCAGCCTACCTGTCTCGTCCCCCCAGCCCCAGCACTCCCCAAGCTTTGCCACCACACTGCTCTGCCTTGCAGGCTTGGAGACCTCCTTGCAGCTTCCACAGCTTCTCCCACCAGTTTAATTTTTATGGCTTGGTTTGCCTTTACTCTCAGCAGTGGTTGCTGTGCTCCTTCTCGTAACAACCAATGATTATGATGCACCCTATGAAGTTTTGCTCTCCTGAAACAGCCTACCCTATCTGAAAGGCAATGATTCTTCCTGCATGAGGATGTTTTTTCCCCAAATTGTGTTTGTGAGTCCTGTGTAACTCACAGATTTCTTTCCACAGTTCTGACTCTGACACAGCGTTACATAAAGGCTCAATGACACTGGTTGCCTCTGATGTGAATTCTCCCTTCAGTATACTGCTGTCCCTCTCTTTCTCTTGGTCTTGAGGTTTTACAGGCTGTGACAGGAGATGCATGAGCAATCATTTGTTCATGGTTTGTCTGACACTGACTCATGGCTCAGATTGGTCAGCTCAAACCTGGAATGGAGCAGAAGGGTAGAATTCTTACATCAGCTTGAGAAAGTAAAACTCAAGATTATCCTTTCAAGTTCTGGGCCATCTGGGGAAACATTTTCTACATGCAAAACACACTAGGTAATAGAGACAATTTATATCTAAAATCAAAATACTTAAAACTGTCTGGATTATTTCACGCTGTATCCCCTCCACTCACCTCACAAAATAGGACTCAACTGCTGCTTCATGCAGCAGAGAAAGGCTGAAGCAGTCCATTGACAAATCCCCAAGAGACCCTCTCTATTTCCACATAGGGATTTGTCCTCCTCTTTGGCTGTGCAGTGCAAAAAGCATGGAAATTATTCTCAAAAGGGTCTCTCTGCAGTAAGTGGTGAGCAGCTTCAGGGACAGTTCTTCTGCTTTGAGTGGGGAGACATTAATGAATCCAGGTGCTTTACTGGAGACTCATTGCAGTGCTAGATAGTCTTGTGAAATGTAGCTGGCAAGCCGTAATGACAGTATCAGAAATGTAACCCAGTGATAATTTGTAAATGCTTAAAGCAGCTCATGGAATAACAGTGAAGTAAATAATACCCATCCAGCCAGAGTTTTGCTTAAAATGTCTCCATACATATTCCAGGAGTTCAGTAGGCAATTAATTATCATGCCACAGGTAATTAGAAAATTAGTTAAAATAACAGTACCAACAAAGGTAAGTAATTACTGCTAATAAGTATTACATCTGTGTATATTTAAATTCCCACAGCCAGCTCTGCATTGATTTACAGACGGTGTCAAGCAAGCATTATTTTCTTCTGATCCAAACTGAAGAAGTCTCTACTTAGGGCAGTGTGATCTTACATCTAGGCCAGCTTCATCCAGGTGTCTTACATCCCAAGCTTTAACACAAGGTAGATTCCCAGTCACACTCCTTCCCGTGCACACCCCACTCCAAACAACCAGCCCTACCTATCCATTACTGTAATGCTCAAATCACTTTGTATTTGATTAAGTCAAAAACGAGGCTCCTCTTGGGAAAAAAAAAGAGGATGTAACAGTCTCAGAATGGGTGTACAAACAATAGTCATTGTTCTTTGACTCTCCCTGTTGTCATTCTGTTCCATTGATTCTATTCAGGAGTGAAGTCTTTTTACCAATATTTTATTACATAGTTGAGAAACACTTAGGTGTGCCTGCCCATCATCCATGGGTTTACACTGGAAACGCTGCCCAGTGACACTCCATCTTGCAAAGTATGGGCAGTGTCTTGAGTACCGTATATCAGTAACATCGGACAGAGAGATAACTGGACCAGTGCCAGGAACCTGAAGGCAGGCAAATTCCAAACAGATGCAAAGCAAACATTTTAAGCCATGTTTATGGCTGTTAAGCCACTAACAAATCAAAGGAAGTCATGGTTCCTCCATCTCTTCATGTCCTTAAGTCAAGACTACAGGCACTTGGTTCATGAAATTTCTTTCTTTCCCTAATATAAGTTTCCAGGCAGAAACCAGGCAGCTCCACTCCTGTGAGTTATTTGCTGCTATTCCTGTCTAGTCCATCTATTCTCTCTGCTATTGCTTCTTCTGAAGGTATCTTCTGGGTAACCTCATATCTTCTTTGATTTCCACATAACTCCTTCATCTGCATGTCTGGACATTGCCATGTACAACTAATTCCAGATATGTCATTTCCTTTTGATTCAAGTGGATAAACAACTGCATGGGAGTATATCCACATCTTTATGTTGGTGGGAAAGTCTTCCTACCCAGTGTTAAGATTCCTTCATGAGTTTTGATTCTCCAAAATGTCTGTTTTTTCCTGTCTAGCACTTCGGCAGTTTCCCACATCTCACAGCAAAATGTTGTATTTGAGATAACATTTAAATGGGAAATTCTCTTGCTTGTTCTAGTGCTGTAGGTTTCTGACTAGAAATCAAAGAGCTTTGATCTATTTCAGCATGTTTGAGGAGAAAACAGGTAAAATTCTGCAGCCTGAGTTGAACAGGATGTTGGAAAGAGAGGTCTCATGATCTTAAAAATCCACCTGTCTATTAATCAGCCCACTGGAAAAACCTCTGACTTCCTAAGCTTTATTGTGAGACTATTTCTAAGCTTCATAAGATTGACCCAACCAATGTATAATATGTAAAATGCAAATGGGATTGGATATGACACATTGCAACTCGGATGTCCCCTTCAATCCAATTCTGGGCTACCACCATCATGTTTCAGCCTGTCTCATCAGACTGCCAAAGCAGCACCTTTTTTAGGGGCACGATCCCCCATCTTTACTCACTGAACCAACACCACACTGAGATCCAGTGAGAATTAATGCTTCTTACCGAGCGCAGTGGAACTTTCTGATGGTTTATGTATTTTCATAGGGCCCACAAAATTTGGGTTCACTTCTTCCTGAATGACCCGGGTCAATTCATTTCACACTTTTGTCCATCTGCAAAATGGAACTAATGAAAGTGATTTCTTTTGTAAAGTCCATCAAGTTGTTTTCATGGATGATATGGAATAACAGATGTTTCAACAAATGTTTCTTATTATAGAATCTGGGCCTTTCTCCATCAGATATTCACCTGCAAGCTCTGAAGAAACTGCTCCTGTGCAAATCTACACCATAGTTGGGGGGCAGGTAATTATCCTAATTACAGGCAGTGAGGTTTTTATCATTACTTTTTAGGTAAAGGTGGAAACTTAAACATGGTCTTCTGACTTCTCTATCTTTTCCCACTTCTTTTTCTGTCCTCTAATCGAAGACTTTTTCATAGTAACAGCAATGAAAGATTGGAAGAAATGAGAAAAACAGCTAAAAATTAGAAATCAGAGCAAGGCTTTCACAAGAGCTAATCTCCCTTTGCCAATCCAAAACCATCCTCAAAAAGAGCCTAATCACCTGCCTTTGCCACTGCCTCTGAGAACACAAAGGGAGCTTTTCCTTCATTTTAATTGTCCTGATTCCTTTTTAATTATACCCCTTCCTCTGTTTTGCTCAATGCCAGCAAATACTAGAAGAAGACATTGGATTGCAGCCTAATGCGTTTTGGCTGAATCAAAACTCCTGAGTTTCAAGTTTCTTCCTCCACTCACAGACACAAAAACCCTTTCTTACTTAATGAAGTTTCGTCAGAGGCCTCTTGCAATTTGCGCAACCGCTTGTTCATATGGTCTGGTTTTGCAAAGGTTCACATCTGCTCCTCTGGGCTCAGCTTCCCTTCACTGCCTTAATAAGAAAAACCCAATGGTTCTGACTAATTTGATACGAAACTGAGTTCCTCAAATTGAAGATAAGCATCTTTGTTTATTGCCAGTTGATAAATTGGGAGTGAAATTACAGTTCTGCCATGGGCAGAAGAGCTTTTCAAATCAGTTGTGTTTCTTAACACATTTCACATCTGGAATTCAAAACAGGCAAACTGGCTGCAATGCTTTGCTTCTGGTGCATGGGAAGTCTGAGTGAATGACAACAGTGATCTGCTCTAGTCTTATAAATCTCTGACACTATTAGCTATAAATTTAAGAACTGAAAAGCACTTTTGTCAAGAGCAATAAACAAACATAAATAAGGGTAAAAAAATTCATACATATAGAGTTAACCTTTATCTTTCAATGTTTGCTCATTCAATTTTCAAGTTGGATAGAAAACAGCTTACTGGAAAGTTGCTTAGTACTAATATGAGAGTGAAATGACACCTGGATCCCAATATCTCCAACTGTGCATATTCGATGATGCCTGGGATCCTGACACCTCGTGCACTCAGAAAATCAAACCTATTGTTTTAAAGTGGGATTTCTCCACACAGGCTTAGCTTTACAAATCCCACATTTCACACATCCCACAGAGTTTCATTGCCGTTCTTTCAGATGCTCCTGAAGATATTAAGCACAAAAAGCCTTGAACAGTATCCCGTCAAAAGAACAGACACTCAGCTGGGAAGAGAGATCTCAGGCTTTCCCCTGCCACAGTAGTGTCTCTACTGTAAATCTCTTCTGTGCTAGAAACAAGAATTACCACAGACTACATGTGCTGGATCACACTCCCACAAGACCAAGAACCATTTCAAAGTTTTTTGGAGAGTGCCAGGTATGTGTTTTCAGTCTGCTTTCCCCAAAAGAGACACGGAGTGATAGAAGCAATAAAAACAAGGCAAAACTCATGAGAATCATGCCTCTTCTCATACTACCCTTTCCCATAGCAAGATGGAGAAGGAAAAAGCAAACCTCACAGGGCAGATGTTACAGGACTTAACATACAACAGAAGGGCATTCAGGTAGGATCCTAGAAATTCATGGCTGGAAGGAGCTCAATGGGATTTGCTCCATCCCCTTAACTAAGTAGACAGAATAGACATAGTTCATCTCCTGTGAGAGGTTTAAACATTTTCAGGTCCAGGAACATACAGTCTTCCCACATTACCCATCCCAATACTCATCTGTGTTTCCAGTTAGAGAGCAGTACAATGTTCCAGGACAAGAAACTAGCACATAGAGTATACTGGAAATAGTTGCAAGTTTTAGTAACATGATGCTGTACCTCAGCAAGAAACAGTTTTCAGGAAGACCAACTCAACGTAACAGATTATTAGACCAACTCATAAAGCTGAAAAAAAAAAAGACAAGCTTCTGTGCATACAAAACCTCTCACATCCTTTCATGTTGTTATTCACCATCTGTGCTCAAACTTTCAAAAATGCCTATGCAACTCCAGCACCTACATCCAACAGGAGATCTGTGAGGCTCAAACTCCTAAATCTCTTGGGTGATTCTGAAAACTCTCTTTTTTATGAACAAATTCATCCTGTATGTGAAGAGAAATCACAATTTCCACTTCTACCATCATCTTCTCATTCCAGGATCTGTCTCCATAACAACACTCAGTAAAAGATAGTCCTCCACCTAAAATGGTTGCTGTCTTCCATATGTTTCTCTCATGCATGGATAGATTAAAAAGCTACTGCTCATTTCTTTCTGAGGGAGTTAAAATTCACAGAGGTCCGCTATACTGCAGAAGTTTTTTACAGGGATTGCAGAAGAATACAAGAAACAGGGAGACATTTAAGTCTCTTCCTTCTTTTTAATCTAAAAACTGTTTGCAGTTATGAAACAGGGTCTAGAGACCTCATTTGCACTGCTACTGGCAGCATTTCTGTTCCTTTTAGCTCTTGGCAATGCCTACATATACCTGGAAATGCAGAAAAACTTTCTACGAGGAGATTCTTCCAAATCACCTTTGAAGTGGAGTAATCCATGCTTGACCTACATACAAACCATTTTGAGCTTCACCACTGAAATTCAAAGTGGCACCTGCCAGTTAACAACAAAACCTCCTTATTACTTGGACAGGAGAAAGAGATTTAATTTGATTTGTAAGTTCACTGAGGATTCATCTGTATTGCAGGTCTGTAGAGGGAGAGATGAGTGGCATTTTCCTGATCAGTCGTGAGTGTCCGTGTCATCTGGCTGGCTTTTTACAGCCCAGGCTGAATGCTAGGAAAGGCTGACCCTGAGCATAAGCAAAGTAAAGCAGTTGTCAGGTAGGGCAGCAAACTGAGATGTGGAAGAGATGCAGTAGCCAAAATTTTGGGCTGCCTCAAAGAGGAGGTCTCGCAGGTGACACTCTGCCAAGCGGAGGGATTATCCAGACCAGCCTGCCCGCCAGGCAGCCACAGCCTCAGCACACCCACGCCCTGTCCCAGGCCAGCGAGGAGCCAGCAAGGGACAGGCCATGCAAGGAGCGACCTTCCAGTGCTGGTGGGTCTTGTTCCCCATACTGAGACGCAGCAAATGGCTGGAGCAAGTTCTTCTGCCACAGCATTACTGGTACTCGAGGCAGCTTGCTTAAAACCATGAGAGGTACCTCCTCTTCAGCTAGTTATGCTTTCCAACAGAGGTGTGCTTTAGGCAGCTGATAGGATATTTGGGCTCTTACAAAGGCAGCTGTCAAAGTAAAATAAAATCAGGCACTGATTGCTGTGATAAAGGAACTGAAGTCTTAAAGTGCTTCACAGATGGTTCTTACTGCTGACAAGAAAGAGCATTTTTCAGCTCCAAAATAGACTGTAAGCTTTAGCTAACCATGTCTTATGGAATAGCCCAGTGGCATAGCAGCTGCACCTGTTTTAATACATAGAGAAACAGAACTATAGAGAATAAAGTAATCAAAAATGCAAGTTGAGCCTTTCTTTGCAAGTTTTCCAGAACTCTTGCTGTTCCACCAGCATGCATCGTGGGAGGTGTAGTTGAACTTTTTTCTCCTAGAAAGAAACAAGGTATGAAGTACAGCTGCCTGGATGCGCCACAGAGGTATTGTTAACTTAGAAAAAAAATCAGCATTCACGATATTCACATTTTTATCAAAAACTATTTTTTCCCTAGAAAACTGATAACATTTAATTTTAAAAGCTAATTTTTTAACAGAAATGTTGACTGGCCATTTTTTCTAGTGCCTGAGCCCACTCTTGCTCTGGGAGACAGATCTTCAAATTACTACGCGTTCCACAGTCCACCGGTGGGAACAAAACCTTGCACACTCCCTCCTTCCTATCCTTCACAGTGCTGAGAATATGAGTAATTCCCTGGTATAATGCTGGCAAACAGCAAACCAAAAAGCCATCATGAAAACAAAAACACTCTGAGGGCTTAAATCAACAATATTAGTCAGCCCAAGTTTGGGGTGATGAGTAAAAATGGAATTCCTTATTGCTTCTGTTTTCTTTTCATAAAAAGAAATAGAAAAAGAACAAAGAGATTCCATGGTGTAGGAATTTCTTGCCACGCTGAATCTGCAGAACCAAGAAAGCACTGTGCTCTTAACAAACGTGATCAGAGGAGATCAGTCCTCATTTTCTTCACAGGGAAATGGTTTATCTCAAGTGCCTCTGCAGACAGCTGCCCTCCCTCAAATAAACTCGTAGAACCCTCCAAAACAGTGTGGTCTACAAAGCCTGCCGAGCCCCAGGTACCCCCACAGAAAACTACAGACCAAGATGAGTCGGCATGGCAGAAATTAGTGTGCATGAACAAGAACACGCTTATTTAGTCGCCGGTTACAATGACAAATTGCAACCCATTTTCATCAGATGGCTGTCAGCACATTTGCAAACCTGACCATTGGCTCCTGCCTTTTAAGGACAGACTTGACTCTCAACAGATTTGTTTCCCACTCTTCCTTTAATTTCATCTATGCAGCTAAATTGCCCTCCTTCAGACTTCCCACCTGATAGACGAGCTGTCACGCTGCAGAGCTGAGATGGTCAAGGCAAAAGCTGCTCTCTGCCTTTTGGTGCTTACCGGGGGAACAACCCTTGGCTAACACACTCTTCAAACCAGTAGGTTGGTACAAAAGCAATCCCCAAAATAGTCACTGCAGTGAGATAACAAGAAGGAAACACATAACAGGTCTGGTAATTAAGAGCTATGACTGCCTGCGCTTCTGTTGATTTTCTATCACTGGGAAACCTGGAATCAAGACTGGACAGCTTTTCCAGTCAAGCTGTTGATGAAACAAGAGTCAATACAGGGAAGCAGTCCGGTCCACCAAACAGAAAACATCAGAACAGACAGTCACAGTGGGGGTTTTTTGACCTTCTGAATTAAGAAACAGCCAGACCGCAAGGCATAAAAAAATCGGAAACAACCCCCTTAGAGCGCACATGCTCTGACAACACTAGCTCCAAGTGGTTCCGTCTGTTCAGTCTTCCAAGCTGAAGGCAATGTTACTCCCTGTGTGGAGATCATATCCCTGTGCCTGTGTTAATGGCAAACTTCTCCAAGCTGACTCATCCAGATCCGTAAACCACAGGCCAGCCCCGCCTGGAGCCGGAGCATTCACTCCAGCACAGCTGTCTGGTGTGATGCCCCCAGCAGAGGCAGATCGTATCATGCTGGTGCATCTACCAGTGAATGCCAAGCTGGTTTGCAGTAATTCCTTGCACTCCACTCATATTTGAAACCTGAATGCCTTCTGTGTTCCCAGTGCAAAGAGGAAAGTTTGGAGTAAAGCATGAAATTCTGCCCAGGGAGCAAGCATCAACTCTCCCCAGGGCTTTGCGGTTGTTCCCACCTGAAGGAAGATTATCACTGATGGGAGCTGTCAGTGAGCTCGCTGCCTCGTTCATTTTTTGTAGTTGCTTCAGAGGCTTCCTGTACCAATCTCTCTGGGACAGTCTAAAGCTGACTCCAGATGAAATCCCAGAAAGCCCAGAGACCACCCCTTTCTGAAGAATCATCCGACTGTTGAATTATTGATAATAACATACCTGGTGCCTATCACAATACTTGCAGCATGGGGGTTTGCTTGGGGTGGCCAGAAAGTTCTTCTCAGTGAATGGTGCATAAGAAGCCTGTTTTACTCATAGCTTCCATGTTTTCCTTACTGTTTTGGCCTGGCAGTTTCATTTCTTGCCCATAAGTTTCCCTGCCCAAGCACTAGGATCACACTGCCTTGGAGACATGCCCCTCCAACTCGAAACCTGAGTTACAATTATCAAACAGGCAATGCACTTCAGAGAAAGAGCAAACTGCACAGCAAAGCCCACTCCTGCTGAGTCCAGCTGTGGAGATAGTGTTGTTTGGGACCTTCTTCTACAGTCATAGCCATAATAAACCAGGACATCCTCCATTCTCACTCCAAAGATGACGCTCCAGCAAGAATTACTGGGACATTTTTGGCCTGGCATCAGCCAGGGTATTGTCACATTGTGAGCACACCTGCTTCCTGGTAACAAACAGCACCATATCGTAAGTATGAAGCTGCCATAAATTTAGTTCTTACACATCCGTTGGGGTGTTGTTCCTCCGTGATGCCCCATCCCATGGTGATTGTGAATGCAGATCCATTTCATTGTTGAGGAAGTCTTCCAGTTATTTTTCTTTATTAAGCTGTTTATTTAATAGTCTCACACTAAGTTATCCCAGGCAGTTGTGTTTGCATGGGGAAAAAAACCAAACAAAATACGAGCCAACTTCCTTTACTGCTGAAATCAACATTAACGCTAATGACAGATGAGCTTTCTCACATTTACAGCCCCAGTACAGTGGAAATAAGATGAACAGCAGCTCCTCCAACATCACCTTAGGAAACCGCTCAAGGCAGCTATTATTTTTATCTTCTAAGAGTCTAATTTGCATAATCATTAATTAGCTAAATATGGCAAATATGACCCCACAAAAATGCTCAGGGTATCATATTCTATTGGCTTGCCACAACTGTGTTTCCAGTGACCTCATTGTAACATTATATCATACCATTATTTTACTTAACCTGAAAAACAAAACAAAGTTGGAAGCCAAAAAAACCCTGCTCTTATGAAATGCATTGGCTGTTTTAAATATCAAAGCATTTTTTCTTTCAACCTATTTAAACCCATTCCAATAACAATAAATTGACACATAAATTTTATTACTATGAAGCCTACTTAGCAAAACAATACAGACACAGGATCATAGAAATGTTGGTGGGATGCAGTCTCTGGAGGTCACCTAGTCCTACCTACCGCTCAGAGCAGGGCTATTGCCAACACTAGAGCACATAAGTTGTGTCTTCCTTTGGCCCCAAAATGCCTGCTCTGGCTCTGGTGCAATTTGGCTATGTAACAGCAAGCCAGGGCAAACTCAGTGCTCCTTGCTCAGAAGGAAGATCAGTGGAGAGGACAGAGCTTAACTGAGGCAGTGCAAAGTGCCTGTGACCTGCCTTCAGTATGCCAACCTCTTCTCTACCAGACTGTCAAACCTCGGTCACTGTGCTGAAATGGTTTGCGAGAACTGATAGGAGTAACCCTTTTCCATCTGAGCAAAGACTCCACAAAGCCAGGCAATATGCAGTGCACCTTTCCTGCTGCTAATTGCATTTTTTGGACACCAGGTCCCCTGAGGAATCAAAGAAATACCTGAGACATTCTTGTTGAGCTCAACCATGGACACACCATGGACGCACCGTGCCTCTCAGATCATTACAAACTAATTAAGGGTTTCTCCCTCCCCACATGGATAATTATTATTATTCCAAATGCATAGATTCATGAAAGAATTAGGCTCAGAAACAATAACTCCCTTGTTCCTGGGTAAGGAGGCTACCGTATAGCTCAGCCTTGGCTTCTGGTCCTTTTCGCTAGAGTTTCAGTGTCCGTCTGATTGTTCCCAGGTTGCATCCTTCTGATTTCTTGCCCTTAGAGGAAGCTGTGCTGGAGAAGATGAACCAAAGTTGGGATTTCCAGAAGGAAGAGCAGCACCAGCAGACTATGTCAAATTTTTCAAAAGCTTGCCACATTTAAGGAAATCAGGTTTAAATTTCCCTGGCAGTCAAGCTTCCAAAAACCCAAGCCCAAGTTAATAAGAAAGATTAATAGCATCAAATAGTGAAGACCCCAAAAGGAACGTCATGTCATCTTGTCCGATCCCCTGCATAATGCAAATGAGATAATTCCATCTTGCACTCAGTGTGGCATGAAAGCACATTGCCTAAAAGGTAGTTTGCCCTCATGTCACAACTTCAAAAGAGGCCAAATCCATACAAGGTTAAAAAATCCTCCTCTGTCAGTTGTGGACTGAATTTTGCTTCATCCTATGCTTCAATTATTTGCTTGTCACACTTGGCTGCTGCCCAGTTTAGCCAAGGCATTTGGTTAATTTCTTCCAGGAGGAGGAGGTCGAGGTCTACACATGGTTATTTGCAAATATGTGTAAAATCAACTTCCTCTGAGTAAGGGATGACTTGGGCAACCCTTTGTGCCTGTCTCTAAGCTCCTGTTGGACATTTTTGAACCAAAAATGTTCACTCATCTTCTGCTTTCCTCTCACTGCATTCTGGACCTATGTCTCATCTTCTTTTGCTTCCTTTTGTCCATCTCTGAGGAGTTAATTTGGCTTCTTTCTCATTCTTACATACATAGAAGCACAAACACACATACATCTACTAAAATGAGGCGCTAGACAAGACCTGTACTTCTCTGCACCACCACCCACCTCTTGAGCACTCCCTCATGCTTCTTGTACCATGTTCCTGTACTGGGTGGAGGTTACTCTCATTTCTTATAGAAACTTAGTCACCTTCTACACCTATTTTAACTACTAGGTAATGGTAACACAGAAGTGTCAGAAGTTTTTCACCCAGACAGCAGCCTCACCTTATGGGTATCTAACTGAGAGTCCCAACAACTGGCTAGGTCTTCAGTTCTGAATACCAAGGTCAGCCCTTAACTCCTCAGGGCACCTCTGGGACCAGTTGGCTATCTCAGGTGTAGTGTAACTAGGCTGGGATGTCTTGGGATCTGGTAGGAGTTCACCACCTTTAGGAAAACGACTAACAGCACCGCAGATTAAAGATTTTAGCCTGTGAAAAGAACAGGATAGCATGGTGATGTCTTCCCAAGTGTCCCTTCCATGTTCAGTGGCCAACAGACCTTATTGCAGCACATTTTGTGTTTCATAAAAGTTCTACACCTTGCTACCATGCAAAAAACACAAAGACTAGCTACCTCTTGTGGCTGAATTCTGTTTTCTGGTGACTGGTAAATCTGGCTACAAAGTACTGCACAAGACTTTATTAGTTGAAGCTGTTCTACATTTATACCAATGAGTTCAAGAACACAACATTCCGTTCCTTTCCATACTGCACATCCTAGCAAAACACTTCATTCTTGAAGGCACACATTTTTCCTCGATTAAATACAAAAGCTGTTCAAACACAAAGATGACCCTTAATTATGGCTTTAAACACACTTCTTTAGAATTACCTCCTTGCTCATCTTGGGAAAGTATAAGAAGAAGTAACACGATTATATGCAGTGCTGTAGTTCTGGAGTAATTGCCTACTATGCTTGAACTCTGTGAGGCCTTTTCCAATTACATTTGTAGCTTGCTAATGTTTGGGGATTTTCCAGGATAAATTACGTTAATTGTGTTCCTTGGATCTGTTTTCCACAAAAAAGCCCAATAAACAGCAAGAAGAGGGAGGGAGAGAATTAAGTGGCGGAGTTAATTAGATTAGGCTTGTGCTGTAGTGAAGCAGGAAGATTCCACTAAATCCTATAATAGGCCCTAATGAGGATTTTATCATGCTTGTTAAACGGGTCATTTAGTTGTGTGACGGGGCCGCTGAGTGTAATGTAAAAACTGGTTAATAAAAAAAAAGTCTTTTAATTGCACACACAGGCAAAGCAGTATCAAAAGAGTCCAGCCAAATGGAATAGCCTCCAACCAAATACAGGAAAAGCTCTGCAGTTCCTGTAATGGTGAACATGTAATGTGATTAGGCCACTTAATTTTCCTTGACTGGCATAAAAATTAATGCTCCATGAGTGATTTACACAGGGGAACTTTAATAATCCAGACTGATCAAGATAGAAATTACTTATTTTTCCTGCTTTATTTTGTTTTTTTGCAGAGGGACTAAACATGAATGTAGATCTGGTTGCTGTTGAATCATCTGTACCTGTCTCTTTCATTAGTGTTTGTAGAAAAATCCATAACAGAGACACTGACTAATCTGGCTAATCTCCTTCCAGGGATGGGATGAGACAATCTTTGCATCTTGTTTTCAGGTAGAGGACATCACACAGAAAAATGAGAGTCCTGGAAAAAACACTCCATAGAGTATGCTTCCTTATCAATTTTATTTTCAGTTTGAAGACAAAGCTTCTGCATGTCCTGCTTAATGCTGGGCACAAGAACCCATATCTGCCCTCACTTCCCAAGGGGTGTAAACATTCAATACTCTGTTGGTTCTCTGCTCTCCCACCGCTGAGACCAGTTCCAAGAGACTAACCTTAACAATGCAGACACATTTTGAGGCTAGTTTTAGTAAACAGGAAAAGAAGCAAATCTAGGCCACTGGCAAAAAAGGTGAAGATATCACTTGATCCACCTGTTTGTCAAAGTTTACCAGTTCAAAATGAGACGCATAGAATCATAGAATGGTTTGGGTTGGAAGGGACCTTAAAGATCATCTAGTTACAACCCCCCTGCCAGAGCAGGGACACCTTCACTAGACCAGATTGCTCAAAGCCCCATCCAACCTGGCCTTGAACACTTCCAGGGATGGGACATCCACAACTTCTCTCAGCAACCTCTTCCAGTGCCTCACCGCCCTCATAGTGAAGAAATGATAGGGGTCTCTGAGTTCAAAGGTCTCCTATCTCCTGGAAGCCTGTAAATGATTGTTCCCTACAAGCTACTTTCTTAGGTGACATCTGGCCTGCATGTCTTCAGAGACAGAGTCCACCCCTTCCCCTACCTGTTATTTCAGCCCAGAGCTCACCGCCACTCTACACAATAAGGGAAGATGTGTCCTCTGTCTTGCTCTGGCCTTTGATTTGGACTTTATTCTTCCAGATATGCTCCTAGAGATGTTCACACTTGTTGATTACTTCCTTCAACATTCAGCCCAAGCAGCGTGACAACCCCCCAGCTCACTGGCACACTGTTAGGGCTGCATTTCTGACACTTCCTTTCTTGTGCTTCAAAACATCAGTTTTCTCAAGGCCCCCACTGCAGAGAGGGTTTGATTTATATCAATCTCTGTGGCATGTGACAGGGACCAGGTGGTGACTGAGCAGAAGACCATTGTGCCTTTCACCCGCCCAGCAAGTGACAGCCATTACTCCAAGCACCCCACCGAGACATACCAGCTGCTGCCGCCTCCAGCCCAGCTTGGTGGCACCCCCAGAGGCAACGACACGGAATAGCAGGTCATTCATAAACGCCCCTTGCAGCATCCGGTGGCTCTGATGCCTCAACAACTGAACATCTGCTGGGGAAAATGAAAACAAGAAGTTCAACTCTTTTCTGCTTATTCATTCTATACTAGTGATTTTTCAACCTCTTTTGGTTTGCAGGGGTCTAAGAGTATTCCAGTAGCAGCACGTGAAACCCCCTGCAGTGATTCAAGCCAACTGTTAATAAACTTTCTTTTCTTAGTTCCCTTTTCAGGGCTGTCCTAGAAGTACCCAGAGACCCAGGACTAGCTACAGGTAAAATATCATTGTCCTGATCAACACTTTCTAACAATAACATAACAAGTAAGATAAAAGTAAAAATACCTAGCCATTAAAAGCATGACAACACCAACCCACATATTATTGGCATAGTAACTGTACAGTCAGTACAGTAACTGTACATTCAGTTGTGTTGTGAGTTTGTTTAAAATCCAAGCTTTAACTGTGACAAATATGTTCCTTACAGAGCAGCTACCAGAACTGCCTTAATTTATGAAAGCTACCTCATCTTCCTTCCTTGAGTCCTTCTTACAACACTCCTGTGCCACAGCAGCTCCCTAAAACTATGCAAACATTAAAGAGTTTTCATTGCTTTGCAAGATTTATATCCTCATTGTATCATTTTATTGTCCTTTATTTAGGCTTAATTTGTGATCACTAAATGCCCTGCTCTGTGTTTCTACAGCACTTGACACAATGGAGTCCTATCTATATCTGGATTTCCTCCACATTACAAATATGCAAATATCAAAATAACCTTATCTCTTAGAAGTAGTTGGATTGTAGCATGGCTCCTGGGCCAAGTTAGGGCAAGGAAGCTCTTACAGATAAGGTGGCTCCCAGATAAATAAACTAGCACTGCAGTTTGGCTTCCTTGTTTCTTTGCTCTATGAGTTTTCAGAGCTATGTTCAGCCATATGACTATGGACCAATTCTCCTGTCCATCAAGATATCTGCACAGCCATGCCAGTCAACATAGAAGTGATCCCTGCTGCTCACAGCCAGGCTCCACAGTGCAACCCTGTCGGTGATCCTGCAAAGAGCACCAGCTCCTGTTCACAGTCCATTTCTTCAAAATCACATTATCAGTGAGCATATGGATGCTGAAGAGCTGGCTGGCATAGCAGGTTAAAATCATGCAATGCCAGCCAGACAAGTAGATAAATACACTCTGAAGGAAGATTTGAGAGACCCTTACCTTCAGCAGGGACTGCTGAAACGGTTAAAGCCAAGCATATGTTCTGTTGCAATACCAATAACTGTGTTACATCTGTCATACTACAAGATGTAAATGCTTCTAGTGGCCAGATAGCATATTGCCATTTAATGTTTCATTGCACTTCACATTGCACAAGTCAGTCTGTTACTCCCAGCATGCCGGATTAAGTTCACTTTACCGAATCATTTTGCCAAGGAAAGACTTCTGCTTCTGTTGCTCTAGTCATCAAAAGGAGCTGTGTATGCATGTATATGGGTGCACGCATGTATGTATGAGAGCATCCATCAGATATACAGCTCTGACCAATAACACAGCAATGACTAATAAACACAGTCTAGCAAATGTGATCTATGAAAAAAGATTCAAAGAATTGATGCCAAACTGCTTAGAGGAGAGGGGAGAAGATCTGGTAATGGTATTCAAATAAGTAAGTTAACAGTTGTCACCAAGAGAGAGAAAGCCCCTTGCTTTGACTTCGGAGTTAGCTCTGCTTTGAACAGGAGGCTGTTCACTCGACATCTGCCCGATTCCATGATATGACATCTCCTTGTGTCCATTATGGACAGAGCAAAAACAGTGGGTGTAAACTCTTAAACTGCAGCAAAGGAGATTTAAATGAGGTATCAGGAGAATTAGGAACTAGGTAGCTCAGGAAAGTGTGATGATTCTTGCAGAACGGTTTAATGAACCACATCGAAAAACATCTCCCTGGAACAGCCTCTGGGGTGGAGGGATGGATTAGATGATCTCTTGAGTCTCTGCTGCATGTCTGATATCTGTGATTTGATACATTTTCTGACAAAAGCTGGTGAGTAGGATAGACTTTAAAGGACTGAATTGCTTCACAGGCAGAGTAGACAACCCTGTGCCTTCCCTTCCAATCAATGAGGCTCCCAGAGCACAAAGTGCTGAAATAAACTCAAGTCATTTTAATTGGCAACTTTCTTTGTTTAAACAATAAAGAAGTAATATGGGTCACTTCTGCTGTGAAGCAGCTATCTGTCAGACACAGAAAAGACTTGTATAGCAACGAGACGGGAAATGCTGACTCCATGTTATCTTCTATTATATTTGTGACTTGGACTTCTTCCTTTTCTTTCTTTTTTTTCTCTCTTTTGCTTTTTTCTTCCTAATATGAAACCCTGAAAATATCCCAACTTGCCAAGCTTTCTTCCTACAGACAGCTGAAGCTGCTAATTGCAATCCCATCACTGAAACACAGACCTGCCCTTCATCTATACTGTACCACTCCCATCTTTCCCCTGTGGCTAATGAAGTGTCTCACACTGAGGAAGGAGTAGTTTATAAGCCCAGCTTTCACCAAGATACTTACAACGCTGTGCTCACAGCAAGGAATTTGAGCCAAAGCTCTCTAAAAATCAAAGGAATGAAGAACTACCCAGTCTTTTGTAACCTGGGCAGGCAGCGGGCTGCAAATGACTCCAGGTAACTGGGGATGACTGTATTGCATGGGCTTTGGATGCTATGATGTGCAGCACCTCCCCCAAGCCAGGGACTGTTTATTTGCTTTGTCCCTGATGTAGCACAGCAAGTCCATCATCCAAGACTCATCTCTTCGCTATTTGTCAAAAAATCAACAACACTGTGGGTAAAGTGTGGCTTTTTCTTGAAAGGCAGAAGAAATGTACTTCCTGGGGAAGAGCGAAGTACTTTGGCCAGAAAGTAGTGATGCATGGGCAGTGGACCTGCCTTTCAGCTCTGTTGCTGAAAGCTGTTGACAGAAGCCACACTTGTGCCACCCAGCAAACTGAACAAGCTTCCCAGCATGGCGTGAAAGCCCATGGACATGCTCCAGTTCCTGTGGTTTTGGGGGTGCAAATGTTATTTCTTCCCCGACGGGTTGGTTTGGCTTTGAAGTCTATCCTTCCAGTAACAGGTTATACTGAAATAACAACCTTAAAATTGTTACCTAAATCAAACTGACTTGAGACTCTCTCTAAAATTCCCCAGAAAAGTGGGCCTGAACATGTAAAGGGGAAAAATTGTTCATAGTCTTTCTTTAAAATCCAGCAGTGATGGAGGATGGATGTCTCACAGCAGCACAAGTTTTAGACACAAGAAAACAGAATTGCCTACAGACCCTCTAGCCTAATCTGTGTCATACTGAAAGTCACCTAGGAGGATAAGAGGAGGGATAATCCCTATGAATGAAGAAACTTCTGATATTCCGTGACAACTGCCTATTTTCACACTCAGTGCTGTCTCACGGGGTCCTTGCCTGTCTCTGCTGATCCATGCCTGTTTGCCCCTGCGTCTTCTACAGAAGTTCAGAGTTTGTACAACATTTGGGCCCAGGGCACCGCATCCCCTCAATCAGAGTATTTATTTAAATACATAATTGATGAAACTAAAAGAAACAAAACCAATACTGCATCTCCAGAGGAGAAGTGCTCTGGAGATTAATACATGGAAATATTTACGTTAGCACCTGATCTCTTCAGACATGGAAAGCTGGCTGTCATTCCTACGACAGCTGTCTCTGCTTTCTATAGGAAGGGTTGAAAGGGCCAAACCTCAAACAGGATTGCCAGATCCAGGCTTGCAGACAGAGTAAGCAAAACTAAAAACATATGGGATTTTTAAAAAACAAAATATATAAAGATTGAGGAATATTTGAGTGGCTTTTGCTTCCTATTGGGAAGGGTCCATTTTTAAGTCTTATCTTGAGCTATGAGAGGTGAAAGCTATCCACAGTCATCCCAAGGTTCACAGTTTAGCTATTCCTTAAGCACCTGTGAAAGGAGGCTAAGTAAAAGAAGGTTATGTGTTCTGTACACCCACAGATGCAGAATTCTAGAGGGTCTCTTCATCTCCATGGAAAGTGTTTAGGAGTCAACAAATTGCAACTGTTTGGAAATGCTTTTGATTTATAAAGCTGTGAGCACCTAATCCATCCTTGTATTCTGACACCCATCTACGAGCATGTTTCTGGCAAACTCTTCTCAGGTTAGAAGTCCCCACATCTTACCGGTTGAATGTAACAAACCCAAATTGTGCTGAAAGTGTTCCCAGCCATGGAAAGAAAGAGGCCATCTGCCCTCACTGAATGCTGAAGCCCTCCTCAGACGCAGCCAGCTTGGCAGGGAAAGTACGAAGCTTTGCCATTCTTCTTGTCAGCAGGTGCTAAACCCAGTCCAAGGAGAAGTGCTCCCAGCTACAAAGGCTTTAGTTTTTGCTCACTCATTTCTGTTAATGAGAATGAGATGCATATATCACCTGCCTGAGACAGACCTCCAGCGCTAGACGATTGTGGGCAACGATTTCCCCACAAACAGCTCTGCCAGCACATGTCAGTCAAGGCTGCCCTAGGGCTCATCTGCTGTCCCAGGTTCAAGGCTGCCTGTGCTGCCCAGCTGTATGGTCTCCACTCATGTCCCCTGGGCTGAGACCACCTTCTCCCTCTGCTGTATTGTACACCTTTATTCTCAAGAGCTGAACGACCATGAACATATCTCACTGCTGCTAAAAATCTTAATAAGAACACACACTTATACAAAGAAATCAAGAAATTTATCAAATGAATGGATAGCCCCTGTAGCACTGTAAATCCAAACATATGAATTTTAACATCTTCAGGGGTTCTAATGCCATTTTTCCCTTCTGGTATCTGAGCATTATAAAATTCCAGGCAAGTCAGTGAACCAGGAAATGCAACTGATTTGAAATAAAAGCAAAATGACTCAGGGGTTTAATTGTCCAAGCTGGGCAAAGTGAAAAAAAGTAAATAAGCACTTTGTTATACATGATGAAAAACAAACTGGAGCAGAGTCCAATTCTGCAAACTTTCTTCAGGCAAAATTTTCATCAGTTTCACTGGCAGGAGCATGTATGAGTTCCCAGAGTGGGACTGAGCGGCTGGAAATCATCGAGAGTTTCCAGAGCCACAGGGAATTTCTGAAACAGCCAGAAGGTGGATGATTTTCAGAGCATTTCACCTGAAAAATCTGGTCTTCTTAAGGTGTCTCCACCAGGGCAACAAAACGTCTGATGTTGAAGTTGTGCTCTCTCAAACACCACTTGGGGTGGTGGCTGATATGAAGAATACTTAAGTTACCACCCTACAGTGGGTTGAATTCTTTTGATAAAATACTTCCTTCATGAAAGAGAAGAGTTTGGTTTGTTCTTTTAATTACAGGTGATATTTTTCACAGGAAAACTTTGTTTCAACTTGATGATCTTTTTTTTTAGTGGAGAAGAGTCAAATAAGAGGATTTTAGCTTTGCATTGACATTTAAAAAATGCCAAGAACATCAGCATTTGTTTAGATCAAAGATGTCATTATTCATCAGTCTGATATTTCAGAATTGGGATTTTCCAGAGCAAAAGCATTCAACAAAAACTTGATTTTCCTCACAGTTGAAAAACACCTTTTCAAAAAGCTCTCCCACTCCCTAGTTGAAATGACCACGGCCACCAGTGGCTGTGTGTCTCAGGAGTCCCCAGAACAGCCTGTGGGGGGGAACCTGCCACAGTCCCATTCCCGGGCACTTGCACAGCATAGCTGCAGTAGCATCCGGCTCCACCGTGACGGGGAACAACACAGCACCCTCTCAAGCGCTCACCTCTCTCGTCTCAGCTGAAGAGCTCCAGCTCTGCTGAGATCCACAAGAGGCTCACTTTGAACAGGCAGAGGAAAAGATGTGCAACATCCTCTGCATTTTAGGACTGTAAATAGACAGAACAGACAGCACAGCCCTCACAATGAAGCTATACAGGTGAGTTCCTATAGTAAATATAGGTGGTACCACAATGAAAGGACCCAGAATGATTAGGAAATGTTACTGAGGACTCAGCATTACCAGCCTTGGCTGTTGTCTGATGCTGCCATGCTGCCACCTCTGCCCCCTTCTCCTCCACCCAGGTGGGCCCTGCTGCCCGCTACCCATCCACATGAAGGGAGAGGGCCAGGAAAAGGGTCTCTCCCTGTCCGGCAATGTTCATCCCCATCCCCAAGATGTGGGTGGGACAGCAGAGCAGAGCTGCTACACAACAGTCCATAGAGCTCTGCAGTCAAGGAGGGGGTCTCTGGATAAAGTTGTCCAATACCACTGGGAAACTGACGGAAGAATAAGAAAGCACTTCCCAGTGTTAAACTGGGCAGGCAGAGGAGCTGGAAGTTCATCCATTTTTCCCATCTAGACAACAGTTTCTTTAGAGGGCGAGTCCTTGCTAACTCGTTTGCCTGTCCCATCTCTCCCTTCTCCAGGTGGCAGCACTAAGGACGAGGCACATGATTTCCCCGAGGCCCGTTCACGGCACGAGGCTGAAAGCTCCTCTGGAATTGGCAATGCCACTAAAATCTAATCAGGTGCTTGTGCGCAACAGACCCAGAAGCAATTGCAATCAAGCCAATTGCTGCATCTGATTACACATGAAAACCCTCGTGCCGCTAAGTGTTTTGCAGTCCTTAATAAAATGTGCCTGTCTTGCCTCAAATTGCATCAGGCAGGGTTGGTTGTTTTTTTTTTTTTAATATTAAGACTTACCTGAAAGGAGAGAGGGGGGGATAATAGGATGGAATCAGAAAAAGCAACCAGTGAAAACAAGGTAAATAAATGCCTAAAATACACCCATTGCCTCATATGCCTTCATCATAGCAAAATGTTATCTGCAGGATGAACTTCATAGAAATCCCAGCAATCCCAGGAGAGAATATGGCCAGGTGCCCACAGCTCCTTTGCTGGCCTCATGGGAGAGTTGCACAGGTTGATCAAAGGCAGTGATCAAATTCCTCAGGGAACAGTAGATTTTGGCTTTAACACGCAATGGGTTTTGTGGCTGATTTTGTTTGGCATTTGCATGCACAGCAACCACAGTGCACATACACAAAAATACCCACAAACACCCCTGTACAAAGGTACTGCACAAGACAAAACAAAAACACCCAGTGTTTGTATCCCTTCTAGCTGAGTTTCTGCTTTTCCAGATTTTTCTAGCAATCTGCACAAAGACGGAATGAAAAATCCTAACTGAATTTTCCTTGTTAGCCCATCATTGAAAAGTTGTTTTGCAATTATTACATCAGGACAGCCCATACTAGGGCCCCTAAAGTTACTCTTGATTTAAATTGGGCCAGCTGGAGAAAAAAACCTGCATGCCTGTGATAACACTGGACAAATCTCGCCTGTGCCATGCTTAATCTAAGTGGAAACCCACCATTTCACAGACCCGGCAAGCCACATATCTCCTCCTCCCACCAGTCCCACCACGTCCCATCTCCCATGCATGCAGTGCAGCACCACCACCATCCCCTCCTGCAGAGGTCCCACACGTTCAATGCAGCTGGACAGTATTCCTCAGACCTATTGCAACCATGGAAGTGCCATCCCTTGGCTGTCTGGGCACCCACTTCCACATCTGCTCAGCTCATGCTCGCTGCCTGGGCCAAGCACCTACAGCAGTACATGGTGTCTTCTGAGCTCAAAGGAACCTATCCATCAGACACGCAGAGCCTCAGCAAGAAGAGCAGCCATTTCCAGAAAGTCCCAGAGTGAGGGAAGCCCCAAAGAGACTGTCTCAACATATGGGAGAAACAAAGAGAGATGGAGAAGAGGGACTAACGAGCAAAATGCCAACCACATGCATTTTCTTTTACAACAGACATGTCCCAGTGTAGGATAAAGTCTAGTCACGGCAGAGGAATTTATATTGCTGTAATAATGAGTGAAAGCAGCCTGGAGCTGCCACGTATCCTGGAGCAAGAGGCCACTCACCCCTGCTGCAATAATTTGCAGCTGTGAAATGCAAAACTCTGTAAAGGAGAGATTCTCCCCTCCCCGCTTTGACAAAGGCAAAAAGGGAGCAAGGAATTGCAGTGGGAGAAGGAAGCATCAGCTCAACGGCTATTTCCTTGCACACCCAACCTCTGCCAATTATAGCAGAGGACTTGACTCCATTTCCTGGATTTCAGCAAGGCGGCAATTGGAGCTGATGAATTAATAACCTCTAAAAATTGAACCTGTTCCTTGTGGCTGCTGGTCGGGGTTTCGCAGAATTGCTGCAGAAATCCATGTCTTGGAGGGGAAGCCGCAGCTGGAAGCTGGGACTTGCAGACACCAGAGCATATCTTCTTCCAACAGTGAGAGTCCCTTGAGGAAAGGCTGAGCTCAACAGCTAAATTCCAGGGCAGGAAATTGTACCCTAGCACCCCAGTATAAAGAAATTAAAGTAATAAAATGCTTCATGATAAAATAAAGAGTACTGAGAATAGGGAATCATTAAAATCATTATTATTTTAACTTAAGGGCAGGACAACTAATAGCCAGAAGCACTACTTTCCTTTTGAAATGACTCAGCTTCCAGGAACGCGGGGAAATCTGTATGCTCTCACTCTTCCATGCAGTTCCACAGGTCCATCATATCCAACTTATCCCTTTGGTTTCCTTGTAAAGGCCCCTGGGCCCTCTTCCAAAGTCCACCAAGATTATGAAGAGCCCTTCGGTGGTTTTGGAGCTGCATCTGAAGTCCATTCATGACGCCAAAGCAACGGCGCTGGAAGGGTTAACACATCCTGAGTGCTGGAAAAGGCACAGCTTAAAACATTCAGCAGACGGATGAGGCTGTGCATGCCTGTTCAGAGACTCACATCAGGAATTAAGCCTGCAGAGCTCATTAATAATAATGGGAGCTAAATGCTGTATTGCATGTGTCACGACGGGAACGGTCTCCTTCTGCTACAGCATGGGGCTGTCCTAAACAGATTATTTAATTAGTATATTACAAGTATTGATTCTGGGAATAAATATGAATTCAGCAAATATTGCTAATGAGCTTCCTAACCCAGCAGTATGTCCTCCACACAAACCAGAAGCACTTGCTAATTTAATATATGCCATATCCCAATACTAGCAGGAAATCTGAAAACCACTGTTAATGGCAAGAGCAAAAATAATGGTTGCCTCCCTCAAATCTCTGTTTAAAGTTAACGTTTATAACTAGCTTTTCCATATTCTCACTGTAATGGATAGGTTTCTCTTTTAAAAGTTGTTATTTTCTTAGCAAGCAGAATGTAGGTGTGAGGATTGGGAACAGACTTCCTGAGAGGGGTCCAGGAGGTAGGTCTCTTTTAATCCTTGGACTAAAACCAAAGATCTACACAATACTCAGTTTTCTCTGGGCACAAGCCTTTTCCCTGGGCAAAGATGCCTCTGTACCTGCATAGACACCTCTCCCAGATACCAGGACCAGTTCATGCCCTTCGCTATAATAATGTGTTCAGAGCAGTCCTTCCATACCTCCTCCAGCTCATGGTTACAACTCCCTTTCTTTCTGTGCTGCTTCTCATTCTGCACCTCGTTTAAACTCATTCGGGGGGGCTAAACTCTACTGCCTGCTCAATCCTGTAAGAATAAAAACATGAGTACAGCAATAAAGAGATCAGCAGGATTTTAACCATCTTCCTCCAATCTGGCAATGCACCAGAGTGCTCAGTGGGACTCCCAGTTGGTCCGCAGAATATGAGCACTGCCAGGTCCAACAGTGAGTCCTCCTCTGCTATCCATCAGTGAGCCAGACCTTTCCCAGATAATCCTACATCTCTTGATTCAGATTTCTTCCTCCTGATGGACCCATTGCACCACCAGATTTTGCATCCTTCTTGCCTCATATGTTTGAGTAGTTCCAAACTGCGAAGGAGGGAATGTTTCTTCCTACAGCAGTGAAGTAACCCCATGCAGTAAATAGGAGAGGCTTTGCAAGGGTTCTGTCCAATGAAATTGACCTTCACTTAATAGTAACTCATAAATATACATATGAATAAAAACTTTTATCTGGAGTACCTGCCTTTTTGCAAAGGAGAGATTCCCAAGCTTGTACATACGGTCACTAGCCGATGCTTTCCCATCCGCTCTTTGTAGGGAATATGCAGGCTTGTTGATAGTATTAGATGTGGTGGTCAAGGGAAAAATCTCTGATCGTTGTGCATCAGCTCAGCTTTTCTCTGCTCTGGCAAGTTTGACTTATCATTAAACATCCCAGAAATGCCAGCTCTAAAAATCATTTCTACTTTGATGTTATTTTCCACCTCTGAGAAATTGCTGCTCTCTTTCTGGGATTAGATTTTTATTAGAAACTTTTTCAAAGGCCAGAAAGCTAGAAATGCATCAACAAAATCAAACAACTCCACCTCTAATTCAAGAACAGAATCAAAACCCTTCCACATTTTGACCATTCTTTGTGCACATTTTCCAATCCATCTCATTCTCCCCCTTCTTTACTACACAAATGTATGAAAGGAAAACAGATTTTTTAGTCAAAGTTATTAGCTATTATGTTATATGAGAACCTAAAAACAGTCAATCTAGGTTTAAACAAGTGTCTAGCCTAGTATCCTTCCACAACTCATAAGCGATGCCCATTGGAGGTCAAGTGAGCATTTACAATACTTCCCAAAAGCACTCCTTCCATACATGCAGCCATTAGTATTTTCTTCATGTTCAGTAACAGTCACTTGAGCATAATTAATTACATGTACTCCATGAAGCTCAAATTTAGTGTTAATTTATGATAACTAGCTGGTACTAATCTATACTGGTGCTGAAAGAGCCAAGCGCTCTCTTCCTTTTTCCCATTTTTCTAAATGCCAATCTATATGCGCCTATACAGAGATGTTGAGCAGAAGACATTTCTCACCATTCCCAATCTCCCCTGAGAAGAGTTTTCACTGCAAATGTTCCCAATTTTGTGTACCAATTAGTTGTTCTTGCCCAGATATGTCTCCAGAGTGATTTGCTTTGCTTACATATCAACCGTATGGATCTGTAGGCCAGAATCCCTCTCATGAATAAATACAAAAGCATGGTCAGTTATCAGTAGCATCAACATGCTGGAGAAGAAAGCTCACTAGGGGAGAAAAAAAAAATCTTGTTATTACTTTTAGATGCCCTTTTGATCTTAGTAGAAAGGAAACTGTGAGACTAGAAAGCAAAGGGAGATAAGGGAGGGCTGGCACATGTTGATTTGATTGTTTTTTTAAAACCAGGAAATATACATATATTGCCAGGTTCCTGTTCCCACCTGGGAACTCCTGTGTGGCCTTTAAGCCCTGCTAAGACAGAGTGCAGTGTTAATGCAGCAGCACCAGTTCCAGATGGGCTGTTAGCACAGGAACAGCCGCCCAGCCTGGGTTTGTTAAGGACCAGGAACACCACCAAGCCCGTGTTTGGGTCCCAGAGTTGCAGCCAGTTTGCCTCCTTGTAGCCAGTTTGTTACGGGACTGCTTCTGCCCTTCCTTCCTAAGCTCCGACTTACTTCATTGCACTCAGCTGGACTCTGGTCAGAGCAACCTGCTAACTGAGAAGAAGCAAAGGATGCAGAATCTGGCCTTGCATGTGTTTGTTATTCCTACCTGTAGGTGGAACAAGCCTTTCTTTTTTCCTATTGATTCAGATATTCTAATGCAAGGACTTCAGGGCCTCGTTGTTCTCTGCAAGCCGTTCCTATAGCCCTAAATAAAGAACTGAACTATATAAAAATCTTAGCGTGGAGGCTCTGCAGAGACCAATCTTGGATCATTGCTAAGAACACTTAATGATCCTTGAATTCATGAGGAGGAGAGAGGGCCTCGCTTCTCCCACGAGTCCATTTTCGCTATGTAGAATCAGGCCCAAAGAAAAAGATGGCAATTTTCTTTCAGGGAGATTTCTGACGATTTGATTCTGCAAAGAAAACACTGAGATGAAAGGTAATTGAAATGAGTTGTTTGGTTGGCTGTGTCTTTGGCTGGATTTTCTGATGCCTAATAGAGTGTGAGCTCTGAAGCTTTTTCCCAAGCTTGGACCATAATAACAGCGCACTCTTATGTAGACTCTCTACTGTCTAGCAAAAGCTGTGATCATGCACTGACGATACAGATAAATTCTCCTTAAACTCTTTCAGGCCACTTATTTTTATAAAATGTGTAGGAACCGGCTATATTTGAGATTTCTACCCCTCTGCCAAATTTGGTGATAATTCAACCCACTGAAAAAAATTCATGCAGGCAGAAGATGAACACACATGCCTAAACACACACAGGCAACATGGTCACATAAGCCAAGGAGAGCAGGATAGAGGAGTAGCTAATCCAGGATCTTTCCTCCAAAGCTGATCAATGCCAGCTATTTTAGGAAACATATTAGAACAGGGCAAGCATTCAATTATGCTTCTCCAAACATTTTTCCAACCTCCAGGAAATCCTGTTAAATGTTTTCCCAAAACAAGGGGGATATACCCATCAAAGGATTTTTTTTTTTCTATGAATTTGTCCACTTATGTATTACATCCATGTAAACTTCTAGCATCTACAGCATTTGCAGCAAGGAACTCCACAGCCTAAGGGTATGTTTTGTGAAGATTACTTCTTTTTGTTTGCTCTAAGACTGCATCATGACAGTTTCATGATCCCATATTGAAAAAGGCATGGGGCTGTATTTCATCAGATTTAAAAAAAAAAAAACAAACACATCATCCCAGTCAGTACAAGAAAGTATCTGTTGGTCCAACATCAGAGCCTCACTAGGCATGTTAGATGTTCAAATACACACAAATCTGAAGGTTACTAGCACTTTGTTCACCCATTCCCCATGTCAAGAGCTCTGAAAAAATTCTGAGATCCAGAAGAGGAAAAGTAAGGGAATAAAAATTCTCACTCCAAACTCCCTTTCCTTCTACAAGCTATCCATCACACTTGAAACATCAGATATTTGATTCTGGCTTTGGAGACTTTTGTAAGCTCTTTTCCTACATAAATAGCTGGGCCATCTTCTCTATGAACAATATATTAAATATCATCCAGTGACTACTGGAATCAAGGAAAGCACTCCAATTCAGCTCGAAATAGTTAATCAGTCTCCAAAAGCTGATCTTTATTAATCTGCTTTGAAAATCTAAAAATCAAGATTTTTTTTTTTCTTTTGAGGCTTCTCAACATCTTGAAGAACTACTCAATCAGACCCTTAGAGTAAATTATTTATTAATCTGCTCTGAAAACCTAAAATAGAGAAAAAAATTAAGATTATCAATGTCTTGAAGATTGATGAAGGTGATTTTCACTGACTCTCTATGGAGGAAAGCTTAGGGCTGCTAATACTGAATATAGGTCAATAAATCATGCTAGTAAAAGTGACCTAATTAACACTCAAGCCCTGATTTGAATGCATGAAGCTCATTATCTTGACACAAGGTTCATTCTCACAGAAAAGAAAAAAAAATAAAACTAAAAAACTCATGGAAAACTTTGTGGGATCAAAGTTTCTGGATAAAATGGAAAGCAACTGTCTTCTGTGCAAATGTTGCTGCTGGTTTCTCAGTTCGAGATTCTTCGTGGACAGGGGAGATAATACGAAATACTTTCAATTATTCTCGTACAGCAGAGAGGTGGAAAGAGCCATCGTTAAACACACAGATGGCTGTTATACTCCAGCACCAGAGTCATGCTAGTATTATCCAGAAGAAACTATAACCTTCATTGGTTTGGCAGTCATTGGTGATGACTACCTTTGTAAAAGGACCCATTGCCTGGTTGAAAGCATTCCCAGAGCGCAAAGGACATCAAACCACAGAGAGGTTGTTGCAGTACCCAGACAGCGTCTCTGCAGTGACCCATGGCTATGGATGCACACGCCTGACACGCAGTCCTACAGTCCTCAGGGACTTTGTCTGGAGGAATCAAATCCATTGCTTTGCCCCCTCAGAGAGGCTGAGGGCCAAAGTCAATCGTATGATCATCCAGGTACCTAAGCACAAAAATTGTTCCCTAAATTATTGTAATAGCCCAAGGCTAAATCTCTACAATTTCCTTTTACAACCCCTTTCTTCCCGACTCCAATCAGTTGAAATAAGAATTTTGTCCTTGCTTTTGTACTAGAAGATGAACAATGAACAAGGGAATATACTATGGCAAATGAACAGAGTTGTATTTTTTCTGAGTACCACGTGTAAATTCAGAAAGATTTAGACCAGAAAGTGACCAGAGCCTGCTCTTTGACAGACAACGTGGATTCTCTCTGTGATACAAGTGCCCACCATTGCATTCCCAAGTAAGTATCAGACATAAGGGAACTTAGCTTTTGAAAGAACTAAATATAAGGAAGTTTAGACATAGTTAATCTGGAAACTAGGAAATTATTTCTAGTAGATGGAGGAGAGAATTTCTAGAACAAGAAAAGTAAAGAGATTAGAGGTTTTGAAGCTGAAGCTTGATTATATCACAGGGATTACATAGTGTAAGAGCACAGGTGTCTGCAGTGGAGCAGAGCTCTTCTGAGTCCTGTAGTCCTGCCTTTACAAAATACATTTGTGAGGCTATACACAAATATAAACTCATATACATGGTTCTTTTACAGTCTTTGGGGAAGGTGTATGAAATTGGGAAACTGAATCCATTTATCTCATTAAATGAAAAAACACAAAGTGGAATCCTGTTCCATACAGCTCACTTGACTGAATTAACTAACACCTGAATCAGTGCTTGATTGCAAAGATTGCCATTCTAAACCAGGAGCCATAACCAGCAATCGTTCTTTTTCTATTAGAGTAATTGAGGAGGGTGCCATTTGATTAGTCCATGGCTTTATTGATTAATTTATCATTTCTTTGTTTGCATTTGATTTTGATTGATTTTCTGTGCTCTTTGCAGATGAGCGGGTTATCATGAATACAAAAGCGCTTCACACACAACCACTAGCACAGCTCATTCGTCTGTTGTTTTCCTGATGTCTTCTTCACCAAAACCGCATCCTTTTGCTGCCCATCAGCTTTCACTCACAGCAGCTGCTGGCTGAACTAATGAATGCACCTAGGCTGCAGCTTGCAAAAAAGCATAATGTCCTTAATAGCAACACAACAGGACAGAACAGCATGGAGTCACAGTGCTCTTTTGGTATGAAATTAAGGTCTGTTTAGACACAAGTCTCAGTGCAGCATGACACCAGATTTCTGCAGACCTATGACATTTATAAAAATCTCTGCTGATGCACAATAGTAAATATTTTAAGAAGGAAACAGAGATATGATGGTGTCCTAGGGCAATACCATACCCATATGGTGGCACCACCTTGTCCTGTTTGGTTTTGCAATGAGCAGAATCACATGCCACTGCTAAAGAAACCTTACTCCAGTTTTACATAACTAGCTAGTACATACAGCGAGCTCCTGGGGAAGGTTGTAATGCAGTATTATAAGGCTCACTTCTCATGGCTGTATTAGCAGAACTGTGAGATGATCTTAGGCAGAGGATTGGAAAGAAAGTCCACTGTTCAAGCTCTGAGGAGTCTTGCACAGCATTTCTTGATCGACTTTCTTAAGCCTTTCTGTTACTCAGGATATGACTGGTTCCTGGGAGGTGACGAGGTGAACTGCAACTTGGGACTTAGCCCTGATTTTGATAAGGACTGATCCAAACATCTCCTTTAAACCTTTCCCATAAGGCACAAACAGACTGCACAAAGTGAGCACGCTGTCCTCCAAGTGTAGTGGCAAGCAGATGTACTAGTGAACAGCTAGTTTTGCAGAGGGAGCTCTCCCTCATGAGCAGATTATCTAAGATTGTGTAACAGCCCCTCCATACATTACTACCACTCCTCCAGATCACCATCCCTGATCATGGACCCATTTGTAAGCTTCTTGCAATGACACAGCTAAATATATATATATATAAAAAAAAAAAATAACCAACCAGTAGGATGGCTTGCAATTGTATTGAGCTTGGGACTCACAGTCCTTTACTGCAGATCCGCTGATCAATCACAACTTGTTGAGCTGTGGTAGGTCTAGCACTGCTATCACCTGGGGCTAATCTTCTTGGCTCGAGACCAAAAGCACCTTGCTAATGCACTGCCACTTTCTTACAAAGCCAGTGGAAGAAAGTAGACGCATCCTTCTAGAAAACTGGTGTCAGAAAGCTCAGCATCAGCTGTGGAGGCTTGTAGTCTGTAATACAAAAGAGAAATCAAGCAAAAGGGGAAGGAAGTGCTCCAGACTATCTGTTCACCACAGAGTTTGGGTTTGTTTGTTTTCTGGTAAGACAGTGATGAATTGCAGCTTAGACTATTGAAGGGCAAGGGGTCTTTGGGACCTGAAACCAGAAGCCCTGAAAACTTCTGGTGTTTGGAATAGCTCAAAATTTAAAGCAGTAAAGAAACAATATCAAAATATCCGTGTTTTATATCCTGCTTGGGGACTAAGATTTGTAGGCAGAGCTGTTCGTTTCTCCACTTTGCTTTTTAGATCTCTGGCAAACCGTTTCATTTCTTTGTGCCTAAACTTCTCCCATAAAATAGTCATGATCTCATTTTCTGACTTTATCTGGGGCTTATGAGGAAGAAGTATCCAACGTGCTTTATGACTGGGGTTACATGAGTGGATGGATGAGGAGAGAATAAAACAGAGTAGTAACAATCATATTACGTGACATTAGGTAGAACTTAATTAAGACTTGTTACTTTAGTTAGGTTTGATTCTGCCAGCTTATTGTAGAAAGTCACAGCCACAAACAGATCAGAGCCATCTTAACGATCTTTATTATTAAAAAAAAAAAAAATTAAATAGTCTGATACAGCAAAAAGCTTGCAAGCTGTTTGTTAGGCCTTTTGTATTCACAGACTTCTTAGGCTAGCACTTGTTATTAAAAAATCTCATACAAAAGGAAACCCCAAAGAACTGTTTCTCACACCATGCCCTTTTAGAACTTAGACTAACTAGTTTCCATACAGCTCTAGTTCTTCATTATGTATATAATATATGAAAGTTCTTCAACCAGTCATTAAAATTAATCTACATTAACAGCACTTCTATACTTTTTAGTATCATTAAGGTCACAATACTTTGTAAGATGTTTTCCTAAACCTTTTATGGCTACTTGATCTATTCATATCTTATCAAAACCTTGACTGTCTGAACATCTAGCCTCACAACCATCTTACCAAGATTTTCACATCACCTGATATGAAAGCAGCCTCACCATCCTCTAAACACATTCCAGTTGAACAGTTAGCAGAATATGCGAATGTAAAGCCTTGGACATGGAAGAAATCATTTGCATTTTTGGGGAAAAGTAATTGGCTAAAAGTAGCTGATTCCTATTTCTGTAATGCCAAACACTAAAGTTCCTAACCAGGCAGAACCTTTAGACGTTGAGTTTCCTCCTACTTACTATTACCAAAAGATAATACTCCAAAATTATAGCCAGCAGTATCCAATGGACACACGAACAGAAAGACAGAGGATCTATTAAGTCCAAATACACCATACATGAGTCATTGAAAGGAATTTGGTCTTATCCTTAAAAGTTCAGCAGTCAAGAGACCGAGGTTTGACTTGTGACTCTTCCTTATGTGTCCTTAGGAGGTCAATTAATAGTTCTATGCATCAGGTCATCATCAGCAAAAACAGATATGATATTCTCACCTCCTGGGGGAAGTTGTCCTGAAGATAAATACCTTAATGTTATGAAGCATTAGACACCGCATGGACCAATTGCCTAGCAGTTTATGCAAATATCAGTACTTTGTGCTCAGTTTCCTGAACCAGTGAGTGCTGTTTAATTACCATTCTGTCCACAACATTGCAAGAAATTAAATCCCAAGTGAGAATAGCTATTCTTTTGTTATTTCATGCTGCACTATGGGAAAAATTAGAGGGGCTGTACTAGTAGAAAATAAAACTGACTGTTAACAAGAAAGAAACTTGAACTATGAAGACCAATGGGGAAACAAGAAAAAAAATTCAGGGAAAGGGGGAAAAACTGCAGAAATAACCACTGTGCTTTCAACCATGTGGCAGAAGCGGTGCCCTTTAGAGCAGAACCATTACGAATTGAAGGTGGGAATTATGATTTTGTATATATGTGCCTTTGTATACGTACTTACATATCTCTTCAATTGGTAATCATGAGTTCTTTGTATGTCCCTCAAACATAGTTTATTGGAACTGGATGTACCATAACATAGTCTCTTGCAAGTAATCATTTTAAAATATAGAACAACAGCCAGCTTGAGGTGGTCCCCATTCATCTGTGATGGAAAGCAGAACAAAGACAATAGATTCAGGCTAGAGAGAGAAGGCATAAATGTGGAGCAGATGAAGAGTCTGAACGTTTTTCCATTTACCCCAATAGAAGTTCCATATTAAATTGAAAGGATTACATTGAATTTTTAATAGCACTATTCTAATGTCACTTCACTCAAACCTAATAGTAAGCAAGCCAGAGAGATACAGAGAGGCACAACCCAGGTCTTCAGGACATTAGAATCTCACCCATTCAGTTAATGAGGTAAGGACTAAAAGCCTTTGGAGTGTGATAAAAAGCACAACAGCTACTGAGAAGTTGGGTATCCAGATACCATCTTTTAGCATTTGTTGCTTGATAGGATGCTGATGTACCCAGGATGATTCTTAGAAGACAGATAAGTAACCTTACTAGCTTTTTCAATAAAAGACTATACAGCACTAAATGAAGCCAAACTAATTTTCATTAAATTTAAGGTTGCTGGAGAAACAGAGAAAGTGGGATACTCTCCTTTTCACCTCATGAAAGAGACTATAATGATAACAATCCTGTGATATACATCCGTGCTGCCTGGCATTATAGAAACCTCACCAAAAAGTAATTAAAGAGCCAAATACCATGCTATCTAATTTAAGATGTCTTTTAAAAAGTTCTTAGAGCCTCTGTTGGCCTAATTCTGTGAGCTTAGGAAAATAAAACAGTCATCATTACTCCCAGACACACAAAGACAGAGATGGGACCTAAGCAGCCCTTCTTGCCTGAGGACTAAAATAGCATGTTGCTTCTAATTTTAGATCTGATATACACAACAGAAAATGTCAGAAGGTCGACAAACATAATTAGATCCAAACCACAGACAAGCAGATCTTCACTTCTGCCCACATCTCCAAACAGCAGCCAGTTGGCAGAGAGAAGCTCAGCAGGTTAGACGTGTCCTCTCTGCCCACTTGCTAGAACAAATAGTGCTATTTCAGTCTGCCGTGGCTGCAGGCAAGAGATTAACTCTCAGGCTGATGAATTGAGAGCAGAACTAAATGAAGCAACTCAATTTTTCCTTTGGGTTCTCTAATCACAATTCACCACCTAGTAGGAAGAAGTGTAATCTCAGATTTTTGCAGCCTTTCTGCTGGGTAACATGATTATGCTGTAGAGCCGTAATACAGTATAATGGTGGATACCTTTACGGAGCCTCTGACGGTTTAGTGGCTCTGTAAGGGAAAGCCCAGCCCACGTTGCACATAGACTATCTTCAGCCCCTGTCACAGAGAAATTAGGAAGATAAGACTTAGCTGATCAATACAGAGTCTGCAAAACCTCCCTGCAATGAAGAATACGGGAGAGGTGAACTCAGGGTGTGACAGAATCAAAAAGTAGTGCAGGAGAGAAATCCTAAAATTAAAGAGGAATAAGGAAAAGTCACCATCTGAGAGGTGAAGAAAGCTACGTAGGAGGTCATGAGGTTGACCAGGACATGGGGAAGCTGAGGGAGGATTTCAAACAGACTGAACTGCAGTTAGAGAAGAGAAGATGTGGGGATGGGAGGAAGAGCAGGCAAGTATTCAAAGACAGGGACAAGAATGGTTGCAATTAAGTCTCAGTGGAGGAGGCCTGAGAGAGCAAATATGGGGCAAGAAAAGAAGCAGGATTGAGAAATTTGAGTTGAAGAGAGACAGGGAAAGCAACTCCCAGTGGAAAAGCAAAGAAGAGCTGAAAGAAACAAAGAAATGGATGCAAAGAAAAAGAAATTCATTAAAACCCAAGAGATGTGATCTTTTGGGAACGTCAAGGGATTGACGTACACTAAGGCACTCACAACCTAGTTCATTGTTGGTTCTGACTTTTGACAGGAGGTTCTGCTTTTGCTTCATCCATTACCCTACAGAAAATGTCAAAACATTTGTTAAGATGTGACATATTTTCCACACTTACTTTCTCTGGGACAGAACAGCAGGGACCTTATTCCCAGGGAGAAGCTGGTGATGACATCTGGGCAGGTACCTTCCCATCCAAAATGGCTAAACTCCATGGTCCTGGCAGCTCCCTACTGTTAGGGGATACATACAGCTGGCTACTAAACCCACTACTCCGCAGATCTGCTTAGTTTGCCTTCTCTGTGATTATATCCCTTTACTTGGCTCAGAGCAGCTGGCAGGAACAAGCCTGATGGATGTGTTCGGATTGCTCGCCTTCCACCTCCACCCCGACTGCAACCTCTCACACTTGTCCATTAGCACCTCCCAGCCCGGAGGGAGGGCAGGGACTGCTTCTGCCTTGTTGCTTGGCTCTTAATAACAAAAGGCTTTGGATGGGAAGCCTGCAGACTCCCTGGTGCTAAAAGGAAAGAGAGTTCTCTCTGGCTTGTCTGAGTGTCTTTCTGCAGGTTGGTTTTCAATTGACTTTTTGGCTGCCCTGGAGCACAGTGTTCAGGGGATGTACCAGCCTGTTCTTGCACATGAGCCTTTCATCTGTTATCTAGGCAAGGTGGAAATAAAAGACTGGGCCACAGCATTCAACTAAGGCTTCTAAAGGGATTGGCTTACCGTTCCCCATGGATAGCCTGAGATCACACCAGGAAAGAGTAATTGTCACAAGTTTGTTATGATCAGGCAAAGGGATTGATGATTCACATTCTCCAGGCTCTGTGGTATGTGTAGATTGAGCCTAGAGCTTAACTGCTACCAAATAGCATTTTAAACTAAGGTCCCCAGACCACACAGCTGGAAACCCCCGGACTTGTGATCTTATCATTTATATTTCCTACAGAAGCTGCTGAGGGAACAAGGCTGGTTTAATCCCTCCTGGCAGGCAGCACTCCCTGAACTATGAACAACCTCTCTCCCCCCTCACCACTAAGGGATTCCAAACAGTTTGATGCAGGTTCTACATTGTAGGTGGCTAAATTGGCCAGATGAGCTCCGGAGACTGCAAAATGAAGAAAGGGGGGAAAAAAAAAAAACCCAACCCAAACCAAAACAACAACAAATCCAAACAAAAAACCTAAACAAACAAACAAAAAAAAAACCCAAAATACAAAACTGTTGGGGACTAATCTCTCATGATAATTATAGTGCTGATTCCACTGGCCCTTACTGCAAGGCTTTATCACAAGCCATTTCAAAAAGAGTGGGCGGGAGTAAAAGGGTTAGTTTTGCTTTAACTGCCTTACCCAGGCGATCAGCTATTTGAGATGAAATAGAGCAAATGTCAAGGGGAGGGAGTGTCTAGATGCAGAAGGGAATCTTCTGCCCTGAGAATTAATCAAACCTCAACAGAAATTCAGAAACTTTCCAAAAGTTTTTTCCAGTTTTTTGATCACTCCAGAGATCTTGTTTACAGCAATACACCCGAATTCTGATCTTTAGAGCGGCTTGGTATACAACCTTTTCAGTGCCCCAAAACAAAGATGCAATCCTGTAATAGATTGCAATGTACTCGATGCACAGTATCTGAGCATTAGCAGAAGAACTTGCTCTGCAAATGCAGATCCTTTCAGGAACTCATGGAACCACCTGAACCATCAGTAAACTAGAACAGTCTGACAAAACACAAATTCACAAATGCTACTAAGATATTTTTTCACAGTTTTCTTTTGAATGTTTTATAAGCTCAACACACCCATTAGTATGAAAACTGGACTCACTCACATCTGCTCAAAAGCAAGCTGGGGCCAAGTTAAAAAAGCATCCTGTGCATAACACCCTTTCTTGGAAACCACAGTTTATCAGTAGTGGAAAATATTTGTGGAAAGTTCATTTTGCAAAAGGCAGGAACTGTAAAAAGAAAAATGCCCTGCAGTGTTTACTAACCTCAGAGCCCTGTGCACCCCCTGCCAGTTACACCCACAGGAACCCCTTCAAAGATCAAAGACAAGTTCATACCTTCTCCTACGAATCATCTGAAATGCTCAAGAAAGGTGGGGTTTAGTTCATATTTTCTTTTCTCTCCCACAGCTTTTTTATAGTTACGATATTAAAATCAGGAGGATGTGGAAACGTAACAAACATTTCTTCTCAGCCAGAGCAGAGATTTGAGAATATTGTCCAAGTCTGCTCATACATTCAATAAATCCCTTAACTTCTAGCAGGATGACTTAGGTGCTGCATGTGCATGTGTATCAGCACACTTGAGACATAGGGCTTCACACTTGAATGTAACAGGTTTAACATGATTTGCCATATGGCCTGGCAGCAAAAACTTTCTTGATATGGCAACTTAGACACCCTTTCCTCTGTCCTTATTCTTATAAAGACGTCATTCCCTACCTCCTACTAAGAAGACAACACAGCACACAAATATTAGTCTGATGCCCAGGACATGGAGGTTTCCAATGCCTCTGAAATGGCCATGGCCCCAGGCAGATGGGAAAAGGACTTGAGGGAAAGAAAGCAGAGACGCATCCTTCCATCTTAAAGGTACAGCCTCAAGACCTTGCACACAGCATGCTCAGATCCTCTGAGGTGGGATGTAGTGCTTGAGAGGAAGGCTGTATGTTTGTGGGGAGGGCTTTGAAATACATGGGGGAGAATCCCCACTGCATTACCAGCATCCAGTAGAGCACTATTCCCAGCATGCAGGTAATGAGATCACGCCACATTGAAAGTCATTTAAGACTTTGAAGCTCTGAATTCACAAAGACAAACTAATTCTTACAGCTTTTTCCTTTCCCAAGCTAGGATTTCTGGCAGGCACCTGAAAAGAAATGCTAACTAGACATAGAGTAAATACAAACAATTACTGTGTTTTACCCATGTGTTATCCCAGTGGTACTTGGCATTTCAAGAGTTTAAAGTTTAATTACATTTTTGCTTTTGGTACATTGGATATCCATTCACCTATGAAGAAAAGCGTCTGAGAGGGTTTCAAGCTCATTTAAAACACTCAGAAGCAAAAATTGCTGAAGCGTGTGAGGCTGGCTCTGTGTTTTGATGTGCTATAGAATAATGTATGGAATTATTTATACATTCGCTAAGTGGTGCATTTTCATTGTGCTTTCAGCTAACTTGCAAACTCCACTGGCCCCATCTCAGGAAAACTTTCTCTCCACACTTGCTAACACTTCCAGTAATACACTGAATTTTTCCTTGCCCTATTGCATTGTTGTGTGGAAGAGATATTTGAAAGTCTGCCCAGGCTGCAGATGTTACAAGAAAGGGGGAGAGTGATGATCAAGAACATTTCAGTTGCTTTATTGCTCACAGAATTGTTTATTTACTCAGATTTTCCACTCCCAGCTTCCTCTGATCACCTTGGTTTCTGATGCCTTTCCTGCCACTCCTTTGTGAGACAGGAGCTGGGGACCCTTCACATCGAATGTCTCTGAATGCGTTCATCAGTGAAGAACCCTCATTACAATATTAGGCTCCAAAGATCATGTCCAGAAGGTCATAACATGCTCCCCAAAAGAAGTCTGTCATGGCAGGCTGCATTCAGGGGACAAAAATGGCCACGTAGAAGGCAGCTCTTGTTTTTGGTAGGGGCTGAGGAGTATGAGCAAAGGCAAAGGGCCACCAGTCCTATCAAGCTGGAAAGATTGAGCAAAAGGTATGGCCGTGGCCTTAAGCTGTGACCCTTGCCACAGCTGAGTCAATGGAGTAGAGCATTTTAAAACTGTCCCATTGCCTGAAGGAAACAGGGCATGAAAAGTCACTAACCTTCAAACCCCCATTTCAGCAGGGAGCCCACACCACCTGGCCTGGAGGAGGCACCTGGAAACCAAAGAGCACAGCATGAGACCACAGAGGAAATAAATCCATGCAAGTCTTTCCCACGTCAGGACGAAGCAGACGCAGGTCTGCGCACATCGCACCACGCCCCAATCCCAGCGGTTGCTGCTCAACGCGGCAGCGATGCAGGCTTGGAAATGCCCCACCACGGTGCCTGCATGGAGCTGGGGGGTATGGGGCCGGGGGAATGGCCATCACAGTGAATGACCGCAGAGGTTTCCTAGTCACCTGGTTACATCCTGAGCCCTGCCACCGGCACGTCGTTTGCCTCCTTCTTCCCTCGCTTGTCATCCTGAGCACTCACCTGCTGCCACGGGCACAGAGCCCCTGCTGTGCTCAGCCCCCACCAGCCTGCGCTCCGGAGCGGGTGAACTGATTTCGCTAACACACGTCTACAAATACAGTTTTTTTCTGCTGCGGTAAATCAACACAGCTCCACAGGATCAGACCAATAAAACACTAAGAAATCTGGGGGTTTATTTCCTCTGCCTGAAGAGTGCTCCATCACACCAAGCTATGATTACTGCAGCCCCACACCAGCAATCTCTTCCATTTCTCAGGTCCAGTCTCAGTAGTGGGGTGTAGGAGCACATGGTTGTTTGTTTTAATCTAATCACCATTTATTTTCAGTTTTCCAGGGAAAAGAGAAAATCTTTCACACACACAAAGCCCTGTATTTCTTTTCTTCTGGCTATGAGTGGGCCGACTGCAGAAAGACAGGGCCTGGCCACACAGTTCTGATTTGGGGAAAAGATGGAAAATATGTTAGTGGGCAAGAAAAGTATAAAAAAGAGCATAAAAAAGTAGAGGAAAGATATGAACAAAGGGAAACAGCTAAAAAAGTCTAAGATTTCTTATACATACATGTACACATATATGACTATATATGTAAAGTCACTGTGTACCCACGTATAAAGGTATGCATGTATGTATAGAAAATGCCTCCCTCACCACGTGCAGGGTTCATTAGGAAAGCCATTATTTTCTTTCTAAGCTTTGAGGGAAATACGCAGCCTGGTGTGATTTTTCAAAGAAAGTAGGGGGAGCATTTGAAGATGCTAACTCCTACACTGCCTTCTCCTGCTTCCAGTGAAAGCTTGTCTTTTAGGAGCAAACTTTGTGAGAGGCCTCTGGATTTCCCCAGTGTTGTTTCAGGTTTTGTTACTTTTTCTTATTTAGCTGCAGAAAATGATTGAAAAGAAGAAGTCCAGCTCCTCACAGTGCTTTCAAAAGTATTTCAAACTGGTCTGGGACAGCTGTTTTTCCCTTCTTAGGGTAAAAAAGAAAAAAAAAGAGAGAGAGAGTGAATTGTTCTGCTCCTTTTTTTCCATCCTATAGACTCTCCTTTAAGAAGCCATGTGTTTCCACTTCTGTCCAAAGTTTCGTGGCAGAAAGGCAGCATCTCTCTCACCACCAGCAGCCTCAAAGAAGAAATGAGGTTGTTTGCAAGACCAAGTCGTGTGCAGGCCACTGGATCTCAGGCAGGACTGGATTTGACTGTGGCAACTGCTCAGGCTGCAGAACCCAAACACATGTACAGAACCAGGAATCCATCAGTTTCCACAGGGCTGATGAGCAATCTGTCTTGCTGCGATCCAGCTTTCTTTTTTAAGGACTCGCTTCTCACCACTGGTATGGGATGTCCCCAGCTTGCACCAGGGAGCTGAAACTCTCACCAATTATGGTTTTGTCAATTAACCCTCAGACTCCAGTCCTAACGGGGCTGCTGCTCACATCAAGAAAAGGGATAAGGGGTGTTGTGGGATCAGCCCTTTCTAAACCAAGAGCCAGATGAGTGGAATTTTAAGGCATTGGAAAGTTATATCAAAAATGATTTATAATCGTAGCTGTTACAGAGCAGCTCCAATTAAAAAAAATAGAACTGCTTTGACAGAAATAAAGGCAACTACATAATAACCTTTCTGAGGCACTAGCATTCCCATGTAACGGCCTGAAACCAAATCTAGACTGCAAAGAAATAGTTTTCAGAAAAACCATGCCACAGTCCATTGGCTGTGTCATGCACGTGCACTGAACTGTGACTCTAGGATCTGAAGACATCAGTCACTCCTGTCAGAGCAGTTTTAGTTGTTGTGAAGCAGGAACCAGGATCTGATCCCTGTAAGGGGACACACACAAGTTCAGTCAACATATTATTTGCTGTGTCTACACTGAGAGCTGGATTGGATCCAAGCCCCCTGGCCACCCTCTGCATTTACTGGAGGTTTTTAGCAACTGAATCTCTGCTTTAGCACAGTGGTGTGCCAGAATTACCAAGCCCTGCTGAGATCCCCAAAGAAGGGTTGGAGTAGGTCATGGCAGCAGTAGCTGTGGGGAGAAAATGGCAGGTTTCTGTCAGTGTCCAGTTAGAGGGATTGTGGCAGCTCTGTGGGATTCTTTTCCTAAAACAAGCTAGGTAAAGATGTCATGCCTCTAAGGCTGATTGAGCGCCTGTCCAAGAATGCTGTCACTTGCAATTGAATGTAAATAGTTACAAAGAAGAGTTTTATAGCCAAATTAAGATCCTTTCCTCTTGGCCAGCAGTGGATACTCGCTTTCTCATCTTAGAGAAACTCCTATACTGGATTGCCAAAGGACCGACATTGTGTTCAGCTACAGTGCCCCTGCAGAGACATCTCTTGGTTCATTACGTCAAAGTCACCCTGGTCCTGCTGCAGGCTCTCACACCCTCCAATCTGAAAAAGGACAGCACAGAGTCAGGGCAGCAAGGAAAAAGATACTTCATGGGAAGTTCTCCACAGGCTTAACTAAAATACAGTGAGCGGAGAACCCACCCAAGGGACACTCAAACCGAATCACAGCCAAAGCTCAGGCTCCAAATCAGGTTGGGGCAGAACATCAAGTTGCTGATCAGTACATCATTAGACAGCAGCTGGGCTACAGTAATTGTCCACACACTCCTCCCTAGCCTGTGGTAACATCCCAGATAATACAGCATGGCTTATCCCCAGGAAAACAAAAAAGTTACATCATACTGCACCCATTGCAGGCTAAAAACATGTGAACAGCGGGGCGGTCACCAGTGCCCAGCTGCCCCCCAGTAACACGCTGAGCTGCTTTAATTTGGAAAATTGTCTAAGCCCCGTATTTCATAGTATCTCTTTTAATATGCATGCTGGAGGCTGTTTCTGATGTTAGGCTGTGTAGCTTGGGGCTCTTCTGTGGTCTCTCATGGAGCACAATTTATTAAGTTTCCTGGCAGCACCCTGTGCAGGTGCTGGGGAGGATCACAGGCATTACCCTCCACGCCAGGAAGACCCGCACTGCTCCTCTCAGGCCATCTTGCCAGTCTCTCCAATTGTACAGGAGTGATCCCTATGCTGTTTTATCCGTTTTAAAGTCCCATTAAGGCTGACACTTATGCAAATGTAAGTGTCTCATCCTTATTAAAAGGGACATTTAACTCTGAGCTCCTAAAAGAGGAATACATGTGCACTGTAGCCATCTGGGAGCCTCTCACACACCTTCTGCCTGCTGAGACAAATGGGTCATTTCCACCAGCCACCCACCTTCTTCCCTGTAAGACCGCGGGCTGCCTGCACAAGGGGCTGAGGAAAGCCAGAGACATATTGACACCGACTGACTTCTTCTGCGCCTGCACCAAGGAAGGACGGACAGACATTTTAATCTTCATTAGCACAGAGCCCTGCATCTGAAAGGGAAAAAACAAACACTAGGAAAGGACAGAGGAAGCCTGAAAAATGAACACAGTGCAACCTTCCCACCCCTTGTCATATGAGGAAAGGATCCTCTGATCAGGACTGTAAAGGGAGCCCCCCTTTTGTGAGAGATGTCGAGATGGGCCATTTTTCCCCGTATTCTGTCTCTCTTAGATACCATTAAATGATAGTAATGAAGAGCTAGGCTGCCATCCCCTTCCTGGAGTGATTTCCAGTTACTTTGCCTACATGGCTGGTTTTGGTCACATTGCATGCTGTTAAGTGATCTCAAAAACCTTTTTTCAAAGGCGATTCCTAGCACTGATCTCCTTGCAGAGAGGGGAACTAAGGTGTATCATGGTGAGGGACCTTGCCTGTGATCTCAGGGATTGGGAATAACCGGAGCTGGTTTTGCAGCTACAGAGTAATTCAGGCTGCATAGTCCAGGTTGGTGCTGGGTAGCTGCTGGCACCATCAGCTTTTGTTCCTGAAAGGAAACAATTAGTTGATCAGAGATTTCTCATGCACATATATCTGGCATGTACACACGGAATTAATTAAAACTGCCTCCAATCTAAGCCACATGAAGTCATTGAAATTCATTCCAATTAATGACAATGAACTGAAAACAAACCCAACACCCGCAAGCCAGAGAGAAATCAGCAGTTACAATACTTTTTACATATGCCACCCTACCTTGGAAATTTTGCTGGAGCTTTAATGTGCAGAATGTGAACTGAAAATGAGAATTTCTCTGCTCAGACAGATCTTCCCAGCTAAGGAGTCAAGGAGATTAGAGGAGTCGGTGCCCAGTTAACCTCACTGGAGCACACTGCATGAGATGGTCCAGAAGAACCTGCCTGGGGGAGTTTGGAAACCTTTCCCTCATCTTACAGCCAGCGAAAGTGAAGCACAGAAGGAAAGGCACGATGGCACTAGAAGTGGTCTCTCCTGAGTCCCACCTTGAAGAAGAGCACACAAACAGTTGTTCACCTGATCAGGGTTGGACAAGCAGGTGGAGTCTGCAGTCGCACTAGCCCACGCTGCTTCGCCAGGGAGCTGGGAGACAGGAACAACCAAGAAACCTGGCTGCCAAAAGCAGGCACATGCTGGTGGTGAGAAGAGCCCAACAAGCTTCTGAGGTCCAGCTGCAGCTGCCAATATCTGCTCAAGACCTCTATCGATCAACTACAGCCCTCTGGGTAGGGAAAAGAACCTGAAAGCATGAAAGTACACAGGTTTTTTGCAACAGCCTGCAACACAGCAGCCTCTCCCAGCTCTGCACGAGCCTCTGAACTAGAGGGGATAGAGCTGAGTACCCTCCACACAACGTTTCCCTTCCCAGGGTCCTCCCCAGCCAGCTCTGGAAAAGTTAGCTCACGGGGACTTCACTTTAGTCTCACCCACATGAATATGCAAACTGCAAAGAAAGTACCATTGCTTTGTGTCACTCCATCATTCATAATCTGGGCTGATGGAGCTTTTGGGGAGGTAAGCAGGAAAAAAGAAAAGATAAAAACTTCTGAAATTCATGTGAACTATTTCCTGTGCTTTTGTAACACAGCGGCACTTCAGAGACAGAGTGCACATTGTGTTCATTCCCTCTTCTATCTGCAGCATTGATATTTGCTTTAATGATCTTTTTTCATTTCTTCTCTGGGTGTTCAGTGGGAATCATCTGCATCTCTGTTTCCCTACGAGGAGTGAATGAACCACGAGTGTGTTTTGTATTCAACTTAACAGACTGATTGACTTCAGACTAAGTTTCACTATTTCCCATCTGACTTTCATTACCTAGAATAAGATGGTAAGTCAACCTGAACTGAAAGCAATTAAGGGAGCTTTGGAAGCAGGGGGGGAAGAAAAGAAGAAAAAAGCATTCTCTCTTCAAACACATAATCGTACGAAAATAACACAAAATGCAAATGACTTATAGATGTGCCGATTTGGCTCTTTTATTGTCACTTTGAAGGCAGTAACTACAAAGGGCTAATATCTGTAATCTGCCGACACAGTAGTACTGTTAAAGTATGTTATTTAGCATCTTCCAGAAACACCTCCTGGGTTTGTCTAAAAGTATCTGAAGGAAGCTTAAAAACCCCTTCCCATTCAGATGTTCCCCCAAAACAATGAATCAAGCAGGGTGTGGAACAGACTCACATGGGATAACACCCTCCATCTTGGATTTCACACAAAAAGTCAAGTACAGCCCCTTTGTCAGAGTGACTGGCTGCAAGACCAAAGGGATATGGCTTTAAGGGCTGTATTCAAGGCCAAAATATCTTAAATGTACCTTCTCCAGACTTAGGGAGGTTTATGGGCTGGTAGGCATCAGCTAGATGTTAAAGAGTGCTGAGATAATGTGTAGATGGATGGATGGACGGACAGATGTCTCTTACTGTTTTACTTACTGGTTTACTTTTTTACTGTTAATGATGGGAAACACTGTGGAAGAGTATGAGTACCTTCTAATATTAAAGACAAGATGTCACAGACATTTGGTACCATCACAGCGAGATCTACTTCTGGACCCGCACTTGGCAGGCAGGATTTGTTGTGTAGTTATGATCAGCAGTAGGAGCTTCCAGCGCTAGAGGATGACAAACGTAAAATCCCAGACAGCTATAAGGGACATCACAGAATCATGTTGGAAATTATCTAAACATATTCCAGTTTGTTTTAGAAAAAAATCAGACTCATGGGGACAAGATGTGCTGGGAAGGCTGGTGATGTCACCCTGCAGCACTACCTGCTTCATCCCATACTTGTAAAAGCCTCTTTTCAGCAGGTGCCATTAAAACTCTGGTATTTGAGGGTAAATCAGGAGTCATTTTGGCTCAGGAGCTGTTCTACCAAGCAGGGAGAGGGCAGACAGCAGGGCACAGTACACTCTGCCTCCAGCCCAATATAAATTGTGCTCCTTCAAAAAATCGCCTAATGGTGATTTCAACCTAGACGTTATGTTGCTTAAACCACAAGGTCTCCAGGAAGAGATAACAGGCTCCATGTATGGCCAATCATTCATGTTAACAGTGAGAGATTAAGCAGAAAAGACAAGGAGTAATGACCTCAAATCCCCGGGAACGAGGAAAGGACCAGCAGCCCAGGAGGAGGAATACATGGCACCAGCTTGTTTGAGTCCTTACCTTCAACAAGTGATAAACTCCTGCCATTGAATCAGCTTTTGGTCACTCATCTACTCATCCCTAAAGCAGAAGACTTCATCAGACAGGAATAACTAAGCTCTGATGTTAAAGCCTTCCTCCATCTCATCTGCATGGCAAAATGGATTAAAGATAAAATTTGGGTCAGGGCTTTACTTCGGGGCAGAGCCAAAACAAAAAGCACAAAGGTTGTCTTTCCCCCAAAACGCACAGAGTTAACAACAGCCATGTGGCTGCTGCAGCTGCTGCAAGATGTCCATGAAAGCAATAGATTTCTGGCCACTGTGTTTCGCTTGTGATGCATGGACTGGAACCACACATCGGATATGCATCTGTAGCCTTTGGGGGCTTGCTTTTGGATAACTTAACATGAGAAAACATTTTCTGTCTTGTTTCCAGGCAAGTGTGCGCTTCTGGGGATTTATCCTCTAAACAAGCTCCTCTGTCACATTAAAAATAGTCAAACCTCTTATATCTTATTACAAAGAAGAATGTGTCTTCAGATGGTGCGTTTAAGCATCCAACATAATGAAAGAGGATAATTTATACATCACATAAGAAGCTGCCACGTTGCTCTGTGATGGTGAACAGTGTGAAATTCATCTCTTATGATAACTCCCAGCAGGAATTGTAGGGAACATGGATGTGAGCAGAATGCCCTGGGTAGCAGGACTCTGCAAACCAGCATCCTCACTAGGCTGTGAGACTTCAGCATGTCCTTTGGAGATTTACATGTGAGAATTTCCATATATGAAAAACAGGCAGGGAATACAAGTGTAGGGCTGTCTGCTCACTTGGTTTGTTTGTAGGTTCTTAGTCTGTGTTTGTTGCTGGTACCTACATGCCTTCCTGTCAGGTGAGAAATCATATGAATCTCTCTCATTCTGGGTCTTTCATCTGTGCTTAAGAAGGAAACGTATTCAATGTCTGGCTTGGTCAGGAACATATTTTTTTCTGAGCTTTATCAGGAGAGCAAGATCTGGCTTATCAAAGCTGCTGCAAGGCACCATGGTGGTAAGAACACATTATCCTCATAGTGCATCTGGCCTCCAGTGCTATCAAAGCCATTTCTGGAAATCGAGTCTCTCACCGTTACATGGAGGGCCATTATTCTTCAAATCTGACTCTCAAATCTAACAAAGCAAATAGTAACGGTCCATCCTAAACCCTACCCATAGATACCAAGTGTACCTACTTCTCTACCGTCCACCATGAAAAGTCCTACTGTTCTCAGGCTCTTTTTATGTCACATCTTAGGCTCCAGCTTACATGACAAACAATCTTTGGACAGCCTGCCCTTGGTACAACACTGCTTCTCCTATGTGGCATGACAGTGGCCAGCCAGCCCTTTCCCATTTTCTGCTGATTTCTAGTGATGCCATGTCCAAAATGGACATCAGCTATTTACAGCATTAGTTCTGGAAGCAGTGGGGCCATGAGTTGAAATTTTTAGCAGTGACTGTCCCCTCCACGTACCTCTACTGTTGTCCTGTGACCTAAAGGAAAAAGCTTAAAAGATAATTTTTTTCATTTCACTTATTTTTGAATTCACTCAGTTCCCTGACGCTGTTCACAGCACCTTTGCACAAGCACTGATTGGCTGTGCAGCAAAGATAAGACCAGGAACAAACAGCAAGGGGAAGGAGAGGATTGAATACTTAACTCAGTATCATCACGAAAGCTTGTCTTGGGAAATCAAACCTGAATGTTCCCACCTGCTTCTGAGATTTTAACAATCCTTTTTTCTCTAATTGTTTAACTGATTTATGTAATTAAATCAAAGTAGGACAATCGTCACTTATGTTTATTTACCTGGAAGTTGCTGCTTCTGTTTCAGACCCAGAGAAAGGATGGTGTACCCAAAAGTTCCTTCAATTTTTTTTTTTTTTTTTTTTTTGCTAGTTATGGCTCTTAATCTAATAATAAAAGATATTATCCCTGTCTGCCAATCTTGTCTTGAGTATTTATGGCCATTATGCTGCTAGGGGCTGTAGAGTTACTTATTTGTCAATATCTACTCACTAATTTATTTGTTCAGAATATTTTTCTTCATTTACCTGCAAGCCTGTATTTAGCCCCTTCTTTATTTCTATTAAGCAATAGATCTTCCCTTATGACAATGACCCCACGCACCAGAAACAGGGAAGAAGGCTCACACCATGAAAGCCCCCGGCTTTGCCTGTCTTCATGATGCAAGGCCAGAAGATGGGGGAGATGTTTCTTTTGCCTGTTCTAGCACAGTAGTTCCATGGTTTTGTGCCCTGCTTTCCCTTGCATTCCTGTTCCTGGGGTGTTCACCGACTGCTCCACTCATCCACATCTCTCACTGGGCACTCCCCTATAGGGAAGTGTAACTTCTTCAGGATTTCAACTTACAACACTTAGTAAAGGCTGGTTAAATTTGAACTAAATCTGGAGAAGCCAGGTTTGGTGCAGGAGCACACATCCCTCCTCCCTCACATTCCCTCTAAATTGTGTGTATAAGTCCAAGCACATAACAGCTACAGAACTACAGTTATACAGCTGGTCTCATATCCCAGTTAATGCCTTTAGGTATCTAAATACTTTCAGAAAGCTGTCCCCAGGTCCAGTGGCTGGGAGAAACCCACTGCAGATCACCTTCTAAGCAGGACAGACACAGCCGGCAACCACAGCGGTTTCCTCATAGAGAAGTTATCTTCATAAAGAACAACTTCAAAGCAATTGCAGGCTAAATAATAGAAAAAATCATGCTGAAAGCACAGCTGGGGTTGAGGGCAAAGGCAAGATGAGAAACCTATGGGAATCCGGTGGGGACAAACACAAAACCTTTGGGATGACGTTGGAGGATTTGCTAGATGTCTTCCCAGATCCACCAGGAATCTCCCATTTGACATTATGCAAATCTTATACAGTAAAATCCTGAAAAATAAGGTTTATGAGGGTTAAGTCAAATGCCCTTCCTTCTCTTTCACCCCTAAGTGCTGTCTGTGTCATACAAGGAACTCATGGGGTGTTCATAGGTCCTATTCAGGCTTGAGTAGAGCCTCTGGCTGGAGTCTTATCAGTGAGAAAATGTGGGAGGGAGGGGGATGTCATCATTTCATGTTGCCTCAATTGTACTTGGTGCAGGTAAACACCTCTCGGCTCCAGGGATTTTCATCTTCCATTCAGCTCCTTCATGTTCCTGGGGAGCTGGGCACCCTTCCTCCACTCATCCTGTTTCTCAGCCTGATGATTGGTTTGGTCATTTGGGGGAATTTCAGTACCCTTCCAGGTCCTTCCAGCTGAGACGAGAGAGAGAGAGACTTTTAGACAAAACCGGCTCAATGGAAACACTAGCCTCTTTATTTTTTCAAGCACAAAAACCCCCAGAAACTTTGATTTGGATTTGCTGCATGTTGCATGTCGACAAAATGCTGCCTGAATGCCAGGGCTGAGAATGAATCAGTTGGGCAATTACCCAACTGCTAATTTCCATAAACAGAGCAGCATCTGATCTGAAACACACTGGAAGGACAGAAGCCGCCAACCACTTTCGGTGTGCGTCGGAGGGAGCTGTTGTTCCTTTAACTTTAGAGGAGCCGTTTTATCTCCACACCCCAGCAGCGAGTGAGTAGAGGAGCCATGTCAAATGCGAAATAAAAATGAGCAATGCCTAAAAAAGAGAGATATCATGAGAATCTGCCACTTGGGAATAATGAAAGGCTCGAGCAGGTTGCGCTGATTGTGCAACCTACCAGAGGCCTGTCAGCTTTGATAACAATGGCAGCCATCAATCCCTGTAAAAATGGCAACAGCGTGAATTGGAAATTGTGAAGCGCCATTTAGGGTCAAAATGAGATTTTCTTCAGAATGCATTTGTTGGCGTGTTCCCACTTACTTGAAAAGCTCTGGACAGATCAGAAGGAACGTGAAGTAGCCAGGGTTGGGAGCTTTTTTTTTTTTTATTCCTCCTCCTTCTTCAAAGCAGTTTTAAATGCCAAGAGCTTTCACAAAACAACAGCGGTTTCAAACCTGCCAAAGGGCAATTTGAAAGTGAAAGGTATTCTTTTCAAATTACCTTGGAAAGTGATACATGTTATGAAAGGGCTTTACTTTTTGGAGCGTTAAAGAGATGCCAAAAATCCAATTTTATTGTCAGATTACGGAGGCAGGTGGTGGGTGGGGAAAGAGCTGTGTAAAATTGCCAGAGCTCCTTTTTAGACTCTACAGATGTCTATTTGCCTTTCACAGACACCTACGATGAGTTATCAGGCAGGACTGAAAGAGACGAAAAAGTTGTGATTGTTTGGAAAATTTTTTTTGTTAGAATATTAAAAAAAAGTCAAAACTTCCACAAATGATACATATTAATAGCGGGGAAAGCACACAGCTCAAGACAATTATGGTCAAATTTCCTGGAAAGACAGGAGTTACGAGGAACTTTTGTATTGGCTAAAGGAAGGTGGAGCCAGAAGAAGAAAGTAAGTCTGTGACCATCTTTGTCAGCTCTAGATTACAGTATTTAGGATGCTTATTTTTATATGGTTTTCTCCCCACACCCTTTGGTGCATGGAAAGAGTTTTTTTCTTTTCATTTTTCTAAACACCATGAAATCTATTATTCCCCAAGGGAAAGAGCAAATCAAGTCAGCCTCTCAAATGTACATTTTCTAACTATAAGAGTGGATGGATGGAAAATAACAGCACAGGCCTTAGAAAAAGGAAGAAAAATTAAGTCTGGAATCTGAATAGGATGAACATAAGAGCTGTGTTCAGCGCAGAGGAGAAGGCAAACCTCAGGACTGAATTTCCTCTCAGGATGAGCAGTGAAATGTAAACCAAGGGATGGGTTCAGACCTGATACACAATAGAGTCTTTTTGCTTATAAGTCTCAGTTCTATTTTCCCTCTTTTCTGTGTTCTTGAATTGCTTTTGATCCTTCAGAGGAAGAAGAATTAGTAAAAAGAGGCCACTTTTTGGAGAACCTAGCACACAGTGTCCAGCCAGTAGACATTTCTTTCTCTGAAATCACAGAAGACTTCTTCCTTCTCTTCCAGGCCAGACTGGCCAGTGACAGCTTTGTCCCTGCGGCCAGAGATGATGCTCATCCACCCAAACCCAAATTTGACAGTAAGGGATGATGCCCTCATCCGGTTTCTAGGAGACAAATTCTGACTCGAGTAAATCAGAGCAGTCAAATCCAGCTCCCGCTGGGGTCAAGTGCTCCGCATGCTGGTTTCAGTCTCTCAAGGCGCACCAAGTAGTCAGACGAGGAGGTAAGCCTGGTGAGAACTGGGAAGCCTTTTCCATCTCTCCATTTCTTGAAAACAGAAAGCAACAAGTTGCCTCCTCTTCTCAGAGAGTCCCTTTTCAGGTGGAACCAAATCTGGCAGCCCCTTCCCAGAGGACTGTCCCTCTGCATTCCCTGGCTCTGGCTTTTTGCCTGTGCTAAGTCACAAGCCCCATTGGGAACTTTTTAAAGCTGAAGTCTGTGATTGCATATAACTTGTTTTAAGATGAGCTAGTACTTGCTTTGCATAACAGGCGAGGAGCCACAACCTTGGTTAGTGCTCGCTATGAGCCCTGTGGAAGGAGAGACTGAAAGCACACTTACCTCTAACTTTCCCTTCCAACTGTGACCCCTAAAAGCACATCTGCAAGAAGGGAGCAAAGTTAGCTTTGTGATTTCTTTGAGCTCCAAGACTTGCCTTTGAGGGAGAAAGATTGCAGCGTGAGCCTGTGTGAAACACACTGTATTTGTACAATCCAGTATATTGCAAATAATCATTATGAATGAAACAAGCTTCAGACTGCAACTCATTGCATTGCTTTTAACTTGTGCTTTCCTTGCCAACTAAGCTTCTACAAATGCACTAGGATTGACTGGAGAATTTCTTTATGAATCAGAAAGGCCAAAAGAAAAAGAAGGGGAAAAAATTAGTTTATACTTCCCGTTGTTGTTTGCTTGTTTTGCTATTTGAGCTTCAAAGTTCTTTCCTCAAAAAGGCTGCAGATCTGTGTTTTCTGAGGGTGAAGTGCACATAGGCACACACACACACTCGCAAAGTATCAATCCATTGCGTCTGTCAACTGCAGCGGGCTCTTTCCTCCTGTGTTGTTTGGAGAAGGCTGGGGACCATGTTTGCCAGCCCACACTGAAGTAAACAGCGATGTAGCTGAGATAACAGATTCGGACTAAGAGGGATTGAAAACTTTTTTGTGAAATTGTTACATTAGAAAGATTTGTTAAGTTTGCAAAGCCAAACACACCAAAATCAGGCATTAAGTCCTTTTGGAAAACAAACCCTGATTTGTTTGTAACTAACATCTGTGCTTATATGTATGCACATGAATATCCTCCCACCACCAGAAGCTCTCATTGTACCTGCTCTTTGAAAGCCAAAGTTTGTTGCTTCACAACCGCAAGGGAAGTTTCTAAGGAGAAACACAGCTCGCTGCGGGAAAATGGCATTCATGATTCACATTAGTGGCAAAATTGTTTCAGCTTTAGGGGCTGGGGGCATGGAGGGGCCATTTCCTCAGGTGTGATATTAAAAAGCAAGATATTTGACCATTTGTGGCAAGCACGGTCTGCCAGAGACATTACCCAGTGAGGGCCTGAGGGCTGGTATTCCTCTGACTGGCTCTCAGCCTCCCTGATTACATGCTGCTCGCTGCCGGCAGCTGCAACTGAAGCAATTTTTTTCCCTTCATATTTTATCCTCAGACGCTGGCTTTTCAGTCTCACCATGTGTAGGCAACAGATGCTTCACTTTGCGGTGAAGAACATGTTTGGCAGGTAGAGATGGCAGCCTGGGGGAAAGAGCAGTCCTGTTCCAACCCGAGCCCTCGGGGAGCGTTTGGGGCAGGCTGGAGCCTTGGGCACCCACCTTATGGGAAAGCCCGGAGAGGCTTAAATGGCAGAGCTGGATCTTGGTGATACACACAAGTGAATGGCATTGGGCTGTCAGTGCAGCAGTCATGGCGAGATATTTGCAGGAGCCAGGGACACATGCTCATGCCTCTCTGATAGTAGTCGCACTCCGCAGTCCTATCCCAACACATCCCTATATACCCCGGCTGTCCTGTGCCGTGTTTTGGTTGTCCCTTCCAGATCACGGAGTGATGCGGATTCAGCTCCCTTCCTCTGCCAGGGGATTTCTATTCATTTTCATCAACTCCATAAACCGTCTTTCAGCGATTCATTCCCACTGGAAGCAAAGGGTTTAAGCCTCTCTCCTGCCTTCACTTCCTCATCCGTCACCCTGCGGTGGCACGGTGATAATGAATGCATTAGAGACTGGGAGATGTTCACACGCTAGCAGGATGCAGGAGAAGGCTGGCGCAGGCTTATTTCGGCCAGCTGGGAAAGAAAAGCCTTGAGAACAGCTTGGGGCTCAGTGTGTGCTTCCAGAACAGCAAGGGCATGTGCTACACTATTCGCCCATCGTTGATATTCCACTTCCATCATCGTCACAAAGAAGTAATCGATTAAAAATTAATACCCCAGCTCTGAGGTAGCAGTATTATTTCCTAATAAGTTTCTTGCCAGCCACTGCAAGGCAGTAAATCTGATGTGACGTGGTCATAAGAGGAAAAATATTAAATTTCACCTTTTTTTTTTAATGTCTATTTGAAATTCACCCCCATGCTTGCAGAAGCTTCCAGGTGTAGGGAACCTTGCCCTTCCTTTTTAAGCAATGTAAGGAGCAGTAACGAACAACAGCTAATTGTAATATTTGGCTTGATGAAGCCTTTTGCAGTGTTTGGCAACACCCTCATCATTAGAGACCCCTCTTTCCCCTAGGGTGCCTAGGCCTGTTCATCACATCACCATCTACCCACTGCCTGACAACTTCTTTTGTGTTAACTCCTGGCAGCCTTAGAAGGATAAATCTGAAGTGAGAAAGGTCTCACACCCTGAGTAACTAGCAGGACCTCCATTCAACCACTCTTCTTTAAAATTTCTTGCCCAGAACATTCATAACCCATAACACAGAATTTCATCCCCTTATTTCTCCTCCCTAAGGTCTCATCTTTCCCACAGTAAAAGGATGCTGTTTCTTGCCCCAAATCCTGGCGTTAACAGCTATAGCAGGGTGTTTATCTCTTACTAACCCCATACTTCCCCAGATCTAGCCTCTGCAGTGCTCAGACTGTTACTTACCTGCTGTGGCCCCGGTGACTCAATGTTCAGCATCCTTAGGCCATTTGCTAGGTACATCTGTTCAAAGTAGGGCAGTTCTAGGCAGAGTGGCGATTTAACGATCGAGGGAAGAAACAGCAGCAGTCAAAAGAAAAAAATATTGACTTGTCCATTGTAAGCTGAAAAGTCTAATAATAACCAATAAAGTCCCTCTACTCCCCAGCCTAAAAATCTCTGCTTTTCAGATTAAGTCATAGCTACTCAGGCTCCTTGCCTTCACCCCTTTAATGTTTAACACAAAACATTAAAGCAGAAAACAATGCCCTCGGCTCTTTTTCAGGAAGCTCTATGAAGTAAAGTATATCATAATCTGCCTCTTTATCTTTTCTCCAAGGGAAGCTTTGCTCTCCTTCCCTCATAAACCTTCCTGGTAAACTGGTACTGTTGATTATCTCCTGCTCTCTGTTGGACTGGCTTTGCCATTTGCTTCCATTTAATTCTTTTTTTGCCATGGCATTTTTGCTCTGAGATTCAGTCCCTAAACTCTCAACAACCAACAAAACACCTGCAGAGCGTTTTGGTTTTAGACTGGGGACACTGTGTGCAATCTCTTTCTGAAGAGAAGTGCTGGAGACCTTCACTCAGCTCCAATCCCCGGACAGAGAGTGAGATGGGAGAGGGGGAACCGTACATGGGGAGAGATGTGGCCCTTGCACAAGTGTGTGCACACACATGGTGAACTCCTCCATCCAACAGCGCGGGCTCCTCCAGGTGTTGCTGGCCTCTGCCGGTGTCTGACAGCCCCAGAAGAAACCGGTTCCCGTTTTTCACTGCAAAGTGGCAAAGCTGAAAGCAAAGACAACCAAGGGCAGAGCGAGCATCCAGCCTCCCAAGTGACAGCCCGGCTGCGGCAGGGCAGCGCACAGAGCCCGGACCCCCTGTCTCAGCCCTCTGCCTAAACCACAGGGCTATTAAGCTAATAGGCATTAGTGTATGATTTTTCCCACAGGAGCATTTATTTCCTTGTGTGGTTAACAGCTCTGTCTTGTATTTCTCGCTGCCATTGCTGTGTTGGCATGCTGCAAATCTCCTTATTTGCTGTTCTTTGCCCTTCTCTCTCGGGTTTCTGTCTGCACTGGGATTGAGGTAGACTGAGGCATATTTCATCTTGTCTGCTCTAGTAATGATGTTTGCCATGAGAGAAAGGGTTTGATCAGGGAGAAGGAGGGGGAGGATTTAGAAGGAGAAAAGCATTGAAAGAAACATGAAGGAAAAGCAACTCAGGCAGAAAGAAGAGATTGAAAATGTTGATTTGACATCTGATGCTTCGAAGAAATTCTTGGCCATGTCTACTAAACAGGAGCCTTTGTGCTCCCTTTCTAGCAGCAGCAGGAGCAGCGCAGCAGTGGAGACTGGTGCTGCAGACAGTCAACAGAATCTCTCATCCTCCAAAAAAGCAACTGTTGTCCTTGCTCTGAGGCATAAAATGCCCTGCCTGGATTTTGTGGGGTTTGCAAATCCTAGGAAACTGTATTTTGCTCCATTTTACACATTGCTACTTCTTTGTGCTTTGCCTTTTTTTGTTTCAAGCCAAAAAGTCTCCAAAGCCCTAGCAAAATATCCCTGCAGTTTCATGCTTAGGGAAAGCAAGAGCAGGAACAGAAACCGAATCTTCTCTCTGATGGAACCATTTCCCCTTGGGCAACACCAGGTTCGACTCCACGTAGCCATAGCATTTTAGAAAAAAGATTTGGAAACAAGTGGAGGTGGTCATCCACCACCATGACCAGCTCTGCCTAGGCACTGCTGACATTAACCCCCTTATGGCTGAGGGTTATTACTTCACTGCACAAAGAGCAGATCCAAAGCACAGCAAGAGGAAAGGAACTGGCGAGGGAAGCCTCTGGCTGGACGAGGAGCAGAAGTCATGATTCAAAAGCCAGCTAACTGCCCTGGGCATTGCCAAAGGTCAGGGGAAGCCCTGATGCTGCCTAGAACAAGTGGAGGTGCTTTTCTTCCCAAATCAACAAAGCTTCAAGGCTATTTCAGGCCTTAAATCTGCCACTGCGCCAGGATGGGATGTTACCTCTGAGTCTGGAATAATCCTGAGTGACGCACTACAGAGAGGAAGCACACGGCTGCATATAGGCACTCGCTTATACGCCGTGCCACGCAGCAGGATGCCTGCGACAGGGCACCTTCCCACCAGGGCACCTGAAATTCCCTACCACAAAATTGACAGACAGCCACTGTAAATGGAGGGGGTTTGGGATTTATGATTCATATATAGATATAAAAATGTATTTCTGTATCTCTTTTTACATCCTGAGGGCTGCCCTATTTCTGTCTGGGAGCCCCTGGACAAATATTCATGCCTTTAAGCACATAGGCCACAGGTTCCTCATAAAAAACGCAGAGCATCCACACAGCAGATCTGCTGTTCACGGGGAAAGGTAACTGCACAGCATAGGTACCTTAAGTCAGACTACACTGGAAATCCAGAAAAAATAAGCGAAATTCTTAAAATCAAGCTGGACAATGATTTTTGGGGGGATAAAGTGGACATGCCTAGGAAAAAATGTGATGTCCCATTGCCTTCATCTCTATACAACTGTATCTAATTAGGTAGGTAAGTAGATTATATTAGATAAATAGATTATGAAATCTATTTAATAAATTCCTGTGCATAATAAATTGCACAGGAAAATAAATGAAACATATTTAGTAGGCAGATTTTGCATCCGTGTATCAGCTGCTTGAAGTTTCTCAAACGTTTCATGAAACACTGTCAATCGTCCCCAGGAGACAGGTCAGTGCCGAGAGCACAAGTGGAATAGCAACCAGCACACCCCAGGGCTGCGTCCGTGCCAGATACGTGTGCCACTGCTGCCTCCCAGCCAGGTGACGTCGAGGTGAAGTGCTGTCCTTCAAAGGCTACACTTTTCTTTGGGACTAGGCAGCACTAATGATGAATGGCGTGGTATTTTACATTGCTCCTTTCTGATGCTTCCTACAGAGGTTACACATTTTTTCTTTCTACCGGTTGTAGCAGAAACGTGTGTTTGGTACATGTAGTCACTCGAAATGCAGAAAATTGAAATAACCTTCTCTTCCTACAGGGCAGTGATTTAATATTGCCAGATGTGAGCCCAAACTCTGCCTTGCCATAAAGCCACTTGAATTCCAACACAGCGTGACTGCAGAGAGGTGTTACCGAATAGGGACTTTTTCAGTGTGCCCTTAATTAAACCCAGCATGGCGGGACACAGATTTCTGCAGATTGCATCTGTGTTTTTTTCATATGAAACCCCTGATGCTCACTCTGGGGATACAGCTCCCTGCGTGTCAGCAAGAAAAAGAAATCAACCCAGGGAACGGTTCAAACCACAAGGCAGCACTGCCACCCTGAGCTGTTCCTGCGGATATGCAGACCAGCAAGGCAGAGAAAGAAGTTTAGCTGCCTAAAGCAACAGGATCTTTCTGTTGTCTGGTTTAGGCAGCAGCTCCCGTAGCCGTGAAAAAAGCTCTCAGACATCTTCTGGCTTCAGCAAGTTCCTTTCCTCCCTGCATCACCTTTGGGTTACACCACAGAAGCCACAGATGGTGTGGGACCCCAGGAACAACACTCCATGTACTTGCAGCAGTGTGGGTGCACTCAGTGCTCCCAGCCTGGCTACTCACAGTTTGCAGGCTGTCTGCGTCTGCGGACTGGGTTGTTTTGGAGACCTCAGCAGGGATCGTGCCCCTCTATGTATATCCCACTCGTTCAAAGTCACCCTAACACCACACATCCAGCACCCACGTGACTGATCTTCTGCCCTCTGAGGGTACTTGTGTATGGCTGATCGCTTGTGTGGGGACTTACTTGAGATTTCAGCTCAATATCAACAAGCGTTGATCGTATACCAGGTGGCTGAACTGGAGTGTAAAGTGGAGTATTAGAAGTCACTTTTCTCCAATGATACTCACAGGGCTGAAGGGAGAACAGGTCCAAATTTGTTTAGATCTGGATAGACCTGACATGCCTAATTTCTGCTTTATTCACATGTCCACAAAGGTAGTTTGACTGCTTTCCTGCTCTGTGTGAGTGCATGTACTTAAGAGAGTGTGGAGGTATCGTTTGAACATGGGAAACTTCAATCCTCCCTTAGGCTCATGGGAAAACTCAAACCATTTCTGCTCACACATGGTGCAATTCAGCTCCCCATGCCTAACCCAGCCCACCTTGCTGGTGCTATCTATATCTGAGCTAGCCGCTCAATTCCTCTTCAGTCAACTGTGACAACTTTGTCTGGTCTACGTTAGGCATCTACCACCAGATAAAATGTATTGTAAGCTATAGGTGCTTTTCCTCTCCCTTCCTGGGCACTGGACTGCTAGCTTAGCTGTAGACATCTTCTATAGTAAGTTACCAAAGTGGAATAGATAGATCTCATTTCTAAAGTCCAAGTAATATGTCAGCCAGACATTGCACCCATATCTGCGCTGTCCAGATAAAAGCCTGTCAAGTGTCAGCTGTAACACCAGTCCATCAACCCAGATTCCCTGGTTGTTCTGCATAGACAGAAGGTGAAGAGGAAATTTGACAGAGCCATTCCTGAACCTCCCAACCTTCCTCAAGGGGAGAAATTCTGCAGTTCCAAAAAAGATGCAACATGAAGTGCTTAAGGGAAAGAGATCTTGCTTGACACCATGACATAAAGGTCCTTACCCATACCTGGGTGTTTATGTACAAGCTGTGGCTGTGTCTCAGCCTTGGCTGTAAGACCTCCTCTCCCTCCCCACAGCATGCTATTCCTCTTCTGCCAGGGCCACCCTTCATGTATCCTTCCCTGCTCACAACCCGCCTCCTGCAACTTCCCCACGGCTGAGAGGCCACGCTGCTCCCAGGGGACCTGGCCACCTCCCGCACACGATTTTGCATGCTTCCCCACAGGGGCTGAGCCATTTCAAAGGAAGAAATATGCCCTTGCACAAGTGCGTCAGTAACACCACAGGTTCCCTGAAGGCTGGTGCATGGAGATACCCTGTCTGCAATGCCCTGTGCAGCACTCAGCACACTGGCTCTTTAACATTAGGCTGAATTCAGGAGCAAAAGGAATGATATTTTTTATAATGCACAGGTCACTGCCATAAATCCGTCCTTTTATAAGTGTCTAGTGTGATCAGCTCTTTCGCTACCTTTCAGCATGGCCATAACCAGTCCTGTGGCTTTCACTCACCGCGGGTATTACAAATAGACTACTTTGGTCCAGCAGCCCAGGCACTTTTACACCACCAAAATTTGTTTTGTCACAGAGTCCATTAAGGTGAAACGGTGCTGCACTGCAAAGCAACTTTTTTGTACCCCCGTAAAATCATATAAATCTACCAGGCTCACTGCCAGGAGCAACTGCAAACAGGCTGAGGGACTTCTCGGGGAAGCCAGGGCTATTAAGTGCTGCTGACTGGACTTTAAAACACAGGGCGCTGCTGGTTCTTTTAACTCCGTGTTAATGACTGTAACACACACTCCCCAGCTCCTCACTTCCCTCCTTTTCATTGGAAAAGGTGGCCTCATCTTTTACTTTTTGCTAAAAAACCCACCCAGCTGTCATTATGCTCTGCCCTTCTCCATCTGATGGCCAGACCACACTCCGGGGTGCGATCCAGCCTCAGATGACAAAACTTTTGTCCTCTGAAGTGTGGGCGACACAACTCACTTCCCTGGAGTAAGAAAGCAGAAAAGAGACTACAAAGCTGGCAGCTGTAGGGCTTTATCCTAATTAGAAAGCTCTTTTCCCCAGCTGAGATAAGGCCTGTTAGCTTTCCTCCATCCCATCCCACAGACCAGCGACACCTGCTAGACAATTTCCAGCCACAGCATGACGTTGGATGTGGGGAGCATGCCTCTTGCTGGGGCTCCACAGCCTCCCTCCCACTCTGATTTTTTCCCCCCAAACGCAGAGCCAGGCTGAGACACTGCAGAGCTGAGATCTGTGTGAGATGTTTCTGCTGAAGGAAGGTAACCGCAAACACGGTGGCGGCAGCAGGATCATAGCAAAAGCCCCAAATGCTGTATCAGCAAGTCCTATGTGAGTTGCAAAGGAACTGCTTGCAAGCAAGGACTCACCCCTGTCAAAGCCCAGCTCCTGAGCCAGCTGCGACCCTGGTTGTAGCAAGAGGAGAGCAAACTCTGAATGTCGTAAGGAAGAATTAAGTCTGAAAGAAGCCAGAAGAGGAGGGCACTGCTTGTTCTCCATGTCTGACAGCTGAAGATGGCCTGCTGCCCTGTAACCTCATATCTGAAGAAGCAAAGTCATAGAATGCTGTCTCTGGTAAGACTGAAACACATTTTATCCCTTCTGCAATGGTATTTACAAGAGACACGTGTTTTTTCCAGCCTGTCCCGAAAGGAGGATGAACCCCTAGGAGACACACATCAGCCTAGGATGATACTGGGCTTTCTGTGACAGGTTTCCTGCTGAGAAAACATGAACAACATTACTTCTGGAGACGAGAAGAAGCCCATCTCATCCCACAGGATGCCCCTGCCCCACACTAGCCAGCAGAGAGACAATAACCATCACCCTCAGCCCGCAACTGGCACCCACAGCATAGGGAACACCATGTCCACTTCGATGCAAAACCCTTGAACGTGCTGGTGAGAGATGCCACATGCGGCCACTTCCTACACAGGGCTGTTGTGCAGGTACGTTGCCTTTGAGGGCAGGTTTTGCACGTGCAAAATGGCTCCTCAGGCTGTGCCTGCCCAGCGGGCTGAGGCCAGGCGTGGGGCTGGGCTTCCCCTGCAGACCAGGGGCATGGGGCAGATGTAAAATCTTCTGTAACAGAAAACCGTATTTTATCCAAACATCTAAAGGAGACCAAGATGTTAGTAACTCTTGATGGAAACTGGATACAGTGGCCATCAAAACCTGTTCAGGGACTAAACAGGACTTGGGGTGAGAGACCTCTAAACCAGCCTCAGCAGCTGTGTTCTCAAGAGCTTGGGCCTCCACGACCTCCTGCGATCATGCAGCAAGTCTGGGGCAGGGCAAAGACTGAAGCCAGCTCTCCTGAAGCCTGCTCCAGCTGAACTTTCTTTCCTGACCCATCTACCCTTCCTTAGAGATGATCTCTAATATTTCAAAGATATCTGATCCAAATGCCTTTTCAATGGCAAGGACATAAAATTATACATTTACCTTGTTTACTGTACCTTGGCATTGGGTATTTTTGTAGCTGCCAGCTCTCCATGACACAAGGTATGTTACCAATATTTCTTCTTACAAATTGGACTTTCCAGAAGCATCTCAGCAACTCCAACACCAAAACACCCATGATTTCAGTAGGATTTAGGCACAGAGGCTTCTCGGGCGTTGTCAATCCCCACAGGCACTTATGTGAATCTTCCAGCACCTAAACACCTTTGAAAAATCCAGCCCAAACATTGCGCTGTAGCCTCCCACTAGGATGTCTGAATCGTTTCACGATCGGCACGAAACCCCAGCAGCCTCCATGCAATTATCCAGCTGACAGCTGCTTCCACTGCAGCAGTGCTAACATTTCTATGAGTGAGTATCAAAGTGGGACAGCTTTTGTGCATCAACACAGGAATGTTTGGCCAGAAGACGACTAAGCAACCTATCAAAGCTGATGCATGTAACAACACAGATAACAGAAGATGGTTTCCAAGTATAACACAAGGTATTCATTCACCCTTTTTTCCCCTGTTTTCTTTGCTTTTTTTTTTTTTCTTTTTTCCACTCAAGCAACTGCCTAGTGACTATCTCACACCTGAAGGCAGGCAAAGCGGAGGTGCTTTAGGACTGCCATTGCTGTGAGACACCCCATGGCTGTCAGCAGCAGTGGTGTGTCACAAAGGCTTGCCCTGGCTATCTGTCTTGCAGAGAAGGGGTGCTGAAAAATTGGTCTCTTTGCTACTGTTGTGCCAATGTGTCCCTTCACTTGTAGCCATGGAGAGCATAATGTTGTTTTCTTCAGCGCAAGATCTTTCTGCTCAGCAAGTGGGGTGGTTTGCACCAGCCCTGACCATAAAATTAACCCCTCAGTTTTAAAAACTAGGCTGAGTCCAGTCCTTCCTCTAAGGCCAGCAATGGCTTGTTGAAGCATCCGTGTCCCTGGTCATAGAGACGACAATGTGAAAGCTGCTTAGATGTAAAATAAACAGTACCATGCACAGGCCTAGGGCGGGCAGAGGCAGGAATTACTTCAGTGCTGTATGTGCATGGTGTTTTACATACATACAAACACACACACAGAGGAAGCATTTCAGTTGCTACAGCCTCCATGCAGAATGATGCAGCCATGATAGCTAATACCTTAGGAGGTTAGGTCTTTTTCAGGCTATGCTCAATCCCTTCAGTGGCAGCATCATTTATACACTCATGCATTAATAAAAAGGGGGTATGGGAAGAACCATTCCTCCCCTTGTACAAGTGCTTTAATGGAACCTAAATGAGGCCTTTCAGGAGTTAAAGAGCACCAGAACGGTGTCAAGTTCAAGTGGGAATGAAGAAAGGTCATTACAGATTTAACCAGCTGTATAAAACCCCCAAAGCTTAGAATTAAAAGCTTTTTAAAAGCCTTGGCTGGACTCACTGAGTCATCAAAATTTAAAGGCAGAATTATTCCGAAGGAGATGTTAACCAGACCTTTAACTCAATGATGGAGAAAGAAGTGGGGCAGGAGAGGATTTTAAAAAGTAAAGAAGAAAAAAATCCCTTCAAAACCACTGATAGACCTGGGCTGGTCAAGCTCCTGATAGCAGTACTTCTGAGTGGCTGTAAATCCCATGCTTAATCTGCAGTGAGGGGTATGAGGAAAATGCACAACTGGAAATCGCATGGGAAGTTGCTGCGAAAGGCTTGAATGTGCTGGGTCACCCACAGAGTCCCCTTCCGAGCAGCTTGCCTCCCGGGGCTTGCAGCCACCATGCCGGAGGTAGTGGTCCTGCGAGGTCTTTAATCCAATAACGAAAGGCAGCAGTAGACATTCAAGGCTGGGAAGGTCTGCCTGGGATTCGTGCTTCCTTGACGGTTGGACACGACGATCTTAGAGGTCTTTTCCAACCTTAATGATTCTATGATTCCTATGCTGTATTCACGGCCGTATCCCAGGAGTCACAGTGACCAACAGGACTGGTGCTGGTTGTGATTCTGAACATAGGCTTTCATCAATTTTTCCCTGCCCTTCCATGCTATTTAGCCCAATAAATATAAAGAATATTGCATTTCAGGGCTGCGGACATCCTTCTTGAGATTCAGAAACAGGGCTCAGAGAGAAACGGAGGTACAGGCAGCCCCAATTTTGACATCTGAAAATTCTCCATAAGAAACTCTGACTTTTGGGCACTCTGATTCATATTGAAAAGCTCGGGGTTTAGTCCTTTCTTTTTCTGGCTATTTTAATATGATCACATCTAATTGAGCAGACAATTGCACTTTCTTTCTCCTTGGTTTTCTTAACGCACACTAAGCCCTACAGGATTCCCTCCTACTGATGGATGTGAAAACGGTGCAAGCCTGGGGCTCTTCTCCTGAGGCTCCTTTTATAAGCCAAACAAAGCTGGTCCGCACTCCGCCAGCTGCGTCACCTCATGTCAAAAAATGTCGATTCAACAGAACCATAAAGTTTTGTAGAACTTCACTAACTTTCCTGAGAATATTTGTAGTAAAAATGTTATGGTCTAGTGTTTGGGGTTTGGTAGTACAGTTTTCACTTCCACAATAGCATCATGTAATTAAAATCAGAAAACAGATGTTTGTAATAAAATGGAAAAGTTGAAACAGGAAAATAAAGAAAATAGGAGTTCTGTGTTTGGCAGAATGATATTTTGCATCAGCTCATTGAAACTGAATTTTAACTTTTCATCTCAATTTGCTTTTAAGGCAAATTTGGAAGTCTCAGGCTAGCTCACAAGTAGAAAATTAAACTTTTCTGTCAACTCTAATTCGCATTCATCCCTGCATCATCTTCACATCCAGAATATATTTGATCAGGACAATAATGGCAGAGGAAGACCCCATTTTTGGTTTTTGCCCAAACTTCCAGCATTAACAGACAATTCCTATGGATTGAGAAAGCTGCAATTCCTGCAAAGGGACTTGGAAAATACACACACAGCTCTTTGAGTCTGCTGCTATGGCTTCTTCATGTAGTTCAAGTTCTTTGGCATGCAACTAACCCTGTTGCAGATCCCACGAAAAGCCCACTTACAAAGAGTAAGGATCAAAATGAATCACGATTAAGTGATTCAGACCACGGGAATGGCACCTGAAGGGAGGAAGCCAGCAACACAGTCTAGTTTTGGGCAGAGAAGACCTTCCTGGCTGTCTCACACATGCATCAGGAACCCATTTGTTTATACATTACTATTATTTACGATAAATGGATTGTGCTGTAAACCCAAGGCCGGAAGAAGCTGTGCAGCTGGAATAAGATGCTCCTCAGATGGCTGCTCTGGGGAGACTGAAATGTTTTCGCAGAGCTAATTGCCTCATAAATTGGTTTTATTCTCCTGGCTGAGGCTAATGTCTTCTTTTAAAGTTAATAAAAAGAACTCAATTTGCTGATTGTTCTGGACTGGTACTAGCAAAAAGAGCTGCTCAGGGACTCTGGAGGGACCCAGACAATTCCTCAAAGCCATTGCAGCTTGGATGGTAAGTGGTGACAAGCAAGGTGTTCCCTGCCTGCTATTTAATCTGCCGTCCGGCGATGCTGTCACGCTGGGTGCCTTGGGCATCCCCATAAACGTCTGAGGGGGAGAGATTACAATCGACAGCCTCCTGTAGCAGACCCCAGGGCTTGGGCGTTGAGAGAACAGAGCGCACGTTTATGCCAAAAGAGCACATTATCAGCAGGCGTGATATGAGCTACAGTGTCATAACAGCACTCAAAACCCAGCCTAGCCTCACGCAGCTTGGTGCACGGCCTTGTTGTACCCATCCATTTCATGGGTCAGTGCCATCAGGCAGCTAGCACACCGCTTCAGTTAAAAGTGCATCCCTCCGGAGATCAAAGCCTGAACAACTCTGCAACGGTTTGTCAAATGGGGTCCGTACAGTTACATATAAAACCGATGCTCACTGACAGAACCCCACATATAGGCAGGTAATATGGCCTGTCCCACCAGCCCTAAATTTTACCCACGGCCAGAGCCAGAGAGCAAGTGGAAGAGCACCAGCATCCACTTTTTTGCCCTTAGTCAGGTAAGATATGAGCTATTCCCAGCTGCTGACCCTTACCCCAACATCCAGAGTGAAGTGTGAGCCCTCACAACACAAACTGTCTAGTCTGTCTAGCCAGGAAGAAAATAAACTCCTTACCCAACACACGCCTGAATGAAACTCCCACTGAGATGACATGATCCAGATTTAAACATCTGTGAATCTCCTTTCGATTTATTTTCAGCATTACTTTTTTTTCTGGTGAAAAAACTTGTCCTCATTGGGGGGAAAAAAGTGCTAAAACCCTCTGTCACACTGGTGCTCTGAGCAATAGCATGAACTGGTTCAGGGTGGGCTCATCTTCTGAGGGGTCACCAGGTCAATTGCCAGTACTGCCACAGCTTTCACTCTTGCTTTAGGTGCAAAGAATTTACCCAAATGCCAGCGTGGATAGTAGGGAACGGTGGTTAATTGTTAAGTTAACTTTAAGTTAATCTTAAGTGGTTAAGATAGTACATTAACGGCAGGTTAGATTGGTTCAGTGATGGGATACGAGAGCTTTCAACAGGCATCTGTGAGACTCCCAGCACTGCAAACTCTCGGTGCCTTTGCCCAGGGATGCCACGCACAGAGTCAGTTGTATGACACAATTTGCCAGTGACCTGGCAGAATACCCATGGGGCCAGAAATACTTGGAGGCAAAGGCAAGAGCAGCAAACCCACCATGTCCCCTTGCTGGAGTGCTGGGTGCTCCACGGAATCATAGCAGCACCCTTACACCACCACACACAGAAGAGCTCTTTGATAATCTGAGATAATTGGGAAGGTATCAAACCTACAGCTTCCTACATGGACACAAGTTTCTCTAGAGTTAAGCAGGGACTGACACAGGGAAGGAAACCTTAGCAGGTATCCAAGGAGACTGCTTAAAACTCGTGCCCCTCGGCCCTCGGGCATTGAAAGGATCAAGTCCTCTCCTAGTGCTGAGTACAGGGAATTCAGTTCTGATGCTGAGCTTAATTAAATAGAAATATGAAGTAAGAAAGAAAGGCTAATTAGATAGAAATGCAGAGTTACAGGATGTGAATGCTGATTAACCTAATAATAGACAATAATGCTGTTAAGGGGAGTTAAATGGTTTGTTTAATGGATGGAATGATCTATAGTATATAATATATAAAGTACTTAACAGTAAACATTTAATTACCAACTTCAGTTGCATTTTTTTTCCCTGTGTGGAGGAAGAGTGTTGCATAAAAGAGTTACTGGATGGGAATAATTTACACTCCTGCAAAAACATCTGTATCATATGGGAAAGAGCAACAATGTCTGCTTCGCAGAACAGCAGAAAGCCTGAGCCACAGTGAGCAACTCTGGGAGCTGCCAGATAGGGGAGGGAAAAGCAAAATAAAATACCTGTCCTCCTGATCTGGTACATCACTGCCTCTGTGGGCAGGACGTACAGCCTTCCCTGACATGCTTGCCCATGGGAAAGAGGGCTTGGTAGGCAGAAGATGAGCACGAGACTTCACAAGACGGCTCCAAGAGCAACCTGATGAGGATTTAGGAAGGTGTCCGCTTGTCACAGAGAAGCAAAGCCAGCCTCTGGTGTCGGTTGTGGGGAAAGCTCTTAGAGGGCTGAAAGCATCTCTGGCTAATGTGATCCTTCATGAGATCAGCAAGAGCAAAGCCATGGCCCGGCCGCTAAAACACCCTGCCTGCTCCCAGCACGGATACTCTCAGCATGAGCTTTCCTCACATTTCTTCAGAGGAGCCAGAAGTCTGGCATACGGAAGGTGTTCATCAGACATTCGGGATGTTTGGTACTGAGGTAAGGCACTCGCAGATTTCACGAGCGTGGCTGGATGGCTGCACACCTAATCACTGCGTCGCCTTCACCTGCAAACACAGCACATTCTGCAGAATCAATAGTCAGGTCTCTCCTGGAAGCCTCTAATAGAGATGGATGTACCGTGGCAATCCTGGATATTAGAGAGGGGAAGTCACTCCAGGAGGCTCTCACAGGTCTCTGAATTGGAGATAGGAGAAATTACAGTCTGAGGCACAGGGGTTTCCAAACACGCTTGCCTTCTGCCATAATAGCCAACATGGTGGCAGTCACAGAAGGTGCCCTAAAGAGGAACATGATCCCCTTCAGGACACAGGACAACAGGCTTGCACTGCTCCTCTTACTGGTGCAGCAGCAGCCCCAGTCCCACCACATTCATTTCACACCTTGGGCTGTATCATGCTGACCAAACCACGTGAATGTGAGCCATTTAATTTTAACATCTTGCACTCCTGTTAGAGCTCTTCTTTCTCCTACCTTATTGCAAAGCAGCTGGGACAGAGGCAATGACCTGCACTCGGTGGAGGTCAGCCTCCACCTGGCAGGGTCACCTGTGGAGCAGATCATTTCATCCCGCTTAGATTTCAAAAAACAGCCTTGCTTGTGTCTCCTTGTTACTGCATGGCTCTGTCACCCCCCCTGTGCCTGATGCAGCATAGGTGGTACCTGAATTTCTATATATTAATTCATGAGAAAGTGCTGAGACAAGCAGAGTATATGTGAAGAAGTCACTCAGCCTCAGTAAGACGGAGCGCTCCCACATGCAGGCAAGACATGGGACAATGCCACCGCTAGGAAAAGAAAAGCTGATATTAAATTGGGCCCCTGCCAGAGAGTTGGGTACCTGGCTCCGATAACTAGCAAGTCTCCTTACAGATCTATCCCCCCAGCATCTGAAAAACGATCTCACCAAATACCTATCAGCAGTGCATCAAAACAGCTTGCAAATTCTGCCCATCGCTCCTGGCAGAGGGCTGCGCCTTGCCCAGCGAGAAGTGATGCCTACTCCATTACCTGCACCACGGGGCCAAGGAGAGCAGGCTGGCCATTAACTGCCTGTGATGAGCTAATTAATCATGGGCACTTGCTGAATTCCTGTTCCCACACCATTATTAATGGCTCTGTGTATTGGGCCGTGCGGCAGACAGGCAGCAGAGGCTCCTCCACCTGCTAAAGCAGCAATCCTGCTCTGCAAAGGGCACCGGCTTCACCCAGCCAGCAAACAGGAGAAATTGCCGAGAGCTGCCCCAAACTCCCATCTTCTCCTCCTCGGGGTTGCAGAGTGACTTCCAGCTCTGCTCTGGGGCTCAAACTCCCTGCCACGGGGTCTTCCCAGGCGGCATGGGCGGCCACTGAAGGACAGCCCTGGTACCAACTTCTCCCTTCGTGTGGGGATGCCGTGGAGCGAGTGACACCAGTCAGTGCCAGTCCCCTGCAGTGTGTAATGCCCCAGCTTCCACCTTGCCCACTCCCAAGCACCCTGGCCTCACCTGGTGCCACATGTGCCTCCTCCATCTGTAGAAGCTTCCTCCTCCAGCTGTGATCCCGGAGCGAAGCTCAGCTCTCCCCGCAGCGCAGTGAAGGCTCTCAGGGCCGGACCCAGAGGCCCATGAGCCTGTTCCTGCTCCAAATGTGCTGCCAGGGCTCACGTGGCCACAGCCTGCACATGGCCAATGAGCCCAAGTGCCGCTTGTTTGGAGCAAGAAGACATCACTGGGAATGAATTATGCAGCTGAGCAGAGGCAGCTGACAATGAATTATGCATACTGCTCCCCCTCGGCCGCCTTCTCCCCTCCCCTGTTTTCTTTATATTTCTGGGTGATGGGAATGAAACTGCATGAGGAAGGGCAAAGAGAAGGCATGCACAGAGCCCCCATGCCTCAGGGTTTCGCTCCTGCCCTGCAAGCTCCCAGCCCCCAGCAGAGCTGGCCCCGCTCAGCCAGGCAGGAGCCATCATGCCAAGCCAAGGGAGAGCCTGAGTCACCACCTGCAGCAATAGTTCCAGAGGCACAGCCTGCCTCTTCCCCTCCCTCAGCCAGATTTGATTCAGGTCCATCCCAGAGCCACAGAGGTGAGAGGCTAAAAGTCACTAAACCCTCCAGGCCGTCTGGAAACAAAGGAACCGTGCAAGCACAGTCTGGCCAGCTCCCCACACTGGCTCTGAGGCTTGCACACCCGCATGCTAAAACAGAGGACTCTGGCAAGTCCATTCATCAAAGTGCTAATTGGCACCGATTTGCATCAGATCATACTCCAACCTTTGGCCAGCGCTTGCTATTTACACACCGTGTCCCGTGTGCAGCTGCGCAGAGCCTGTCTGGAATGAGGCATCCGAGGGAGTGGCCCCAAAATAGTCAGCTATGAACCATGAATGCCTCTAATCCTGTCCCTCCCAAGTCCCAAATCACTCTGGTTGAAGGGCAGAAACACCCCCTTTCTACAGGTGAAGAAAACGTCCCATTAAAGGGCAGACCCCAAAGCCAGCCTGGAAACTAAGAGCTCACCCAGGTGGCCAACAGGCCAAAGGGAGTTGGGAGATGTTTGGCCAGCATGGGGTAGGGTGTCCATGCGGTGTCATATTCCCATCAACAAACTTGCCTCAGAGGATGAAGATCACATCACCTGGGGTTAGTAGCTATTAGAAAGCAACGGTCTCAAGTCCTTCCATACATTGCATTTGTTTGGTGTCAGGTCCTCACAACAGAGCGGAACAGAGATGGCTGCTAGAGGAGTTTATTCTGCTGTTGTACTCGTTCAGGGAAGGGCCAGCATCGCCCTCTCCATCCCATGTGTTTGTAAGAACTCCCAGTGCTAATGGTGCCTGGACAAATCAATCCTCTTTGAACATACTCACCTCTTGGAGGAGAAAGAAGTCCTGAATTGTTTCAGCTTCTTAATATAAAAGCGGGAAAAAATAAGAGAAAGAGAGGAAAAAAAAACAGACGCAGGACTTAGGATGACACAAATTATATTTCTGAACATCGCCAAGAAACAAAATGGGACAAATCCGTCTAGTACTTGTCACTGGAACTGGGTGTCACAGCTCTGAATACAATGGGAATTGTTCAGCTTTGTTTAAACAAAACAAAAATTAAAATAATTTAAAAAACACTCAAAACCCAAACATTTCTCAGGTCATTGTGGTTAAACTCAGAGACTGAATTAACAAAAGGAAAAGAGGTTGCCAATACATTGCCAAAGTCACTGCCATTTGATTCAGTTAAAGAGAAGCAATAAGCCCAAAGACTGCATCTGGCAAGTTTCAAGTAGGGACCATCTACATGAAATGCAGACTAGGGACAGAATTAGCAGAATACGCTGTAAAACCAGGTGAAGGAATTATAGCCATAAGACACATCAAAGTACAAGTTCATACAGACCAGTCTTCACAGCTGTAGCTTCTCCATTTAGTTTCATAAACAAAATTTCTGAAATGGCCTTCTAATCCTCAGCCCCCATGCATCAGCTACAGACGCCAAGCTTCGCAAGGGCTGGTGGCACGATCCAGCTCTGGGCACCACACAGAACCCCTTTCCATCAGGGGTTTGCTACTCAGAAATGTCTGAACCAGAGCATGCAAGCAGAGAGGTGTCTGCACCAGGGCCAGGTGTGATGGTACCTGTGTGGCAAGGAAGAGCTTCCCTTTGGCAGCCCTGAGAAGAAAAGCTGTTGCTTGTTTTCCCCGATATCAGCATTATCAAGCTGCACTGCGTAGGATTTGCTGATGGACACGTTTGTGCATCTTCTAGCTTTGCACATCAGGCTGGTGGGAAGTGCCCTATGCTACCGTCATCCTCCAAGAGCATGGGAGAGGCCGGGAAGCAGGAGGGGCTGGAGAGTGGGGCCAGATGCTGAAAGACACAGAGGCTACTGGAATCAGAGGCTACTGTGTTAGAAGCACACAGGCCTTGTCTGTGGAAGATCGGTAGCTCTTCCTAGAAAGGGCTGAGAGAGACACCTCTGCGTCCTCCAGCAAAGGACATTCACTATTTTGGGGCATGGACTGCACAGCATCCAAAACATCTACAATAGGGGCAGAGAGCATCAATCTGTCTGGCACAGACCAGGAAAGAAGAAACTCAACTCAATGTCCTTTGCAGGAGAGAGACACCTGTCACTGTATTGACCAGGCACCACCAAATGTGGTCTTGACCACTCACATTTTGATCTCAGCCCTAAATAAAGAGGTTCTGGACCTCCCTAGAACCAAGAGGTGAGGCAGTCAGCGCATCAACCCAAAATGAAAAAGATAACGTATCACCCCTCCATCCTCCCAAGGCATCTCCTTAGCCTTGGGCCTTTTCCCTTCAAGAGGCTATTGCAAAACTCAGCTGAGCTGCATCCCAATTCCAGGCAGAATATGGAGCCCTCACACCTCTTCCAGGTCATAAGAGAGACCCCTTTGACTTGGGGGCATTTGCCTTGGCCACGGTCTTTGGCTAGTGGCACAGGAAAGGGTTCTGCAACTGTGAACAAAGCTTCAAAGATTGTGGCAAACAGATCACAAAGCAGGACTGGCTCTGAGCAGCTGGAATGAAGCCTGCACAATCCTTTTTACTGCATCACCTTCACAGCCAAGAGATGCAAAGGTGGCAAAAGCAGACAGTTGAGGAACGCCCATGGAAAGTAGCACAGAGTATGCAGGGGTCTCGCCTGGAACAACGCATTCATCTTTACCCTGGGACCTTTCCCTAATGCTATCTAATAAAGATATATTACTGACATTGCTAAGATAGAAAAAGGGAGAAAAAGCAATGCCTTATTTCTTTCTTATCAGTTGGACAAATGGTAATTCCCACTGCACAATGGGATTAAGCTCAAATTGGAGTAGCGTCATAAATCTATAGTCATAAATCCGTGACCAAACTGAGACCAACAGAGCAAGAATGTCTTTCTAAGCCAGGCTACAAAACCAGTCAATGGCAAGAGATGAGAGATGCTTTTATTGTTCACCCAGTAAAATAAGCAAGTGGAAGATTACGGGGAAACAGCAGCTTTACTGGGCCGGATACCAGGTAATCCCTGAAATGTGTCCAGCATACCTGGCAGTGGAGCAGAACCGGGCAATAGGCTTCTTTGGGTTCTCTTCAGTGGATGATGTATCACCAAAAAATGCAGTTTAGGGTTAACTGAAACCAGTCATCAGATTAAGAAAAAAAGGCAAAGGCAAAAAGACTATTAACATTAAAATATTTCCTTTCAGCATTTTCAAAACAGAAGGTTTCACACATTTTTGCTTCAAAACAACTTGTTATAGCCCAAGTCATAATGTTTTTAAAAAAGTGAAAAAGCAACCCTACAAATGAATGCTTCGTTTTGGTTTGAAAGGATTTTTCTTTTTTTTTTTTTTATATTTCGATTTTTCCCTTTTTCATTCCACTGAGAAAATGGAAAAAAAAAAAAATTGTCTCAGGTCACCCTTACAACTTCAGGTCACCCTTACAACTTTTTTCCCCAGATTTTTCAGTTCAGCCCGCAAACTGAAAAACCACTGTGGGCTCAGCCTACTTGGGAGTTTACTGTCCCTCTTTCTATTTGAATCAGTCCTAAGCCAAAGAAAATGGGAAGTTCATTTCACCAGGTAATACCAACCAGAATCAAGGTATTTAGCAGATGTAAAAATACTGAAAATGGGAGTTGTGGCTGTTCACAATGGGCTGAACATGACCCAGGAGATAAGAGATCTCCTAGCTCCAAAAAACATTGCCATCTCAAGCTTCCTGCTATGCCATCCTACTCTCATATAAGGCAATTTATAAACTGTGGGTCCGATCCTGCGTTTGACTGAGATGTGCTGACACCACTTATTCATGACCAATGCAAGATCCAGGTAACCCACCCCACCTGCTCTAAGCAAGGGGTTTTGGGGGTTGGGGGGAAGCAAATGGAGAGAGACACAACATCCTCCCCACTAGCAATATTTGAGCATCACTCACATGACCTGAAAACAACATCCCTTTTTTTGCAGAGTGTTACCACTTCTGCAGGGACAATACAGTACTGGATAGTTGCTTTGCAAGCTCAGTAAAATGAAAAGGCCTTATAAGGATCTTTGTTGGGACAGTCATCTGGTTCAAACACAGCAGAAGACAACAACAACAACAGCAAAAAAACCCACAATAAATTAGGTATCAGCACAGCTTTCTAAATGCTCTAGAACAATTACTTGCAAGACAAAAAAATCACAGCTCTGGTACCTAGAATCTTGTCATTTTTAAAAAAAAAAAAAAAAACAATAATCCACAGGTTTTGCATAAAAATAAACATTTTAAGCTGACAGCATTATGTTAATTGGATCAACCCGCTTTTTAATATATATATTTCTATGTATATTTAAATGTATATTTTTTCTATGAATATTCTTTAAAGGAGTAATGGGAGTCACAAATGCATAAAAATAGATATTTTGGAAAAAAAGAGTAATAATAAAGACAACCCCGGTGAAAGGGAAAAAGAAAAAAAAAATCAAACAGGGCAGTATTCTAAAGCAACAGCTCACCATACTGTAATTTGCGGAGTCCAGTCCTTCTGTATTGTGAGCAGTTACTCCTAACTACTATTGGGTTTTGTAACAGTGATGTAAAATATAAATTCCTGCACGTCTATTTAAAAAAAAAAAAAAAAAAGGAGAAGGGATTTGGGTATATAGGACAGATTTTGATGCCTGTTACATTGCTGTAAATAACTAGCACAGATCATCTCCCAAGATGAAAGCAGGAGGAACTCCAGCAATTCTTGCATTTAGAAGAATACATTTTCTAATCAAAAACTGATCTGCCTCTCTGAACTACAATTTAAAAAAAAAAAAAAAAATCCACTTTTGCCTTACAAAGTTTTTTCTGTTGTCCTACAAATAATCAAAACAAATTGGAAAAGGTGGGATTTTCAGTAGTGTGTGTCAGCATTCCGTGCATCTTTCACAAAAGCCAGCTCCTAACAGTTAGGAAGATTATTTCAGAGAATGATCCTGTCCCTTTACAGCAGGAGGTAACCTTACTGTTAAAAATCCCTTCAAGGCAAAAAGATCATGGGTGGGGGGAAGCCATAAAAAAAGATAATAGCCTGACCTGCTTGCCAGCTGCATCAGCATTCAAGTAAAGTTTAAAGTACCTTTGTGGGACTTTAGAGTCTTGGAGGGTCAGACCAGCTTACTTTAACAAGTGTAATATGACTTTGAAACAGCCTTGTCATCTGCTTGTTTAAACTAAAAAACAAAACTCAAAAACAAACAGGAGCAAAGGAAAGGTATAGGAAAGGTCTCAGCATCAGCATTAGACTGCAGAGTGTCATCTTGACACTGACACTTTGATATTCTTGCCTTCCTTTCTAATGCATTAAAAATATCATGAAGTCATGCAGCCATTTTAAAGGAGTATTTCAAGAGTCCAGTTTTCGTAGAGGTTAACTTGATCACCAGCACAGCACTGGAGAAAGCTGATCTAACAATATCTCACTTACAGAACTCTTCAAAGGAAAACAAGAAATACAATTCCACAAATAACAATGCCAATTAAAAACACAGAAAGCAAATTGGTTTTTCCTCGGTGTTTTTTCTTAGTCATTCTTTCAGGAAAAAAATTTTCTTCCCTTGTCTCTTTCTTTAAAAGCAAATTTTCTAACCAGCCAGATTTTAGAGCTATCTTCCATCTACATGCGTCTAAGCTTTTTTGAAACTGCCTACAGGGTTTTGGGGGCAGAGGATCCCCTCTCCTAAATTTCAGAGCCATCTAAATGGCATCCACTTGTTTTGCCTTGTTTCTCCTCTTGAATTTGTCCATTCCCTTAGCATTTCACAGGCCAATACTACTGCGAGAATTTAGATGTCTGCATTTGAAAGAACTTTGGACTGAGCACAGCTTCACGCATTTCATCTTCTCCATGCCCTTGCCATGTAGTTTCTTCTATCTTTACATGTATAAAATCACAGTTTGTCTAACATTGTTTTAAAGGAAGAAAATAAAATACACACACACACATACATTGTATTGGTGAACACTATACACTAAATATTTTTTTCAACAGCATAACAGAAAGTTTGGCCTACTGTAGGTTGAACATGTAGGGAAGGCTGAATTTTTACGGTTGCCATGCAAGCCACCTTCAAGACAAAACAGATGAACCCACCCAAGAGCAAATGCAGCTTCTACTCTCAAGCCATTAGACAAATACTGCCTTTCCAGGGATCAGACTGACATATCGCCAATTCCGTCAACGCAGTATTTAGAGAACCACACTGAGTTGCTTCTGCATCAGTCCTCTGAATCCAAATGCTGTTAAAACCAAAGGGGGAAGAGGGTATTTGACTTGCCTTATTATTATTAATATGTATATATTTTGATAACACTTTGAATTTCAATTTACTTCTGAAACCTTGCCCTTTGAGAAGAACACACCCTTTGAGCTGACTTTTTTTTCAGGCTTCTGTTCCTTTAAAATTCTCTCTTCTGTTCATTTCGCTGTTCTTTTACAATTATCTACCAGAAAACTTGCTTTCTTCCAGCAGAAATGCAGCTGGTGGACTTGGGCTTTCACTGCACCCGCTCTGTGAAATTCTCTGGGAAAACCCCCCGGCATTGGTCAAGTTCCTTATGCTGGATCCAGTCAGACTCCTTCACGCCCATCAGCCATCCTTCGTCCTGGAGGAGAAGAGAGAGATCAGATGCTGAGGGATAGATGTGAGCAGGGATTTTTTTTTACAGAGTGCGGGCCAAGGAGGTGTCAAGGCATTATCAAAGCCATGCTCGTATTTGGCTTGGAGACAATCTAGGAAGAGGATGGGGGAGATGGAAAAAAATTCTTTCGTTCCCTTTCAAACAGGGAGAAGGCTACATCCCACCAGAGTCAGTACCAAAACTCCTATCTGACCCAGAGTGCCTAGAGACAGTGAAATTGTAAACAATTAGCAAGTGTAATAGAAACATATCATAATTTACACCCACTGAAGCAGCAGAAATTCTGCCAAAGAAAGTCTCTAGAGCTATAGGATGGGAATCACCTATCTCAGCTTTCACAATCTAAACATGAGGGGTCTAGCATTCTCCATAGTCATAAAAGAGACGGGCACCTCCACTGTGCAATTCATCCCATTCATCTTGGGCACAGGTCTTTCGAAAGGATGAATCATTCCCTGGAGGTGCTCACCCCCTGCTCCAGTCAGGGCACCCGGATGATTAAGCATTTTGGAGAGGTGGTACAGGCAAAATGAGTCTTGTTTGCTCTGCCGAAATTCTGATCTATGAGAATTGGGAGCTGAGGAGCTCAACCCATCTTCCCAAAACCCAGCAGTCTGTTGGACTTGATGCAAGGTGAGGTTGGCAAACTCCCAAACTTGTGCTACACATGATACAAGACCAAAGGTGTCTCACAAGGGTTCTCCCTAGCCACCAAACCTATACAACTATAAACAGGGATGAATTTTCACTGAGGCAAATGGAGTCCTGCCTGGTAGAACCTGCTCAGGAGGAGAATCGGACTTCCCACACTTTACCTGCAGGGTGTCTAGCACCAAGATTTCTGCTCCATCCGAAGCACATGAGGGAGACGAGACATTCAAGGTGGGAAGGCTGCACTGCTTGCAGCTCAGGTGTGCAACCACCCCATTCTTTGCATGCCTTGGACTGCCACCATGGAAGCACCCCTTCAGCATGCAGATATACCCACTCATGTGAGTGGGGCAGCCTACGGATTAAGACTGCAGCATGAGGCAAGAGAGCTCCATGGGAGACCACTGCCTCCGAACTCAACAGCCTGCTCTGCATCCACTCCTCTGGGCAAAGCATGCACCAGCCTCATTTAGAGGTATGTTATCACATTCAACTATATAACTTGCCAGGGCAGAAGTGCTCAGGCAACCAGATGCTCTAAGCTGTGGGGAAATGGGACATGTGTGTGTGTGGTTCACACAGTTATTCTGACACTTCTGCTTTCCTGGAACTGGCAGGAGTTACCTGAGTATTTACCCAAAGCCAAGCAATGCCTCCCTTGAAACATGTTCTTTAAAAAGTACGTGCACAGTGCAGGAGTGATGCAGCCCTCGCCAGGGGTAATCCATGGGGCACGTATTGCTTTCTGCTGCCATCTTGCAGCTTCTGCCCTCTTGTCCTGTTTTCTGCACATTTCACGTGGCAGCAGATCAGCCCAGCCATTGTATCCGAGTTCCCTGCTCCTTGCAGGCTGCACTGGGTGCCTGCGGGCTCAGTTAGCCCTGGCTGCTGCCTTAGATTTGAGCATTCAGGGGATGCCATGGGAATGGCATGAGACGGGAACCCATCTGCAGCAGCCAGCTTGCAGGGGCTGCGGAAGGACTGACACGCCATAAATCAGGAAGACAAATGACTAGGTGGAAGACGCTGGGCCCAAGTGTCTGGAAGGCAGCTTCCAGCTCACAGCACGGCAAGCGCAAAAGCTCATCCATTTGCGCATAGCATCTGTGCCATACAGCATGCATCTCTCCCACTGCATCGTGCTACGAAGGGTCTCCTCAGCTGTAGGGATTAGACACGAGGACCCAGATTGACCCTTGCCAATTTTGAACCACGTCACTTGAAGTTCCAGCTTAAAAGCGTTGCTGCCCTCAACCTTTTCTTCTACCAGGAGAGATGAATCCAGGCCTGGCTGATGTACCCACAAATTGACACCTAAGCTGCAAGATGGGGACATGGATCACAGTCTATTATCCTAAGCTTCCTCCACTCACGTACACAGTTCATGCACATGTTAAGAGCCAACATTTTCTGGCTGAGTATGGTCGGGGTTAGGGAAACGAGCTGTAGCAGAGGATACGCTGTAGGAGGGTTAGAGGGCTTCAGTGCAGCTACAGCATCATGTTAGCAACACTCAGAGCTCACCCTCTGCAGCTTGGAGAGTCTCGAGTTCATGGCTGTTGCACCCACATCCAGCTAGAGTGCAAACATAAGGCATTGAAAAACTCTGCTCCACAAATGCCATCTCCTACCACAGAAACTAGGGGAGCTGTCACTCATTTCCCATCCAGAAAGCTCTCTGAGAAAGAAATGCTCACAAATGCTTGTGCAGGGCAGTCCCACTCAGTGAAGAGTTTTGTGTCCAGAAGGAATCACTGCCTTTTCCCCATAAAACCCTTCCCCCCAGAGAACCTAGCTCTGCTGGAACTGCTGGCACATTATAGCTCCCATTTCACAAGCAGCAGCAAGATCTGCCTCCGTAATTCACAAAGCCAACAGCTGAGCCACAAAGAGATCCACATCTTCTGTGACCAGTGAACTACATCACCTTCCCTTTACCCCTTGTGGAATCCAGATCTTGTCTGGGCTTGGCCAAACCCAAAGAGCTGGTGACTACTGAATCAGTTTGGAGAATTCCCTTCCTTTTCCAAACAAAAACCTGGAGACGTGAGCATAAATTTTATAAAATCACCACCTCCCTCAGCTGAAGTAGTAAAACTGCTGCACACTTTATCAGCTGGAAGCTCTCAAACACAGCAAGTGAGGAGGATTTACTCAAGGCTTCTAGAAATAGCTCAGATTAAAGAAAAACATCACCAATTAAATTCAGGTTGGGGATGGACAGTAAGACTGTTCTCTGGAGCTGAGCAACCTGCTGCAGCCTTTGATTCTGCTGCCATCTCCTGACCAAACACTGCCTTTCCGAAATAGCCATTGCTATGCTGAAGTGCAAGACATCATCCACAGCAAGCTGCTTTCTCAGAGCTCCAGTATTCCTCAAAAGGGGAGAAAACATCATCATAAGCTGTGGGTCACTCCTGCCAATGCCACAGTCTGCACTGCAGTGGTCACAGGGAATGTGCATCAAGTTTAGGAGCAGTGAGGAGGCAAAGTATGGGCTCTGTTGGGCTCCCTGATCAAGGAAGCCATTGTATTGGCTCAAATCCCTGATAGGGACAGGAAGCTATGGCTATTTCACATGCTTTATGCAGGATAATGTCTCCACTTTCCAATCACAAGCACAGTCCTCCCCTCTGTTGCAGAAAGCCAATCTCAAGCTCAAGGACAACCGGCTCTCCCGCCAGCTCCCAGCCACAAACTGATGGCTCTGCATCCAGCCAGCCGACTGTTAGTGGAGGAAGAAGCAGCTCTGGAAATCCCCTTGGCTCCTCCCGGCCCAGGCTTACACCCTGTCTTCCCCACTCACCTGCTCCTCAGGGTTCTCAAATGGAATCACAAGCACCACGTCCCCGGCCTTCAGCTGCAGCTCGTCGCTGTCGGTGGCCGTGTAATCATGCATGGCCTGGACCTATGGGGAGAGGGGAGGAGAGCTTGCGTGAGGCCAGCCTTCTCTCACCCAGCTCTGTAACAGGTGACAAGGCTTTCCAATTCATTGAGTCACTGGATGATTCAGGTTGGAAGGCACCTTTGGAGGACATGTGATCCAACCTGCTGCTCAAGGCAGGGCAAGCTTGGATCACAAATGCCACATCTACGGGAATAACCACTTCCCTTAATCTAATGGCCACATGCTTGTTCATACAGCCTGGCATGCAGCTCACCTTTGCCACAAGGGCATCATGGTGAGTCTCATTCAACTTGCTATGCATCAGCACCTCCCCGTCCTTCCTTAGGAAGGCTGAATTCCCAGGGTATGGGCCCAAAAACCTCATAAGGTAGAAAGCCTTTATTCATTCGAATGGTGCCCTGTATTCCTTTTGCAGCTGGACTGCAGGAGTATTAGAGATTATAGCCTCCCGTCTCTGTCACAGCAAGCAGGGAGAGGAAACGTAGGGAAGAGTATCAATTTGGATCTTCGAGTGATTGTATCCTGCCGTGTTTTCTCTTTGGTATTCAGCCCAATTCCTATCAACATCTGTGTTACAGCTTTTCTACTTCAAACCACAGCTCTCCACTTCAAGCACTACAGTCTATAATGCTGCCTGTAACCAGTCTAAATGTGACGAGCCTCCTAGTGTTCTTCAGGGTTTTGTCATTCTTCTGCTTTTGGTAGAGCTCCCAGAGAAAAAAAAAAAGATGCATGGACATGCCTAAACCAGAAGAAAAGCATTCCTATAGCAGGAGACTCATGTCTCACTTCCAGGGCATGAGGCATCTGTGATGTCTTGCTACCATATTCCATTATGCACATTAAATTTGTGGCCTATCCTTACCCAGAATCACGCCTTTCTCCACACCTTCGAAACAAGCATATTCTTTGACACATTCAGAATACCCACCAGACTTCCCTGTCTAATCCTATATTTTTCCCTGTTCATCCTGGCTTTCTAATTTCCCCCTCTGTGCCTACTGGTGTTTCCAACTCTTCCTCATTTGCCACTTGCATCAAAGTTTACCCTTTCCAGTTTGGAACACAACTTCTTATCTACTATCCAGAGTCCATGACTGATGCTACCACACCACCAGAGATAGAAATAATTGCAGCAGAGAGAAGGAGGGGTTTTGCTATACAGCACAGCCAGACGTTTAGACACTGATGCTCTTACAGAGTCCTTTGAAACATCTGGAACTGCATGAAGCTGGGCTGCTGGAGAGCAAGGTGTATTTCTCCTTCAACTTCCTGTCTCCCTTTCAATGCGGCATAGCCTATGGCCACACTGAGCGAAAGCAGTTAATTCGTTACAGGAAAAAAAATCACCAGAAACTCAGTGCCCCACCGCCACACACTCACCTTGAACAGAAATCCTGGGGGCATGTCAGCTCTTTCAGACGAAGCGCCTCCTTCCACGGTGCCATTGACAGTAGCAGGGAAAGTTTCCACAACGACAGCAGGCAGAGAGCTCTGGTAGGCAGCAGCAGCCAGGGAAGCAAAAAAAGCCATTGAGAAAAGAGAATCCAAAATTGCAGCTCCAAGTCCACCCTGGAGGATCCACAGCCCAACCCTATCCATGTCTTCAGCAGGTTTTCCCAGCACACCAGTCAGTGACAAAAACACCCCAAAGGACAGCAGAGGCAGCAGTGAGAAGGCAGGAGAGGTGATCGCTGTCTTCCTTAAGGCTGCAGAAGGGCAGAGAGGATTTAAAGTTTTTCTGGGACCACAATGCCTGGCATTTCCCGTTCACTGCGGTCACAACGCAGTTCTTGTAGAGCCCTCGTGGAACAGACAACTCAAATGGGACAGCCTATCGGAACCAAGCAGCCATGAGATGGGACCCACTCCAGTCCCCTATAAAGATGGCAGTGTCAAGAAAAAAAGAGGAACCCTGGATATTCAGGGGACACAGGCAGAGCCCAGAGGACAGGGTAGGTAAAGTAAATGGTGAGCAAGGAGGAATCCAGCAGACAACACAAACTTAGCACTGCATGGGCTGTGAGCTGGCTTCACAACATGGGTGAAAAGACAGTTCTTTTTGTGGATCTTCCAGCAGAGCTTCTCCCTAAGCATTACACAGATAAAATGTAACGGCTAAGTCTGGCCTCTGAATAAGAGCATTGTAACTGCTGGGGTGGCAGGGATGTGTTTTTCCAAGCAGCCACACGTCTCTTTTCCCAGCCCAGCGTCCCACATCTGCGGTATGACAATGGGATGTGATGGAGAAAAGGGACTCCTGTCCCTCAAGGTGCTTACCGATCCTGAATCAGCTTCAGTTTTAGATGCTTCAGCTCCAGCTACTGCTTCTGATCCAGCTGCTTCAGCTCCTGCATGGGCTGCTTCTGTAGGCTGCAATACAAAAGTCATCCAGGTGGAGAGTTATGCTTATTACAGCTACATGTGTCTGCAGAAAAGTGCAGCTCAGTCTGTCCAAGTGCTCTATGCTGTTGACTGCTGCCATCTGCTGACAAATAGGTGAGAAACCTCAGGGTCTTGCTAGGTTTCTGTCTCCCTCTTTCTCTGCAACCCAGTGAAATCACAGTAAAGCCTGCATTCCCTCACTCTAGCCACACAGCAGGCAATACTCCAGAGGAAATCAATGAAATGCCAGAAATCCTGTGCGCCTTTCTTTTCACGATCTAAGTCGCAGACCTACTTTACACAGTATCTATTATCACATAAAGATTGCCCGCTTGTATGTGAATACAAGTCTGCTTGCCTGCCAAGGGACAAGGATCTCTCCATAGGCTACTTCCAAGGATCAACAACCAAGAAATATTTCAGCCTTTACATACTCCCAGAAACCGAAGAGCATGGTAATAATGTGTCCAGATACGGAACTTAGTCTGGACCCAGCATCTACATGACATTAGCACTGAATCAAATGGAACTGAAAACTGTGCCAACTTTCACCCAGTTTGATTCTGGATAGGCCCCAAGAGTCATGAATTTGGATTCTGCTGTGAATATTCTATTAGTAAGAATTTGCTATGAATATTCCGCACGGTGTGTGCGCACGTGCACACATTTGTGTTGGTGGAGAGGGGAGTTTTCTAATGCACAAAAGCTGCCACCACCAGGGAGAAATATTCAGCATCACCTACAAATCACTGCCTGGCAGAGACTGTTCTAGGAAGCCTGGGACAGGGGTTTCTGTGCACAACAAAAGACCAACCAAACACCTCTGATACACTTCCATCAGTTCAAGTTTTTATCCTCCCTTGCCTGAAGTCAGACTAACTCTGTTTTAACACAAAATTGAAGGTATTCATTTGCCCCTCCCAGAAACCGCAGCAACACAGGAAGTAAGTTGGATCTGGTAGCAGCAATGCTGCAGATCAGCCCTTTGGGAGACCGGTCAGGCAGCACCTGGGAAGACTCCTGACAAGAATTTCAGGGGTCTAATTTGCAGCCCAAGTGTCTTCATGGCCAGTCCATATCCGTTTGTTCTCTATACCAGATAGCATATGCGCCTCTTTGCAGAATCTAACCAGGTACCCACTTCATACTTGTGCAACAGAGATTGCTATACAGAGATTTCCCATTTTTAATACATGTGAATAAACCAGCTTTATCATGCCTACATGCCTCATACATTTGGTAAACACATGTACCCCTGAATACAACCACATTCAAAACAAGGCATTGTCCAGATTTCTTTATGTAGCAATTCTCATAGTCCCAACCCTACAAAAGCCCAGTGGAAAGCAACAACCATGGTAACCCTTAACTCTACACCCATCTGGCTACTAGCCATGCGCTAGCACAATGCTCCAAGTAGTTTTCTAATAACAGCAGCAATAACGAAGAAATAAATCCTTGATTTAACAAAAAGCCATTACTTTACCTTCAGCTGCTCCAATGGTGCCATTTAACACATGCTTTCCTCTTCTATCACATCCTTCCTCATGTCTCCCCATCACCATGTCCACAGGCCTATATTGCCAGAGGATATTATAAACAGCAAAGCTGTTCCCATCCTGCAGAGGATTCCCACAGCAGCTTTGGTAGTGCTAAGGTAAATGTATGCGTATGAAATGCTACGAAGGCTTCTCCTGTTTAATTAGATTCACTCCCAGGTTGCTTTTTATTTGGATTCAGTGAAACTGGAACTGGGACTGATGCCAGGCCAACTCTATCTGGCCAAGCATGGTTTTATGTGGACAACTGAAAACTAGCTCAACATGAGCTCCTTTTTTAAAAGCAGCTAATTTGCAAAAACAGTATTTAATAACCAGAGAAATTGAATCTAAATTAATCCCCTGGATTTCAACAAAAGGCATTTTCATGTCAGCTACTTATTTTTCTATTTTACGTACCTGTGGGCAGCCCAAGGCCTATAAAAGCATTTACAGTCATGGAAAGATACTATAGGGAGAAGAGGAAGAATTGCTCACTGCTCTTGCCCGGTTTGAAAGCTGTGCTTGTTCCAACAGCAGCATCATACTCATCAAATGCAAGTTTCCCAGTCTGCAGAACTAAGCAAGTTCTGCTGCATCCAAGTTTCTATGCAGTTGTTAACCTCATGGCATATGGGACTATGTAACCGTGCAACAAGTCTCCTCTCATCAACAGCTAAGAACAACATTAGAGAAAAACACTTCAGAAGACTTGAAGAGCAAGAGGAGAATTCCCCAGCTATAGGGAGCTCTGCTCTTTAACCAGGTATGGTATACTAAGGTGAGAACATCTTGCCTAGTAGCATTCCCCCGTTGATTAAATTGTCCTTTGAGTGAAATCAGTTTCCAGGATGGGAGAAATGGCCCAGAACACTTTTTACACCCCAGACTAAGCACAGCTCAATCAGATACAGTCATGCCTCACCCTTGCCCATCCACTTGAAAGGCACGAGATCCTTCCTTGCGAAAACAGACTTCTTTTCTTTCTTACTAACACAGACTGACAATGCATATACAGGCGAATGACAGATGTTAAACACTGATGGCTGATAAAACACACAAGGGAAACATCTTTCTCAACATGACCCAAGCTCATCTGAAGGAGAGCACTGGCCACAGTGAGTCCTTGGGCCAGGCTCTCAGCAAGGGTTAAGTCATGTCCTCCCAAGTACTGACTCTAGGTGGTGATCTGGCCCTTGAGAATGGAAAGGTTGGCAGGACTCGATTCCCCAGCATAAGCCAAGGACATGTGCTTACATCTGCACCATGGGATATAGCCAGCTCAAGTAGCAGGCTTGAGTACCCGGACCAAGCGTTTTCTGCCCACACTGCTGGCTGTTTGTCCAGAGGGGCTCAAAAGTAGTTGTGCTTGAAACATCTCTCAATGGGTTAATCTGCAGCAATCCGAGACCTTCCCAGGCCCAATATATCTAGAGGGCATAAGTGAGGGTCTGGCTTTGGTTCAGATGCAGAGCATGTGTAGGGTCTCCCTTGTCAACAACCTCCAAAGCTGACGTTGAGGCAGATGCCAGGTAAGCCTTGGGCCTGCACTTAACTTTCAGTGTAGACACAGGCTGATCTATTTCACATCAGCCTTTCTGGCAATGACGGTCAATGAACAGCAAACATCACAGATAATTCCAAACGTGTATGTATACCCAATGGTACAGGCAGTAAGGACGAGGAGCAGCTGAGACATTTATGCATCGCACACAAGACCCAACAGGATGTACAGAGTTTAGGAGATACTGGGGAGTGGAGGGTGAGGATGATGCCACAGTGGGATTAAGTTTGAGGAGAACATTACAGCATCATGCCAAAGGAAAGATGAGTGAGTTAGCAGGGAAAGGCAATGGGGTTGTGTGCTGGTGGAGACATAAGTTTCAGAGTGCCAGACCTGACTTGCAAACATGTGGCTGCCCCTGGTGCTTCACAGAAGATGCAAAAGTGAGTTCAGCAGCACATGGAGCAACTTTGATTTGGGGTGTGCAGAAAGGAAAAGCAGCGAGGGAAAGGAGACAGGTATGCACACAGAGATGGCACTGGCACATGCACAGTACATGATGAGAGATGAAAGCCATATGAAGTTCTTACCTCCCATAAATCCCAAGGTAAAGACTAAGCATGTCAAAGAGCAACAAAAATAAAACATGTTTATATATGATTATTTCAGTGAGTACAAACATTACAGATGCTGATCAGACTGAAGCAGACATACACATTCAACAACACTTATCTCTGCATGTTTTGAAAATATTTTTTAATTACCTGAATTTATACATCCCTCCCCACTGCATATTCAAATTTAAGTACCAAGGCATTTGAGTAAGGGTTTTTTCCTACCTCTGGTATGAAGAGAGACAGCCAAGCCACATTTAGTTATCAGTGGCAGACCACATAGCCCGAAAAAAACCTCATGAGTTTGTGGTCCATCAGAGTTAAATGTGCTCCCATATATCCACACCCAACAGAGTTAGTATGATTTCAGAACAAGACTTCAACTGATGTCTTTCAATCAGTAGTGAAGTATCTTAACCTCTTTGCCATAGTGCCCACCCTGTAGGATATAAATTTGATTGCTTTGAAAACTAGGTGGTTTTCGCTAGGTTTTGTACTGTGGTTACCATTAGAAAGCATTGATTTCAGACTCTTTCTTTTAATGACTTCTGAAGCTAATAATAAATACATTAGAAAACCAAATATGCTATTGCTGAGCAGTTTTAAAAAACCCACTCAGTGTAATATTTGTTGCTTGCTGGAAGGGTAACAAATAATTCCATTTTAAGTCAAATTTATACTTGTATCCTACACTAGTATACCAAATTATCTGAGTTATAACTGGTGATTCAGAAAAAAAAAATCCCAGTAAACAATTTTTTAAAAAAAAAGGCTTATCCTGGCATGCAGCTTGTTCTGTCAGGCAAGCAGACACAAAATGCCAATCTGCCCACTTAAAGTTCCAGAAAGTGGTAGCTTGCCATACTGGTGTGTATCAAACTATGATAATAATTAGTATTTTGCAAATACAGTATTTTAATTCAGAAGAATCAAATGCCTAATGTTTGATCTCTCTAATAAGAGTAGTCTTATCGCTACAAAAATCTGTGTCATACAGGCCTACTTGACATGATGATACTGGAGAAATACTGTAAACATCCCAATTATGTTTATTACAAATTTTAATGGCAACCACAGGCAAAAAATAACCATTTCATACATATGAAATGGAAAGTCTCAGTGAAGACAACAGCCAAATTCAGGATGCACTTCAAAGCCTCCAGCCATTTAGACATAAAATGAAGAGCAGTCCACCTGCCTCTAACAGTGGTCAGGACCAGGAACAGGCCAGACCAGAATTAGGCATCTTCCTTTTTGATACCGCACTGCGCAGCACCATGCTCAGGGAGGAAGCTACTTCTTAACTATGAACAGAGGCTGTGTCATACCCAGAAGAAGGGCTTCACATCACTTGAATGTCCGTCTACATCTTTATTCATCTTAAGTAACTGCAGATTATCAGAGTGTCTGTTCACTAAAAATCCCTTTGAGAGCAATTTATAGCAGGAGCAGAGAACTGAGGCTGAATTCCCATCCAGAAAGTAACAGTTTAAATCCATGTGGCATACAGAGGATGCTAATCTAGGGAGGGACGTACATGAAGTTGAACGAGTTGTCAATCAGTAGAGCATCAGAGCAAAGCACAAGCATCCCACAAACACCTAGTGCCAGACTGTGGCCAGGCTAATAGCCACCTGATTCTCACTGGACTTACACATCCAGCAGAGAAGACCAAAGTGCCCATCTGCAAGGCACAGGTCTGGGCACCCAGCCCAGCCACCCACCGCTCAGGTCCACATTATCATTCATGTGGGTGCAGGTCACGCCACACTTGGCAACAGGTCAGTTATGAAGGAAGAAGGAATGGTGATATGAACCAACCTGGGAGGCGGGTGTGGGGGTCTTCCCCACAGTGGCATCTGGTTTAATGGGATCAAAATCCAGATCCAACAGGCTGGCTCCCTCCTGGAAGGGCCCAGGGGCATCAAACTTGGCAGCAGTGAGGAAGAAAAGCAGTACGAGCATTAGAGACACACACACGCACGCAGAATAGAGGGAGGGTATGTGATATCCAGGAGCTAAGGCTGCAAGCGCAGAAGACATGGTGGCAATGCAAACACCTGATGTGACTCCTGACTGCTTGATGCCTATAATCACTGGCAGTTCGCATGGGTGCCACTGTAAACCAAACCTGAAGCCTTTTCCACAGGACTCATTCATCTTCCCACCTGGCCAAATGAGCTGACATGGTGTAAGCACCTGACCTGCTCTGGTCAAAAGGATCACTGCCACTGACAATTCAGAAGGGCTTCTCTTCTATCTATACCTATTGCCCATAGCTCTTCCAGCTGCCTTTGCACTGAAGGACAGACTCCCTCAGCCACATACAGAAAAGCTGCCATCCATACAACTTATCTCAGGAACATGGATCCAGGTAGAAAATCACCCAAACTGCTGGAAGGCAAGTCTGAGAGACCCCAGAGCTAACTCCCAAAGCTCCTAATTCCCTCCTGCCTTCTGAGACAGAAACACAGAACATGGCAGCTCACCCTAGCTAAGGAATTTGAATCACTCCCCAATCAAAAAATGCAGTTTTCAATAGCTTCCATTTCTGGACATCCCTGAAACATGCACACACGAGTCTTCTAACAAAGCATAAATTTGAGAGGCTTTGCTACTCTCTTCAAAGTCAGCAGAATAACTCCCTTTGACTGATTAACACTCTAGCTAAAGACAATGATGGCACATTCACTGATTACCATTAATAAAACAGTTACTACGAAGGACATGAGTCATTAGTATTCAAAACTGAACTATCACTTCTGGTTTTTAGATTTTTTAGAACCTAACCACTACGAGACACTCCTTTCTACTCAGCTTCAGAGGAAGCTGCTCTCTCCAGGAACATTTGCCCCTGTTTCCAGTGACCTCCCAGCTCACTGGCCCCGCTGCTTCAGCTACCTTTCCAACAACACACGAAGTGTGGCAGGTTGGTCTCCAGTTATATCATAGCCCCACAACGGAAAAACTCCTGAAAAGTAGCAAGAGACACCATTTAAGAGAAAGTCTTCTGAATACAACCCACACCACCATCATTTTCACCTCCTCTAGTTTCCCCTTACTCCAATTCTCCAACAGATTTTTCTCTCCCTTATGAACATCTCTTTTTGAGATCCACGGGGATGAGGACAAGGAACCAAGCTCTCCCATCTCACAATAATAAACCCTGACTAGCATGCAAAAACCAGCTGGCATTCTAGCACATTCCTCCAGCACATCCAGACCACCCATCAGAGAGGTTCCAACCCCAATCTTTAGTTTTGTTTGGTAGTGAGACATCAGAGGCTCCAGTCATGGAATAATCTTACCTCCATTCAAGACTGACATGCATTACACCCCTTGTCTTTAACCAGATCTCCCACAAGACAGCCCACTGGAGCCAAGACATCTGACAGAAATGGCCCTGGGCAACACACTGAACGCTAGTGGCTGCTAGGTGCTTCAGTGAAGATTATTCTGGCAACCAGGGTCCTCCCTCAGAACTCCCCTCTGACTGAAAGTCACAGCAGATGCCATCCTGGGTCAGAGCACTGATCAGGCGTAGAAGAGTACGTCTGACTAAGGGCCAACGTTCACATGGAAATACATGATACAGACCATGGGGCAGATGGAGCGGTCCATTACGACACAGGAGAAGGAAGCACAGAAAATGATAGACAGTTGCTCAGCTGCCTGTGGTGCCTGCCTTCCAACACTGCTGTCAAATCATCTCTCTGCTCTGCAAGCTTTATCTATTGCAATGCAAAATCTGACATGGACTTCCTTCCATTCCCACTCCACCTCTGTTCCTCAGCAACTGGGTGGAAGGTGGCAAACCAGAGGCAATGGAGCAGCATGATGCAAGGAAAAGTTAGGGAATGAGTCACAGATGAGCACTGATAGAGACATTACTTGTGCTTTAACAAGCATTTAGGAAAAATAAATATATATATGTATATATATAAAAAAAAAGCAGATGCAGGTATCTCATGACACAGCCAGAAATCTGGTCAGGCTCCTATACACACAAGGACTGCCATTCTCCTAGATCCAACACCTGGGCATCCTCTCTTGCAGTGATGTAAATCAAAAGGAAAGTGAAGAGGAAAATACGTAATTTGAAAATGTTTTTCCTTTTTCAGGGCTTCAAAAGATGCCACATGACAAGAAAGAAATATTCTGATGGGAACCACTGGCTCATGAAGAGTGACAGACTGTGTCAGCAGTCCTGAATTCACAGCAGGCACAGTCCTGCCCATCTAAACTGGAGGCACCTATTCTCTGCCAAGAGAACTTCATGCAATTCCTGTTGGCCTTTCCTATGCAGGTGTGGGCTTTAAAACACAAAGCCCGTGTGTGAAGGCTTAGAGAGCACAAAATTGCCTTCTCCCAGAACTGGCACAGATGCCAGGGTCAGCACTTGGGGATGTACAAGAGTAGAAAACACATGCTTCATCCACACCCAGGATCCGTGGGTCTGGAAGAGCATATCATGGCATATGAGGGGAGCCATAATCCATGTGCATTGCTGCTGAACAAATGCAGAGATTACTTTCTGGCATCTTCAACAGTTGCATTTCTCCTGTTTCTTCTATGAATGAAAACTCTCAAAGGGCAACGTGTTAGTCAAAGCTGCCTGCTAGCCACCCTCCCCGCTCTAAGTTAGCCTCCTATCTAACCCTTTGCCGTCTGAGGTCCAGTGGTGAGCTTGCCTTCCTCCTTCACCTGACCAGGTTTCATGGCTTGACATCTCCAAAGAGAAGAAAGGTCTAAAGGAAAAGTTCAGAGGCAGACAAATATAAGGCAGGGCATAGCAGCTAACCTGCGAAGGGGTTGTCACACTTATCTCGGGGACAAAATTGTCATCAAACAGACTGATGATGTTCTCCTGCTTGATGTCCTTGGAGGGGGTGACTTTTGGAGGCGGAGGCACCGGAGGCCCTTTCCTCAACTGCATGCAAATGAGCACACGGCCACAGCACAGACGGCGACACCCAAAAAAACCAGAGACAGGAACCAGGTTAGCCACAAAAACTGAAGGTGAGGGAAATCACAACCACAGGCACAGAGCAGGGTCCAATCAACTCCATCTGAAGAAAGAGGGAGGGAGGGTGAAGGGCTGAATTAAAACAAAACAAAAAAACAACCACACGCCTCCAGAGAAGGTTTGGCATCATTAGTTACACTTCAGCCGTGGGCAAGTTTCCCTCTGCAGAGGAGAAGCGTAACACAATTAATATGCATTGACAGGACATGCATACATAATTAAAGCATGTGCAACCTTCAAAAGAACCACTGGGAAGGGAGCAGATCAATTACTGAGAACACAATTCAATAGACCAGGCCAGCACTGCCTCCCTTTGCCGTACTTACCATACCTAAGGGAATGAGAGATCAGACTCAATTTGTCCTATTATGGGTGGGTGACCATGAGGACAGACTCTGATCTGCCCAGTACTGGTTCCCTAGTGCACTGGTTATCAGTGTACCGAAAGAAAGTTCTGAAGGAGCTCTTGATGGCATCTTACCACTTCTCAGCTTTAGGCAAGAACAATTCAAACTCCTGAGAAGCCATAACCTCTGTGGGTCCAACTCTGCTCTCAGTTTCACCAATGAGCATTGACACTAATGAAGTCGTGTTTCCCAAATGGACATCCCAGAGAACGCATAACAAAGTCTGACCCCGTAACTCTAACTCATCCTAATACTCACCATCATGCTAAAAGACTCAGCCTGACACTGCATTTACAACCCCGTGGGAAGCTGTGGTAGACCCTCCCTAGATCAACCCACCCACATCCTTTTCACATTTTCCTGTGCCCAAGGCTCAATGATCATTTCTAGATCAAATCAAATTTTAAGGAGCTGCTGCTGTGTTGGAACAAAGCAGCCATACAAGTTCCCAGCACCACAGCAACGCTCAGCAACGACAATGCTTTCCATTTACAGTGATGTTTTACAGTTACTTGGTCTTCTTATCATACCTAGGATCCCAAGGCAGCAAGACTCAGAGACCTGACAATAAGCACCCAGTATACCAGTGTCAGGCCCAGATCTGAAACACAGCAATCCCTAGCTCCTAGTCACACTCCTCCAGCATACAACTGAGCTCTACAAGGCATTTATTCAGATTGCTAAGGATATGCCCAGTTTTCTACCGGGTTAAACTACTTTAAGAGAGCGTGAGTGAGTATGTAAACACACATTTTCCACTGAATAGCTGGCTAGGGGAAATAACGGAAGTAGTGTGTTCAATTCCAGCTTTTCACTGTTTGCAGAAGGCGGTGCGTCCATATTCCTTTTCCCTTCCTGAAAAGCCCCTCCTTGCCAGTTGCAAGAAGGGACCAGAAATTTCAGGGAAAAGCTATTCTCAGAACAGAGCCACCATCTGCAGAAATGGGAGGCTCCAATTACAAACTCTAAAGTCAAAAAGATCCCGACTCTTCTGCTATTTATTTCTCTAAAATAGTCAGTCTCCTTTCTTCCAATGCATTAGTATCTTGGAGACCACCACTTCCACAGTGTCCAGCGTTTCCTCCAATAGCAGTCTAAAACATTTCAAAGACAACAGGATTGCATATTGATGTTGGGTTATACCTGGAAATTCATCAAGCATGAACAACTTTTCTGCCTAGAATAAAACAAATCCTTTAAAATTTTTCTGCTGACTTGGATCCCACAGAGCTTTACCTGTCTAAATTCAACACAGTTGCACTGATTTCAAAAGTGTCATTACAGTGTTTCAGTGGTGTAACTGAGAGCAAAAGTCTGACCTTTGAAATTTCACAGACCCCTGGAGTCCTGTGTCATCATCAAATTACTCAGTGCAGAGAGCTGATAGCAGTCGCTTCTTCCAAAAGACAAAAATAAGCTGTTTTTGAGAATGAAAGGACAGTAAAAGAGCTATTTTTCTGGCATAGGGAACAGTTCAAAATTTACTTAGTATTTATTTGGTCTCTCCTATTTTGCTGTCTTTCTCTCCACAGCCTTTGCTTATGGTTTGCATTAGTATTTCAGACAGGCAGAGGCCAGAGAATTGTGCTTGCTTGTTGCTCCATCCTCCCACAGAGGATGAGGCCCCTAGCCTCCCTAGGAGAACAAATCACTTACCCATAGGTCAAAAGTAATGACACCTGTGAAGATTTCAGTATTAAAGTCGAGCACTGTTGAGAGAGTAGACACTTGTGTTTTCCAGCTGGCTGGCAAGCTGACACACACTTAGTTTCTAGACTTTGTCCGTACAGACACCAGGCTTGGCTCCGAGTATGAAACCCCTGTCCTTGTCTTCCCTCCTTCTGGAGCCAGCTCCATCTCTTAGCACCGAGTACGAATATGGAGTGGAGCTCTTGTTCTTCGCTGTAGCGAGGCCTGCGAGTATGAATTAAATATAGACTGGGAAAGAGCTGCCAGGCGGTGGCAGCATCAGGTGCAAATACCATTTCAGTCTTGCCTGAGGTTCCAGCCAGGGCTGCACTGGAATATTCTGCTTGCTTGACAAGGGGTGCCTCCAGCCCCATTCCTGTGGGCAGGAAGGCAGCAAGTGAATGAGAAAGCACTTGCAGGCTGGCGAAAACAAGGCTTATGTGTGCTATTTGAAGAAAAGGGAAGAAGCCAAACTCAGCAAGACAAGTTCACAGGCAGGGTGAGTGAAGTCTGCAGTGAACAGCTCAATAAATCTGTATGATTTCTTGTTCCAAATTTCAATCAAGTTATAGCAATCTCTGAAAAACCAGGAAGGCAATTCTGGATGCACCATCCTCTCTCCCCCATACACATACCCTACTCCAAGGCCCTAGCCAGGACGGTGGCGAAGCCGCTCCAGGCTGTGCAGTGCTGAGCGGTGCAGAGACCCTGGAGAAGTCCTGAAAAGACACTGCCACACATCTCACAGGGCTGGAAAAGACTCTTTTGCCAATGTACAAACATCCCCTTTTTGTCCCTAGATAATCCTGAAATTCAAAAATGTAGTGGAGGGAAAAATATTGTGAGAGGCTATCCGGAAATAGGAGACAGCCTACACCACAGGCCAGGATTTGGAATCACACTGCTGCGTATGACAACAGCAAGGAAGATCCGGGTTGCACCCATCTCTTTTCAGAAGCAATAGGTTTTCTCTTACCAGTTTGGCCAGAACTCCTCTCAGCTTTAATTCTTCCTGGAAGACTGCTCCCTGGTCTCCCACTTACTGAAATGCAAGGATTGGCACCAGACATAAATTTGGCCTAGTTACTACTTTTCCCCCACTCAGCAATAGAGGGATGGGAAGAGGAAGTAAATGTTTTATTTTCCTTAAATCCTAAAGTAAAACATATCATATGATATGCTGAGTAGCAGCAGCTACATCTGCTATTTTAAACACACCACTGGGTATCTCCCGTGTAAGGAAAGGGCTAACAAAGGCCACATGGAAGGTATCAGACTCCATATAATGGACAGTCTTCTTCCTGGTAATCACCTAATTTCTTCATAGCATAAAAATATAATGCCTTTATAGTGTCTTCATTTTTAGCATAATATTTTATCTTGGGATTAAAGTAAAACATCATGCAAAGATGTTCTCCTTATCAATATTAAGCTTTTTTCTTTGAACCTTCCTCAGTTACGGAAGTTCTTGAGAAGAAACTGGACCATTGAATTCCACAGGTTAATTCAAATGTAAAGAACAAACTTCCTCGCCTAGCTACAACTCCATCCTCCCTGGATCTTCTTGGCCATCCTACCAGACAGCAAAACGTATTACTGGCCTTCCCCCTGTAGAGGCATTCAGAGACAGCTTAGTTCTTCCCTATATGATATAGACATGACCAATGAGCAGCTTGCTTTCTCAGGAACCTCTCAGGAACCAGTGAAGGAGAACAACCATCATACCATATTCTCTGTGCTCAGTAGCAGGAAGAGGTCCAAAAAAGCAACTGATGGATGTCTTTGACTCTTTGAAGCTTGTGCCATCAGTGGTCATACTGCAGAGACATGGTCAATGTCATGGGGACACTACCTGAGATGGTGACTTTGGGATGCTTGCCCCAGGCGCTTCCAAAGTGGACGGTTCCAGCTCATGGTTGACAGTCTTGGTCTCAGGGCTGGTGATGGGAGATCCATCTGGTGGAGGCGAGGGGCTTTTATTTGCTTTCGCTGGGGTGCTGTCACTGAAGGAAGTGGAGAGAGAAAGGGAGAGAGAGGGAAAGAGAAAGAGAGAGAACAGGAGTCTGAGCCAGACCTAGGAGGAGTTGTGCTAACCAGCACAGATCAGTGGCCTCCATTATCTCTTTGCTTCGCTGCCCAGACACATGTTGAAGACATTTGAAGCCTCTACAAGCTTCTAAGAAGCATCTTTGCTGAGTCACTCGCTGTTCAACACGCTGCAGCAGCATTACTGTGCAGCAGGCCACTCGCTAAATTCCTACTGCATGGATATACTTTGCCTCAGACACAGAAAAACAAAAACAAAAGGCATCCTTAATTCTGCTAGATTCCAATGTAAGTGCCTGACATTAAGTTCATAGTCTTTTAATACTGGGGAAGCAGATGGGGGAAGAGTTCTGTGCAGCTCATTTAGTTTTAAATTCTACAGGTAAGAGTTTTTCTGCATGGTGGTGTACTGACACCTGCATGGGTTATGACTATAGATTCGCAGCATCTGAACTAAGGCTGTAATCATAGAATATCATATTCTTCTATGTGGTACAAACTGGCTAAGGTGAAAGAGGGGCAAAGTAGCCAGAGGTTTCACAGATCATTCCAGACAGCAAAAAAACAGTGAGATTCTGGCTACTAATAAAGATTTCCCTATTATGGAAAGTCTCCCCAGCCTTCTTTTCAATTATGAAATCCTTCTGCCCTTGCCCTTCCAGTTGGTCCTTATTCCAGGGCTGTTTTTGACACACAGTCAAGAGGGATTCTTCAGGAAATTAAGATGGAAGGAGCATATACCAAAGGCATTTGTTGGTTCATAACTTGGCCAGATTTGGACAGATTTTTCAAAGGAATGGCAAGAGGCACACGCCTTTCCCTAAGGGCATGCCCTGGCCAAGTGTCAAGTCTGTGCTTCAAAGCACAGAATCATGAGAGATTTAGTAAAAAGTTGGTTACCAGAGAATTTCAACAGGGATAAAGGTAAAACCATTTTCCCAGCCTAATTCTCAGGAACAGCTGAATCATCTTGGCTGAAATTCAGCTGCCCAAAAAGCAACTAATCAGTTTACCTCAAGTCATGCAGAAGCACAGACACTGGTAGAGGATATTTTAGCAGAAGTGGTTACAGTTTGGCAAAATCATACACAGCTGAAAACAGAATATTACAGAATATTGCTAAAGGGCTGTGCAACCTCATCTACAGGGAGTGATATTTGCCTCCACGTATAAAGTTGCAGTTCTTGCAAAGCTAAAGGCCTTGGGAGAAGGCTGAAAAGAACAGATCCTTCCCTACAACTTGAAACAATAAATCCTGGCATAGAGCCAGGACTAGAGCAATGCAGACGTGATTCTGCAGGGACATCAAGTCGATTATTTCTTTGCTCTGTCCCAGGAGAGCCTAGAGCTCCAGACATGTACACGCACTCACACTGGATGCCCGAGGTGTGGTGATCATTGGCTAACACGGGTGATGGCCTCATTCCTAAACACTCACTAGTAGGGGGACAGCAAGAGGAGGAAGGGACAGCAAGGTATTTCAACAAGCCTCCCCTTCCAAGCAAGCGTCTCCCCCTGCTCAGCATTCCAGTTTTCAAGCTCCCCATCCCATTCCCTCTTCATTCACTTTGTCCTCACCCATTCCCCCCTTTTTCTCCCCATATCCACACCCCACACGCACATTTCCCCACAAAGCGCTTGTTCTCAGGTCCGCATGCAGGTCAGATGTTTCCAATGACACCGATGCCAGCAGCACACCAACACGATGCAACAAACCCAATGACGTTCTCTGCCAGCAGCTCTCAACCAGGGGCACACATACCAAGGGAAAAAAGAGGGAAAGGAAGAGGAAAAAGGGAAGAGGAGGGACTAAAGAACATGTATGCCAACCCTCCAAGCTCTTCAGTTTGACTGGATATGCCTACAGTGTCCTTCCTCAGAGGTCCCCAGAAATCACTTCGAAACAGTGGGTTGTGTGAAGGATTTTGCAAAATTGATAAGGTTGTGCTACAGATTAAAAGAAGTAATGGTTGGAGGGTGAAGGTAAGGAAGTTCTGCTCTAAATGGGATTCACCAGGAAACAGCAGAAAATGACAGAAAATGTCCTCTGATGCTAGAGTTGGGAAAAAAAAAATACATGTTACCTTCCCTAGAGTTGAAAGCACTTTGGAGAAGATGGGGGACACAGTGATCTACAGCTAGGCTGCCAGGACTCCTCAAATGCCCAGACTACACTGGGAATATTGGGACTACTGGGTATGAGCTGGCCTACCAACACAAGGGTAGACTTTTCCTTCTAGGGACCCGAAGAGTCCCGGTGAGAAAGGAGTTCAGGCTTACTTTCTGAAGGCCACAAACCAGCTTTTTAGTGCCTTATTTCTGGTGTGTGGTAGTGACTTAATTTGGAGATATACATGCGACGCAGCCCAGTTTCTTCCCCTCATCCTACAACGGCTGAGAGGGCCCCGCACTAAAGCCTTCATTAAGTCACTACTATTTACAGCTTGTTTGATGTGCTGGCTGATCCCCCTAGGAAAATGCCAGTGCTAATTTTGGCTGAGCCTTTTCCAGCCCCCCGAGCGGCACCTTCATTCCTGCACTTGCTGCTTTGCACACATTTAGCTAGTGCAGCCAGCATCGAGGGAGCTTGTCACCAGGATCCTCTGTCCTTCATGGGTCCCCAGGGAGCACACAGAGCAAAGTTCTGTCTCCAAACTGACTGCTTGCTCCAAGAAACACAGAGAAAAGCAAGAGTGTGGGGACTGTCCCCGCTAACCAAACATGAGTACCACAGTAAAAGAAGTCAAAAAACCAAGGTCATTGCTCTCTCTATTTCCTTCCCATGAGCAATTGGGAAGTGATGCCAAATCCAGGAATATCAGGCAGGGAAGGGAAGGGGGTGTCAACTTTCTTCTGCAAATAGAGAGCTGGGAACAGGGTCTAATGCAGTTACCGCAGCTGAAGGAAAAGCCAAAATCCCCCAGCCTCTTTTAGTGCTGCTGAGCTCCCAGACCCCTCATGGGTCTGCCTCATCTGTTCTGAAAGAGCAGAGTAACATCTGCAGATGGGGTTCCCATGTGGTTGTAACAATCCTACATTAGAGGACGAAATGTACTTTCCAATATAGTAAAAACAGACCAGTCACCTCCTGTCAGGTTCTCAAGTTAAGGAGAAAAAAAGGTTGGTATCTCAGCTAAGGCTCAGACAGGACCTTTTAGCCAAAAGTAATTTATCTTTTAGCACCAAAGCAGGCTGGAGAATTATTTAAAAAAAAAAAACAACAGGGGGCAGGAGAAAGGAGGAAAAAGCACCTACATACCCAAACATATGGTGGCACAAATATACGTTCTTGCTGCTGATCAAAGAGTGACCGAGTCCCAGACCATCCTTCCCTGCACCAGGGGTTGCACATTTCTCTGTGACCCCAGCAGCTGCTCTGACAGCAGAAACCCCCGCACAGCCCAACTGCTGGGCCAGTTGGGCTTTATCAGGGCAGAGCAGGAGGACGTTGTGGCTAGAGCTCATCGATATGAGATTTACTAGTGCTCCCTCTGCTGTAGCATCTGTCCATTCTCAGTGACTGGAAATATTAGACCTCCTGCCTGGTGCAGGTACAACACTGGTCCAACCAAGGACCAGAGACAGACATCCAGAAAAGTACTCCTGTGAATCCTTCTTTTCCTACAGAAAACCTCAGAATAGTAACAACACAAGACATACCTTCACTACTTTTCATTTGAGGATATAAAATCAAGATTTGCCCATCAGCTTCCCTGTGAAATTACCATTCTCCACCCTCCAACCTCCCACTTTACAAAGGATGCATAGCAGAGACAAAGAGAAGGGTTGTGTGACTTGCCCTAGTCAGTGGGAAGTCAGGATCAGAAAGAATCCCAATCCACCAGCAGTTGCTTTTATTGCTGGCAGGACATCATCTTGAAAATTAATTATAATTTTTTTTCTTCCTATAAGGACCCCATGGAGGGAGTACCAACACAAAGACTAAGAAAAACAAAAATTAGAGGAAGTTTCCATGTCATTGTGCAGCAATTCCCACTTTGCTCCAGAGCATGTTCTTGTCAGAGTCCTTGACCTTGGCTACGGTAACTCTAGGCATTGTAGTAATCCAGTTATTTAATGCCATCACTGTCTTGAAAGGCAAGATGCTCGACATTAGTCTTTATACAAGACAACAGGCTTCCATTTCCTTCAGCTCTGCACAAAATTTTAAATGGATGGAGCAAGATAGTGAGGATCCTCGAGAACACAGCAAGTAAGGAGCAAAGCTGGAAGCATCCTTCTCCCACCTCATTATCCTCGCAACTGCAATAGGTAGATAGGACAGGACTTCTGAGTGTGAAAGACCTGGTCCTCCCTGGCCAGGCAGGGAATGAGAATGCAGCATTTCAGACCTGTTCAAAAGGGCAAGCCCCACTAGGTAAAACTAGAAGTTGTTAATCACCAAAATTGCCCATACTTCCCATGGAAAACCCAGCACCGCGCTTTCAGTCACACAAAAACAACTGAACAGACAATGCTTGAGCTTTCACGCTGCCTTCTTAGGTAGGAAAAGAAGCAAGGATTCAAACCAGGCACACAAGCAGTTAATGGGATTATCCAGACACAGAGAGATATCAGCAGGACCCAGCAGGCCATGAACACATCATATCATGCAAAGGACCCCTCTCCCATCACAGGGTTAACATGTGCCAGGCTGTTAGAGTCCAGCAACAGCCTCTCCAGCTTTAGGAACTAAATCAAACACGTATCGAAATGCTGCTCTCTGTACCAGTACCTGCTCATCTTTTTCCTCAGCCTGGCGAACAGTTTAGTTTTCTTTCTGTTGAGGATGGCACGCAAATCATTTCCGTTATAGGATGGCACAGTCAAACCAGGGAGGAAAAGTTAAGCTTCCGAGCACCCATTCACTTGGTGCCACAAAACTCACTGTAATCAAAATGACAAGATCTCCTCTCTCTCTCACACGCGCACACACACACACACACAAACACATATACACTTCCCTTGGTTCCTAGAAAGCTGTGGCCTGGTTTGGAGAGAGTAGGAGAGGGCTTTTTGTGCCTGCCAAAGATCTACATATATGTGAGCAAACTAGTGTTTTCCCTGCTCTTTGGAATATGGGGCCAGGGTGCACATGGAGAAGAAGAAAAAGGAAACTGTATAGACTAGCAGAGAACTGTAAATGTCCTTTTTTCACAGGTAATCACAGCTCTCACTCTCCCCTGTAAACATTGGTACACAAGAAACAAGCTTCCCATTTTCCTTTACTTTTGCGATCTGTGCGCAGTCTTATACGTGGAACCTAATCAGCAGCTTTCCTACTATGTCTTTTTCCAGTTTGTCCCATCATACTAGGATAACGCTACAGATCTCCTAGATCTTCCAGGCATCTGAGCCCTGAAGGTTCAAACTCTTTCAGAAACAAATCCCAAACATATGTCTAAGATTCCCAGAAATACATCAGCTGCTCTGTGCTACTGTGCTACACAGCCAGCATCGGATTCATCAACCACAGTAATATTTCTGCAGGGCCTTGCATGAATGCCATAATGATGTGCACAGATAATTGCCTATCTTCTCACACCTCCTCATTCATTTCCTGCCATTGTATCCATCTCCAATCCCCTTCCCAGTAGAGAAGGGTTAGGGAAGCATCTGCTCCTACTGCAGACCACAATAAGCAATCAGTGAGGGCTATTTCCTCCTGCACACTCTCGCTCCAGCCCTGCACCACAATGAGAGGCCAGATGTGCAAGAGAGACAGAAGTGCCTCACAGCATTTCCTGGTCACTGCAAAACATATTTACTACCCTAGCAAACCTTTGCTACATCCTCCAACACCCTGCTCCACTGTGCTCAGAAGGAAGAGAGTCCCTCTGGGGCAGGTCTGGCATCTCAGCCAAGATGCAGGGAGTAAGTGATGAAGCAACAGCACTCAGATTGCTACCCGCACAGGGACCTCTGTGTCGTGCACTCGTTTTCGGTTTTTAGGGCCATGTGGTCCCATCGCCAGCCAAAGAGCACAGAACTGCAGCTGAGACACCCATTACAGCCCCAGATGAAGCTAGCAGTTTGTGGGCATGGGAATCATGAGGACAGGTAATTTATTCATTGAAAGTTCTTTCAAGCCAGAAACTTCATGCCAAAACAACAACAAACATGTTTGGGCCAGGCTGCCACTACAGCCTGCAATCACTTCCTTGAGGAAGAAAGGAAGGAGGAGAAAAGGCGCTGGACAAAGCAATGGCTACAGCCTTCATCTGTCCTGTTACCTCATCCTCTTCCAAGAAGCCTGGAGGAAGCTGCTACTATCAGAGACAATACAGCACATGGCAGCAAGAGGATGGGCACCACGGCCTCCTCACAAGGCTTCAGTTTTTTTGGGTTGTGATGACCACCAGACACCACATGCTAACTTGGGAAGAAGACATTATCTTCACAAAAAGCATTCCTACCAGCATCTTGGGAATTTGGTGTTAGCAATCCAAAATTCAGGGGCCAAATTCAACTCAAACATCCTCTTTCTTTAGAGCTGGCAAACACCACACACATTGCTGGAACAAGACACGCGAGTCGCCTATGCACGACTGCAATAGGAGGTTAAACTGGGAGGAGAGACAAGGGAGCACAGAGGTCTCAACAGCTGATCTAGCCTCTCCGAATCAATGCACTCAGACCGCAGCTTGCCCTTACTTCATGCTGACTTCACCTCCTCCCTCCATCAATACACCAATTGAGGACTTGAGCTCTGCTCCTGCTCACCCGGCATGTGGGATTAGCAGCAGCTGGAAGCCAGAGCCCGACACTGTTTCATCACTCACGCATTTGGATGGGAGCCAGCCAGCCTCATCCAGAGCCTGACCTCTCCCTCCCCTCTCAGTGCTAAAGAATGTGCAGACTTGCACTTAACCATACAGGACTGGACCCAGCTGAGGAAAGAAAACTAAAGGCCTGGAGGACACTCGCTCCTCGCACACGTGCAAATTGGAAGTGCTCTGAGGCCTCATACTAGTGAGGCTGCAACTACTGCCACAACACACACAGAGGAGATGCACCTCAGCTGGGTACACAGGAGGGGCGTAAGGCTTTGGCAAACAGGTGGTTCCAAGTTTGGAGGGCCAAAGAGGAGGCTGGGGAAACAAACGGGCTCTTGGTGCTCAAGCTCACAAGCTGCAGGTACATGGTGGAAGCTTTTGAGGGAAAGAACAGGACAGGTGCTGGGCAGCTGGACCCAGAAGGAAGGGCAGCTCAGTATCACATGTCGGTGCACAGAATTCAACTTTAAAAAAGCAGAGCTGAGAGTCAGTTGCCTAAATATCAGCACCTAGTGACAGTTTAGGCCTCCAGATGCTATTCTAGAAAGGTAAGAGAGATTGCATTGGGTCACCCAGCCCCAAGCGCAATCTTGGACACGCTCTAGGGAGTCTCAGGAGGGCACTGGCTGGCTATATGCAGGTAGTCAAATCACTCCCCAGCTGACTACATGGAGGTTTCAATAGTCCTGGTAGAGACATCCCCGTCCCTCCTCCCCTGCTGAGGGAAAGACACTACTCCCACAGTTACTGACCTGGGCTGTGCTTTAACGGGGAAGGCATTGCCTGAGTACTGCTTGTCTAGACCCAGCAGGACATCATGGAGGTTTTGGTTCAACTGCAAAATACAAAAACAAAAGAAAGAAAAAGAATGAGAAAAGAGCCCAAGTGCCAGAAGAGAGCCTGGGCTGGCCTGCACAGGCCAACCAAACACAGGCTTGTGCCCGGACATGTGTGCACGCTCAGCTATCCCAAGAGAGGACAGCCCTACATCTGCTTCCACTTCTCCGTGGGGTATGAAATGCTAGAGCGCTCAAACTGTTGAAGAGCTGCTGGCGCCTCGTGGGAATGTTCTGTCTCCCTTACACATCATCCTCTTTGCTTCTTTACCACCTGCCCCCACCGGTGTGCTGCCAGGTACCATTGCAGAAGCAGGCAGAGTGTTTACCTAAGGGCCTATGTGCTAGGTCTGAAGCTTCACTCTGGATTTGTAGCCAAAGCTGTTCCTCAGACCTGCTTATAAAGCTTGGGATACGGCCATTTCAACTGTGGAGCTCAAAGGCTGTTGACTTCCAGTCAACAGCAAGCCTTGACTTCACAGGCTGCCTGGGCCGTCTAGGTTTGGGCAGGACCTGGATATCTTTGCAGAAATGCAATCTCAGGGGTTAAACTCTCCCTGGCACCAAAGGCTGCAATATTCACTCCAGACACTCCTATTCTGAAACAGCCAATTCATAAACAAGATGAGATGCCAGATTTATCATTGGTAGGAGGAGGGATCCAATGCAATCAATGTTGGAGGCATCGTGCCGGCAACACCAGCAGTTAATTGGATGCTATAGCAGTAATAAGAAACAGATGGTTCTTATGGAACAAAGCAAAAGCTCTGCTTTCGTACAAAACTCCTCAGGAAAGAAAAATCCAAGACATGATACAAGAAAAGAATTCCTGTCTAACAAGCATCTTTCCCATGTTTTGCTGAATGTAAGTTAACAGCAACAAACGGATAATTATAACAATCCTCCCTATTCTTAACGATCAGTTCATCCCTCAGTGGAGAAGAGCAGGCTATTAATTGGAAGGGTCCCCATGAAATGTCAGCAGGGCTCAAAACTGATGCATTACACCAAGGCAGAGGGCCCCTCACTGCTGGGAATTGAAGGACTATAATGTTGCTTGTTGCTTAGCGGCTGTCTTGTTGTCAGGATGACATTGGGGAGGAGAGGGAATACAAGAGTTTTCCAGCTGGGCTCTCAGTCGCTCATCAAGATTAGTGCAACGCTTACAGAGGACGTGCAACTCTTAGGAGCAGCGTACAGACCTAAGGAATTCAAGACTTCTCTAGCTTTTAAGTGAAAGAACAAGAACATATTTGTAAATGGGGGGCAATGGGGGGCTTTCCCACAGACTGTTTCTGAGGTCTCTGCTGGACGCTGGCACACAGCACCAGGATCCAGCCTGCCGCTACCAGGTTACAACACTGCTTACTGCTGTCATTGCCAACTGGTGGCCAACTGGTAGCCCATGCAAGGGTCATGCTCAGCACTCAAATGGGAGGCACTTCTTTTGGGTCACAGGATGGGAAAGAAGCCAAAGCAGAGAGGTACTGCTGGGAAGTGCCTTCTTGAGGGACCAGACTGAGGTGGGTTTCAGTCTTCAGCTGACTTGCAGATTGGCAGATTCCCTCCTGTTTTAAACCCCACAGCTAGATAGATGAGGGTTCACGGCAAATAGCTGCCAGGCATTAGAGGAGGAGGCAAATAGATACCAGGCTGAGAGTGCCCAAGTTATAGGTTATAGATCCATAATGTAGACGAACTAAAAAAGGCAGCAAGAGATAGGCCTGAAAGTGGCTTCCTTTCCCTCTGTGGATCTGCAAACGAGCCCTGCCAAGTGACACAAACTCCGCACTGCTGTATGGCCCTGTGGTCTCTTCCCTGTGCTCTATCCCTTTACATTACTATCTCAGACAGCCTTTCTCCCAAGTGGCTCAGAAAAAACTAAGGGTTAACATTTTCCTCTGATGTAGGGCAAATGCTCTGTTTTCTCCAGCCGTTTTTTTCAGAGTTTCTTTTTTTTTTTTTTTTTTTTAGTAACAGTGAGGAGAAGGTGTATTAGTAGGATAAGCTGTTAGTTGCCTTACCTTGCTCATTTCTTTATGGAAGTTCTCTTCTAGGCCTGCTATACTCTGGAATGTGTTGACGTAAAAACCAACACGACTGTCAAATGAAGAATGAGATAGAAGAACTTAATGGACACAATGCTCTCCCAAAAACTTTCAATTCTGCCCCTTCTGCTACCTCCCACCCATCATTCCCATTCAAACTCAACTCTTTCAGGTCTGGTACACGCTGGAAGAGAAGGGCAGCAGAGAAGCGGGAAGGGGATGATGGAGCAAAGGCCAGGTATGGGGCAAACATGTCCAAGGTGAGGAGGAGGCCAGGTGGGATAGGATCCAAATTTGTGCTGGCTAAAAGGAGAGGGAGGTGCAGGGCCGGGGGGAAAGAAAGGAAAAAAAAAGGAAGAAGAAAAATAGAGAGCCAGTGGTAGGGTGATGGAAAGGAAAAGGATAGAGGCTGTGACACAGCTGGAGTGTGGGGAGAGCTGGGGGAATTGGCAGGAGGACAGATATTAATTCACTCTGAAGTCCCTCAGCACCAGGGGAAGCAAAAAAGCATGAACTGTTTGCTCCAGGAGCAGAAGAGTAAGAAAGCACAGGACAAGCACAGGGAGCAACAGGAAAGCAGAAGGATCAGCTGGATAGCAGGAGCCTGTGAACAACCTGTGGCACCTTAAAATCCCCAGCAGCTGCCTGCCGCCCTCCTTCCTCTAGCCAGCCTGCCAGCTGCCAACAGAGTGCTGTACCAGCACCCAGCTGGAGCAGCCACAGCAGGAGGGAGATGCTCTCTAAGGCCAGCAGCATCACCGTTCTGTACATAGGACCACCCAGATGCTTGTATCCCTCCCAGCTCCTTCTTCAGGCAGGCCCGCATGCTGCTTTGAGCAAAGAGTCGTGACCCAGGCACTCCCCAGAAAAGGGGAGTGAAGGCAGACATCAGCACTCTGCCTTCCCGCCCTGCTGCCGCCCACTCTCTCCATCCCCCACAGACCAGCATTGCCAACCCAGACGTAATCACTGCATTTAAAAATAAGAAACTGGGACACTCCTAGGAGGATTTTGCCTGCTTTCCACTGTGCCCTCCC